>NC_136310.1:6877113-7477113 GCF_964198595.1 Lampetra fluviatilis
GTTGCAGCGCATGTTGCTGTTGTAAATTGTTGTTTGGCGCGACGTCCCGACGTTTTACTCCACGAAATAAGCAGACAAATAGGAACTGAAGAAGCTCCCAGCACGCGGAGAGAAACGTCGGACATCGTGCCGAACGACCACGCGGTACGACCCACCAATACGACCAGCGACAACCCACGCAGCGGTATTTTGCAACAGTGACGCCAAAATGAAAACCATTTCCTGTCGGCGGCACAGTGGTGGCGAATGCATTAATGTAACAAGATGGTAATTATTTAAATCCTGTAATCAGTCATTTGCTGGGACATAAGGAAGCTCAATTCCCAGGAGGGTTGGTGGGAAGCAGGGCTTAGGGAGGCAGCTTGAATGAGTAGATGCCCTCTCCAACCCCAGTGTGATGGTGGTGGTGCCGGTGCCGGTATTGGTGGTGGTGGGGGTGCAGCAGCAACGGCAGCACAAATACTTGACCCAGTGATAAATTGTTGCAGCAGCAATACGATTTGTATGAACTGCAGCAGCAATAGCAGTTGCAGGTAAGGCGACAGAAGCAGGGACAGCAATGTTTCCAGCAGCCGAGATAACGGGAGTAATATTGGCACAGTGGCGGATCCAATGGGGGAGGGGGGGGTGGGGAAAGCAGGGGTAAGGGTGATGCCCCCCCGGCTCCCCGTGATACCGTGAAAATGTATATTTAATTGCTATTTATCAAATAAAATATATTGACTGTTTGTATTTGAAACTAATGTTGGGCCCTATTGAAAAAGCTTTCAATTTCAGGCTTGACTACCCCCTTGGGGAAGCAACACTTGCGGCAACTGTCACGGCAAACAACAGCAGCTGAACGAAAATAGCAGTGACAACAGCATCAAAGGAAGCTTCAGAAACATCGCTTCCGGCGGCTGTCCGCAACGATGGCAGCAATCGGGAGGGTGGCAAGTGCCGTGTCATGCTAGCACCGTGGCCGCACCCTGGAGATGACGGGCGGCGAGCAGGAGACGCACACGAGCCAGCAGTTGAGCATGGCGAGCGACTCCGTGTCGACGGCGCTCAGCAGGTGGCTCCGGGTACCGGCGGAGAGCGGGCGCACGCGGAGAGAGACCTCGTGCACCGAGTCCGGCTGCAGCGTGAACTCGTCCCGCGGAGATACCTGGAGAGAGCGTGGTGGGGGGGGCGGAGAGGGGGAAGGCAGTGGCCGGATGGTCGTAGTCAGACTCAACGATTTAAACTGAACTAAACTTCTTGGTTCTTTCGGTAAAGTCACGTAGAAGGGAAATAATAAAATAATAAAAATTCAACATAATAAAATAATTCTCACGACGTTTCGGCCACAACGCAAGCAGCCGTCCTCAGGTGAAGACGCTGTCTTTCCGACAGACCTGTTCTTCACCTGAGGACGGCTGCTTGCGCTGTGGCCGAAACGTCGTGAGAATTATTTTATTATGTTTAATTTTTATTATTTTATTATTTCCCTTCTACGTGACTTTACCGAAAAAACCAAGAAGATGAATCCCTGCAGTCACGAAAGCTTTAAATCGAAACTGAACTAAACTTTTTTTTTTCATCGGGTAAGGTCCCACTGAGCTATACAGCTGTTTTTTTTTCAGAAACGGCCTGGCCACAAATGACAGCTCAACGAAGTGGCTTGTGATCACATGCAAATTTATAGCGGCAGCCAAATACTCTGAACGCGTGACGTTGATTCTAAATGTGGAGGGGAAAACCGGAGGACCCGGAGAAAAATGTACACGACCACGGGGGGAACATGCAAACTCCAAATATAAAGGCGTCAGGGTTGGGATCGTACCCACGACCTCCTGCATACCTGGTGAGGTAATTCACATCTTGCCATGGAGAGAGAGAGAGAGAGACACGCAAAGTCCAAATATACAGCAGGCATCGTCAGGGTTGGGATCAAACCCACGACCTCCTGTATATCAGGCGAGGTAGTTAACATCGCACCTTATTTATCTGGGCAGTGCTGGCTATTCACGTGACCTGTAATCCAGCACTGTGGAGGTAAGGAGGGATGGTGGATCACCAGATGTGATTCGCGGACACCCAAAATCGCGGATAGCAAGTTCGTAAATAACGAGGGGATCCTGTAATGACAAAGGGATGTAAATGATCACAATTATTAATGAATGTCAAAACAGCGGTGTGTCGATGTTGACATTTTCGCTTCCCCCCCACGCGTTATGTGACTTAAATTGAGCATAAGAATATAAGAATAGGTTTTACCCTTTCTGGCAATAAAACAGGCGGTGTTAAGATGTAAAAACACCAAACAGAAACCTTTTGTATTGAGGCCAGCCAAGTGATGTCACGGGCTCAATCTGATTGGCTCCCCTGAGTCATGTGACAGGGAGGGTCTGCCTGCCTGTTAACGTGACGCTTGTGACTTGCTTGCGATGGGCCACATGAAGAGGGGTTGAAGCGGCGCCGCAGTTGCTGGCTCGTCTCATGTGTCTATTTGTTTACGCGTTACGAGGAAGGCCAAGTTGTCGCAATGTCGCCTGTTAAATACTCGTTTTCCCTTTAAGGCCACAGCGTTAAGTCGAGTGTGTTGAATTTCGATTTAAAGCTTTCGTGACTGCAGGGATTTATCTTCTTGGCTCTCTCGGTAAAGTCACGTAGAAGGGAAATAATATAATAAAAATAAAATAATAAAAATAAAACATAATAAAATAATTCTCACGACGTTTCGGCCACAACGCAAGCAGCCGTCCTTCACCTGAGGACGGCTGCTTGCGTTGTGGCCGAAACGTCGTGAGAATTATTTTATTATGTTTTATTTTTGTTATTTTATTATTTCCCTTCTACGTGACTTTACCGAAAGAACCAAGAAGACGAGTGTGTTGAGTTTTGTCGTTAATTGTGCTGCTGCTGCCACCAGCGGAGCCACCAATGCGGCAGCAGCCGCAGCAATCACCAAAAAGGTCGTCGGTGCGCTGGGTAGGTTCCCGAGAAGCCCCGAATCAACGCTGTACGGCAATGGACACGTGATGGGAGAAACCCGTTAATGCCTGCGGTGTTACCTGTTGCTTCTGTTTAAACTCGGCGGCAGCTGCTTTTTAATGTGAATTTAAAGCCACGTCTGAAACTATTGTAATGACAACATTTGTTGCATCTCAGCCGCTGAGCTTCAGTAACTTTCCCGTAGATCTATTATTATTATGATGCAAATGCAATCTATTTTCCTAGAAACCCACTGAAGCGATTGCCATATGCCTCGATAGTTGCCTATTCAATCACTGCCAGTCACTTTTACAGAGATCTCTCAGCAGGCCACGATTCACTTCCACTGAAGTGTATTTGCGGGGGGGGGGGGGGGCGGCGGGGGCGGGAGCAGAACCGGTTTCAGATATCGCTCACCACCGGCGTTAGCCACGACTGGGGATCAAACTCAGTTCCGACAACTGCGGTGCCGTCCCTTCACCCCCTGGCCGGGACTTGATGTTGGAAAGCAGTCAATACAGGTGATGGCCGTGACATGCTGCGGGTATTATAAGCCTTGCTTGGTGTATAGGTCATCCTCATTAGGGCTCATCGGGCCATGCCTTAGCGCCCGCTACACTGCGCCCGAGGCCGTATTATAGCAGACAACAACCCGTTCCACCAGACTGCGCAAATTTAGAAAGGCAGGCGGTGGCCGTGCTAGCTGGTTATGGTGAGAGAGAGAGATAGCGCGCGGCTAAGTGGTTTATTTTATATTTAAAGATGTAATAGTGACGAGGATAAGGGCAGCACGTGTTAAACAAAGCTAAATCATCTTGTGTGTTGTGTTCCGATGCGTACGTACGGGGGGCATGGGATTATCGAATGCGGAGGGATAAGCCCGTGATAATTTCTGCAACAAATGCACGGACGATACGAACGTCAACAATATACCCCAACAATAAAAAAGCCCCAATCAAGCTTACTCAAAACAAACCCGCTCAGCTTACGTTGGCACACGAACACAAGTGAACCATCATTACCGCTCCGAAACCCATCCTCACAAGGGAGCTGCGTGGCCCTTTACGATCTTTCCAACTCGGTAAAAGCAAGTTGAAAGTTTCTAACATCGCTTGCGCGCTTTCGAAGGGAAAAAAAAGTCCACTTACGAACAAAACACTCGGGGGCGATCTCCGCTTGGAAGCCGGTCTCGGAGAGAAACGGCTCACACCGTCCCCCCCTGCTGCCCCCCCCACCCACATTTCTCCACCCACGCACCATCGTAGCCTAAACCTGCCGTGTAATACTCGCCACAAGCCCACTTGCTAGAGGACTGCTGCGGGCTACTCGCGATACGAGCGGGGGGGGGGGTCAATTTAAGCCGTGCAATGTGGCTGCGACGATACAGCCTCGGTTCCCCCTCTCACCCTCCGCCCCCACCCCCGCGCTCAGAAAGGCCACGTCAAGCCGAGGCCAATTGATTTAATGTGAATTGCGTGGGAAACTATCAATCGTTCAACTGAACCACCCTCCCCCCGCCACGCCACCGGCTTCCCAGTACGGATAGCGCAATCTGAGCGCCGGCCACGCGCTTTGGGGCGAATGTCCGTGGGCGACTCGCTCCACATTCATTTGTTTCTTCTGCAAAACGAGGGTCAATAACGCTATTTCTGGGGCCCCTTTTGAGGGCTTTGCTTTTTTGTTGGCGTGCGTGGGGGCCTGTTTTGTGAGTTCAAAGTCGGCTCGATTTCTGGCCGATTGCAGAAAGATAATTTTTGTTCGTTTACCTGGGAAAGCCTCAATGAGTCTGGATGGTTTCGTTCAGGAGGTTTCCTGCGTTACAATGTTGGGCTGATTTCCTTAACAAGTGTTTGGGTAAATAGGCTCAAACCGGAGTACTCAGAAGAAAAAATCTTCACTCACGACGTGCGGCAATACTCAACAAGGCGAGGTTCAAGACTCAAATGCCCTCCCGTCATCTTCGCACCTGGTACTCCGAAGCAGTCTCCAATCTAAGTACAAAGCAGGTTAAAGCCAGCTTAGCTTCCAAGATACGAATGTAGAATGCATGTATTCAGGGCGATGTTTGTAAAACTGTAAACAATTTTTTTTATTTTACCAGGTAAGGCCCACTGAGCTGTATAGCTCTTTTTAAGAAGCGACCCGACCACAAATGATAGCTCAACAAAGTGGCTTATCATGTGGAAATGTATAGCAGTCAAATAGTCTAAACGCGAGTTGATTCTAAACGTGGAGGGAAAAACCGGAGGACTCGGAGAAAAATCCACGCGACCAGGGAAGAACATGCAAGCTCCAAATATACAACAGGCGTCAGGGTTGGGATGGAACCTACAACTTCCTGTATCCCAAGAGAGGGAGTTAGCATCTCGCCACCGCGGTGCCCTGCTTGTATTGGGGTTTGGGTCTCCGCGACCTAATTTCAGCCTTAAACTGACCATGTGATGGCACTTCATCAGCAGTGGCTTTGAACTAAGGCAGCCACTGATATCAGCCGTGCCAGGAACCCATCCCGAGTTGCTAGGCTAGTAACGCAGCACGCCAGACACTGCTCTATCGCTCCAGCCCAGGTGAGCTTATATTGCGTACTAAGTTTAATTACAATTGCTATTATTATTATTAATTCATCACCGGCCAGGATTCGGGTTAATAATCAGAAGTTTGCGAGCTCAAATCCTGGTGCGGTGACGGAGGCTCTGGGGGGGGGTCAATAAAGTTTCACGCAATTCTGTGGCCGAGTCAGATGGAATCGCCCCCCCCCACCCCCGGCAATAGGGACGCAAAATTTCTACCACTGGCTCTGGGCCGTAAAAGGGAGACAGAGAGAGACTTTGTCCGTCATCGTCAACCGAGGCACCGTGCGCCGCTTCTCTCTCGCAAAGTCGTTTCTCGAAACACGAGGAAGCGCGGGCGGGCGTGGTTGTCCCAGCTGCCTCGCCTCAACTTCCCTCTTATTAGCGGGCCGCACGTCGGGCACGTGATTGAACCCCCCCCCCCCGCCGACCCCGGCGCGTGTCACGTCTGCGCAAAATGCCACGCTGCCATTTCCCAATCGCTTAATGAGCACCCGCGTCAGGCACTCATTGCGGACGCGGGTCTTGACCCCGCCGGGGGTCGGCCTCCGCTGGCTTGCGGCGTGCCGAGGCGGGGGAGGGGCGGCGAAAACCAATTAACGGGCGTCTTGATTGCTTCCCCCTCCCAATAAGTTGGGGCACAATGCCGCGGCTTCGTCGCGAGCCGCTCGCCGTGGCCGCAAAAAAATATAACGACGACGGTGATAATGATGAGTGTGGGGGTGGGGGCTCTGCGGGGAGCGGTGAGAGAGGGGGGGGGGAGAAACAAAACCATTGGGCCCGCACACGCGGGAAATCGGGGAAAACCGATCTGCAATTGTGATTTAAATTGAACTATATTAAATAAAATGCACAGCCACTTTGTTAACCCCGCTGCAGTGTCAGTCACAATGCGTACTTCACGGTGTTGGTCTATGCGGGTTTGTGAAGCCGGGGGGAGTAGAGCCGTGCAAGCGCAGGAGTAGAGTACAACAATTTTATATTCTTGCACCACCGACCATCGAGTGCCCTCCACGTAGCTTTGCTTGTGTGGAGGCAGTCACTCATCCAGGCACCATCCGGGCTCAACCGCGCGTATGACATTCATAACAGCGTAGAAAAATGTGAATACAAATACTGCACCACTCACCGTGTACGTGAGCCAAGTGTATCTACGCTCAAACAAGTGCAGGGCAAATTTCGATGCACAGCTTTCGTGACTGCAGGGATTCATATTCTTGGTTCTTTCGGTAAAGTCACGTAGAAGGGAAATCATAAAATAATAAAAATAAAACAATACAATTCTGACGACTTTTCGATTGCAATCCGTGACTTTACCGAAAGAACCATGAATAAGTGCAGGGCAGGCGCTCATTTCCATGAAGCCAGTGGCGGAACTGATACATTAGAGGGCAATGGTCCGTTCCCTTCCAAGGACAAACCACTGGCTGTGGACTTTCTGCAAAGTGGTACTTAATTTGTTGACATCCAGTGGGATGAGTTCGCCTACAACCCAGCTAAGAGCTATTTCGAACTGCGGCACACAAAACGCATCTTCGTTGCGACGCTCGGCATCGCGAGCTATTATGTGCGCATAACAACTTAAAAACAAATAATAATCCCTTGAAGCGCTTACGAAATTGGATGGCAGGTCCGATCAAAATAACTTTCGGAATAAACTAGTATTGTCTGGCAGTCAATTATTATAAATAATGGATACCCAAAAATCCTTCATTGTGAAGAATATAATTTTCCGGTTTGTTGTTGGCATGAAATTTGTGCCCTGTAAATTACTCCCTAACACAATATTACACTCGCATCTCTTGCAAAACAAGACTTGCTGTCTTGATAGTTTTTTTGTTGTTGCATGGTTATCGACAAGAACGCTACCTTACTTGCCTGCCTACTCGTTTTCTTTCGATTTGTTACACCGATGATCCCGTTTGTCCACTTGCCCGGCTACATTACAAGGGTTTGTTGTTGGCATGCAACGATGCATCGATTCGTCAAACGTTCACGGTCATGTGCATCAAATTGCGAGCCTGATAATTTGTCGATCACATTCGTGAAACATTTCCGTGAATAAAAAAGAAATATGTAAATGAGTGCGATTATGAGGCTGTAAGAATGAGAAACAAAAAATACACGGTAAGAAGAGGACGAAAAACAGGAACTCATTATATAATTATTCAATTAATTCACGACCCTGTATTGCGATAATGAAATCATTCCCTGCGGGGTAGGAGGGGGTGGTTGGTTATAAGCCTCCTACCTGCGGTACGCTGCGGAACGTACAGTATCTGCTCAGAAATGTATGATCTACAACAACCAGCTGGGCATAAAGCACTTGGGGAACAATTCGTGACGATGAAAAATTAATGTTAAGTCCAGATTTAAATACGGTCGCACGTGTCCGCTGCCTTCAAATCCAACGGTAAACCCCCGCTCGCAGACGCAATCGGCTTTCAAGAAGAGCTGACCGTGGTGGCGGCATCACCGTCGAGATCCCGGGCTCTAAATCGGGGTCTCAGCCACCCCCGTAGGTTTTTTTTTTCTCCGGGGCGCTACCGGTTTCATCCCACACGCACAAATGCGCACTGAATGAATGGTTGGCCGAAAACGTCTTGATAAGTAGAGGGACTGCGTTTAGAGTATTCGTGGCTGCTATCATTTTCCACGTGATAAGCCACTTCGTTGGGCTATCAATTATGGGCAGGTCGCTTCTGAAAAAGAAGTTATATGGCTCAGTGGGCCTTACCTGACAAAATTAAAAGTTTAGTTTTAGTTTATTCTGTGTGCTTTGGTCACAGGCAACGGGCTCTCATTCGGCCTTAAGTCATCCACATGACTGTTGGAGCATGCAGGAGGCCCGTCTAACTATAGTTACTATAGCTATTTTAATTTTACCAGGTAAGGCCCATTGAGCTGTATGGCTCTTTTTCAGAAGTGACCTGGCCATAAATGGCAGCTCAACGAAGTGGCTTATCACGTGGAAATGTATAGCAGCCAAATACTCTAAACGCACGTGGAGGGAAAAACCGGAGGACCCGGAGAAAAATCCACGCGACCACGGGGAGAGAGAGAGAACATGCAAACTCCAAATATGCAGCAGGCGTCAGGGTGGGGATCGAACCCACGATCTCCTGTATACCAGGCGAGGTAGTTAACATCTCCTAGCCACCGTGATGATGATGATGATGATAAGAGACACGCAAACTCCAAATATACAGCAGGCGCCAGGGTCGGGATGGAACCCACGAACCTCCTGTAGACCAGGCGAGGTAGTCAACGTCTCGCCAGCGGCCCACCGCACGCTCGTACCTCGACGACGGCGTCGGGCTGGGCCACGTGGCACTGGACCCGGCGCAGGGCGCGAGTCCCCCGCAGCGGCAAAGACGTGCGCGCCGACTGCCCGAGCTGGCAGGAGACGTCGACACGCTGCACCCAGTGCACCAGCATGCGCCACAGTTGTACGGGTACCGCGTGGTACGGGTCCCTGTGCGCGGGGCAGGTGGCGGAGGGAGAATGTATGTCTGTATGTACGTTGAACTTCTTTTGCGCCGTACGTTCTAGCCAACCGTGGTAATCGGAGGTGCGGGGAATGGTCGGTGTGGTGGGTGTGGTGGGTGGGTGCAGGAGGTGGTGGTGGTGAATAAGGAATGGTCGAGGTGGGTGGTTGTTGCAGTGGGTGGGTGCGTGGGTTGGTGGGTGTGGTGGGGTGGGTGGGTGTGGTGGGTGGGTGGTTGGGTGGGTGCAGGAGGTGTGTGGTGGTGGGTGCGAGAGACAAACATTGCTATACAGGCAGACCATTGTAAAATGCTGGCAGGCCAGAAGATAAGCAGGCAAGCAGAGACACACGGACAAAGTGGAAGAAATAATGAGATGTATAAAGACAGGCAGTGATAGATGCGGTGGATAGAATCAGAGGGTAAACAAAAGGCGTAGATGCAGGGAGCGAAAGGCGCAGCGGAAGAGGGCCTAATAACACAAGTACGAATGACGGAGGGAAGATGATGATCGACGACACAGTGGGAAGTCTGGGTTAAGAGGTGGGCAGTTTGTAAAATACTAAAGACGCAGAATTGGCGACACACACCTATTGTAGACAATCTCAACAACAGCACTTGACAAAAAGAGCATTGGACAAGAAGATTACAGAATGCAAAACATCCCCAAAGTAATAATATACATATATGGGGGGGGGGGATTCAAATAAAAAGTTTAAACAGATCGGGATAGCTGTTATTTTAAATGCTATGTTAAAATTACGAAGCGGCACAAAAGGATGCCACACCAGGGAACACTGCGTGCAATAATCAAGCGAGCATGTCACTTTGGCTTGTGGGAATTTAATTTTCAAAGCTGGCAACGCCCAACGTAGATGGTGCATGCAGTCATTGGTTTTTCCTTAGGTTGCGGAGCAAACGCTGCAGAGTGACATTCACTGCAGGACTGACGCTGCGCATTATGAAACATGTACCCTTCGCTGCAGAGCGTGGGCGTCGAAGGTTAACACCACCGTTGCCTTTGCATCTGTACAAGACGATCCATGGCTTGATGATGATGATGGAGTTCAATCAACAGGACAATACCCTAGATCTGCTGCTTGTGGTTTTGATGGTGGTGGTGGTGGGGGGGGGGTGGTAGTAGTGGAGCGGTTAGCGCGCTGTGCTATGAACCCAGCGGACCCATGTTCAATTCCAACTCGCGGCCAAGTGATGATTATTAGAACCGGTCCTGGACCTTCCCTAGGTCGACTCGGCCTCAATTGAGTACCTGGTGTGATTTGTAAACATCGTCACGAGGGAGACAAAGGTGGTTGGGCGTGGTGCTGGCCACCCACCCCTCGTGCGCCTTGCTGGCCTTTATAGGTGCTCGCTAACAGCATTTGTCCCGACAGTCTGTTAAAGGCTATACGGGGGATATTTGTCGTTAGTGCTTGTGATGCCGATCGAGGCGGTGATGATTTCGTAGTTCCATGCTGCCGACTCAAAATGCACGATGTCTACGCTTATTTAATGAACACGGAGCGATGAGACGGCAAAGAGATACGTTCAGAATGATTTAGCGTTTTATAAATTACTATTTATATGACCATTGTATATGGGTTCCAGGAGTGACTGTTACCACACGCAGCCAGCAACACACAGCACGACGGAAGGTAGTTAATACCTTTCTTGAATTTAGACTGGTCAGCCATTTAAATATTTGTTCTCGCACCTGCTCTGATTGGTTGGATGGGGTCACGTGGACATAATGGCAGCCTGACAACTGGCTGAATTATCATTTATGCGCTTCAATAAATCGACCTTGATCGTGGTAAATGACACACTGAGATTCGTCATTTCTTCTCATGTTTCATTATTTAAGAATTACTTGCTTACATGAAATGTCTTCAATTGTTTTTTTGTTAATAGGCTTGGCAGGCACTTTTCTTTGCCTTGATTCCCCACCGCACTTACTGGGCTGGGCGATCCAGACCAGAGGGGAGGGTTGGATGTCAGGCTTGCTCGCAAATACTTTATTACGCAAGGACAGGCACCCCCCCCGCCCCCCAGATATATGTTTAATGGCTAAGTAGCGTGCATCTGTGTTGCAAAACTAAATCAATCGAAGCAGCTGAGACTGGAGTGGCCGAACACACAGCCTGCCGTGCATACGAGGGGGCAACGACTCCAACCTTCGCACGAGGCCAATTCAAGAATTCCTCACTGTCGCACTGCCATTCGTTCGCCAACGAAGAATGCGCAAACATTTGAACGTTTCCATTCGGATCCCTGCCCACGCCTCACGAGCGAAGAAGCACGGGACGAGGCCGGCAAGGGCACGTGTCGGCTGACACGCCGCAGTGTGGCCCGATCTCCGCCCGCGGGGGGTTGCGCCGCCGTGTGTCTGCCGCCGAGACTCACGTGTAGATCATGATGAAAAACGTGGTGACGTGCGGCGACGGGCTGCCCGAGACTTTCACGGATATGTCGCACGGCTCCGACGCGCCCTGGCGGGCGAGGGTGAGACACGGCAGGCTGAGTTAGTCCTTCCAACGGGGCACTAGCGACGTCGAACAAAGACGGTCCTCTGCATCGCGCGCGCGCTCTCAGGAGCGCTTCTGCGGCCGTCTAGAACGCTGATATAGATTGACAAACTCAATTTCTCAGAACTGCCTTTTGTGTTTAGTTCGTTCTCCTTGCACCGCACCTAAGATTAGCTACGTACGGTGTGGAAGAAATCCAACATACGTACAGCACGTGGCTCTGGATGAAAACTAACGACGACGACAACAACACGTAATAATAATGACACAACTTTAAATGGCACAAACTGTTATGGCCATCGTCATTGTCGTCATCGTCTTTTTTTCCTATGTTTAAACCCATTTTGCAATTCAGCTTTACCGTAAGATTTATCGTTGCCGTGCAATATTCATCCCTCCCTTGCTCCCGCCCGCCCACCCGCGCACCGACCCTCCACCTACCGAGTTCGACGTGTTACACAAGATGTTGGCATCGCTGCATCTCACGTGCAGCTGCTGCTCGGCTCGGCCTTCTGCTCTACCTGTGGATGGCGAACAGAACGAGGTTAAAACAACAATGACGAGGATCCCATCAACCACACCCCCCCCCTCCACAGCTCCTCCACAATTGTTCTTAAAGACGACTGGGGGCAGCCGCAGGTAGCGAGCAGGTAGGTGACGAGCGTGGTTATGAATCAAACTCAGGTTCTTGTAACTGAATGTGCACACGAAACAGACAAAGATCCTCCGCCCCACCCCCCCCCCCCCCCCCCGTTATAGCTGCTATAAGCAGTTGTGGCAAGCGCTGTTAGCGAGCACCTATTAAGACCTGCGCAACGAATGCAGGAGCGGTGTGCGGGCCAGCACCACACCAAGCCACCTTTGTTTACTCAGTGCTGATGCTTTGACACCACGTGGTAGACATTCGTTTGAAAGCTGAGTCGACCTCTTCGTCGCGAAATTAAGAATCGATATGAATCTATTTAATCTGCACGACATTTCATGCCACAGTGGCTGGTGCACTGTGCAACAATCCCAGTGGCATCCGCTAGATCACAAAACTATGGAGCTACGATACGCAGATCCTGCATAAAGTCGTCCGGTCAACCTGGTCTGGTTCCCCCTGCGGTAGACCCAACCTAAAATAAAAAATGTGCTCGCATGGCGGTGTCGTTAACTTCATGATCACTATCACCGGGGAGACGAAGGCGGGCAGGCACGTGGTGGTACTATATGCCACACACTACCACCATCTCGTTGTCTTGTGTTCCGTAGGAGCTTTCAATGGATCTACATCATTAGACATCCTTTGCCAGTACCAAAAAGCTGTCTCTGGTGTGGACCAATCGAGGACAATGCATATATTATCAGTGTGTTTTTTGTTTGCATTTTGACTGCAAGTCTTGTGGTTAATGCAGACATGAATCCTTGTAAAAAGGTTTCAGTTTTGTTGCCAGAAAAAAGGGTGAAAAACTCTATTATTATAGCTTTTAATGGGTTTTCACTCAACACACGTGTTAACGTGACTCCTACTTTGGATTTAGTCAACTGCGTTCCACCCGGGCACACACTGTCATGAGCAGCATGCGTTTGTTATTGCACAAGAACGCTTCATCCCAGCTGTGGCAGCGCGGCACTTGTCCTTCTGTGTGGCTGTCTGAAACGACGGGAGAGTTGACAGGGTCGTTTAAGGATGGGTGCACAGCACCTGTGGGATTTCTGTGCCAGGGACTCAGATTTGGCATTCCTGGGTTGACACAAGTGATGCGCTGGCAAACCTCGTCCAGCCAGATGGTTTGATGGGCACAATGGTGACATAATGGAAAACAAAACAAGGATTCGTATTTTCACTGATTTACACTTCAACGATCTAGCTTACTTACTCCTCTTTGCTCCCTGTGGAGCATAAGGCCACAACAAGCCCACCCCATGCCAGACGGTCTTTAGCAGCTTTCTCTGCTTCACCCCAAGACAGGCCCATGGTTTTTAGTTGGTCAACACTCGCCTACTCCTAAGATGTTAATTTGGTAGCGTATCATCTCGTGGACAACTTGGGCCATCTTGGACGTCGTTTGGTACATGGAACGTACGTTACAGGCTCCAACCTTGATGATGTGCTTTAGGTCCAGGAGGCCCCTTTTCACCATTCCAACGTCCCTCCGAGGGCTTTGATTGGATAGGGTCATCCTGCCAGTTCCGTGGCTAGGTGCCTCCTGGTGGTCCGGTATTAAATGTGTACTTGTTGCAGTTTCCATAACAATTCAGTTTTTTCCCCACACCCAACCCTCAACCTGGAGGACCAGAGATTGTCCATTTTTTCTTTGACCAGTCCGGCATGGTTGGGCCTGCTGGGAGCCTGAGGCTCCCGCCGGCATTGCTCTCCGGGTCATGGAGATACACAAGCTTCTCTACCACGACAAGGACGACAACCCACGATAAAACGATCTAACAGCCCAATGTTATAATGGAACTTTCCACACCGATTTTGTCAGGCTACTTCTGGACGACGGCCTCCCCACGCCGCGTGGGTCACGGGGCTTATTTGACCATACTTCACCACGCTGGTCAGTTCAGGTAGACAAAGCCAGAGGGCATAGATACGGGAGCATGCAAATACGGTACAACACTGGATTTTGATACATTGCACTCTGCTCAATTTCACACGTAGGCTTTGGCGACCAACCCCCCAAAAAAACCTCTTATGGATTGGACTCTGCTGCCCACCTACAGCCCTGCGGCAGTAGCAGCCTATAACAACCTGGAATGCATGGGTGGGTCTCCCATCTCTGAGCACTATCCAGACTCAACCCTGCTTAGCTTCCGAGGTGGGAAAGTGCTGCCCCACCCCGATGTGTGTATATACTCCCGAGACGTAACGAGATCAGCCCCACAACACAAATTGCCGGATTGCGGGCGTGAGTCGTGTAGGCCAGCGGAGTCGGCAAAACTCTGAACCCGCCCTCCCCCTCTCGCTGGCCGTCCAGCATTTCGCCTCTGGGTGTCCGCGGCGTTCAGTCCACACGGCGCGCCGCGTGGTCGGCCGCTGACGCACGGCATGCGATGGGGAGCCGGCGGCATCGCAAATCGATGCCAGTGGGCTGCACGCTAAACTTAGACTCCGCGATAGCAATCGAGCTTGTTACCCTAATTAACAAATCAGTCGTTAATTGCAGCCCCGCTTTTAATTGGCAAAAAGTGCCTATTTTCAGAGTGCCCGCAAAAAAAAAGTAACGCGTTTTCTAAAAATACGCGAACGCTGTATTTTTTTAACTCGAGCTCTTGCGCGGGACAGCCTGCAGCTTACCAAACGGCACAGGGTGGCTACCGGTGGCCACGATCGTGACTCGGCACCGGTGGGAGGCCATCATCAACGTTGCGCTGGCAAACAAGAACCGTTAAGCGGCGCCGTCTGAAGGAGAAGCAGCTTTGCTGATTATACATCTAACTCAATTTCGACCCAAACGCACTTATGCGTCGCTTTCAAAATCAGAACATTTATTTTATTTACACTGGAGGAATCCGATGAGCTAGACGTTGGCTCAATGCGTTGGGGGAGATATGACAAGCAGCGCTTGTCATATCCGATGGTACGTAGCGCTAAATAATCATTCACGTCGTCGTGGAGGTCAATGTTACGCATGGTATACCATCAGCCCCACGGCCAGAAGGTCGTCCAATTTTGATTGTTAAATTCATGTTGACAGACAGATATATACCTGGAGACGCATTGCCTGCTTCACAAACTTTTTCTAGGTGTTTGATACGGTGCCCTTCATGCCGTGGCGTCTTGGAGGGCTTGCCCGTCACTAAAGTGACTTTGACACGTAGGGCTTTCGCGACCAATATTATTCATAATAAAGGTTTTTGGGTTAGATCGCGTAAGCATGAATGTGTCGGAACCCTCCACCACCCGACACAGCCAATTAAAGAGAACATTTGCTCTCCAACACACCGGTGGGCTGAAGGAGTAACTAATTGGCATTTTGTTTACGTGACAAATCCCTTACTAATTGGCTGTGTCGGGTGGTGGAGGGTTACGACACATTTATACTTACATTCGCACTTGAGAGACCGAGGCGCGACGTTTAAAACCCCGCCTCAACGCGCATTTGTTTTCTCTCGTTTACGGTTCTCTGAAATGGCTTCTGTCTGTCTTCTTGGCTTTTCCTCACCTCGGCCTACGATATATTCCTTGTGATGTACGGCGCCTCGAGCACCGAGTAGTGCTTTATAATGCAACTCATTATTATTATTATTGAACAAGTTCGCGATTTCACATTGACTGTCAATCTTGACGGTCTTGGGCTGTGATGGTCTTGGGCCGATTTACTCCATGGGCCTTACCGCCCGAAACAATAAATGTCCGAGTCTTATTCTGACTTACGAAATTAAGTGGACTCGGGATTGACTGTGTCGCTGGAAAGGGACGATGGCCGGTGGGCGAGGATGACAACGGAATGGCAGTCAAAGGCTGGAACGCGCCTGAGACGACTCGAGCGTGGGAGCGATATTGAAGGCTGCATGGTGAGACCCCGCGCGTTTCAAAACGAGGTGTTCACGGCAACGAGGAGTCGGCCAAGGCTCCCCCGGGTAATGTTTTCAAGTAGAACTATTTATTGTTTTGCCAGGAAATGTTTTCACATTGATATCCAAATGAACCCCGGAACCTCAAGCGCAACCTGTAATAGGATTGTAGCGACTGAGCAATTAAAATGGGGTATTAAGTGAGCATAGACAACAGGAACATTAAAAGTGTGTTGTTTGGAAAAATGGAAGGAACCGGAAAGAGAGGACGACCTAACAGAGAATGGCTTCACGATGATGACGACGATGACATCGTGAGAGATTGGTGCCAAAAAGATGTGGCCACTCCTTCAGCAAATTGGCACAAGACAGAGGAAAGTGGAAAACAAATGACGAAACGTGTAGTGGACACCTATGGGCTGTCTGCCCATGAATCGTGATGATGATGAAAAAGCGAGCAATGCAAGTGTCAGATTGCACGTGTGAGAATTGTGTATTTTACAATGCAATGCAAACTATACGTACGTGTGTTCAACTTCTCTTGCACCGTACGTAGCCAACCGTGTTAATCGGAGGTGCAAATGTGGACATTTTATGCGAACGTACCTTTAGGTTAATGGAACGAATGAGGCAGACTATACGAGACGGAATAAATCAGCCAGGCAGGACAAACAGGACAGAATGCGCGAAACGAACTGCAGAAACTGTACGGTACACCCGCGCCGATTCATCGGGGTCAACAGATTCAACTACCTTACGTACGTATGTACGTTGAACTTCTTTCGCACCGCGCTAATCAGAGGCGCGGGTGAAGGACAACGAACTAAACAGCAAAAAGCAGCGAACGCGGTTACCCTCCAACCGCTCACGTTAACCCCTAGCCCTTTAACCCTTAACTCTCATTACGGAAGCAAGAAGTGTTTTTTTTGTATGGCTCATCATGCCTGCCAGGTTACAGCGCCCTGCTCTAGTTAAAAGTTGTTTTTGTAATGTGTGTGCTTTGTGAGATGCCTATTTTTGGTTCTTGTTTACGAATGCGAATAATTCCCATTAGGTCATCATTATCACGACAACGATGAAGCATTGTCGCATTGAGGTGGTGTGGGTGTGTGAGGGGGGGGGCGGCAGCGCGTGGCTGTGCGCAGCGGAACAGAGTTAGGAAGTATGGTAGTGTGGCGCCTCAATCATGTCGGAGGGCACTCTGGTGACTTTTTTTCACAATTAAGGTCATCGTCGTTGATGCAAAATGAACCGAAAGCAACGGATCCGCGTCCGTTATTAACCCTGCCCCATGACAGCTGAAAAAAAAGGTTGTATATAAAAAAGAATTCTACGTACATAAACAATTAGCCTATCATACAATTTAATTGATAATTGTTATAGGCCTTTATGTATCCACTGCTGGACGAAGACTGCCCCATGCCATGTTGGTTGAGCGCATATTACCGTACACGTTGGTGAATGGTGAGCTTTGGACTGATTCAGCTCGCAATCGTCACCTCACGTTAGCCGTGGGTAGCAATCGAACTCAGGCCACTGGGCTCAGGGCACAGGGTGTTAGCCATTGTTCCACTGCTCCTCCAAGGTGATACATATTATACTGAGGGTACACATGTCGAATAGCGTGCCGAAGAATCAATGTTCTTCTTCTCATTTATACACGTGTGTAATGGATCCATGTGACCTCTCCAGCCACGAGAAGGCTGCTACATTCACAACTAGGAAGTAAAATGAATCGATTCTTCATCAAATGACGAACTTGGATTGCAAACATATTGAACTGCAAGCGTGTCAATTGTTTTCCCTCTAATACATTTGGAGAAATGTCCATTTTGAATAGAAAGGCTGTGAGATTCGAGGGCCATCGTCAATCCATGTTTAAAGATTGTACATGTAAATGTATTGCATACTACGCGATATGTTTTTTCTGTCATAAGGCAGTGTTTGCTGGTCATTTATTTTACGTGCTATTTCGCCGCTGCCTAACATTTATCGCAGTTCATATTTTCGCACTTCTGCAAAAAAAGCGGGCAGGTGTATTCGTTCAAATGAACAAACACTCGCAGACAGATCATCCATGTAGCACGTCTGCCTATCAATCACTCTGTATGCAGGCAAGGGCTGGAGGATCACACGACATCTGTGAAACTCCCAAACCTGTGGGCTGCTGCGAGTGGCCAGCTGGGACGGCAATGCAGGAATCGGTCGATCGATCCTTGAATCTACCCGTGCACAACATTCGGGTGATACCCCCCCTCGTAGGTGTGGTGGGTTTTCACCAGACACTCTTCGATTCCGTCCGCACGCAAACCACACGCTCAATAAATATAACTGGGGACGACATCAATCCTTGAGCCTCAGCGAGCCATTCCTACACAAACCAAGGGGCACGATAATATAATGACTGTTGTTATTATTGTCATTATGAGTTTGATGATGAGGAGGGAGAGTTGGGGGAGGAGGAGCAGGGGCACTGGCACCTGAGAAGCTGTGCCACGCGGGCAAGCGGATCGTCTTTTTGAGGATGGTGAGCTCCGGCTGGCAGAAGCGGAACATCTCGTTGACGAGGGGAGGTTGGGGCTCCACGTCCACCTGCAGGATGGCGATGGGAAGGTCGTCCGGCGTGCGGAAGAACACCTGCTCGCCGGGCGGTCATCACGAGCAACCACAACCAAACAAACGGAGACAAAGATCCCCCGGTGCACGCTTCATTATTCATAATAACGATCACATTTCGATTTAAAGCTTTCGTGACTGCAGGGATTCATCTTCTTGGTTGTTTCGGTAAAGTCACGTAGAATTGAAATAATAAAATAATAAAAATAAAACATAATAAAATCATTCTCACGACATTTCGGCCACAACGTCGTGATAATTATTTTATTGTGTTTTATTTTTATTATTTTATTATTTCAATTCTACGTGACTTTACCGAAAGAACCAAGAAGAATAACGATCACGTCAACTTGTAACGTTCCGCGGCCGCCCGCACGGTGTTCGCTCGCTCTCGAAGAGAGGGAGCGACTCGGAGGAGCGAGGAGAGACCACGGACGAGCGGGGTAGCGGCAGCAGCCAGGCAAGTGAGCCGGCGCTACCAACAATTGCCCAAGCTTGGTGGTCCTCTACTAATTAAGGTGATATCGGGCAATTAATGAGAATTTACACGTGCCAGGAAGCTAGAGCGCCCGGTGAAAACCAATATGTGCGAGGGCGCAACACTCGATCCCATACAGATGGAACAGATGCTGTAAGCCTGCACGTTCCTGCACTGGCTTCTCCAGGCGAGCTAGGGTATGGTACCTTAACGCCCACGGGGAAGGGAGTTCGACAAGATTTGTGCGATCCACCAACTCTTGCCTCCACAGTGTTGCATTACACGTGTTGCATGAACCACCACCACCGCCCGGCTTTAACAGACTGTCGGGGCAAGTTCCGTTAGCGAGCTCCTGTTAAGGCCGGCACGACACACGAGGAGTGGGGGTAGTCAGCACCACGCCCGGCTACCTCTGTGTCTCCAAAGCTGATGTGCACACACACCGCAGGATACTCATTTTAGGCTAAGCAGATCTAGAGGAGGCCCAAGTTCGTTTGAAATATTCGTCACCGATGTTGAGCACACAGTGTAGTGCACTGCAGCGCTAACCACGGCACTAACGCTCCCCACACCAAGCCAAACAAACACACACACGTAAGCTTATCTTCGCATGAGAAACCGGCTTCATCACCGAGCTGGCCTTAATAGGTGCTCGCTAACAGCACCCGCCACCAACGACGCATCTCTATAATCTTGATTTGAAGCTTTCGTGACTGCAGGAATCCATACTCTTTGGTTCTTTCGGCGAAGTCACGTAGTGTAGAAAATAACAGATCACGACGTTTCGATAGCAACACAAGCCATCGTCCTGTGGCAGTCCGCCTGCTGCATTGTTTCACCTGTGTTGCTATCGAAACGTCGTCATCTATTATTTTTCTACCTACGTGACTTTACCGAAAGAACCAAAGAGTATTGATGCATCTCTCGGGCGCAGCACGAGGAGAGGATGGGACTAAAATAACCGTGCGTCCTCTTCACGTGCGTAAACCAAAGACTCACCTGGCAGACGACAACGAATGAAAACAAAGCGTGCAAACATAAAATAAATCACCAACACTAAGCCCGCCGGGCCAATATAACACATCCCCACCCAGACCGCTTAGCTCTGCTACCAGCTGCTTGAAAGGCAGCCCCTGCTTGTGAAAACGTACAGTCCGATCCCTCATTGTGACTCATCGCGAGCGAGCACAGCATCTGTCCGTCCGTCCGCCCGCCCCGTTAATCTGCCGTTTACATCCCAAATCCGTTATGCTGGGGACCACGACGATCCCCCACGTCCTCCCCCCCCCCCCCTTAGGCTGATAAACAAAACCAAAAAAAAGCCCGAAGGCAAAGTGTTATTTATAAGTCGATCGTGCCCGGCTGATTTTCTGGCAAATGCAGCGTGTGCCGCGCGGCTAAATTGTCCATTTATAAGCGAGCCCTCCATGCGAGACGCGCCGTCGATAGCGACTTATTTAAAAACCCGCGCGGCACGCTAATCTCAAGTCGCGAGCGCTACAAACCCCAGCGGCGCGAGTTCGATTCCCGCTCACGACCAACACCAGTAACCGTTATCTAAACCGCTTCTGGAGCTCCCCTAGGTCGACTCGGCCTCAAACGAGTGCTTGGTGCGATGTGAATACATTGCCACCAGGGAGACAAAGGCGGGCCGGGCGTTGCGGAGGCAAACCACCCCCATCGTGTGCCGTGCTGACCTTCATAGGTGCTACTCTTAGAACAGCACTTGCCCCACAAGTCTGTTAAGGCTATACGGGGGATCCTTGTTTTGTTTGTGAGGCGGTGTCGCAGCGGTTATGGTGAGCGCGCTGCACAACACGATCCCCGGCGAACCGGGTTCAACTCTTGAACACGACGCGCCCGCACGGGTGGAGATGCTTCGTATTCCTCCGGGATCACATGTGCTATGGACAACAACGGCAACAACAGCGTGGCCAAAGATGCGTGTGACGACGATAGCCATGCAGGCACCGCCGGTGCTCCTGCAAGATTAAATACATGCCACTGAGTGCCAGGCAGTGGCAGTGCACGGTTAGATTGCTTCACAAGCAGATTGAGAATCACAATGAGTTCCAAGCCTAATGTGTATGTATGTCGTGGGGACAGTTAGGTTTAGGCGAGATGTAAAAACAAACTTTTAGTTTTTTCGGTAAAGTCACGTAGGTAAAAAATGAAATAAAAATTAATAAAAAGAAAGTAATAAAAACCACGACGTTTCGGAGGCAACACAAGTCTCCGTCATCAGGTGGGACCGTCACAGCCATTTTAATTTCATTTTTTACCTACGTGACTTTACCGAAAAAACTAAGAGTATGAATCCTTGCAGTCACGAAAGCTTCAAATCTAGAATGGAAAAACAAAGTCTAATATGCCCCCTATTGCCTTAGCAGACTGTAAGGCAAGTGCTGTTAACGAGCACCTATGAAGGTCAGCATGGCACACGATGTTTACACATCGCACCAGGTACTCATTTGAGGCTGAGTCGAGCAAGGAGAGGTCCAGGACCAGTTCAGATAGTCGCCACTGGTGTTGATGGCCGTGAGTGGGAATCGAACTCGAGTTGCCGGGTTTATAGCGCAGCACGCTAACCACCGCACTACCGCTTTCCTCTAGGCTAGACACGCGCACACACACACAGACGCATGCACAAAAAACCCCCTACACAGCCTTGCAGTTTGTTGGTTGGAAGTGCTGTTAGCGAACACCTGTTAAGGCCGTCTCGGCACACGAGCGAGTGATGCCGGTCAAAGCCACACGCGGGCTCTAAGCGGCAATGTTTACTTACCGTGCTAGTTACTCCTTTAAGGCCAAGTGGAAGTCCTTTAAAGTTCAGACATCACTCACCACTGGTTTTAGACCGAGAAATGAACTCGGGTCACTTGGGTTCGTAACGCAACGCTCTGCCCGCCTGCCCTCCTCCGCAGCACCGCTCCCCCCCCCCCAGCAGCGGTTTACCGACGGCAAAAAGAGGGTGATCAATAGTTATTTCTTCCCATATCGTGACAACGAAGATGAGATCCAGATCCTGAGCTGAAGGACACCGCGAGAGACGCGGATTCAATTCCCTTCATTTTGAGGAGAGCAGATACCGGGCAGACTGCCCGTCTGACCGCCCACCCATTCGCCTGTCCTTTGGACGCCACCCAGATCCAGTGACCCGCTTAATCCATCTTCCCCAGCTGGCTCTGCCACCTGCCGCCTTCGCTGCCCGCTCGCGGCAACGGGACGCTGCACCTAACGCGCGGATTTCAGAGAAACGGGCGGAACCCCGGCAGAAGCTCCGAGAACTCCCTGGCAGTTGGCGGGCGTTGCTGATAAAACGCCGATTGCTTGCGAGAAATAATAATAATAATACAAGTGACTTCACTACTTGCAACGTGCCGTGCAGTCGTCGCTCAACTCTTGAAGAGAGAGAACGGACCCAGAGGCGCGAGGGAACCAGGGCAGCGGGCGAGGCAGCCACGCGGCAAGCCAGCGACAAATTCTCCCCCAAGCTCTGCGGTCCTCTGTGTACTAAGGTATTCATCTTCTTGGTTCTTTCGGTAAAGTCACGTAGAAGAGAAATAATAAAATAATAAAAATAAAACATTATAAAATAAAATAATTCTCACGACGTTTTGGCCACAACGCATACAGCCGTCCTCAGGTGAAGACAGCGTCTTCCCGACAGGCCTGTTCTTCACCTGAGGACGGCTGCTTGCATTGTGGCCGAAACGTCGTGAGAATTATTTTATTATGTTTTATTTTTATTATTTTATTATTTCCCTTCTACGTGACTTTACCGAAAGAACCAAGAAGATGAATCCCTGCAGTCACGAAAGCTTTAAATCGAAATTTAACCTGCTACTAAGGTATTGTCGGCCAATTAATGAGTGTGTTCTATCCATGTGGGAGAAAAACCCACACTCGCGAGGGGGGGGGGACACACTCTAACTCGCACGGATGGAACAGGTGAAGTCCACATTTGCTGTACCCCCCCCTCTCTCCTGACGAGCCAGGGTATGGCACCTCATCGATGTGACCCATCAACCCTACCCGCCTTCACAGTGCTGGATTACAGGCCACGTGCATAGCCGCCACCACTTTGCGAAAGTGGCAATGAATGTGTCCTCAACGTGCACATAGCCTGGCACAAGCGGCGTGGTGACTTCACCGCCACTTAGTGGCGAATGGCGGTTGTTGGTGTTGTCGTGGGGAACGGTGACGCAGTGTTTAGCGCACTGCGCTGTGAACACGGCGCCCCGAGTTCGCTTCCCGCTCATGGCCAACACCAGTGACGATTATATGAACCAGTACTGGGCCTGCCCTAGGTCAACTCAGCCTCAAATGAGTACCTGCTGCAGTGTGTAAACATTGGCCTGAGGGAAAGTGGTGCTGACCACCCACCCCCTCGTGTGCTCGCTAACAACACTTGCCCCAACATTTTGTTAAGGCTATACGGGGGGAATCTTTGTCTTTGTATATTGGAGGCAGGGTAAGAAAACAATGCAAAGTATTCGGGAATGATTTATGCCTCGACATTCACTTAAAGAGATGAAAGTGGAACACATGGCTCAGAGAACCAATGTAAATTAGAGACATCATGTGGACCGTTTCAAAGAGTAAGTAGAATTGGGCAGGACACATTGCCATGAGGGATGATGGCCAAGGGATGAGACTGGTTATGGAACGTGCCTAAAACGTAAGCCCATCATGGAGATGGAGCGATGAGATAAGTTTAAGCGCAGGAGCGAGATGGATCGTGCCACCGCCGGGCCCTGAGGAATAGCAACGGTACAGAGTGGACTTCATCCAGCAGTGGATATACAATGGGCCTTGGCGGTCATAATAATCGAGAAACGGCAACATCATTACGTCGTCGGGGAAAGTTTTACAAGGGCAATTGCAAGATCAATTGTGAGGTCTTGTTGAAACGTATGTCCTGAGCAAACTCTGCAGATGGCCGTTCGGTCGGGGAACTCCTAATATTCCTGATGTGTAACCTAACCAGCGCCTCAGAGCGTTATCTTTTATAAATCACCCATGTATCCACCACCGTATACTCCGAAGGAATGAGTTCACCGTCACCAGGATATTAACTTGAGATCTCCATGGCTGTGGGTGACCCACTCTATTCGTGTTGCAGTGGGCTTGTCATTTTTGTTATTTCGATTTCACCTGAAGACGGCTGCTTGCGTTGTGGCCGAAACGTCGTGAGAATTATTTTATTATGTTTTATTTTTATTATTATATTATTTCCCTTCTACGTGACTTTACCGAAAGAACCAAGAAGATTTTTTTTATTGTTTTCGTTTCCGAGTTTGCCGCTGCACCCTGTGTGCTCACCAAAGGCAAGTGCTGTTAGCGAGCACCTATGAAGGCTCGTACGGCACACGAGGGGGTGGGTGGCCAACACCACGCCCGGCCGCCTTTGTCTCCCCAGTCGTATAGTTTACACACTATACCAGGTAATCATTGGAGGCTGAATCGACCTAGGGAAGGCCCAGAACCGGTTCAGATAATCGTCACTGGTGGTGGCCATGAGCGGGAATTGAACTCAGGTCTCTAGGTTCGTGGCGCAGCGCGCCAACTGCTACACTAGCTCTCCCCACCCCGCACACACACACACCTAGCCACATGGCACTGGCCAGGGATGACCTATCACTGCTGCTACTGCCATTGATGATGATTAATGATATTGTTTATGGAGGTGACATCGTTGTTTCTGCTTCTGCTGACAGTGATGATAATTGTGATTCTCTCTCGATGAAAATGGTGATGTTCTGGCTGCTGCTGCTGATGATGATGATGATTATGATGCTGATGATGCTGATAACAGTGACAATGATGACATTGCTTTTGACAAGGATTCTGCTCTTACTGCTGATTAAGATGATCATGGCAAGCATGTTTTTTTTTTCTCCTGGGCCAGAAGTTTCTTTCCACTCAATAAAATACTCAATTAAGAAACTAGCCAAAACATCCCAATGCATGACCCTCCTACAAACAGGGTCTTGACACTCGGTGACACTTCCTTAACAAAGGACATTAATTATCAAGTGTTGTGCTTAACCAGTCTCAACCCCGCTTAAGATTCTGGCGTCCGATGAGATTAAGCACAATCCAGCCGACTGAGTGGTTTGAAGTGAAAATAGTCGAGGTTTCATGCCCGTGCAACAGAAATGTCCAGCCGAGGGGAAAACTTTTGTTGGAAGCCGCGAGAGCTTATCAGGCCACGTCTCGGCATGTTTACGCCATAGCGTGCGAAGGGGCCGATCTCAGGTCATTTCGGAGGGAGCGATCCGGCAAAAAAAACCGCGCGGATGCTAAAACTTTCGCCAGAGTAAAAAGTTTGCGTCTTTAAAGCTAACCGCTGCAAAATAACTACTAAGAATAAACACAAATTACCCAAACGGCAATAAAAACCCATCACACAATGTCCTCTAGTGGGGGTTGAACTGATATATTTAAAAAAACCTGACACGACTTTACCCATGGCAACGGTTGCATCTTGTCGAAGGCTATTATCTCTGCCATTAGACTCTACTCCTGCCTCCCGACTCTCTGCGTTATAATTGCGTGCAGTGAACTGTGCGAGGATGAGGCGCTCCGTTTATTGCCTCGGATGGGCAATGTCAGGGCAATGACGGGAGGGGGGAGGACGAGGGGAGAAACTCCCTCTCCGTCACCGGCTGATCGCTGGCTCCGCCACCTCCGCCGCCCATCAGCCGTGAAGGGGATTCGGTTCAATATGGTCAAGTTAAAAAAGAGAATAAGAGCGCTTGTGAACCTCTGCGGCAAAACACACAAGGCTGCTTTAGCTTCTCGTGGGAAAAAAAACAACAATCATAATCAAGGATTCTTTATGAGCCTTCTTGGTTCTTTCAGTAAAGCCACGTAGAAGGGAAGTAATACAATAATAAATAATTTGTGAAAATTATTATTTCATAATAAAATAATTTGTGAAAATTATTTTATAATTCTCACAAATTATTTTATTATGTTTAAAATTTTATTATTGTATTACTTCCCTTCTACGTGACTTTACCGAAAGAACCAAGAAGATGAATCCCTGCAGTCACGAAAGCTTTAAATCGAACTTTAAATCTTTATGAGCCGTGTATTATAATACTCGCATAGCTACATTTGCCATTCGCGCCAATTCTCGTCGAGCAAGGCGAGAGCGAATCTGCCGTCGTTCGCAGACGAGCATGCGGGTGGTGGATGCTGTGATTTGGCTTCACCCAATTAAGAAATCCGAGTGACTGTTCAAAGTTGGGAGATTCTGACCGTGATGCCGGCACACACGGCCTAACTCCTGGCACCTCCGATTAGCGCGGCTCGCTACATACCGTGCCAAGGAGTCATACTCTTAGGTTTTTTCGATAAAAAATGAAAGGTAAAAAAAAATATATGTAATAATAAAAATACAATTAAAAAATGAAGGAGGTTTGACGTGCATACTCTTCAACCTCGACTGCGTTTACTGTGAAGCAGATGGTGCGTACGTACGGTTAACACTGCTGCATTATTGAGCAGGGTGACCTCTGGGTTCGAACCACGAACCTCTGCGCTACTGCTGCCCCATGTCCACCGCCACCCCCCCATTCCCCATGGTGGAGGCCAGTCTCTATTGAGGCCCACATGTGCTGCTGACTCCACAAAGTCGTGCCGGTGGCTCAGAAGGTACGAGAGAGGGCGAGGCGACAGGGCAAAGGTGATTCAAATAAGCGAGGAGTTATTCTCTCCTATTCATGACTGTAAACCCAGTGAATGGACAGCAATTCAGCTGGTGGAAAACGAAGCTAGTGTGCGTGCAGGAATACTGCCAGGATGCGGTGCCAATGTACAGCTGTGCACGGGAACACAATCATGCACTGCAACAGGGAGTCTAAAGGGTATGGTACAGAAAGATGAACTGTCCGTATATGATGGGAGTGTTCTTCCCTTGTGTGCGTGGCATTTACTTGGGCAATCCATCACCGTCATTATTATCATCAACTCTATACAAATCACATTGGGACCAAACGTCTATTTTGCAAGGGAGACCTCGGTCACCAAACGATAACCATGCGCACACGTAAATCTAACAGTCATGACGTGGAAAAAACTTCAACCATTTAACAATTCACACTCAAGTATAACTTACATTGAATATACTAAATAACACATTTTAGATGTATAGAGGAAAGTTGTAAGTAACATAAAATCAACAACAGGACCACTCTGCAAAAGTGCTGACAATCAGAGAGGTTTTATAATGGAATAGAAGATTACGTGACTTGTAAATGAATACAAATATACGCTCTTTGAGGAGTTCAACGAATGCATTTCAACTGGGGAATCTGGCAGAGGCACCTCTAGACTTTTGAGCTCAGCGTGCAAGTTATTACGGCCGAATATTCTCGCGACGTCGCGGCTACTACGAACACAATCGACGGCAGCCGTGACTCCCACCGCTCGCGTCCCTTCTCACTCGGGGCCGAGCCTCCGCACGGGGGACAATTGGGGTGAAAATGTCTCGGCGGCTAAGATTGAGGCGAAAGAGTGAAGGGTCCCTCGTACGATGGGGGAAAATAGGTGGCATATACTTCACGTCGAAGCTGCCGATCTCGTCCAGGGGCATAAATCATCGCGCGAAGAACTCCGGTCACCCTCGCAGCAGCGGCTTTTGGCTAGCCAACGAACAAAGATGGTTAACACATCATTGCGTGCTCTCAGATGTGCTTCTGCGGCCGTCTGGAACGCTCTTCCGATTTTAGGAAGCCACTGGAGCTATGCACGTTTAATATCTTGATAGAAATTATTTTTCTTTAGAACTGCTTTTTGCGTTTAGTTTGTTGTCCTTCCCCCCGCACATCCGATTAGCACTGTTGGCTTACGTACGGTGTGAAATAAGTTCAACATACATGCATGCACACGTATGAATAAAGAATAGCATGTATGGGCCGATTGATAGAGACCATTCGTCCGTTACGCGACATGGCAGCCGCAAGGAGGACGAGGGTAAGGGTTGTGTGTGGCCGGCACTTGTCGATTCGTGTGTCGCGACGCCACCAGTGGGACCTCATGCTGGGTGGTACTTGCAGCAGATAACCCACATCCAGCTGGGTTGGAATGCTTCACTTAACCCCCCCCCACCAAACCTCCACCACAGGTGATTTGACGAATTGCCACGATTCGATTCGCGGATCAATTCTATTTTGTAACGCTGTGGGGGATATTGCAGCGCTCCCGAGTGGCTGCGGTGGTGATGTGGACTCGTTGCATAAGCGAATCGTAAAAACATCGATTCTCGCGCACCAGATTGCTCGGCATGCACCCAGACCTTAGAAATCAATACGAATCGATGCATCGACCCCCGAGTATCTTCTTGTGCACGCGAATAAAATGATAGTCGAGGCCTGTAGGTGCGATACCAGCTTTGTGATTGTGGACGTGCCCTAAATGACGAGATGTGAATAAATGCAGGCGAGCATCCTCGATGACCTGACCTCTTCTTCAACCTACTGCATGCATTAGATGTTTCAAAGTTGTGGTGAACATGCAAACAGACGTGCGCTGATAAGAAACGCATTGTCTTTGAAACCGATTGACCTACACCAGAGACGGCCTTCTGTATGGCCTCGTCTCACCCAGTGTCAGACCAGAGAATGCCAAAAGGCGGACAGTACAAAGACAATGCCACACGTTTCAGAGCATTTATAGTTCGGGGTGAGCAGCTATAACTGCGTGAGCTATACATGCTCAAACATGCTCTGATATCAATGATCAGAACATGTTTGTTTGCATGTTCACCACAAGTACGTGTGGTTAATGGCCACTGGATTCCTTGCAAAAGGTTTCTATTTGGTGTTTGAACATCTTAACAACTGTTTTATTGCCAGAAATGGGTAAAACCTATTCTTATTTTTCATACTTTGATACCGGAAAAAAAAGGTCCCATGATAATAACTACTATCTTGATATGAAGCTTTCGTGACTGAAGGAATCCATGAATAAAATAAAAATAACAATATATCACTACCTACGTGACTTTACCGAAAAAACCAAAGAGTATAATGACTACTTGTAATCGACATGACCTCCACTAACCCTTGACCTTTCCTGACCTCCCCTCTCCTGCCGGACCCTTCTCACCGCCACCACCGCCACCTTTCCCTGCGTTGAAAGCCCTCTCAGCACTCCATCGGCCTGGTCCCAAGACAATTGGCACGCCACCTGTTCCGTGCAATATTCCGTCAACCTTCCTACCATTCGCTGCAGGCGCCACAATATCATGAGCATAGATTGTATTGCCCCCGTAATGTACAATACTAATAATGCCTGTTGTTTATTCAGGAAAGCCTCACTTAGTCTTAAGACTACTTCTTTATGTCAGGTATGCCCTGCTGTGTTGTGATGTTTGGCCAATTTCACGAACGAGTGTGCTGGCATCACCATTCATTGATCCCCTTATAACGGATAGCAACACTTATCCAATGTGATGTATTTTTTGTATATATACACATGTTTAGCAAATTCGTTTAAATTAAGCGCAAGATCAATGCCGGTGACGTCATAAATATTCTCGTTGCGTGAGAACAGTTTTCGCATCGCGATCACAATTTGTGTTGCACTGTGGTCTCCAGACTCGCTGCACGGTACTGTAAATGTATACCGTGTCAACCCATACTATACACTACACTATACACTACACTATACACTACTATACACTACACACTACACTACATTACTATACACTACACTTTACACTACACACTACATTGCTATACACTACACTATACACTACATTACTATACACTACACTACGACACTATACACTACACTATACACTACATTACTATAGCACTACACCAAACCATACCTGTCAACCCATACGGTTTACCCACATTCTTGTACAGGTCAATTGAGTTTTCAGGTCCATACGGCATATCGCCATTTCAATACAGGCAAAAAAACACATTTTGGATGAACGTTGAGATTTATAAGGGCACGGGCTGACCAATACGGTCTAAATTGGTCTGTAATAAGGTAGGCACTGATAAGGGGTTGACAGGTACGTAGTAGTGTAATGTATAGTGTAGTGTATAGTGTAGTGTAATGTGTATATTATTGTAGTGTATAGTAGTGCAGTGTATAGTGTAATGTATAGTGTAGTGTATATTCGTGTAGTGTATAGTGTAGTGTATATTATTGTAGTGTATAGTGTAATGTATAGTGTAGTGTATAGTAGTGTAGTGTATAGTAGTGTAGTGTATAGTAGTGTAGTGTATAGTGTAGTGTACAGTAGTGTAATGTATAGTGTATAGTAGTGTCATGTATAGTGTAGTGTATAGTGTAGTGTATAGTAGTGTAGTGTATAGTGTAATGTATAGTAGTGTAATGTGCAGTCGTGTAGTGTATAGATAGTAGTGCGGTGTATAGTAGCATACTTGTCAACCCATATGGTTTACCCCGTATTCTTGGACAGGTAAATAGTTTTCAGGTCCATACGGCGTACAGCCGTTTCCATACGGGCCAAAAAATTGCCTATTTGTGTTGTGTTTCTCTCACCTTGTGATGGGACTTTGTAGGATAAACGTTGAGATGTATAAGGTCACGGCGTGACCAACAAGGTCTGAATTGGTCTGTAATAAGGTAGGGCACTGATAAGGAGTTTACGTGTATACAAATCACTGCTTGCAATGATTAATTTGACAAATAAAACCCTTGTTTTTGCACATGGGGTTAAATAACATAGCGAGTGCCATGGGTGTGGTGGCTTTGACACCCACACGCCATCGTCACCAGCCATAATCTGTCCACTGCTGGATGAACGAATGCCTCCCGATACACACACACACACCAGTGATTAACAACCAGAGGTGGAGTGGGTACATTAACTTAGTATATGGAAGATACCCACCCGTTTAAACCTTGCATACATGTAAATTACGGGATACAAGAATAGTTCGTGTGGGACAAAAAAATGGTTGCATTTCCAGGATAACCTATTCAGCATCAGAATCTTGATTTAGACTGCAGGAGGAATCCGATGAGCTATGAAGCTCTTTATCACCGATGCCCAGTGTGGGTGGGTCACCAAGTCGCAACAGAAAAAAAAATCTAAAAATCGATAGGACTGCAAAATAGAGATAATGCTAAGCAAGTTACTAAATATAAACACATTGATTAATTACATAAGCCTTATTTATCAATATTTTGGAGAGTCAGCAAAAACAACAACAACAACAAAATAGTCCCAGACCACACCAAGATAACAACAAAGTAGTCCCTGAATAAAATGGCACATTAACACTGGAAGCGACCGCCCCGCACCAGGATAACGTCGGTGACTATCCACCCACCGCTAAATTAGGGTCCCTTTCACTTGAGAAGAACCCTGGCCCGCTCGTTTGAGTGTCAACAAAAACAACCCTGACCTGGCTCACGAAATCTCCAGCGATGCTGGCGGAAGCGCGGAAAATTAATCGCCGCTGCAAGCGCCAGCCTCCGTGTCCCGCTGGCAGAACCAAAAGTACTGCAGTCGTGAAGGCACTTCCGTAGTGATATAGTGGTGAGCACCCTATCACATATTGATGAGCACTCTGTCGTAGTTTATTGAGAGGAAAACTAAACTGAAAACCAAAGTGAACTATTTTTTATTTTACCAGGTCAGGCCCACTGAGCAATGTAGCTCTTTTTCAGAAGTGAACTTGCCACAAATGAGAGCTCATCACATGGAAATTCACAGCAGACAAATACTCCAAATGCGTGTTGATTCTAAATGTGGGGGGGGGGGGGGGCATGGGGGGAAACTGGAGGACCCGGAGAAAAATACGCGCGACCACGGGGAGAACATGCAAACTCCTCCAAATATACAGGTCGGGATCAAAGCATGTTAACTGACTGTCCCCTAGAGATGCGCGGTATGTGTCGGGTGACCTGCGCGCGACGAGCACGCGGTGAGTATGCGCGGCTGATGTTTGCACCCGGCGAAGGAAATCGACGGACTGAATGTCAGACCGGCAGCCCTCGTTGGGAAATAATAAACACACAGGCGGCTCTCATTGGTCACGCAATGTGCAACCTCGTTTTCGCCGATGCCGTTTCACCACAGCGCTAAACGAACACACACGCACTCGCACGCGTGCCAGCAATCATCTTAATCTTTAAAAAGTCGCCTGCAGGCTCGTCGAAGGCAGATGCTCGAGCCAGTTAAAACGTTATCGCTCGGTGGTGGCGGGAGAGGTGGACGGCGGAGACATCTCCGATGGGATCGCGGGGGAGCGAGGAAGGCCGCTCAGCAAGGTCACGCCACGGGACACGGAGAGCCGGACACCTCGCCGGGGACGCTGCCGCCGGCCTCACCGCCCCAGCCACCCCCACCGCCCCTCGCGTTCTCTCTCTCATCTTCACTTCTTTTTGTGGCAACGTCGATTTGCGCGGATTTTTTTTTTCTTCATAGATCCGAGTCCGAGTAGATTGAGCACTGCTCAAAGGTGTCCTTTTCAAGCCCCGCTCGGCTCTAGACACGGCAAACAGATCTCATGCACGTTCGGATTTCTGCGACGCTTCGGTCGCGTGCCATGCCGGCAGAGTGGCTCGGTGTTGTCGATCTCTGAGAAAGTTTAACAGGCAAAGTGGCAGGATCAGGCCCTGGTATTGGAATTCCCAACCTTGCACTACTGCGATACACGTACTCTATCGTTGACCAACGTGAGGTCTGTTGGAGAAGACAATCAATTGATTGAATAGTGCTGGTCTCTTTAACTACAAAGTATAAATTCTACTACATTCAAGTTCACCAACCAGTGGGCCTTTTCGACTCAATGTTTTCCCAGCAGCAACGGTTCAAAGTAAGCAAACTCTGCCGCAGATGTCAACTTCTCCAAGTCTTATCAGTAGGGGCTTGATCCAGTTTTAAACAAATGTTGCTGGGCCGCTTGCTGTTACAGGCAATAGCCCGTGGGCAGTTCAGTCCAGTAAGGAAACATTGCACAAAACCGCTGTTTACTATCGTAATGGACTGCAGGTAATAATATAATAAACAAACAGATCACTCCGTGCAGTGTGTGTGTGTGTTTACTTATTTACTCGTTGGATGCTTGCAATCTGGCAAAGGAGCAGAGTAATGTGCTTTTGTACCAAATAACTTAGATATGCAATGTCCCTCCTTGACATCATGCTCACACTGATTGGTGAAGTTTAATAAGAAAGTTTGCATGGCCCCCGTGGACGTAACTTCCTCTGCAATAACAATTGACACATGACGGACGTGATTTTTTCTTTTTTTAAAGACAAATCCAAAGAAAATAGGTCGACGCGCGCATTAATTTCAGCGATGGGTTACGGTCTCCGTTGTCAGTCGGTCATGGTCTTACCCTTTCAAAGTCCCTTAAAAGGCTTAAAGCATAAATAGCTCAGAGCTAGAAAGGACACGAAAAGTTTATTTTTTTTGAACGGAGCGCAGAGAACGTATATCCCTCTCCTTTTAAAGGACAAAAATAAAAATCAATGTTACGACAGCAGAACGTGCATGTACAACAAGCACAATGGCGCCACAATGCGAGCGGCTGGGCGGTTTTTGGGCCACCGTGAGCGCGCGTGTCGCAGTGTTATTGCACGGGTTGAGTAGATCTTTCGATTTCAAGCTTTCGTGACTGCAGGGATTCATATTCTTGGTTCTTTCTACGTGACTTTACCGAAAGAACCAAGAATATGAGTGCATCTTGTTTGGTGGAACCCAGGACCAGTGGGTGTGATAGCAGCGATGCATGCTTGTAATCCAGAAACATTAGAGATGGGGTTGGTGGACCATGCAGGGTTGAGAACCAGAATGAGGTGTACGTGGCTAAAACACAGCAAGTTGACACAGTAGGGGCCACAGGTGGTACATCTGCCAGTCATCTCATTCAGTCAACCCACGGCACCTGGGTCTGTCCCGTGATCTTCTGTCACTGGGCGTTCGACACTTCGCATGGCCTTAAAGTGCACATAGCCTGGCACAAGCGCCGTGGTGATGTTACTGCCACTTATTGGCAAATGGCAGTTGTTGTAGCAACGCATCGATTCGTTGATTTAAACATATTCTCGTGCGCCAAGGTGACCGCTTGTGTTGCGATCGAAACGTCGTGGTTTTTTGGTTTAATTTGTAAAAAAAAATTATATCTACGTGATTTTACCGAAAGAACCAAGAATATGAATTCCTGCAGTCACGAAAGTTCTAAGTCAAAACTGTACCTTTTTGTTATTATATCAAATGGTGTACGTACCGTGTTTTTGTGACCCATGCAACCCTAAGTCGGCTGCAGCTACATTCTCCAGAATGTAAAAAAACCCCACAAATTCTTGAATCGAACCACATCCCCATGAATCGTTGCACTTTATGAAATCTACAAAGAGGCTGTAGGATATTGTGACACCTCAACTATGTTCGTAGCCTATTCATCATTGTCCCTAACTCTGGCAATACACTACAAGATTGCCGCATGAAAACATCTCTTTGAACATAACAAAGGCCGACGTGTGTGTGTAGAGAGCTGTAGTGGAGCGGTTAGCGTGCTGCGTTATACATCCGGTGTCCCGAGTTCGATTCCCACTCACGGCCACCAACACCGGTGACGATTATCTGAACCGTTCCTGGGCCTCCTTTTAGGTCGACTCAGCCTCAAATTATTACCTGGCGCGGTGTGTAAACATCGCCACTGGGGAAACAAAGGCGGTCGGGCGTGGTGTTGGCCACCCATCCCATCGTGTGCCATACAGTCCTTGAAAGATGCTCGCTAAAAGCACTTGCCCCAACAGTCTATTCAGGCTATACGGGGGATCTTTGTCTTGTGTGTGTATCCTATTGGGGACAGTTAGTGTAGTTGGTTAGTTCACTACGCCACGACACCCAGCGATCCGAGTTCGATTCATGCTCATGACCAACATCAATGACGAATATCTGCACCAGATCCAGGGCCTCCCCTAGGTTGACTCGGCCTTAAATTAACATCTGGCGCAGTGTGTAAACATCAGCAGTGGTGAGACAAAGGCCGCCGGGCGTGGTGTCGGCCACCCACCCCCACGTGCGCAGTGCCGGGGCTTCGTAGGTTCTCTCACGGCACTTGTCCCAAAAGTCTCTTTAAGGCTTCGTGGGGAATCTTTATCTTTGTCTGTGTACCTCTAGGGTGTTACCATGAGAAAACTCGTACGGTTATTGCACCCGAATGGTGAGAGGTAATAGTTTGGGCCGAATTAAACCGAAACTTTTATGAAACTTTTATTGCCGTGTGTTTGGAGCTCCACAACGGGCGGTCGGGGAAAATACTCAGCGAGTGCTGATCGACGGCCGTGCGGGGCTTAGCGCCGTGCCCACGCGCCGGCGTTAATGTCAAACAAAATCATATTACTCCTGTTGCTTTAGCACACATGGGAGAAAAAAAATAATGTAATCAGGTTCTACTGCTCATTTTCACCGGTGACGTGGTGGAAATGTCACAGCTGCTCCGGGAACAAATTAAACATAGCAGAGACCTTTTGCCATCCAAAAATGATTGAGCCATCGTCAAAAAAATGAGCTTCTAATGGAAACAGTAGATTTAATTTGGTGTAAAGTATTTTACGGCTTATTGCTTTCATGAAAAAAGTATATATATCTCCAATTGCTTCCCTGTTCAAACATGCATTGGGCAGGGCTCACACGTTCCATATTCTCATTCCGAAGGCCAGTCTGTGCATAGGGTAGATAATTATTGACGTCCCACGGAGTGGTAGCAATTTTATTCCCTCCTCGAAAGACAATGGACTGAGTCGACAGCCACTGCTACAGAGAAATATCCATTGCACGGCAACGAAAACAACATTTAGAATTCTCAGAAAAAGCCGATGAGCCAAAATAAGAGGAACAAAAATGTAATCACGTGCTAATTTGTCGTGCGGTCTATTGGCGACTCGGCTGAGGCCACCAACTCATTGCACCTGAGAACCCAGTTTAATACACGGGCAGTTTAAACCCCGGATTCGAACTCGGCGTCTCAAACGTACCGGCTCAGTGCTCGGACAATTAAGCCGCCTGGGCCGACAGTAAGACCTTTCCTGGCTAAATAAATGACAAGTCCGAAAACGATAATTAATTTCATTGAGATCCACAGCAAGCCCTTGCAACGTAAGGAGTGGTGCGTGTCCGCGGGAGACACGAACGCCGACGCCCGCGAGCATTCGCGTAGCGATTCCTCGCCCGCGTGCCAAGTTCTGACCTTGACAGCGCACGTGTAAAATATAATCCTCATGTCACACACCCCCCCTCCCATCTTCCTCCACGCTCCTTGCACTCCCACCAGCCTCGCTCCACTGTTCTCATCTCCTATGAACCCCCCACACCACCCTCTCCACACCGCCCAGTCCTTTCCAACCCGCCCCACCGCCAAAACCAGCCGCCCTGGTCTCCGTCCCAACCCCCCGCTCATCCAATCTCCAGCCGCTTTGCACAGCCGTCCATCATTTAAATTGAGATCATGTATGCTTATAATCTGTTACGGCTGGTGGCCAGGCGCAATGAATCTTGTGTAAACAATAGTTTGAGATTACACTTCAAGATGGTCCGGGAGGCGAGCTCGCGGTAGCCCGAACGGGAGAAATATTGATCTCCCACTTTCGTGATGGAGCGAGTTGAGCGGAGAGCGCCGGCGAGCGGCCTGGGTGGGTGGACAAGTGGGCGAGCAGGCCGCGCTCCCCATTATGTAGGAAAAAGAAACAAGGTTTGATTCTGTGTTTATTTTAGCAGACTAAAACAGACAAACAAAATCGATAGAAAGAGACGCGCGGGTCTTAGCGCGGCAGGCAAGTCGGCGGTCGGTCGGTGACCTTGCCAAAACGCCCGCAGGATTTAACGCCTGCGGAACGCGGCTTCTCCAGCCTCTCTCGGCGGCGATGGGAGACGGTACCGCGTTCGATGCCAGGTTTAACCGGAGCGGTGACACGGCACGGCGCGCCACTGGTTTCCGAGGCTCGCTGCTCCAGCCCAGCGGCTGCCCTGGTAATTATTGACCTGCCCCCATACTGGACACCTGTGAAAAAAGATCGCCAGAGCTCATCGGATTCCTCCAGTCTGAATAAAGATTCTGATTCTACTCCTTCCCAGCAGCAGGCATCCGGGTGCGTTAGCCGCATAGTACACGCTGTCCGCTTAACAGTGGACGTTAACAAATTCCTTGACGTCATTCGGAACGAGTAAGCCATCGTGTGACAGTGTAACGCTCCAAATTTGCCAAAAAAAGAAGTACCCACAAGAGATATTCTTGGGTCTTTCGGTAAACTCACGTAGATAGGTTCAAAGAAAATAACAAAAAAATAACATAAAAAAACTACGACGTTTTCGATCGCAACGCAAGCAATCGTCATCAGGCGGTGGCTCTGCGATCTTCCATTGACATGCTAATCTCTCACAATACAATGGTCACCTCCGCAGCTTCGTCGTCGTGGAGGTAGCTCCCCGATCTTACACTGACATGCAAATATCTCACTTAAACATCACTAACCCCGCCCACTTCGCTTATGACCCTTGGGCTACACCAATTTCATACATTTAAAACAGCCTGCCTCAACAGCTTTCCCCCTTGTGAGAAGTATATTATTTTACTATATTATATTATTTTATTATGTTTTATTTTTATTATATATTATTTCCCTTCTACGTGACTTTACCGAAAGAACCCAAGAATATGAATTCCTGCAGTCACGAAAGCTTCAAGTCGAGATTTAACCACAAGTTATTTGTTAAGGATTGCTCATGTCCGCTTGCAGGCCAGGAGCAAAGGTCGCTTTGTGCTGCGCAGGGACAGCTGCCACTGGGGGTGCCCATTTTAAATGTATTGAGATGAGATGCGATTTAAGTCGCTTATCGTGCAGGAAGCGCAAACAAATCGTTATGCTTATTCTTGTAACCGGCGTCACGAGTCGGCATCGCAGGCGAGGTTGTCTGAGTGGCAATAGAAAATAGAAAAAAAGAACAAAAACAAGGAAGAAAAGTCACGCACACGCAATGGATTCCGCAACGCTGCTTTCCAACGTGCGCATGTCCTCGGAGGTGATTCATTGGTGAAAATAAAGACGTCGCACACTAACCGTGTGATTGGGAGAGGAGGCGACCACATGACGCGCGATCAATTTGCCCGGTTGTATCTCGAGTAAGTGTCTAACAACAACACGACTTTGCACGAACATTATATTACTTTCATGGGCGTTAGCGCGAGCTCATATTACAAACAAGACAGGCAGAGAGACAACAAGGGCCCCTAAAAGCCCCCATTGACACAATTACTGTGATCCAAGATTTAGTATTTTCCCACATTTAATATTCATTTTGGTGAGCTCCCTGAAAAAGTAATCGAAATCTCGGTTATATTGAAATGTCGCTGGCTTTACATCAAATGAAACCGTGAAAAACAAATTAGGTTGTGAGCTAAAGGCTGGGAACTGGTTCGAGGCACCAAGACAGAGGTGGTGGGGGCATCATTTGAGAAAGGCAAAGAAAAGGAGCTCTAAGGTGGTCACAGAGGAGCGTAAGCCAAAGAAGACCACCAATAAAGATTGAGTGACGAGACTCACGATAAACTGAAGAGAGGGATCACTCTGGATCAAGCCAAGTGGCGGTCTGATTGGCAGTTGTAAAGAAGTTGTAAATGGCCGACACCTTGGGAAAGTTTGTATGACTCAGCGTCAGTATTGGTGCTTTTGGATGGGAGAGAAAAATAATGTGAAAAGCTCGGGCACATGTGAGTATCGCGCTCGGTCCACCTGCCAAATTATTGGGCATTCTCCATCGAGGAGCTTCGCTCGGGAGTTCGCGAATCACTCAACGCCCATATGGCCACCGCCGTACCTTGATTTCCTTTCCCCGCCGTGCGGACGCCTGCTGCTGGGAAGTCATCGCGGCAACCCACGGTCTGCTGGGGTCCTCGGGACCCTGTCAACAAAAGAGCAATCATCTGTTGTTTGTATTCCAATCAGAGAATGGTTTGTTAGTCTATTGTATGGTCATCCCATCAGAGACCGGTCTGTTAGTCTATTGTATAGTGATCCCATCAGAGACTGATCTTTTAGTCTATTGTATGGTCACCCCATGAGAGACCGGTCTCTTAGTCTATTTTATAGCCACTCCATCAGAGATCAGCTGTCTAGAAGAAGGTGCTCTGACAAAAGCTCCAATGAAAGAGTGACAACTTAAAGCAGTACTTAAAAGTGGCATGATGACTAAATCACAAACCGGGGTCACGATTCAATTGAAGAATGAAATATTTTTTTAAAATCATTGCGCATAACGGATGTACCTCTGGTGGCAATTGTGAAGACATGGTCTGATTACATACAACACATATGATTAAAACAAGCCATATACACGAGTAAACATAAAACTCGATGTATGTATTTCGAGTTCATGAATCAACATTAAACAACAAATCCCTGATCTACTTTCCCCCTAAGTGTTAGATGAAACGTGAAAAATAAGTTAATACATTTAAAAAATGTGGGTGGTGCTGCATTGGTGACACTCATGTCTCGCAGCAAGAAGCCTTTCTGCATGGAGTTTGTGTTGTGCCTGGGTTCCCTCTGGGTTCTTCGGTTTCCTCCCATTGCTTAAAAATAAACTCCCACACAATATAACTCGGAACGGGCCAAAAAAAAGACGTAGAGATGCTGAAAAGATTTCCTGCAAACTATTCAATTGGGAGTACACATCGTAACAACATCATCCCCCTGACTGAGAAAACTTAAAAAAAATAAAGTCTTGAGGCTTTCCCGAGCGAATAAGCACAATAAGATTTGTTTCGAGTTAATAATTTTTCTCGTGACAATGAAGTGACACGCACTGTGAACGAGCGATGTAAATCTTTCGTGACTGCAGGGATTCATCTTCTTGGTTCTTTCGGTAAAGTCACGTAGGAGGGAAATAATAAAATAATAAAAAATAAAACATAATAAAATAATGCGTTGTGGCCGAAACGTCGTGAGAATTATTTTATTATGTTTTATTTTTATTATTTTATTATTTCCCTTCTACGTGACTTTACTGAAAGAACCAAGAAGATGTGAACGAGTGGTTAGCAAGGCGAGACAAAAAGTTATTCAGTGTTGTGGGGGATTAAAGCCGTGGAACACTGATAGACGTTTACACTTCAAGGGGACCACGTGGGGAAACAGTAGAGATTCATCAAGGTCACTCATTGCTTCGTGTGTCAGGCCTTGGGACCTTTCAATCACTCATCGTGGTTCTTTGCGAAGAAACGTCCCGTTCCTTTTGGGGACGAACATTTTCGGAGAGTGCTCCTGTTCGAGCTAAGCGATAGAGGGGGGCAGTGCTCATGCCTTTTCGGTTGCCGGAGTCGGCAGTTTAATTCCGCATTCTCATGGCAGGGGTCAGTCTATTCATAGTGTGACCCTGATGGTTTTTACACAAGAAGGTATCTTTTGTATTGACTCTGAAGAATTGTGTTTGGTTGAGTCCTCCACGTGACCAAAGTATGTAAACGTGGCACTTAGGTCTGGCTTTTTGGTCAATAGCCACGATTAGCCAGGGTGCAATTACAGCAGCCGCAGAGTTCGTCAAATGGAGCAAACCCGGCCGTAATGGACAACCTACATCTGCGTGTCCGATGCATTTAATTGCAACATTAGGAGGAGGATTGGTGGCTCGAGGGCAGGACACTCAGCCCACATTGGCGCGATCCTGGGATGAAAACCAGCCAGCCACCCGTGATTATATCGGGGCTTCTAGTGCGGCTTATTTCACGGTCTCCGCCTCACCACGAATGGCCAGTGAATAAAACAAGCACGTTCGATTGGATTTCACGTGAACAAAAATCTTAGAAACTTTTTCGCTGAGCGACATTTTACTTGGGTTTGTAAGAATGCACACGAGGGAATGACTTAACATTTTTAATTCATAACATATTTGTCCAGGTGGCACTAATGTTGGAGGTCAAATCCTGGTCATCGGTTAACCAACTTACTATCTCCCCATGTGTATGTACATCCCTCTTGTCAATCCACTGCTGGATGAGGGCCTGTCCACTCCGTGCAGTTCATGGGGATTATTTGACCACACTTCCTCATGCTGACCAGTGGGGGTTGAAAGTGGGAAGGTTAAATGTGAAAAAATAGAACTACAGTAAGCCGATGTATTTTACAATGCCCTCTGATGCCTGCCACGTAGCCCCCACAACCTAATTATCCAGGCTTAACTCATCTAAGCGCTGGAGATTTTACAAGATCCAGGTGATTTGGTGTAACAGCTACCACGATGGACTTGCAAATCCAGGTCACCGGTTCCTTGAGTTTTTTTGATGTGGCAGTTGAAACAATGGGCAACGTTCCTTAACTTCACCTGTCTCTGTGGCACCAAGAATTATAAATGCCACCACGGTTCGTTGATCGGCAGGCCACGTGTGGTGGGGTAAAGTATGGGTATGCCCACCGCATTTGGCCACTGCAGAAGAGGAGGCCAAGTGTCGTAGCGGAGGTGCATCTGCCAGCAGGGGCATGAGGGAGACTTTTCTGTGTGGCACCTTTACCTTTTATAAATCTTGAGATGTGAGAGGCAGTCGGTTGGTTCTTAATAATCACAACTCATTATTAAGCCTACCATTTATTGAGAGTCTCTCTAAACTTTTTCCGTGATAATTAAGCCCAGGAATGCATCACTAAGTGGATTATGTGAATTATGCAAATGTGGGGTTTGTTCACTGAAACAGGGCTACCCACAATGCAATGTACCAGCAACATTTTTATCATTTTACTTTTAATATTTTTAATACACATGAGTTCATGCAGTAATACACAATTGATTATTGCAGAGTCTTGTCTGTTTCTCAATCGCTGCTAATTGTGTAACTTTTCATATGGCAATAAAAAAACTGGTCATGATGAAATACCTTAAAATACCATTATTATTATTATTATTATTCAGATCCCATGGTGTAAAGTGCAGTCTCCAACTCTTACCGTCCACTCCATCTCTCTGGACTCTTTATTGACGTGCTATCAAGAAGGGCCGTTGCCCAAAACGTCGCCTGTTATACATGTTCCCTTTCAAATCTGCCGCGTTATTGACGAACGTGTTGATCGCTCCCGGCAGCGGCCAAACAATTTTTGTGACCGGCAAGCGAATTGTGAGCTGCGCGCGGGTGCGGGCGATGACCGAACCCGCTCGCCCGAGAGTCCGGGCGAGCGCACGCGCCCGGCGTGTCTGCGTCGGGAGAACCTGCGGTGCGTCGCCGCCACGCTCCGCCTCGAAGCTCTGGTACTTGAAGGGCACGAGCACCGTCTCACGAGGCCTCAGGAAGAGCTGCGGGCTCAGCTCGTCGCCGCCGGCCACGTCGAACAGCCCCTCCTCCAGCGGCGTGGTCTTGCGCGTCAGCCGCTTGAAGTGGCGCCACTCCTCGACGTCCACGATCACCCTGCGACGGCGAACAGGGGTCGGGCACGGTCGCCGTTGTGGGTCGTGCACAGTTGGGGGTAACCGTGCGAGAGTGCGCGTGTTTCTGTCGGGGGGGGTGGGGGGGGGGGCGGTAGTGTAGCGGCTAGCGTGCTTCGCTACAAACCCGGCGACACGAATTCCACTCCCGCTCATGGCCAACGCCGGTGGCGATTATCTGAACTGGTCCCGGGCCTCCCCTAGGTCGACTCAGCCTCAAATGTGTACCTGGTACGGTGTGTAAGCATTGCCTCCAGGGAGACAAAGGCAGCCGAACCTGGTGCTGACCACTCCCCCAGATGAGGTAGTTAACATTTCACCGGGTAAATTTGACTGCCATTCATAAAAATTACAAAGCTGCATTGGCCTGCAGCACTGACGTTGGAGTGGGGAAAAGGGATGCGAAGGCCAGTAAGGAAATGACAACTCTACTGAAGGGGTTACGTTTGACGCAACGATTATTAAGCCATGCGACGTACGGGCACCAGGGGGCCCTCGTGTCGTATCGGAGAGCTACTTTTAAGGGTGTGCAGTTTATAATAAGGCAGCCAGGCAGGCTGGCTGCATGCATGCACTTCTCCCACTAGTTTTTAGTATTCCTGTATAGGCCGTCTTGCTTTGCCTCTTCGAGTCGTTGAATTTCCACTGTATCTCAGGAAGCGTCATGTGTTTTATCTTTGGCTTAAAAAGCTCGTGACAACCGCACAGCGCAAACACAGTGGCCGTGAAGGTATTTTACTCCGCGTAAAAAAGGCAGTGGACACTATTTGTTTTCATTAATATCATCCATTGTGAAAGGATAATCATGAGGCGGAAGTTTGAGCTAGGTCGATGAAACAACGCACACTTATACATATCCTTTTTATGAAATTTATCCCTCTAAATCGCCACAAGTCCGCCATGACGTTGCCGACAGTGCATATGCCGAGCCATAGCTTACTTGGCACCTTTGAGATGGTTACTTGAAGAAAAAAACAACCAGTTGGAGATCAAGAGGTCATCATAAGCCATTGCTGTTGAGGCCTGCCACACTTTGGCCATGGCATCCTTTGGTTGCAGTCACAACCCATCATCCAAGCACCGCTGTTACGATATCCCACCAATTGGCATCAGGTTTTCCCCTCTGTCACCAACCTCTGTGTGCCACTCCAATGGATTTCGCAGCACGCAAAGGTGTGCAAGCATTGTCTGAACAAAAGCTCTCAGCCTTATCCAGACCACCAGCTCAAACTGAACTGAAAGTGCGGACCTTTAATCGTTGAGACAACCTGCCCTCTACCATCCTAAACCAAAACTAAACAATTTTTAATGTAACCAGGTAACCTATATAACTCTTATTCAGAAGTGACCTGGCCACAAATGAAAGCTGAACAAAGTGGCTTATCATGTGAAAATGTATATCAGCCAAATACACTAAATGCATGTTGATTCTAAATGTCGAGGGAAAAACTGGAGGACCCGGAGAAAAATCTACACGGCTACGGGCAGAACACGCAAGCTCCAAATATACAAGAGGCGTTAGGGTCAGGTTTGAACTCACAACCTCCTGTATACTAGGCGAGGTAGTTAACATCTCGCCACCGTGGCAGCCCATCCTGCAGGCAAGTCAAGGAATGGAACGCATCCAAGAGGATGCCTACTGAGGAGATGGAGCGATGAGATCGGTTCACGTGCAGGAGTTGGATGGATTGTTACATCGCAAGATCGTGAGAAGTGGCAGCAGGCTTTCGGGAGGCCTTCATCCACAAATGGATTTAACAAGGCTGATGATGACGATGATTATGCCGATGAAGTTACAATTGGGTGGGGATGGGGATGGAAATACATTTTTTTTTTACAAATTAAAATCAGGTGTATGATACGGATATTTAAAAAAAAAGAAAAACTGTCACGTGCTTGGCTTATCTGCTGTTAGCTTGCAGCTTTTCTTTGTCCCATCTCACAGGAGTGAAAAAAAAACAAAGGAAAGCAGGAAGTGTTGGGATAAATTGGCAATGTGCATACGAACAAAAAAGCAAGATCAAGAAAAACGATACCACGAGAATGACATGAAAATCGGAGGCAATACTGCGGCGGGCCTCTGTTTTGGCGTGACCTTGAGTGGAAGCGTTTGAATAAAAGATGGTTTTTTTCGAAATCAGATAAGCCTCAAATGGATTTGTTCGTCATAAATAGGAAATTCTGCTTCTGCTGATGATGTGCTTGTACAGTAATTAATTTGCGAATACCAACGTGCCGGTTAATTTAACAATGTTAACGGATCCATATATTGCACGTGTCAAAATAAGGAATCAACGGCACGTTTCTGAAATCTTACCACCTCTGTACGCCCAGCAGAAAAAAATGTACATACCACAAATGTGGTGGGATAAAGTGCGGGTAACTCCTCACCTCTTCCAAGGCACCTGGCCCGCGTTCGATTCCACACCCGCGGCTAACAATCAATGGCCCGTAATATCTGAATGGGTCCTGGAGTTCAACCCCTTCACCAATCAGCACTGTCCAGCTCGGCAAAGTACAGTCAAACATCCCTCTGATATGGCGAGCAGAGGCCTCGACCCAGCTGCTGATTGACAAAGGACTTTCCCACAGATCTTTAACATCCCCGGTCCACTCGTTGGAAATGTTGTACCTTCACACCTCTCCCACCATCACCCCGCACCCCCCGCCCACCCCCTGCTTCTCCTCCCTGGCTCCTCCCACCCCCCCTCTTCCGTATATAAAATCTTGCTACGAACAGCTCTTGTCCACTACAGTAATTGTATTTATTGCTGTGGTTTTCCCACCTGATGACGGAAGCTTGTGTTACTTCCGAAACGCCGTGGTTTAATTTTTTTTGATTTTTTTTTTTATAAAAAAGTTATTTTATTTTATTTTATACCTACCTGACTTTACCGAAAGAACCAAAGAGTATGTCTTTAACATCCCATTGAGACTTGGTCTCTTCGCAAGGGAGAGCCGGGCCAAACAAAGCGAGGCAGTAAACGCTCCACGAGTGCCGCAAACGGTACCGTCAGTTCGCTCGGCTTGATTCACGGGAACTCACCCGGCTCTCCTCATCCACCCTGCCGACAACAACTTCTCCCTGCCGACAACAACTTTTCATTCGCAGTGGGCTAAATCAGACGACCGCACGTCTCGGGACTACCGCACAGTTGGGAGCGTTCGCATTGCACACCGAGCACGGGGGAACAGGATAACTAAGGAGGTCAGCAGGCACGCCATCAAATAGATGAGTTCCAAGAAGTGATGTGATGACGGGAAGTGAGGAGGAGGGAGGAGGGGAAAGGAGAGAGAAGAGGTGGGGGAGGGGCGGGAGAGATGGGGGGGGGAGGAGGTGCGCCGAAGAGAAGAGTGAATTCCAGAGGGCGGAGGTGCGGTGACTGAACGAGTGGCCACAAATTTGCGCGGTCAAAGTCACTCAGGAAGGCGTGGGAGTGCGGCGGGAGCTGGGTGGGGCGGGGGGTGGTGATGGTGCAAGACGACGAAGGGACCTGTAAGCCCTCCGTGGCAGGCGTCAACTCACCTGAGCTCAGGGTCGGTGCTCTGCACGCCGACCGTCTGGGGGGTGGAGTGGGGGTTGCGCAGCGGGAACTCGAAGAACTCGGCGGTGCCGGGCGCGGCGTGCAGCGCGTGCCGCGTGGTCAGCGCCCGCACGAGCGCGTTGGCGATGCTCTCGGGCCTGAGCCGCTCGCGGTAGGCCTCCACCACGCGCAGGTCGCGCAGACGCCGGGCGCGCTCCTCCCGCTGGCTCTGACGGGCGGGCGGGCGCGTGTGTGAGGGGGGGGGGACGACACAACACACAAGGGCGGGGAGGTTGGACTGTGTGTGGATTTGTAGGACGGGTGACGCACGCCGGTCGGGTCGAACCTGGCCACAAATGACAGCCATAGTGGAGTGACTTATCGCGTGGGAAATTATAGCAGCCAAATACTCCACACGCGCATGTTGGAGGGAAAAACCGGTGGACCCGGAGAAAGATCCATGCGACCACGGGGAGAACATGCAAACTCCGAATTTACAACAAGGCTTGGGGTCGGGATCGTACCCACAACCTCGTGTATACCAGGCGAGGTAGTAAACATCTCGCCACCGTGACACCCCCATCCACAACTCCGGAATACCCTTTTTCCACAAGAAAGTGCAGATATGTATGTAAATTTGTTTTCGCACCGTACCTAGCCAACCATGCTCATGGGAGGTGCGGGGGGAGAGACAGCAAACTAAGCACAGAATAACAAGATGAACATTCCACTTCAGAGAGAACTCGGGGACAAATTTGACACATTTTTTGCGACGCCCGGCTTCATCCATTTGACCTCGTACAAATGCGGACGAGAGAAAAGAACAGACGCGCGGAGAATATGACAACCTGCAGGTCGGCATAGCGGCGCAAACGGGAAGACGAGTTTAACACAGAGTGGGCTTTCGCGACCAATATCATCCATAATAGAGGTTGCTGGGGGTTAGATCGTGTAAATATGTGTCGTTAAACCCGCCACCACCCGACACAGCCAATCAGTAAGGTTTGTCACGTAAACAGAACGTGGCCAATTTGTCACTAGTACAGCACACCGGTGTGTTGGAGAGTAAACACACAACATTTACTCAAATTGTAAATGTTGTGAATGTTGTGGGTTTACTCTCCAACACACCGGTGTGCTGCACTAGTAACGGATTGGCCACGTTCTCTTTATGCGACACAACCTCACTATTTAGATTTAAAGCTTTCGTGACTGCAGGGATTCATCTTCTTGGTTCTTTCGGTAAAGTCACGTAGAAGGGAAATAATAAAATAATAAAAATAAAACATAATCAAAATAAAACATAATAAAATAATTCTCACGACGTTTCGGCCACAATGCAAGCAGCCGTCCTCAGGTGAAGAACAGGTCTGTCAGAAAGACCGCGTCTGAATGAGAGAAACGTCGTGAGAATGATTTTATTATGTTTTATTTTTATTATTTTATTATTTCCCTTCTACGTGACTTTACCGAAAAGAACCAAGAAGACAACCTCACTAATTGGCTGTGTGTCGGGCGGTGGGCGGGTTTTTCCCAACACATTCATATTCACGCGGTCTAACCCCAAACAAACCTATAGAGTGAGAGGACGAGTGGGTAATAGGTCGGATGACGGTGTGTTTTTACTGTTGCACGCAAGGCGGAGGAAGGGGCAAGAGGGTAATGAAGTGGAGCAGGCTGCTCTAAGACTGGCGGGCATCCTCTCTGTGCGCAGTCGTAAACAGCTCGGGTTTAGCAAGAGAGGCAATGTCAAGGCATTTTTCAAGAAGGCCAAGAGTTCGGCTCTCGTGATAAACCGCAGAGTAATTCGGATGCATTTCCTGCGGAGCCTGCTACCGATTAGTCTGTTTTCCCACAAAACCATCAGCGTTAAGCTGGTTGTCTGCCAATACACAAAATTAGACCTCCTTATCTACGAGCAAACAGGTGTTGCGTGTGTTGTGCGCGTTTTCGCAAGTCGCGTGAAAAAAAAACACACACTGGGTTTCACACACCCCGAATCTCACCATTTAGGAACAATCAGAGGGTGGGGGAAAGACCCCCCCCCCCCCCCCGCATGGAGTAATACAGAGGAACATCAAGCGAGCATTGGGCACAGGAGTGACGGCGATAAGGTGTACGTACGAATGCGGCAACATGCACCAGACGCACCGATGCCAAAAAAAAAGAAAAGTCAAGCCACATCGACAAAAAAAACCCAGGAAGCCAAAGGGCGGCAGTGATTTGGCATCGGGCGCATGGGACCGTAACAGCGGTGGCGCAAGGGAGCGCGTTATCAACAGCAACACAAAGCTCATTCATTTAGCGTAAATCACTCCGGGATCCATCACTTGCTCATGTGCCGCGCTGACAAACTTGTTCCCCCCGACGAAACGTTTACCGTTGAACGCAAAAACAACCTGTTCTGTACCGAGCCGAAGAAAGTTTGTTCCAGTGGTTTTTCTTTTCAAAAGGGCAAAAAAAACCCACGAACATTGGAGGCGTACGGACATCGTCGTGTGCGCCGGTGAATTGAACGTTGCTCGAATCGCGTCTTTGTTATTTTACGAACAAGCCCAAGGTCTCACGGACCCTGGGACGCAGTGCAATTTGGTTGCGTTCGGCAGGGGCTGTTGGGTGGGTGGCAGAGGTCGCAACCGGGTACCCGATACCCGTACCCTACCCGATACCCGGCTACCCGTACCCGTCTGGGTACGTTTGCGACCCTGGTGCGGCCGGGTACGGGTAGGCCGTGAGTCACTGGTGAGTAACCGTTTGTCACTCATTTCCCAACGTCTTGTCTTTTCTCACAATTCAAGTTTCTAGAATCAACCCACCCGCGACTGCAACATGGCTTCATCCCAGAGTTTGCAATCAGGTACCCGATACCCGTACCCTACCCGTACCCGGCCGGGTACGGGTAGGGTACGGGTACGGCCGGGTACGGGTACGGGTACCCGTTTGCGACCCTGGTGCGGCCGGGTACGGGTAAGGAATCAAAACCCGTTTGCGACCTCTGGTGGGTGGGTGGGGGGACGCGCCCCCACCCACGAGGCATTTGGAGCTCAAATCCCAATCGGAGCCAACCCGGCATCGGCTTCTCACCACCGCCGCTGTCGTCGCTGCTGTCGGCATCGCCGTCATACCCTCTTGGGGCCGGGTGGGACAGGCACCACGTGTGACGGGAATGCACTCCTCGAGACGGGACTGACCGACCTGGCGATCTATCAGAAATGCGTGGAATATCCACCGCCGACGCGGGATTAGCAAGCCGAGTTCAGCGCTGCATGTCACTTGTTTTGAGCATGAGGACGTTTTCTGGAATCTATAACGAGGTCACCCATTCGTATGTTATTGCCGGTAATGTATCGTGCTTTACCTTGGCATCTGCACGAGCAGGTCACCTCACTATAAAACTGCACTTTAACAAATCACATGCCAATTCCATATCCCGCCGCTCCAGTGCCCATATTTAAAATACTGCCACGATTCGTTACGTTAAATTGACACATCCGGGCCCGACCAAAGGGGCTAATAATCTCCAGCCGACACGCACGTGCACACACAGGCACACAAAGACAAAGATCCCCCAGACAGCCTACACAGGCTGTTGGGGCAAGTGCTGTTTGCGAGTACCTATGAACGGTGGCACGGTACACGAGGGGGTGGGTGGCCAGCACCAGGCCCGGCCACCTTTGTCTCCCTCGTGGCGATGTTTTACACATCGCACGCGGTACGCATTTGAGGCTGAGTCGACCTAGGGGAGGCACTGGACCAGTTCAGATAAATCGTCACTGATGTTGGCCATGAGCGGGAATCGAACTCGGGTTTGCCAAGCTCATAACCGCAATGCCCGAACCTCTATTATAACTCTCGCCAAACAGACACACGCGCACACACAACCATGCTGGCGCTCACCCTCCCGATGGGATTAATAAGCGAGCTTCACGTTACGAAGGCACGCGCCCACTCGCAAGCGGTTTATGGGAGCGGAAGCCAATGAACGCCCTAAACAGAGCGCATTACCGTGATTCATCGCGCTGCACCGCAACGCTTTCTTAAGAGCAGTCACCTGCCTCTCAAGGGGGGATTTGACGGATTCTTATTTAATCCCAACAAAAGCTTCGGCGCGATCCTAACCGTGTCGCTTTTGACCCCGACTCCTAATTATGACTCATACAGATGGTAATGGCCTTGTGGGCTCATTGGGAGCGGGGGGGAGCGAGTAGAAGTGGTGGGGGGGGGGGTATGAGGATGGAAAAAAACACAGCCGTCACATTGACGATGCAGGAAGAGAGGCCCTCGCTGCTGCCTCAGCCTTTTCCGCCGCCAAGAATGGCATTGCTGATGAGGTGGCTCTGAGGTCGGAGCAGCGCTGAGGAGTTTGCGCCACTGAGATCGCGCGTTTGAATCCAGAGGTTCTGCCGCCCGACATTAAATCGGGTTCTCGAGTGTCGTGAGATGACTGTCTTCAGCCCCGTTAGCAATTGACTGCACAGAAAAAAACTAAAATTCCATTACATTTGGGTCTGCACCTGATTTGGTTAAATGTACAGCTCTGATACGTAAAATATCAGTTTGACTGTCATATAAAGCAGGGGTCCCCAACCCCCGGGCCGTGGACCGGTACGGGTCCGTGGCCTGTTAGGAACTGGGCCGCACAGCAGGAGTTGAGCGGTGAGTCCGCGCGTGGCCCGCCCATGATTTTATTTACCACTTCCGTCCGCGTCTCTTTTCCGCACTGCGCACTTGTCTCAGCTAACCCTAGCCGAAATGAGTAAAAAAAACAAACGTCGCTGGAGAGCTTCTTTGAAAAGGGGGAAAGACCCAATGATGACCCCCCCCCCCCCCCCCGGTCCGTGGAAAAATCGTCTTCCACGAAACCGGTCCCTGGTGCCAAAAAGTTTGGGGACCGCTGATATAAAGGACATTTACTCCCGGTGGCAGGGCGGGTGGGAAAGCGCTGCCCCCTCCTTGCGTGGACAAGAAGTCACTTGAAGGGATCTCGCAGGTAGCTCCGTGGTTTCCAACTTCTGCGAGCCGTTCTCAAACACGGAGGGTGGGAGCTGCTCCCCCGCGGGTGCTACGAATGAGCTCTTCGTCTCACGTGACGTGACTCCAACACAGCAAAATCGGGACAAAAATCGGTGGTTAAGAGAATGGCTTGACTTGGGCTGGATGGAATGGGTGGGAGATGACAACAAAATAACCAGAGAGATGGTGGCATCTGGCAGTGTGAAGTGCATGCAGGCGGTATCTAATTTGTGTGTGCGGAGGGTCTGGTGTGTGTACACGAGGGTGTAACCACTCCACTGATCCTCCTCTGCTACTCCTACCATGGTCTGAACTCTCTTCCTTAGCCATCTGTGCTGTGACTGCCTGCTCCCATTTAACTGTAGGCTCAAGACCCTCCTTGTCCTCTGGCCCTCTCACTATAAATTAAAACCTGCCCACTATTTATATAGACTGTCTGTGTACAGTGAGATGCAGTCACAATTAAGATGATATGCAAATCCAAATTGTGTTGTACTGAATTGTACATCAGCCCCCTCGGCCAGCGATCCAAGGAATTACCGCGATCCACAATTTGATTCGTGTTTAAATAATTTATTTTTACACTGGCCACTCGTCACTGCAGGGGTCATGTGAACCCATTAATTGCAACACGTCAATCGAGACATGGGGAACATGGGGATAGGGAGGATGCCGCGGAGAAACTATGCCTGGCAATGGCGGTCCTGGTCCATGGTGCAGACAGCAACGGGAGGCTGTGAATTCATGCTGGGAAAAGTTATTCGCTGAGCTGTAGTGCAGCAGGGGGACAGGAGCGAAGAGAGATACAGAGGATGCCGCGGAGAAACGACGCCTGGCAGTGACGGTCCGGGTCCTTGGTGCAGAGAGGAACGGGAGGCTGTGATTCATGCTGGGGTCCGTTCTTCGGTGAGATGTAGTGCAGTAGGAGGACAGGAGCGGAGAGAGATCTGGAGGATGCGGTGGATAAATGACTCCTGCCAGTGACGATCCCGGCTCTTGGCTTGGTACAGAGAGGAGAGGGAGGTCGTGAGTCGCACTGCTGGGGGGAGTTCTACAGCGAGCTGTATTGAAGGGGGGACAGAAGCGGAGACGATCCCATCACTGTCCTTGCATTACGGCTATTGTAATGGGCAGTGCGGTTAATTCAGGGCTCGCGAGCTCAGCGTGCCCGCTCTGCTTCGGCGTTCCGGCCGTAATGCGTGATTCGTTGTGCATGAAGAACAGCTCACCAAGTAGATTACTTCTCCCCCCCCACCGCCCCCACTCTTATAAACAAGAAAACTCATCGCCGTTGCCGTCTTTCGCCTGACATTTATATCCTGTAGCGACTGAAACATAAACGTGGAAACTATAGCTGTAATGGGTGTTTTTTAGTTTTTGCTGTTGCCATCACTTGTAAAAAATACTGACATAACTGCCCGGATTTTGCCTGTAAATATCTGTTAGTTTCACCAACTTGGTTCAAGCAAGCCTGATGCTTCTGATGAGACACTCAATGTCGAAACGGTTCCAGTATTTTCTTGCGTTGAAACAATGCTGCTGAAATGATGCACTCCCAGAAGGCCGTGTCTCTGATGGGATGTGTATAACATACTTTCATTGTTTTACACGGAAAGACAGATCAGTGAAGGAGGCGTAATCATCCGAGTGCTTATTTTGTCACATTCCCCACACCTGATGTGGTCTTGAATTAATGCACAGAGTCCAATCATCTGATGACATCTTTAGACAACGGACCAGTATTAGTTAAGGCCCTTGATGCCAATAGACTTACGTCTCTTAAGGGATGTTGGTCTTTAAGACAACAGTGAAAGCAAGGTTTCTCATGAGATCATTAGACAGTAGATGAAAGAATAATCAGCCTCCGATGGGGGTCTTTAGTTCTGCAGGCAGAACAATCGGTACTGGAATGAGACTCTATGGCTTTGCGTTAAGAACGCATAATGAATGGATGCGTGAGGTCGGATAACGTCAGCTTCCTTCAATGTTCATTAATGAACTGCAGTCGGTCAGGAGGAGGTTCATCCGACAATGAGCAGGCGTGCAATGAAGCATCGCAACGGAGTGTGTATATCTAGACCAGTCATCGAAGGTGGACGGGGGATTAAAATTACGAAAGAGTCGAGCAAGAGCAGGTTGGAGCGATATTTGAAATGCGAATTTGATCACAGAAAAAAACGGCACGTCGAAATGCCCGAAGAGTGAAGTTTTCAATCGGTGAACATCGCCTGCCTGAAAAAGAATATGGGACGGACAAAAAAAGTAACGGGAAAGAACACAAATGGGGGATTGAGAGACTGCGTGTTGGGGAATAACACTGTGACAAAACAGGAAAATATGGAAAAGAGACGAAACACGACTTAGAGACAAAGTATCGATTTGCTAGCAAGGTGGGCCCGGGAAGGACCTGTCCCTTAGAAATGGGTAGTTGGCCAACGGACAAGGCTGGCGATGGAATGGCATCCCAAAGGAGGGAGCACGACGAAAACGACAACCGCCATGGAGGCAGGGCTTTCCAATGTGCAGCTTGTCTTGGGAAGTATTTAATCAGCATCAACAACGGTCGCGTTCGCTCCAGGCGCCGCGGCGCGTCTGTCCGTGTGCCACGATGAGACAACGGCGATCTGCTAGGGGAAGGCCGTGGGGCAATCCGTTCGATCAACGTGGTCGATTCTCTACAGGACAAGTTCGTAATAACAGCACAACTTCACGGTAACGTTTCGTTCATATTTGATAATCTTTTCTGGGGTTAACGTGCCCCCGCCACCCCCCTCCCCCCCCCCCTTTACAGACAGATACACAGAAAGACAGATAAAACTAATGCATAAACGCTTTCAACCATGGTTGAAAAACATCGGGTAAGAATGGAGATAAAAAGAAAATCTATTCTGGGAAAAAAATTGCAGTCCCCAAAGCATTTAATTTCATCGAAATGCTAATAGGGGGTAAGATCGTCCCACGTAGCCAACGATGAGCCGCTGTTTCGCTTCGTAAGCCACGTCAACCGGAACGGACTGGGCAGGGAGGGGGGGGGTGCCGGAAAAACTAACCAGGACTCCGAACGCGCTGGCGCCGCTGGCGAGGCCGCCCTCGGCACGGCGGACGGCCTCCAGGCGCTGGAGCTTTCGGGCGCGAGCCGGGTCCACGACGGTGCCCTCCGCGAGCAGCAGGGGCGACGGCGCACGTGACAGCAGCATGGTGGCCAGCTCCGGGTAGGTGTCGGCGAGACGCGGCACCGTGGCGACACGGTGGGAAAAGCCCAGATCTGAGCGCGCGCGCACAAAGACCCCACCCCCCGGCATAGCCTGAACAGACTGTTGGGGCAAGTGGCGTGAACAAAGTAGCATGTATGAAGGCCGGCACGGCACACGAGGGAGTGGGTGGCCAGCACCACGCCCGGCCGCCTTTGTCTCCCAAGTGGCGATGATTGAGGCTGAGTCGATCTCGGGGGCCCACGACCGGTTCATGTAAATCGTCACCGGTGTTGGCCGTGAGCGGGACTCGAACTTGGGTCGCCGGGTTCGTGGCGTAGTGCGCTAACCACTACACTACTACTGCCCACAAGACAAAGATCCCCGTACAGCCTTAACAGACTGTAGGGGCAAGTGCTGTTAGCGAGCACCTATGAAGGCCGGCACGGCACACGAGGGGGTGGGTGGCCAGCACCACGCCCGACCGCCTTTGTCTCCTCAGTGGCGATGTTTACACACCGCACCAGGTACTCATTTAAGGCTGAGTCGACTTAGGGGAGCCCCAGGACCGGTTGAGATAATAGTCACTGGTGTTGGCCATGAGCGGGAATCGAACCCGGGTCGCCAGGTTCATAGCGCAGCGAGCTAACTGCTACACTACCGCTCCCCCCACACACACACACGTACGCACGCACGGACAGCCCTTTCATCAAATGTGGCCGGTTTTTAATAGGGCCAGTCCCGAATAGCTCCGTAACTTTACACTAAAGATTAATTTATATTGGATTATATTTTCAAGAGTTATTGTGAACCCCCCCATCACCACCGCCCCCCCCCCCCCCCACGTTACAGGAGATGGACAGAGCTAAAACGCATGAGCATTTTCAAAATCAGTTGTAAAGTGTTGAAAAGAATCAATTACAGAACCGAATTGAGATCCCATTTGTGACAATTCATTGAAGCGTGGGAGAGTTAATCATTTCGAGCCTAATTACCACCGTTCTTTGTGTATGGAGATAATGATCCCAGATCCATGGTGCCGGGTAGTGCTGTCATTGGAGGGCAAGATTTATAATCGTGTTAAGAGTATTCCTTCAGCAGTATGAGTTTGGCTTGGAGGAGAATTCTCGTACCCAGGGGAGTCCAGTTCAGATCAAGGAAGGTGTTTATTAGTCTGTGAAGTGTTTAGAACAGATGATGTTAGTCACTGGTTGTTTAAAATGCAATTATAAGTAGAATAATTATGCAACGGCTTGGCGAGAAAGGCGCCTTTGGCGTCATCTGGTCCAACACCAATGGAGACTAGGCTCTAAGAAAAGCTGTCTCGGGTGTGGACCAATCAACTTCAAGGACAGTGCATATTATTATCATCATCAGAGTTGTTTATTTTTGTTTGCATTTTGACTGCTTGTGTTGTGGTTATTGCAAACATGATGCCTTGTATAAAGGTGTCAGTTTTTGTACCAGTTGAAAGGGTAAAAACCTATTACTATATTTTGCCACTGGTAAAGGAGGTCTCATAGAGTACAATTATACACTATTAACATCCTAAATTTACCCAGAAAAGCTTCACTGAGTCTCAGGGCATTTTTTTTCAGGAGGGTCCTGCATTGGAATGTTTGGCCAAATCCGTTGATGAGCGTTTGGCTTCGCGTGGCGAGATGTTAACTACCTCGCCTGGTATGCAGGTTATGGGTTCCCTTCCGACCCTGACGTCTGTATATTAGGAGTTTAATAGTTTTAACTAGTGTACCCCGAGAAAACCTGGTAAGTGCGAGGAGTGACACTCAAAGGTCTGCCCATATGGATTCAAGAACCCATTTCTGTACCAATATTTAAATCGGAATAGATCTTTGGGGCAGCATGGTACAAGTGTTTTTTAGAAGCCCACACACATCTCGAATTTTTTTTTCTTACCAGGTAAGGCCCACTGAGCTATATAGCTCTTTTTCAGAACCGACCTGGCCACACATGATAGCCCAACGAAGGGGTTCATCAATGTGGACATTTACAGCAGCCAAATGCTCTAAATGCATGCTTCTAAAAGCAGAAGCAAAACTGGATGACCCGGAGAAAAATCCACATGACCACGGGTAGAACATGCAAACTCCAAATATATAGGTGTCAGGCTTGGGATCGAACCAACGACCTCTTGTATACCAAGCGAGGTGGTCAACATCTCTCCACCGTGGCACCCCTATCCACATCTGTGTCTCTAATGTGGATATCGGAGCTGCAGCTTGCACATGTTTTAGAGGCACGTGACAATTACGCTCCTCTAAGGTAAGACTAATTGCCGCAAGTCTGGGTCATGATTGAATACTTATTGGTTTTTGTCACTGTAGTGTATGCAGAGAGAGTTGGAATGGTGGCGCAGTGGTTAGTTTACTACACTATGAACCTGATTCCTGGCAACAGCATCAGTGGTGAGCAATATCCGAACTGGTCCCAGGTTTCTTCCTGTACCAACCTGCACCAACCAGCATAATGGTGAAGTATGGTCAAAGAAACCTCATTACCCACACAGCATGGCCAGCAATCTCAAACAGGTCATCAGTAGTGTAACAGCAGTGCACTAACTACTACGCTCCTCCGCAGAAATAAGTAAATAACAAAAATAATATAAGCTGTTGCTGCTGCCCCTGTAACGCTACAAGCATCATCACACACGCGCTCCGCAAGGCACAGGGACACAAACACTGAGAGACGCCTACTTAAAAACCAGGACATGTGACCTGACCTTACGCAACGCTCCTTGGCGTATGTGCAACCATCCTTAATGGGGTCCGCCATATGACAATCTACCCGCTGTAAACAATGCATCTAATGAGCCGACGTCGGTGACTTAAAGCAAAAAATGTACAGCAGGCCCATGAAATGGAGCGTACACATCAGGGGAGTTACGTAACACAGGACGCACGCCTACTGGAGCCGGCCGCGTAACAGAAACAACAAGTGCGTGGCGCACCACATTGTTGTTGCGGGGCCCGCTCGCACGAAGGCAGCGGAGAAATGCGAGAACCACGTCGCGTTATTGCGCTGCAATGGGTTTGCTTGGACGCCGATTCCCAATGGCGCTCACTTTGAAGTGGACTCGAATTTTCCTCCTCTGCTCAAAACGTCGGTGGGGGGGCGCTGGGGGCGCGGGGGGGGCGGCATCCCGTAATTCGCACGGCGGGGGCAACGGTGTTTGCAAACCGGGACAAATATTGTATTCCTCCAGAGCAGCGGAGTGCTCACTTTATGAACCCCCCTGGATAAATTGTTGGCTGAGGTGACCCCCTTGCTGGGATGTGAACTCACCGACCGGATGATTTCTATTCCAAGTTAAACTTTGGGGGTAAAAATTGCTTCAACAGATCTTGGCAGCTAAGTGGGGGTGAGACTCGTTAGTACTCGTAGCCTATCAGGTGTTGATTGTAGGCTTCGGCTGTGGGAATAAGGTGTTACGTGTCTGTGTATGTTCAACTTATTTTGCGCCGTACATAGCCAACCCGTGCTTTGGCGTTCCTGGGGTAAAGTGAACATCCACTCTCCTACTTTGCTGCACAGACCACGGTTGGGCCATGAGCATCCGTTGCTGTGCTGCCAGGAGACGTCAGTACAGCGACGGATTCCTACATCTAACCGTGCAGAGTTGTGAGTATTACTTCCTCGTGTGCGTAAGTTTCCTCCGGGTACCAGAGTTCTCTCCCACGAGGTAAAAACACTCGTTAACATGGAAGCGGCACAAACATCCCAACGCAGGACCCTCCTCAAAAAGGTGTCTTGAGACTCGGTAAGGTTACCCTGAGTAAAAAAAAAAAACATTATTACAATCACTGCGCTTAGAGCTAACTTACAATCATTGCAATAAACGCGAAACTAAACTGCATCATTTTGCCATCTGCAAAACATTTATGTGCATACCTCGAGTGAGAAAGAAAAAAAGAAATAACTTTCGACCGACATGTGTTTACAAAATATCTACGCATACACACACACACAGAGTGCCCGAAAAAGAAGAGGGAGAAAAAATCATCCCGGCAGGGAAACAAGCACGAGTTACGCGATGAATTATGTATCGTCGAGGCACGCCGTAAGTGGCCTGGACAGCCGTGCCCAACATATGTCCTGTAACGCTTCTTTTTTCCTCCCGGAATTCATCGACGCCGAGGCCCTAATAAATATCACGCCGAGGCGCCGCGTTGAGATACGGCCAGTGTTCTCCGAGCAAAACAGCTGGTGCAAGTCGCGCCGCTGTGCCGCTAAGTGATTTAACGTTCGCCCGGTTAAAAGAGAGACCTGAATTTAGGGCAGGCCTGGGTGGGCTCAGGCGGGATCGTAATAGGCGCGTTAGCCGCCCGCCGCCGATCCAAGTTCGACGATCACGCTCGCGATACGTGTATCGTATGTATGCAGGTATGTTAAACTTCTTACTCGCCGTACGTATAGCCAGCCGTGCTAATTGGAGGTGCACCAAAGGGTGTTTTGCGCGAATCGAATATTTATTAAGTGTGCGATTACACACGCGCACGTTACATTGGGGCTAAGGTGCCAACAAAATTGCGTGTAAAAGAGACCTTAAAAAAGTAGAAATAAAAGTGAGACAATACAAACATGACGGTTAAAATGAAGCAAGATATAATTCTTGGATCGAATTATGAGCCGGACTACAACGGATCCCTGTGGGGTGAGGTGAAGCAGAACCTCCTGGTACACAGGAGGTCGTGGGTTTAATCCCGACTCTGATGCCTGCTGTATATTTGGAATTTGGTGACGTGGATTTATCTCCGGGTCCTCCGGTTTTTCCCTCCACATTTAGAAACACCCGTTTAGAGTATTTGGCTGCTATACACTTCCACGTGATAAGCCACTTCGTTGAGCTATTATTTGTGGCCAGGTAGCTTCTAAAAAATAAAACCCATGTAGCTTAGTTGGCCTTACCTGGTAATATAAAATTTAAAAAATTCAGACTCAGGCTCAGACTTCATTATTCCAGCTGGTAAGGCCCCATTGAGTTGAGTAGCTCCGATATGACAACCACAGGACAAATGGTTGGAAAGTAGAGAAAAAAACGACAAATGTATTTACGTAAAACAAATGGCAGACTCCACTGCAAACAGAAAAAAACAACACAGAGTGCTCAATTATTCATCATTTGATCGATTAAAATCCATTCTTGTGCTAATTATACACGCATCGCATCACATGCGTAGGAATCGGTTATTTAGAATGTGTTACAAGTTAGGCTAACGGCGCAAATAATTTGCACAAACGATTGCCAAATATCGAGAAAATAATTATCAAATCGTGAGGATTCATTAAATTACTCGTGGGGGGGGGGGGGGGTGTGGCGAGGGGGTGAGAGGGGCGGGGGGCAGGAATCGTTACATGCCTAGCTAATAGCTCGTCACATCACTGAGCCGGCGCAACTGACATCCGTCAGGGGTTCAAATGCACATTTCAGTAAGTCTCGCTGACACTAGAAAAAGATGGTTATCAGCCCCGGTCACAAACAAGGGCACGAGAAGACCACCACTTTGAACGTCTACCTCCAGCTCTGAGAATTAGACGTTTTGCTCAGATTGCCGCCATACAATGATCACGCTGTACACACACACAGAGGCAAGGGGACTTGAGAGGTCGCTTTTTTACATCATCTCTGGGGGGGGGGGGGGGGGAAGACATCTTCCGACGACGAGACGTCTTTGGTATGAGAGAGTTCAGAATGAAGGTTATACTGGTAGGAACCTCCTGGTTACACCAGCCCACAGGAGATTATTGTGTCCGTCCGTCCGTCATGCAGGGAGGGGCTGGGTGGGGAGGGAGGGGCTGGGTGGGAAGGGGAGGGGAGGGTGGTGAGGGGCTGGGTGGGGAGGGTGGGGAGGGGCTGGGTGGGGAGGGTGGGGCTGGGTGGGGGTGGGAGGGGTGGGGCTGGGTGGGGAGGGGCTGGTCACCCCGTGGTGCCCTTATAAAACTCAACGTTTAACCTACTCACGCCAGCTTGTGCCCGCCCTCACAGTCAGCTATATTTGCGGAATACACCACGCCGCAGTTGACCTACCAGCTTCCTCCGCAGGAATGTGTTTTGCGCCATGACACGACAACACGACACCACCGAAACTAAAATTGGAATTTAATTGGGAGATTTTTTCATTTATTTTTAAACACGTTAAAATTATTTTAGCTTCTCGAGTGTGCTTTTAACTCCGAATATATATTTTTGTACAAGTTAGTTGGTGTTTTGTTTTACTTATAACAACGCTAAGTTGAACCTTCAACCCAGGAAAGTCTTTCCGAGTCTCCGAGACTGGCGTTTCCAGTAGGAGGATGCTCGCAGGAATATTATTTTTTCAAAGCTGATCTCACAAACCCAACCGCAAAGGGAAAGGAGATAACCGTCTCCGACTTCACCGCGTAGAGTGAAATGATAAAACTTGGTGGTTGTAAACGGGTAATCGGGAACGGCAGAAATATCCCGTTAAGTTAAAGGCTCGCTGGCTTAACTACCGTGATTACACGGCAATTTCTTGAGACACCCTGTTCAAGTTCAAGTTAATTTATTAGGTATAGACCTGTGAGCCATTCGGCTCTTGAACCGGGTGCAACCGCAACAAACAAAAAACAAAAAAATGAACAAGAAAACATCTTGAAGTGACTGTGTGACTAAGTGCAAACGTCGACGCCGTGGAGAGTGCATTCGCCAGAATGGCACCGAAATTACAGAATGGCCTGCTTTGGGCATGTCGCTGTGTCGACGGAGCTTGGATCAGATCCGTGTTCGTATAAGCCACAAACAATAACTCACATGCATCAGGGTGCCACTCAGTTTGCACGTGGGAAAAGTGACGAATCCGTTTTCTGCGATCAATCCCTCTTTCCATTGTGTTACTTTTGGTGTTAAAATAAAAAAAATGACTCGGTTCTTATTACAGGATTCTCAGGATTCCTTCTTTCCTCCTGTTCTTCTCTGCGTCGATGCCCCTTACACCGTGACTCTGCATGTATTGACCATAACACACTTTCAATGCAGTTGAGCAACCGGTAAATATTGTAAATTCGCAATGGCTTTCATTTACCAGATACTTCGTTGAGCTATCATTTGTGATAGCAAGGTCGCTTTTGAAAAATAGCTCAGTGGGCCTTACCTGGTAAAATAAACATAGTTAACAGTAGTTTTTAGTTTATATCATGGAAATAAATTGCACTTCACTGCACTGGCAATTTAGCATTTAGCCCAACAATGCGACACGTTGCCAGGAGTGAAGTAGAAACCCTACCACGGTTGCCATGCTCAGACAGACATTAATAATAAACACTGACACGGAAAATCCCAACGTTCGCACACTTAAGCCCAAACGAATACTGTGCCGGTGGAGTGGTGGCAGAGTGGTGAGTGCACGGTGGAGTTGATTCCTGGCCATGGGCTAACATCCGTGGTGGTGAGTCATATCGTGAGCAGTTCTGGGCCTCCCCTTTCACCAACCCCGTGCTCTGGCCAGCGTGGTGAAGTATGGTCAAATAACCCCCATGGTCGACAGACACTTTGTGTGGGGAGGCCTTCATCCGGCAGTGGATTTGCAAGGGCGAGCTGTAAATTGTAAACGTTAGATTTAAACGACTGTGCATACAAAAAGCCATCTTTATTTTCAGCTCTGTCATTGACTAATATGAGATTACCTGGGCACGATCATTGATAAGGCTCCCTATTTATAATGGCAACATCCACCTAGGTGCCAAAAGCAATAGCGATGACCTCTGCAAATATGCTTAGCAAGGGATTTAATAATGGAAACGGACTTATCTTTGTCAGCGTAAAACATGCAATTGCCTTGCTTTAAATGGTTTCTCGCTGATGGATGCTGGATAGGGGCTTTGTTGCAGCAGAGGTGGGGTCATCGTGGTGATGATGTGTTTTTGGGTTTGATTTTCATGGCATTGTTGATAATAATAATGGAATAAGTTGTTTTGTTGGGGCTGGTAAAAGGTGGCATACAGTGGGTGGGTGGGGGGGGCACTAAATCATGAATAATAATGTCTATACCCTACAGTCTTCCTTTGAAACATTTACACAAACTTTTTGTTTGTTTCTTGTCTGTCTCCAAAAAACACTCTACCTCTGAAGTCACTGTAAAAGGGTCTCCCTCCTATCCACACGAGGCCACAGTCCATATGCTCCAGAAATATTTTCCCTTGCATGGGCAATCGGTCATAAATATATACAAAATATCCCACAAAACTGGACTATGCCAAAATAAGCGAAAAAGGAATTTAATATGGTGGGGATATATTTTTAAGTGAATGGTAACTATACACTTGCAATTGCTTGAGAACCCTGGAATTGAACCTAGGCTTTTGAGAGTTGCTGGCTCATTGCCGGGACATGGGTCACTTGATTTGGCATGCAGTCATTGATGCCACCACAATTTAAACTATCGTGATTTTGGGTCCACAATTTGATTTAAGAATCGACTTTGGTTTTAGTTTGGTCTTGATTTTGCCCCATCTCATTCATGCCGTCTCTCTTTCCTGTACGGGCATCGTCCTACCTCAATGTACCATCTCATTTGTTTTGTGTGTGTGCTGTTTGTCTCTTTCATATTGGCTATGCAATGCGTTATTGCTGCACTACCTGTCATGATTGTACTGCTTATACTGACTGTCTGCGTTGTCTGCACAGTTAAATGTGCACTATCTTGTTCTGTTTGCCAAGCCTTGTTCATTCTCACCATTAGCCCGTGGGAAAAAAAATATATTACCACACATTTGTATGAACTGAAAAAAAAATAATTCAAATGTATAATCCTAGAAAAGCAGAAAACCAAAACAGAACCAGGGGCAATCGACCAAACTAAGGAGGGAAGGACACTTTAAAGAGATGGGTATTCAAAGCAGACTTAAATCTATCTACCGACTCCGATTGCCCTGATTTCAAGTGGCGAGGCGTTCCATAGTGTGGGTGTCACGCTAACAAAAGCACCGATCACCAAAAGAGCGGAACCTAGACCTGGGAGTGCTGAACAGTTGGAGATAATAAGATCTTAAAGGCCTTGATGGAATATATAGATGTATTAGCTCCTGCTAGAAATGTGGGGTAAGCCCTTTTAAAGCCTTCTAGGTTAATAGCAGTATCTTAAAATATTATAATTGATCGTTACACGAGTGATTCGATGCATGTAAACATCAGCATAAGAATGGATATTAATCAATGAATTATTACAAGATTGGTAATAACCCTTCGAGTCAGAGTGAGTCTCTCTAACATTCAGATATAATGTGGTTGTTTTTTTTTATTTTCTAAACAAATTGATTGAGGCACGGCAACAAATGTACACTTCGCACGATGGTTGAGTTTCATTTTCTTTTTGCTGCGTGCATCTCATGATGAAGGACATGAATAAGTGTAATCCAGCACTTTGGAGATGCGGCAGGGTGCGGACGGGGTTGGTGGCTCGAGAAAAGATTATAATTCGCGCGACAATTCCAACTAGAAAGGCAGCAAAGGAACCGCAGCAGTGCCAGTTTGGAAAATTTGGTTTGCAGACCAAACTGCGGGTACAAATGTTTCGAGTGTTATTCACTGCTTTGCGTGGTTTAGTTTCTTCAGGACATCTGGATTCGATCCCACGTACCGAGACGCTCACTAATTGGCCAAACAGTTCAATGCAGCAATCTCCTGCAAAAAAACAATAGAAACTGGAGACTCAGTGTGCCTTTCCTGAATACATAGAGGACGCTCTTTCGAGTTATCAAAGTGGAATGCAAGTCGCCCTGCAAGCGAACAAGCGAGGCGACACATCAGTGATTCCTTAGATGGAACAGGGCCAACCTCAATTAAGTGACGAAGCACTCGCATATCCCCCACCGATTTGGCATTTGTAATGCTAATGGGTAAAAATTACATGCCATAAGGGCTAGTTATTTTCAGAAAGCATTTCTCGCAAAGTGCTATCGACTCTGCGATGTTTAATTAAACGGCAGCTCTCTGTTAAACAGTGAATTAAAGTGTGAAACGTGTATTTATTTCGCTCTCCTTCTCTCAAAACCGAACTGCCAAATGTAGCACGCAACAATGAGTCCAGGGCGATTATAAGAGCAAAAATTCATATTACATATTAAAAAACCCTATTATTATTAGTTTTGTAATGTTTTATTGCGTGCACAGTGCGAGAATTATGTCAAACATAAATTATGGCTTGAGCATCCTGGCACGGCTCAGGCTTAATTATCATTCCATTTAAATTACACGAAGTGCACTTTTTTAACGCCCGACAATATGCATCACGTTTAGCTGCCCGAGCATTATCAGTCTCGCACAGCGGGAGGCGTTTACAGCTAAGAGGTGCCATTAAAAACGCACAATATGTTGCCAATTACCACGCGTCTTCGAAGCCCTGCGCGCGACGCGCCACACACACCCCGGGCTGCACTCGTTTGTATTGGCGGAACGCACAAACGCCGGGCGGGAAATTAATCGCTTAAGATTTTGTTTTCGTTCAATTAAAACCACGGAACCGCCTTCTGCGGCGTACGTGACTGGCGCACGCGAACCCTTTAAAATGTAAGGGGTTGTGGGGGTTCTCGGTCTCGGGCCGCTACGAATGCGTGACATTGACAGAAATGCGTGACATTGACACGTTGACGTGTGCACGAAAAACCGACATTGGCCCCAGCCAGGCGTCCCACGGGCAAGGGGGACGCGTGTCCCGGGCGAGCTCTCGGCTGCTTACGTGAAGGAAACCTCAATGCTGGTTTGCCATAAAGAAGGGTCACAGCGCAAAACATTGGCAGTTGTATTATATATTTATCATATTATTTATTTGGCTTCATTTTAGGGCAGTGTTATTGATGACGTTTTTAGGCCTTTTTTTGCCATTCGTGTCCTTGCACAACTGCCAAAGCGGTATCACAATATTTGTTTTTAACTGAAAGACCGACTCGCCTACTGATTTACGAAATGAGACCACAAGGCGTGCAAAAGCAAGATGTAAGCGAGGATCACTTATGGTTTTCCAATTCACTTTTAAAATCAAATTACAAACGCCGTTTATTCGAATTTTTTCGTTTGAAAAATCAATAAGATAGATGCAACGTGTACATGTCCTAGCAAAACAAAGTCTTCCAAAACGCGCACAGGACAAAATAAACTGTACATCTTTTATAGTTTGTTGAACAAATATATATTTAGGATGCAGTGAAAACATCTTCAGTCGAAACGAGCTCTGCTCATAATGAGTACCCTACTGCTCATAAAACAATGTGTAAATCAAAGCACACAGCTGGGAAACAGAAATAATTCCGTTTGGAAAACGGAAAGTTACTGAACTTCTTCAAGTAAAAAAAGAATGCGGACATTTTCACTTAAATGAGATTACTTATTTCCTCCTAACCTCTGAATGTAACGGAGTGCCTGATAAAACATTTTAAAACCGATGACTGAGTTTTGAGAAGAATGCGCTTCTGGCAGCAGTGAAGCTTTGAAAGACGCGGCGAATCGAGGTTTATCTCGTCCACATGGACACACTCGTTTCTTAATCCGATCGAAATAGCCGTGTCTGTGCGTAACTTGGTGATGTCCACATACGCAAATATTTTAACAGGTTTTAAAAAAACACAGTGCCAATGAACCAAAAAGGTGGTCCTGCTGGGAATATCAGCTTTGGTTGGAGATGGAGTTTCATGAAGCTGAATCATGTGGATTGTGTGTGTGTGTGCACGCCTCTGTGTGTGCTTTCGTGTTGCGGAGCTGTAGCGTAGGGGGGTTAAGCGCACTGCGCTACAAACCTGCCGAACCAAGTTAAATTCCCGCTCAAGGCCAACAATGGCAAGTATCTGAACCGGTCCTGGGCCTCCCCGTAGGTCGACTCAGCCTTAATTGAGAACCTGGTGTGGTGTGTAAGCATCACTACTGGGGAAACCAACATAGTCGAGCGTGGCGTTGGCCACCCAGCCCCTCATGTCCTGTGCTGGCCTTCATAGGACGCTTGCTCACCGTCTGTTAAAGGCTATAAGGGAGATCATCTTTGTCAGCAGCATATTTTGTGCCGTTGGTATCTTCACCAAGGCAGAGAACAGACAATGTAGACAACAAGCACTCACATGGCACTACTGCTAAAGCCATCTTTGACAAGCTGGAAAATTGACCTTTAACAATGTATAACCTTTGGCATCTTCAAAACAATTACCACCGGATTCAACAGCAACACACACAAAGATGTGTAGCATCGTATGCACAAAAGCTCTAGAATTTCTTCAGACCACCAGCACATAAGAAGTGAATGTGTGGTCATTGTGTTATATATAGACCAACTGAAACAGTTGAAAGATGTGGCCAGCCTAACAGGCGCAAATTTTAAACCACAACGGATATCTCTTCTTGGTTCTTTCGGTAAAGTCGCGTAGAAGGGAAATAATAAAATAATAAAAATAAAACATAATAAAATACAATTCTCACGACGTTTCGGCCACAACGCAAGCAGCCGTCCTCAGGTGAAGAACAGGTCTGTCGGAAAGACAGCGTCTGAATGAACACCACCAAGCTTGGCAGCGTATATTTAAGCTGGGTTGGAGGGGGAAGAGGATGGCTGCTTGCGTTGTGGCCGAAACGTCGTGAGAATTATTTTATAATGTTTAATTTTTATTATTTTATTATTTCCCTTATACGTGACTTTACCGAAAGAACCAAGAAGATGAATCCCTGCAGTCACGAAAGCTTTAAATCGAAATTTACACGACTGATATGTTATACGTTTCTAAATCTCAGTGATGAATAGCCTGTTAACTGCCTTAAGAATGGGATTTTAAAATGTGATATTCAAAACTTAACTTTTTAAAGTAATGTACTGTATAACCAAACGCCCCCCCGCCCCACATGCATTGCTCACGTTTCATAGACGCACGCTTTGGCTGTCTGTCTGGGTCGTCATGAACGAGATTAAAACGTCACCGATGAGAGAAAAGACACCCAACGTTAAGCTCCATTACGTCATGCCATTCGTGACATCACCCTGTCGTCAACCCCATTCGTTTGAATTATGTCAGTGCAATGGTGCCAGTCGAGCGCTGTCAGAGAGTTACCGAACCGGGACTTCAAAGTTTTTCCCTGGTTAACGACACACCGGTAACAGCCGGGATGAGCAGCTACGGGGTACATTCATTTTTCTTTGTTGGGCTGCGCCTTCCTTCAAAACAAAATTTACGTATCGTAAGGCACGTTGCGGGGTTGAAGCGATGGTGCACGGCGGTCAGCGCCCGCGCGATGAGCTCCGCCACCCGCGTTCCATTCGTGAACACGGCGAACATCGAGTCGTGATGTCTGCACAGACCCCCAGCCGTGCAGCTCAACCACAACACCAGATCTCCGCTTGATGGCCCTAAACTGTACGCCGCCACTCAAATTAATCGCCATGGAGAGAGAGAGACAGAGAGAGAGAAGCAGCTGCACCAAGGTCATCGTTTCCACCGAGACCGGGCGAGGGACCGCCACTGTCACCGTTCCTATGATCACTGTTGCATTGCTTTAATGGCTTTATTTTGGTGATTTCGAAAATGTTTTTTGGTTTGGCTATGTTTCTTTGTTGTAGTACGGAGTTAGACTGATGGCCTTAATCTAAGTTGTCTCGTGGTTGTTGTTGTTGTTGTTGTTTGACTTGCATCCCACTGGGATTTTTGCACACAGCGTTGGTGTACGGTGCTTTTTCTGGAATATTTTGCTGTTTTTTCCTGGATTTTCTGTTTGCACATAGTCACATAGTCACTTAAAGATGTTTTCTTGTTCATGTTTTTGTCTTTTGTTTGTTGCGGTTGCACCCGATTCAAGAGCCGAATGGCTCACAGGGCTATACCTAATAAATGAAACTGAAAACTGTGCCATATCTCACTCCCCCCACTTGGTGTCATGCCTGCAACGCGACTCGAGCAGAAACGAACGCAAATTCAGGAGGGGAAAAACCTGTGGCTACTATTGTTGGCTGTTTGCGTTCTTGGGGGTGGTGGGGGTGGTGGGGAAGGGGGGAGGGGAAATAGGGCGTATACATTTATCTTAATGGCTGGAGAAAAATGAAAACGTGGTGTAAATGTCATGTCTGGTAAATAAAGGATGATCGGGAACATCGTCAATCATTGTACTTCTGCGCTTGGCCCCCAAAATGCGGGAAGCCTTTAGTGGTCATCTACTGTTCCTCACTCGCGGGGTTCTGGACACCGACAACAGAAATTGCGAGCAAAAGCCTCAATAATGTCCAAGTGGGAAAACGAGCTGACAACCCCGGCGTTTTATGGCAGCCTCAATTTGCGTTTGGGGATTAAAACTGTTCAACGTAATGTGCGCACAGAGATATGAAAACGCGCGCACACACACAGACAATTCTCCTACACTGCAGTGGCTTATTTTACAAAGGGCAAATCATTAAAAACCAAAACAAGCAGAGGTGTGGGATAACTAGTGACACGTACACAGACACACACATCTGGCCCGGTTTAACCACTTCTGCGCCTAACCAATGTGTTAAACCATTTCAAAAACAAGAGCAAACAACCAAATCTGGCCCTGCTGGGTATTAGCAGGGCCAGATGTTAGTTGTACACGCGGCTAAGGGAACTGAAGAGTGCGTGTTGTCGGTGCGTGTGCGTCTGCGCGGGGAGTGGTGGCGCAGCGGTTAGCGCTCGGCACCGCGAACCCGGCGACTCGAGTTCGATTCCCGCTCACGGCCACCAACACCGGTGACGAATGATCTGAACCGGTTCCTGGGCCTCCCCCTAGGTCGACTCAGCCTCGAATGAGTAGCTGTTGCGGTTGTGTAAACATTTCCACTCGGGAGACAAAGGTGGCCGGGCGTGGTGGTGACCACCCTCCCCCTCGCAGTCTGTCAAAGGCTTGTCTGCTTGTGTACGCGTGGACGGAACACGTTTCTCAAACGGCGAAAAATGTCGCGGGGCTCGTGCCAACGGCGTGTGAATGCATCGCACCGCCCAGGCCAGAGTGCGGCGAGGACAAAAACAACGGCGGTGAAAACAACACGCGGCCAATGACCCACGAACATGGTACCAACCTCTAACACGCGACACGAGCCTGCTTCGTACGACAACAACTTACATTCAGATCGCGCCCGTAATTTAGCGCGCGTCTTTGAGCGCAGTTTTTTTTTTAGACTAAGGGCCACCCCACCGATGACAGCTGGCCCTGTGGCAAGATACAACCTGTAACATGCTACAACGGTAAGCATTGCTACAACCTCCTGGACCATGGTGCAACCTTCTGTACCATGGTGCAACCTTCTCTTAGATGTTGTGACTTCCTGTAAAATGCTATCACCTCCTGTACCATACTACAACCTCCTGTAACATGATGTGACCTCCTGTAACATGTGACCTCCTGTAACATGTGACCTCCTGTAACATGTGACCTCCTGTACCATGCTGTAACCTCCTGTAACATGCTGTGACCTGTACAATGCTACAATCTCTTGCAACATGCTACAACATTGGACACGCTTCGCCAATCTGTGCAACACGACAGCAACCACTGGCATCGCACATCGACGCCGAGCAGAGCTTCACGGGTGACGCTTTACGAGCAACACTTAACAAACTCCGCAACAACTCGAGCTTAAAATACTATGCCACCGTTTATCTTTGAGCAGACGCACGACATTTTGCAATTTGACACTTACGTCATAATGGTAGTGGCATTCAAAGTATTTTTCAGCCTGTGTGTCTACAATATTGCCAATAGGCAGTTTCTATGCTTGTAACTTACGTCGAAACGATGCATCCATTCATTATGTTTTTAGCAGCGTGGGTGACGCTGTTGTATTTGGGATCGCACACACATAGCAGCAACATCGCAAAAAACTTGGTAGGATCCTTCTCAAGAAAGAGTCTTGAGACTCAGTGAGGCTTTCCCCAGGGAAACAATTGTAAAAATACAAAGTCATAATTAAAAAAACACAGAGCATCTAAATGTTAACGAATAAAAAAAAAACACTGCATGAGTACTTGTTCAGGCAGTACACGTGCTAAAATTTGGAATGATAAAGAGAACGTTAGCATGACCCCGTGTGCAAGGATGACACGCAAATTCGTGGAGCGTTACATATATTGGAAAAAAATTCAGGTAAAAAGGAAAAAAATAAAAAGTGTGCTAAAGAATGAGGACGTTCATCACACCCAAGATTTTTCTTTTCAGGGAAGCAGCTGTGGGTCGGGGCCCAGAGGAGAGAAAATGCCGACGGCGATGATCCGGCAATGTAATGACTGAAAACGCGTCCTCAAAGACACAAGGCTGTGACAGCCATTTGTCCACGCGGCAAATGGTGCTCACGATCCTGCTGTTTCGTTCCTTAAATAGAGGGATAGATGCGATGCCACTTGTGAGCCCTTCTTGTGCGAAGTGGGGGGATTAATGAATACATATAAATTACAATGGATATCCACTGCCTGTTGGGCTATTAATATCGTCATCAACGTACAAGAAGGGCTCACAAGTGACATCACATCGAAGCAGGAGGATTTCTCCACAAATCTGGCTTCTGCCTGATGATGCTCTCCAACACACCGGTGTGCTGTACTAGTAACGAAATGCCACGTTCTGTTTACGTGACAAACCTTACTAATTGGCTGTGTCGGGTGGTGGCGGGTTTAACGACACATTTATATTTACGCGATCTAACCCAAAAATCCTGCATTATGGATGATATTTGCCGTGAAAGCCGACGTGTTAAACTGTATCCCAGTGAGCGCGTGAATTCGCCGTACCCGATTCGAAAGTCGGCTTCACAAAACGAGCCTCCCGTCGTGGCCTTAAGAGACGCGCGCCCGCGCGGAACGCTCTCGCACGGCACCGACCTGTTGACCCCGCTGACCCGAGAGCGCCAGAAGCGATTCGGTTCGCGTGGCCCGTGCGGGAGAACCGGCGACGCCGAGAGGAGCCCGCGGCACCGACGCCGCTCCAACCGGCAAAAAACAAAAACCCACCGGGATGCTCCCGCGCTAACAAATGGGATGCGGTCGCGACGGCCCCATGGGAGCAAGGGCGGAATTGGGGTTTGCAGAGCGTACAGTGCTTGCGAGGTGCACACGCACCATCAGCAGGTGATACGGGCTCAGCTGGCCGGAGGAGGTCTCGTCACGCCGGAACACAATTGCGAACTTTCCAGACGGTTTCAATTCTGCGCGGAGGATTTGTGGCCGGCGCGGAGCGCGCGCCCGTGCACGCCCACAGCAAAGGCAAAAGGTCCCCTCTCCCGTATAGCCTTCAACAGGCCGTTGGGGCAAGTGCTGTTAAGCGAGCAGCTGTAAAGGCCTGCATGGTACACGAGGGGGCGGGTGGCCAACACCACACCCAGCCGCTTTTGTTTCCCCAGTGCTGATGTTTGCACGCCGCACCCGGGTACTCATTTAAGACTGCGTTAACCTAAGGGAGGCCCAAGACTGGGTCAATCATTTGCCAATGTTATGATTGGTAATGAGCGGGAATCGAACTCTGATCGCCGGGTTCGTAGCGCACTGCACTAGCCAAAGCGCAATCAATTCCGCAAACATAGCATGCGTGTAAACACACATAAAGACACACACGTTCAACAGATCCGTGTCCCCGTGTGAACCATGGCAGGTAATTCAACACACGCTATTTAACAAAGGTCATTCATGTCATCAAGTGGAATGGCCGTTGGAATTAATTATCCGTTTTTGAAATGGGAACTCAAAACTGGACCTATGAAAGACAGAAAGACATTTTCAAGTGGCTCATAATTTTAGCTGTTAAGCTCTGGTTTTACAACACAATGGCCCAACTTGTGTGAACTACACTGCGACGTTTTGAACATCTGCTTCATAACAGACGATGCTATTTGGTAATGAATCCTTAACGCGGAAACTCTCAATTCGTGCGCACGGGGCCTTTGGATCAGATTGACAATATGCGCATGAGAGGAGTGTACAGCTGACTGTAGCATATGTTCATTGTGCCTTAAGAAAAGAAACCCTAAACAGTATTGTGGGCTAGTTCCCTTGCTATGCTGCAAGGAGTACAGGACAACGATGGTTTTAGCTGAGATGATTGGTCGATAAAGTCACTCCATGAATTAAAAATTCAAAACCAACACATTTTTTTTAATGGTCGATTACTCGGGACCCTTTGAGACTGGGTGCACTCTTGCAGTGCTTCACAGCTTGGTGATGCCGATGATGTTATTAAGCCCTGCCCATTACCTCCCGTCCAGCATCACATTTTGGGAACAGAGGTGAGACTACCTTTTGCATACTATTTTTGTGCTTACTCTTTGATTCTTTCGGTAAAGTCACGTAGGTGGAAAAGATAAAAAATAAGTAAACGAATGTATTTATTTTTATTTTCAATTCATGTATTTTTATTTTTTCAAATCTGGAATATTTTTGTGCTGTACAATTGGTTGAGTAATCGAGCAATCGAACCGATGATCGGTGTAGTAATCAATTAATTGATTAATCAGATAGCCCAGCTCAGCATTTCAATACCAAGACGCACTTCTCTACGACTCCCGTCTCTCCGATTATGCCTCGTGACAGTGCAGACAATTTCCACTAACACGTCACACCTATCTTGAAATCTGGCTGAACATCTGTTCACCACACAATACGGCGTGTGAACAAGAATGAAATAAATAAATCACAAGGCCCTTTGTCAATCCACTTGCTGGATGACTTCAGCCCCCCATTCCCTGCTCGTCATGGCCGTTACTTGAACCATACTTCACCGCGTGGGTGAAGGGGGAAGATAAAGAGGAATTGGGGGATTCTAGATTTGAAGCTTTCGTGACTGCAAGGATTCATATTCTTAGGTTTTTTCGGTAAAGTCACGTAGGTAAACAATTTTAATTAATAAAAGTAAAATAAAAATAAAATAAAAATCACGACGTTTCGGAGGCAACACAAGCCTCCGTCTTCAGGTGGAACCGTCACAGCACGATAGCTGTATCAAGTGAGATAAATTATAAGAAAACAGTCCTTGTATATATACTGGTTGAGGGTGGGAGGAGCCAAGGTAGGCCCTGAATATTTTTATTTTATTAAAAAAAATTCAGGGCCTACCTTGGCTCCTCCAACCCTCAACCAGTATATATACAAGGACTGTTTTCTTGGAATTGTGGGAGCCCAAGAACAGCTCAGAGTTCAATTCCCGAGACCAGTTCAAACCAAGCAGCTGGAAAAAATCAAACTCAGGTCGCCCGAGTTCATAGTGCAAGGAAGCTAACCAAAGCACCACCGCTCTTCCCCAGTGTAAGTTATTCTTGTGAAAACATGAAAATGTGAAATGTTAAAATATTTAACAGAGCATGTGTATTCACCGTGTGCCCTCTTGCTTAGCAAATTATCCAAATGGCAAATGACATAATGTCAAAGTTGGTTATGAATATGTATGTAAAGGCACACACATTGTGAGCTTTTATCAGTCTCAGCCGAGAGAATGCCTGCACGCCTGCATGCATGTCAATGTCGTTTCCTAACGTTGCACCCACCATTCACAAGAGGGCCCCCCTACGACCTTTGTGAGAACAGATGAGGCCTTCTACGTTTGCGCGCGCACTACGTTCATAGTCAAGGTCAAGAACACAGCATGTACTCATCCCTCATTTGCTTTATAACCACGTTAATTAAGCGCACGTAATGTGCTCCTCACCGAGCTCTTTGGTAACACGAAAAAAAAGAGATGCACTGCCATTGGTAACATTTAACGATTGCTCTCCTCACACGCCGGGTGTGCTGTAGCAGAAATAAATTGGCCGCGTTTGTTAGTGACTGGCTTTGTTGGGTGGAGGAGGGGGGTTGCACGACACACATTCCACTTACACGATCTGACCCAAAAATCTATTCCGAATTATAATGGTCGCGAAAGTCGACGTGTTACATTTTGTGATTATATTATTAACTTGCGGAGCAGTGGTGCAGTGGGTCCTTGCCACGCACTATGAACACGGAAACCCGAGTTCGACTTCTGGCCATGGATAACATTGGTGGCAAGCGAACACATTCCTGCGGAGGGAGCTGGTAGGAACGTTGGGTTGCTCGGTCAATGGCCAGGGTCAACGGCGGCGTGGTGTATTCCGCAAATATGGCCGACTGTCAGAGCGGGCACAAGCCGGCGTGAGTAGGTTAAACGTTGAGTTTTATAAGGGCACCACGGGGTGACCAGCCCCTCCCCACCCAGCCCCTCCCCTCCCACCCCCCACCCAGCCCCACCATCCTCACCCAGCCCCTCCCCACCCTCCCCACCCAGCCCCTCCCCACTCAGCCCCTTCCCCACCCTCCCCTCCCCACCCAGCTCCGAACTTCCTCCGAGCCGAGAGTTGACCGAATTAGTTTTTCTCCTTACAGCAGAGAGCCCCATGTCACGTGCTCCGTGAACACACAGAGGTGCGGCGCCCCGGCGCACGAGCACTCACCGGAGGTGGGCCTCTGAAGGGCGCCGCCGCTCGTGAAGCTGGCGCTCTTCTCCGCGGACGGCATCGCGTCAACCCCCATCCTCCTCCTCCTCCTCTTCAGATCTGCCACGCGGCCTGTGCGCCCGCAACACACGCACGCACGGGTTTTTCCTGGGGGGGAGAATTATCTTGCGTGCGGTTAGGCGCCCCCCCCCCCCCACAAACTCAGCGCAAAGGAGGAATTTCTTAAACGCGTAAAGTGTTCGGAACAGGTCGCGTAACGTCACTGGACGAATTATACGTGAGTGTATTGGGCCACGTGGTGACGTGGCACCGAGTTTGATTCTCGCAACTGGAAGGTTGTGAGTTCAAACCCCCCCCCACACCACCGTGTTAGGGTTGGACTGAGCCCACCATTATCCCAGGGGTGGAAACATTTTATTGTCTGTCTTGGTGCCCATATTATTTGCCAGGGTCGTGATTCAATTGAAGAATCAATTATTTATTTACGCTGTTGGGGAAATTAGCAGACTGCAGTGGTTGCATAGAGCGCACACAAATAAAAAAAAACACGTCGCTACTTACACACGTGATTAAACATGTTTATCTTGAGCTGAAGAATCAATATCGGTCAATGAATCCAAGCATCGGTGACATCTACGCACACCACCACCACCACGATGCGCAGTCCTTTGAGAGACCATTCTTAGAGACGTCTGGAAGTTGCAGGGTTGGTCCCATTCACTGCTGAATCTGAGAACGTGTAGCGACACGACCGCACTGTATGATAGCTGGCGCCAAACTGCCACACGCCCTCCCGCATGGCACTTTTGCTTCTGATTCCGTTCAGAATTGATTCTCTTCCCGATGACGTACGGAACGGGAAAGGGTTAACATCCCGGCGCGATGCTCGCTGGGACGTCAAGGTCCGTGCGAGAGCGATGTCGCACCGAGACTTCGTCTTTTGTCCAGGCCAATGAGCAGATGTGGCTTCGCTCATTCAATAATGCTGCAACGTCGTATTGTCAGGGGGGGCACCCCGAGGTTATATTTGAAGCAGCGAACGCAGAACGCAGACAAGAACCCAGTTACCAGCGGGGTCATCCTCTCGACGCAACGCGTTAAAAATAAAGCTGGCGCCAAGCTGCTCGGTTGGGGCGTTTCTATTTGCATTTCGAATCGAAAATTGCATTAATGCGTTCTCATTATGACTTTAATGGATATATTTTAACATCGATCCCTGTGTAGCGCGTGCAAATTAAAGTCGGTGCCAAATTGTATTATGGCACGATCATAAGCTAAATTGGAAGCAGATAAAAAATGAATATGTGGGGGAAATAAAATGTAGAAGAAAATTACGCATTCCTGATGTGTTTCACTAGCAACGAATTCTGCGCTTTGTTTTTCAAGATAACTCTCGGAATAAAAAAACTCCCCAGTATTTTATGTTCATAATTTCTGTATTGCTTAAAGGCACAGGCCTGAAATCGCCTGCCAACGCCACCGCCGGCAGCTTCAGAGAGCTCCTCTCGAGGGTGTTGTGGGTCGACGCTTCTACGCTGGCCGGAAGTCTTGGAGGAGGTGGCAGTAACCAACGCTTTATCCCACCACACGCCACATGCCAATCGACCAACTGTGGTGAAACCATTGACACTGCTGGGAAGGATCTGGAGTAGCCGCCGGAGGAAACCAATGTAGAAAAACGAGGTGGGGGGGGGGGCGGAGAACATACAAAGTCCAGACAGGCGAATATACAACGTCGAGAAAAAAACGATGACCCGAGTCTGGAATCGAACCCAGGCGGCTGCTGCTCGCGAGTCGCGAGTGCTACCGCTTGCAGCGCCAACCTGCCGCCCGCATACAGAGCCGAGGGCGTTTGGGTCGAGCGGGGTACCGATGTTTCCCAGGCGCAGGTGTAGCTGCCCCACGACGACGGCGGCCGTGCTGAGGGCCTGCGGGCCGCTCGGGTGCAGCTGCTCGTAGTCCGTCGTGACGACGTCCGCGTGGTGCCACGCCTGCACCGCTCCGCGCCCGCACCGCAGCAGGTGCTGCTCGCCACGCCAACACGGGGCGGGGGGGGATACGACGCGATCAGCACCAACATCCGTCGTCGACGGCGACTCCGGACGCGTGAACAGGGATGAGAGTCCGCAGAGGCGTGCAAACGGCAAGGTTTTTTTTCTCGCCAACGACAATCACGTGCTGCCCATCATCGACCAAGACCTCGACAATGTCACCTCGCCCACAGACTCAAGGCCTGATCCCCCTTTTGGCATCGCGCTCTCATCATCCTAGAATCTGACCAAGATCAGGAAGGACGCTGGCCAAGCAGAGTGCAACAACGTGGGCGTCCAGAACATACACCTCATTCGAAAACCCAAACATCGCAAGGCAGATGTGCACATCTCCTTCATGAATGGAATATTAAAGAAAATCCACAGTTCTACGACTGTGAGCATGTAGCCCCAACTATGGACCATGTCGTAAACCACTGTAGTCTGCGCTCCGTCAACGTAGGAACAGCAAAACTACACAAAACTCTCTCCTGAAGCCCTTGGCATTGCCATTTGACCGCACGTATTGCCATCATACGCAACAATAGAATAGAATAAAAACCAGGACGAATACCGACAGGGGCCCTGTGATGAACACCAAGAGCGGTCACCAATGAATGTGAAGCGGTAACCAACACAGACACTGCCAGGGACACAAATGCAAACATTGACATGAACACCAATGGCAGTCATCAAGGAAGAAGTCGACACAGTAATCAGAACAGACACTGCCATGGTAGTCATCAACATAGACACTCACACAGTCATCTACGTAAACACTCACACAGTCATCTACATAGACACTGACACACTCATCTACGTAGACACTGACACAGCCATCAATATAAACACGAACATAGCCATCAACACATACAACTCCCAGTTATAAAAACGACAGCTTTAAAAAGAAATCGACACAGACACCAATAAACATACTGCATCTGACAGCCACAAGCACACAGTCTAAACGCCTGTGGAACGATTTCCCTACAATTGAAGGGATAGCTGAAATCAAGTGCGCTGTGTACTACGAACACTGACAAAAAAATCCTTCTTCTACGCTCTCCATAATTTCGCGTGGCTGCAAGTCACCCAGCCCAGCAGCGCAATCACACAAGCTAGGTTCCCGTCAGTGTGCGTTTGCCACAACAATGCAGCATCAAGTCCGGCGTTAAATTGGGGGAAGTCACCCTCCATAACTCCCTCCGATTTACAATTGCCTCCGATGAAAATCCGACGTTTTGATTACAGTTAGCACGTTAGAGCAAATGCGACGAGGCCAAGTGAAAGACGTTGCTGCTGAAGACTTGCAATCACTCCCAGCAACATATCGGTGATGAAAGGGGACCCACAAGTATAAATCTTACAGCGGCACCACTCATGACACTTAAACCACAAACACCAACGGCCATAAATGACTCCGGCAGCAAACAACAACAACAACAACGACAACAACAACAACCGCCATTCGCCACACTAAGTGCCAGTGATGTCACCAAGGCATCTGTGAAAAACTGACTCAAACACCACCCACACAAACACCACCACTGTAGGTGGTCGCTCAGAATAGAAAGCAGTCGTGGGTAATTTCCCTGAGTCTGGTATATAAATGAGTGCGAACTAAGGAAGCATTTCACGGAAGAAATTGGATGCAACTAGCCGCACGACATTAATGGTTTGGGTTTAGCGTCGAGACCCAAAGTTCGCAACGCGGAACCGTGTTCACGGTAGCACTCTGCAGTGAGACAATTACAAAGGAAATCAATGGGAATATTTATTCATGCTGGAAGAATCCGATGAGCTATGAAGCTCTTTTCCGCATATGTCCAGTTGGGGCATGTCAGAACGTTACAACAACAAACAACACAAACACACAATAGGAGTGAAAAGTATACAAAAGGTATACACAATAAATTATAAAAATGCAAATAGAACTATACTATATATATATTTTTTTTTATCAGGTAAAACCCACCGAGCTATTAGCTTATTTTTCAGAAGCGACCTGGCCACAAATGATAGCTGAACGAAGTGGCTTACCATGTGGAAATTATAACAGCCAAATACTCTAAGGAATCTAAAAGCATGCTTCTAAATGGGGGCTTATACGAATAAAACACAAATTCCACATCGTACAATAACCTCCATGCACAGCGCTTCACGCACGGTGCAAACCAGCAACTCCAAGTGCAGTAGAAGCGGTGGTGGTAGTGGTGGGGAGTGGTTGAATAATGGTTAGCGCGCTGCGCTACGAACCCGGCGACCCGAATTTGATTCCCTCCGCTCATGGCCAGCACCAGTGGCGATGATTTGAACCGGTCCTGGGCCTCCCCTAGGTCGACTCAGCCTCAAATGTCTAGCTAGTGCGGTGTGTAAACATCGCCACGAGGGAGACAAAGGCGGCCGGGAGTTGCCCACGCTTGCCACCGAACCCCGTCGTGTGCCGTGCCGGCCTTCATGGTTGCTCGCTAACAGAACTTGCCCCATAAAATCTGTTACAGGCGATACGGGGAGGGATCTTTGTCTTTTGGGGGGCGGTGGGCACCTTGAGAGGGACGGAGCAGGTCCCGATGGGCAGCAGCGATCGGGCATCCCACACGTCGATGTGCAGCCTGTGCATGGCGAGGTAGTCGTAAAAGTAGCGCAGCTCCCCGGCCTTCATGATGCCCGGATCCACCAAGTACTTGAGATGCAGTCCCGGAGAGCCTGCATTGCGACGTCAATATCACAACGGAAGGATACGGGTGCCTGTTCACCTCTGTTGCTCGGATTTGTCATCACTCTCTTGGGTTTTCTGCGCAAGGGCTGGGGCACGACTCACAGCTTGATCCATCCCACCTGCCCCCCCTCCAGCTCAACAAGCCTGGCATTCTGCACCTGGGTTGTTGAGCCGTAACTAAGGACATGAGGATGAGGTGTTTTTCCTCTGACCTTCATAGCTGTTTTTTTTTTTTCGGTGACACCATCACCATATGATGCAGTTTAACATCATAACCCAGGAGGGGGCTGGTCAACAATCTTACGAATCGTTCTATCAATTCAGAGTCAAAGGGGCCCGGCCGACAACCTGTGCGAAAGTTCGTTCCGGGAAGATTTTTTTTTGGTGAAAATTTGCGACGGTGAATCACCACGGCAATGCGTTTCACCCGCTCCGGCCTCAAGATGTAAATCTGGCCTGATGCGTTTTTTTTCTTTCACTCAAATAATCACGTGCCTGCACTCGTCTCCACTTGTAGTCTTACCCCAGTGGAGGAAACGCAACGTTCGTACAGCAGGGACAACCACTGCTCATTTGCCCTGATAAGATAATTGTTTTCAACGACCATGATCCTGAATCTGATGAATCACATGCTCTCATCACAGCCACATGTGACCGACTTGGAATAACAAAACGCAGGAATACTGTATCTGTGATCTTTTTTTTATTTCACAGAATATTTATAATGGCATGCCCAGTTGGACTGGGCATGAGTCTAGTTTTTTTTTTTACGGTGACTCATTTTTCAAATCATGGTTGAACGAAAATCTATCATGTGCTATTCGTCCCGTAATGAAACGTAAGTCCAAAACCAAATCACACTGGCATTTGTGTGTCCTGGAATACTTGAAAGCGTGCCGCTTTGACTTAAGACGTTCATACCGACTGTGTTCATTCATACCAATTAAAGAGTCAATACCAATTAAGTCCAACAAGGCCTATTCCCCATGACCCTAGCCTGAACTCCATCCAATGGGAATGTCCATCACAAGCCTGTATCTGATGGCTATGCTTATAGGAAAGCGCAGGTTTCAGGTCGATATCGCCCACTCAAATCATGTGGCTAATCTGAGGCACGCTTCATCTCTGAAACGGAAGGAGAAACCTAAATATACATAAGCCTATGTCCGTGTGCATGTGTGGGTCTGTTGTTTCTGAATAGGTGCTCGCTAACAGCACTTGCCCCAACAGTCTGTTAAGGCTATACAGAGGATCTTTGTCTTTGTCTGCATGCAACCTTCAGCGCCCACAGAAATTACCTTAGACCTTGTACGTACATTTCTTTTATAGCAGAATGCGTTCAGTTAATCAGCTTTGAGTTTATATTCCGAGTTTGCGTACGATTGCCCCGACTTATCCACCTATGTAACGTCCACCGTAATATTTCACCATTGCCGACCCCAGCTTGGGCCAGAGCTTCATAGGCTCATCGGTTGTTCCGGCTTTAGTCAAGTGTCCACGTCCATGACTTCAAACGGTTTGGCAACGTTAAATAAATCACTCCCATTGAGCAGCTATTCTTCATCCACTGCCAACTACTGGTTTTCCAGTACAGGTGATGCTTGACTTTCCTGGATAGAACTTAAATTTGTTCCTGACTCTGGCATTAGACGTTCCCCTTGAACACTTGATACCTGGGTACCATCTCTTGGTAACCAGCCGTCCTGCAACCCGCACATGTGCTCCAATCAGTTGCTTTCAAATGTAACATATAGTACAGCCCTTTGTTAGGCCACTGCTGGATAAAGGCTAACCCGTGCCGTGTTGGTTGTTTGACCATACTTCACCACGCCGGTCAGTGCGAGTCGGTGACGGGATGGGGCTGCAGCGAGCTCCACGACCAATTCAAATATCGCTCTTCTCCGACACCTCGTGGGGAATCGAACTCGGGTCGTAGGTTCCATGGCGCGGCGTGCAGATTCACCATGCCACCGTTTCACCCCAATTGTTGCTTTGCTAGTGCGTAAATAAACTAAATAAATACAATTTGGGCCCATTTAACCAGTGCTAGGGCACGGGGCATACATACCTGCACCATACGTCTTTCTGCCTCCCCATTTGGCACTCCCCCCCGCTGAATTGAGAACGTTGTTAATATTGAACGTCAAATCCCGCGCGCCGTTAAGCGAGAGAGACAAATTTGCCGCCGTTCGTTGCAAGGGGCACCGCAGGCCGCCGCAAACATGGCTGCCGTCGGCCATTGCTCCTCTCCGTGCTGCCCCCCCAAGCTGCCCCACCAACTAAAGGCTGTTGCTTGGCCGCGACGAACGTCATGGCCAGGCGACGTCGCACGATGCCGTGAGCCAGCGCGACCGCTGACAATGTCCGTTGAACGAAGTGGGGGCGGGAGTTAAAAAAGTTAAATAAAATGTAAGCATCACAGGGCCCGTGCCTGCTCGCTGCTGATAAGCTGGGCGAGGAGGGTGAATGCCGTCCTGTGTAATGATCCAATCTCGGAAGGAAGAAGTTCTCTCCGTTCCATTATTAACGATGATTTATTCTTCAAATAATGTATCTCTTGTGCGTGAACCAGGTGCTGGGGGGGGGGGAGGGAAACACCCACCGTGTTTCGTGCCAACGAAATGATGTTCGGCAGACGAGCAGATGCGCGTGATGGGGTGGGATTGGATTTTAACTCCTTTGTGAGAAAGAAAAGAGATCCATCCTGAGTTTTCTGGATTACTCGTGTCAAGGCCTCTCTGGTGGTTTTGAAATGCCAAGCGCACTGAAAAACCACCACTCATACAATTAACCGCACTGGACGTGCCTGACCTCCGCAAACCTGGAAATCACGAGCGGATTCGCTGCGTGCCAAGAAATGAACTCCGACGCAAGTATGGCACTTAATCAATGCGACAATGATTCCCTACAATGTGTATGATTGCGTACAGAAAGACTCTTTTTTCACCGAGTGAAATCTTAACGCAAGGAAATGTACCTCAACTAACATCGGTATTCATTTTGTCAATCATATCCTTTAATCATTATGAATCATTTGAAGCCCTATTGTCGGTGATGTGGCCCAGCGGTTGCACGTTCGCCACTTGTTGTAGAGGTTCACAGTTCGAATCCAGTGGGCCTCACTGATTAACACTACGGATGTAATAACTGTGATAACACTACCGGTGTAATCAACACTACCGGTGTAATCAACACTACGGGTGTGATCAACACTACCGGTGTAATAACTGTGATAATACTACGTACTCCTTTTTCTTCACGGTGGACGTTAATCAGAATCTTTATTTATCGTGGAGAAATCCGATGAGCTATGAAGCTCTTTTTCCACAGATCTCCAGTAGGATCTAGCAGTCCAGCAGTTAAAGATCCCCCTGACGTCACTCGCAAGAGTAGACCAATGTGTTTTTCTCTGGTGATGGTGCAAATTTGGCCAGATTCGAAAATGTACTGCAATTTACACAATTGGGACTATACACAGGAATCTCCAATTAGCATGGTAGCACCTCCGATTCGCATGGATGGCTACGTACGCTGCGAAAGAAGTTCCACATACATACATGAGAGGTTTTTTGGGTTAGATCGCGGAGAAAAAAACACGTCATTAAAACCACCACCACCTGACACAGCCAATTAGGAAGGTTTGTCACGTAAACAGAACGTTCCAATTCGTTACTAGCACAGCACACCGACCGAAACAGGAGGAATATTTCTCCACAACCCTGACTATCGCCTAATGATGCTGGTTGTAATTACTGGCGAAACGTCGTACTCGAATTGTAAACGCTGTGGGTTTACTCTCCAACACACCGGTGAGCTGTACTAGCGTAGAGGATGTTCAGGACATCCTCGCACACAAACACCAGGGGTTAAGGGTCACGGGAGCGCATGCCGTGTATGACGCGCAATCCGATTATTATTGAGTGGAGGACCCTTTGATCGGATTGGCCCCAGAAGGATTAACAGAGTGGGGAAAACCTGAGAAGGATTGTCAAAGGGGTAGAAAACCCCGGCAGTGTGAAACAGGGCGGGGGACGGGCTACATAAGGGAGAGAAGTTGGAGGGTTTCGAGGTTGGTTTTCGATGATTAGCGGAAGTACGGTGTGAGTTGCCTTGTAAATAAAGATCCTGCTTAACCATCTCAAGTCTCCTCCTCACTAGTAAGGATTTGGCGTGTTCTGTTTACGTGACAAAGCTTACTAATTGGCTGTGTCGGGTTGTGGCAGGTTTAACGACACATTCATATTTACGCGATCTAACCCAAAAAACCTCTATTATGGCTATTGGTCGTGTTAAACATAGGTACGTACAATCATCCCCCCCCACTTTTGGCAGACTAATGCCCCCGATCACCCTTGCAAGAGACACTCATCTTGGTCTCTTGAGTTCTCACCTTGTTCAACTCAATCAACTTGAACTTTGTAAATCCACAAACAGATGAAGGCATGCATGTCGGTCATGGGGGTTATCTAACCATAACCCATCAAGGTGGCCAGCATTAGATGGAAAACGGTGTTGGGGGGTGGAGTTGGGGGTCCATGACCGGTTATAATGCTGGATACAACCACATTTTTGCCATTGTGATTTGTGACTTTGATCCTTATCCGTGTGTCGATAGTTCAAGTTTAACGTGCAATTTTTATTGAGGGCCTGTGCATTGTCTTGGTGTGGGGTCTGGGACTGTTTTTGTTCAGGTTTTGCTGCTGTGCCAAAGATTGCATTTGGTGTTGAAAATCGACGTGAATTGGTGCACTTATACACTTTATGTATTTACATTTAGCGACTTGTTTTGCTTTCCTATACTTTGCACTCCCGTACTGCTTGTCTTTGCAACTTTCTGACCCGCCCGTCCTGGACGTTTGTGAAAAAAAATTGCTTCGGATCTCATCGGACTCTTCCAGCAAAAAAAAATATATTCTGAATCCGCTATCACTTGCCATTTACTTTAGCCACGGCTGGGAATCGAACTCAGGTCACCATGTTCATTGCCCAGTGCTTTACCCGATCCCCCTCCCTCATATCCGTTATTCACGGATATCCGTTATTTACGGATATGAGGGAGGGGATGGATATTTAGGTGGAAAACAAAGGGGAGAGACGAACACAGGCGCAGGAGAGACAGTTGAGAGTTCGGCAGAAAGAAAGCAACTGAGGTGCAAACATAGTTCAACTCAATAGCGCAACAATGCGACTTTCGTGGAAAACTTCGGTGTAGATATTAACTTACACAACAATAGCTTACAAAAATAATTTAACTTGCTAAAAAACTGTTACGTGCACTTCATATTTGTGATGATCCTGAGAAGCAGGGGGGTAGGGGGAGGTGCAAAGACAGAACCGACATGAAAAATTCCACGTTTCACACTCGGTGATTCAATTTGAGAAATTAAAACCCGGGGTAGGGGTTGTTAAATGAGGTGCGGACGCAATGTCATTCCGTACAAAGCAGAGGCATCTCGCCCCGATTGCACGTAATATTGGGGCAGGCAATTAGGTCAAGGGCGGTGGGGGGATCAACAATGAGTCATTGGTTGAGCATCACGTTTTTGAAAGTGTGACTTTGGATCTGAAAAGACTCCCAGAGGCAAAGGCAAAAAAAAATCCCACCCAATTACGCGTGCCTTCAAACGTTTGCCACGTGATTTTTCGGTACTGCTGTCTGTGCAGCACGCTTAATGAATGGAGAACGGTGAACGAACGCACGCATCATCGCCGCGCGTCGAAGTAACAGACGTTAAATGGTAATTGTGATAGGCACGTTTTGAGACACTGCAACTTTTTTTTCCCAGCCGTCACCTTACAAGGGTCTTTTAATTTTCTACTCCGACCTTTCCACGGATCTTTTAATCTGCCACTGTGACCTTCAAAGGCCTTTTCAAACAAGAGATGGGCTCTCGAAAGAAATCACGCTATTTAATGTAATTTTTTGTAAAGTCGACCTCTCGCACAACGAGGAAGCGTAGGAGGGCTACTGAATTGGCCGTTTCGGTCAAAGGGATACTTAGACCGCAAAGAAAACTGGTAGGATATGGGGAGGTCAAGTTGGTCATCTCGGCAATATTTGGTCCAATGGGGGTGGGGATGTAGGGCACAAGAGGGTCGGGAGGCAACGGGAAGAGTTGGTCTTTCTTTGCGAAGGTTTCTGGGTCGCAAGTACATTCATTCGGACACATGGGCAAAGCTTGAGCCACAGGAGTGGTAATGGGCCATGTAGGTGGTAAATGGACCACAAGGGTGGTAAATGGGCCACGGAGTGGAGTCGTGTCACCGTCATGATGGACGGATAACAAGTGTCGTAGCTGGACCACAGACAGGGGCGGTAGTTGAACCAAATGGACGTAAATTGTGCCACGGGGGAGTATTTGGCCCTCCATGGCAGTAGTTGAGCCATTTAGTTGGTAGCGAGGGCTTAGGGAGTGGCAATTGCGTGAAAGAGGTGGCCGTTGTGCGAGCCACAGTAATAGCCAGGAGGTCAGGAGGTATTATTTGTGCCGCATGTGCTAAGCGAGGCAGTGGTGAGCCCACAGGGCCAGTAATACAATCGCACGGTCACAGGGGGCAGCCAGCGATCTGCTGGGGTGCAATAAGCCACCGCCGCCTGCTGCTGTTTACCTTTCAGCGGAACCCCGTCGGGGCCCAGAGGCAGCAGGAGGGTGGGCTCGTCCGATCGGGCGTGAGCAGGCACCTCCGAGAGGGCCAGAGCTCGTGTGGCGGCCGGCGCGAAGCGGTAGAAGCGCAGCGTGAAGTAGACGGACGTGAGCGCACGGGTGACACTGCCGTCCCGTCTCCCACCACCGCCTCCTGACGCTCTGTTGGGAGTCGAGTCAGCGGGACACCGAAAATGAAAGCACCAGATGGTTAGGAAATATGGCACGGGGTTGCGTTTTTTTTGTTAACACGTTCATTTTAATTATTTATGTTCTCGGTTAAAAACAGCCACCTACGTACATCAAACTCGGTGCAAGGAAGCTGTATCGATCACACATTGAAGTTTTTTTTTAACACTAGTCATCAATACATCACTGTGAGCTTGCTCTCTGATGAGATAAGGAGGATATGCATAGGTCCCTTATTATAGACCTCCCGGATGTAATGATGCAATTTATAATTGAGTCAGTCACACGATCGGTGGTTGTTAGCGATCGTTATCACGGCACGGTGAAAGTTGAGTGTGCTATTGATGCGTTCCTGACCATCAGCTTTATCACTTTTATTTTCTGTGTCTGTGTCTGTATCTGTTATCACGTTCACAGTTATCATGATAATGACCAGCATCGTCATGGTTTTAATTAGCGTCACAATAATCATCATCATCATTTGCAGTCTTAATCATCAGCATTGTCATCGTAATAATCAATAGAATTATCAGCACCATCCTTATCTTTAGATAAAAAATAACACCATATGCATTATTGCCAACAGATTCACCGTGGTCATCAGCATAATCAAAATCATGAATCACATACAATAATTTCCATCGCGAACTGTAATTGTCATAATGCCAGTGACATATGCTAAAGTGTGAGTCATTTGGGAAACCAAATTCAGCACTAAGGTTAAAATACAATTTGATCTCACCCAATTGATTGGATTGACAGATGTCCTTTATTAAACACGGTGAGAGACCGATGAGATTCAATATCTCCCTTAACAAAGATGACTTGGGTGACCCGGGGTTATGTAGGGACAGTGGTTAACGTCACACAAATCATGCGGACCAACGTTTACAAAAATAGGACTTTTGGTTGTAATTCCAGCACGCTTGCAAACAATGCCGCCTGGCCTTCAATGTCCACTTAACCAGACACGGTGCACTCTGGTAATTTTCTAGGAAATAACTGGGTAAGTATCGTGAGAATGGAGTGGGTTGGGGTGGGGGGGGCGATCGCACAGTGGTTAGAACAATGCGCTACAAACCCGGTGACCTGCATTACGATTCCCGGCTACGTACAATATTGAATAGCAAAGGGGTATTTGAAATGTTCTGGAGGCGTCAACACCGGCACCACCATCACAGAGAGTCTTGTGATGTCAATTTCCTTGAAAGGACTTGATGATTATCTTCTTGACCAGTTGGGTGTTGCTTCATCTCGTGGCACAAATGGTAAATAAATAAAAGAGGGGACAGTGGTTCATGCACTGATAAAACATTCGTAAAAATCGGAATGAATTTTCTAAGCGCACGCATGTGAGCCCAGTGAGAGATGGAAGGAATACATGTAAATTGCATGTGATTTTTCACCAACCCCTACCACACTGACCAGCGTGGTGAAGTATGGCTCAACAAACCCCCATGACATATAAAGTGAGAAGTTGAGCAAAGGTTCTTTTCAAACTGGCCCAGTGGTGAGTGTCCCAACTGCCAGGTGCCCCCAACAGCAGGGTAATTGCAGGTTCAAGGATGAATAAATGAATATCACTTATTAACAATCACGGTAATCGCCATCGAATTACACGTGGTAAGAATATTTGGTAAATGCAATGGGTTCGACGTGTGACGCTGTATTGAAATAGTTGTCACATACCTTCACTGAACGTTAAGATTTGTTCTTAATGCTTGGATTAAATTGTGTGACCCAATTCATGAAATCGCCTTCGGAGGGCAGCACAGGCAGGGGAGAAAGGGTGAATTGTTACATCAAGAGTGGATACACTGGGCCGCTGAGTTTCTGTGTTCAAAATGGGTTGCGTGATGACTGCCAGATGCCCCAGCTGCAGGGACATTTCAGCCTACTTTTTGCTTCACTGAACGCACAGGCTGTGGCATGGCATGCATACGATCATATTCGTGTGTATAGTAATATCATTATTATTATTACTGCCCCTACGACTACGCTTATTTACCCATGAAAGCCTTACTGAGGTTTCAAGAATCTTTTTTCAGGACGGTCCTGACAATTTTTTGCAATACAGGGCGCAATGTTGCTGTTACGTGTCACCCCAATTGAGTGATTTGGTCAATTTTCAGCATTGTGACGTTTGGCCAATGCCAGTTACGTTGTATTTTTTTTGCTCTGGGAAAAAGAAAAAAACTGAGAACCCGCAGGAACAGGATTATAGCTTTCGTGACTGCAAGGATTCATATTCTTAGGTTTTTTTCGGTAAAGTAAGCTCTTACTTGATACAGCAATCGTGCTGTGACGGTTCCACTTGAAGACGGAAGCTTGTGTTGCCTCCGAAACGTCGTGATTTTTTATTTTATTTTTCTTTAACTTTTTATTAATTTAAATTTTTTTACCTACGTGACTTTACCGAAAAAACCTAAGGATAGGATTATAACTCCACGGAGGAAGGTTCCTGTGTCGGCAATCAGACCCAAGTCCTACTTGCTGCAAGGCACAAGCGTTACCACTTGCAAACCGACTTTCTATACTGCCATCTCTTGGCTACCTAGTAGCCCAGCAGGCCAGAACTTTCACGACAATTAAGACAACATTGGGGACATCCTAAAATACGCATTAATTTTATTTTAAAGTACGGTACTATGTTCCGGAGCTAAATGCCAATGTCGAGGTCTGCTAGCTACTACATCGCTTCAGGAGAGAGTTCATGTAGTTTTACGATTTCTCTATTGAAGAAACAGTGGAGATTGGCTTGCAATATAACGCTTTCCAACATGCGTTTGTTTCTGACGGGTAGCTGGGCAAACAAGCTTCCATATTTTGCTCTGGTTTACCTTTTCAAGTTCTGGGCAACCCTTTGTTCAATTTCGCCGGGTTTCAATTTAATGAGTTGTGAATAGCATCGCAAACTTAGTACTGAAATTTGGAGAGGAATATAGCAAGACTTCACGCAGTCCACACTCGTAAGTTATAAATCACGACAAATGCTTTCAATACGGCGACCGAACATCAATCATCGATCTCCCGGTCTTCAGAGCAACAACACAAGCCATGCCAATGGTCCTCTTCAGGGCTAAACAATGGGCCAGATTGCCCCTGGGACAAGGATCCTTCAACAGAACATTGAGGGGATACACTCAATGCAAAGTGCGAGTATCTCGCGAACGTAACTAAACATAAAAGCGATACACTCTGCTACTCCTCCCGCGGTTATCTGGCTTGACCACCTGAACTGGATCCTTATTACTTGAGTTAATGTGACCCCACGTTATGGTCAGGCGGAGAGACAGACACAGACGGGCGGAGCGCCAGCACCTGCTGAAGGCCACGAACTGCAGCACGATCTCGTTGCCCTTCAGAGGGTCGGCCTCCTCCCGCATGAGGTCAAAGGCGACGGGGTCATCGGGGTCCACCATGTCAGCGAGGCGGCCGTGGATGTCGCGGATTTCCAGGAGGCTGGCAGCAGTGTGGAGGCGTGCGAAGGCTGCGCGTGACAGTGTCGACGAGAAGCTACAGCAGCGGCAGCAGCAGAGCAGACAGCGATTTAGCACGCGTGTATGTATGTACGTTGAGCTTCTTTTGCACCTTAGGTAGCCAACCGTGCTAATCGGAGGTGTGTGTGGGAAGGGGGGGAAGGACAACAAACTAAACACAAAAAGCAGTTCTAAAGAAATGAGCTTTTCATCGAGATTTAAAAGAGCATAGCTCCATATTCTTGGTTCTTTTGGTAAAGTGGCGTAGATAGATTTTTTACTATATAAATAAATAAAACATTCACTTTTTTTTTTATAAAAGCAAGACATCACAATAAAAATTAAAAGAGTGAAATAAAATTAAAAATTAATTGAAAATACGTGACTTTACGGAAAGAACCAAGAATATGAATTCCTGCAGTCACGACAGTCAGCACAGCTCCAGTGCCCATAATCGGGGCGCCGGGTCTCGTCCGTGGTTAGAACAGCGTGTTGAGAGTTTCTTCTCTCTCAAGCTTTCGTCACGCACCTTCGCTGTGGTGGGGGGGGGGGGGGCGAAGGGGGGGCCGGGGTGGCGCGCGGAGTGGCGGGGGGGCGGCTCACCTGGTGGGGAGTCCGCTGCCGGGCGCCAGGATGAGGGCGTCCACCGGAGTCACGGTTCTGCCGTGGAGCTGCTCGGGCGACGCCTCGTCCGCGTCCACGATGGTCCTTCTCACGACGCTGCCCTGCAGAGGATTTACAGGAACCCGGAGTTAACTGTAGGATACGACATGTCCCGCACCTCCAGTTAGCACGGTTGGCTGGGTACGGTGCGAAAGAAGTTCAACATACGGACACACATTTCAACGTCGACTGCGTTTACTGCGAAGCAGATGGTGCGTACGAACGGTTAATACTCCCGCATTATTAACCAGGGTGACCTCGGGGCTCGAACCGCGAACCTCTGCGCTACCGCTGGCCCGCGTCACCGCCACCGTATATAATACGTACATACATAAATGTCGCAAGCAGAGAGGAAGCACTGTCATGGAGGCAATCCTGGAGCGTGGTATTGTTTAAAACAGGAGAGGGTGGGGGGTAGGGGAGGGGGTGGAGTTCTAGAAACCCCCAGCTGGTGCCCCCACGATGGTACACGGCTGCAGGGAGGAGACAGAGACAGGCCAGGAAGGAGGTGGTTCTAAGTGGTCAACCACCGGGGTACGGATGACCATGGAGTGAATGTGGAGAAGGCCGAGTACAGGAATGAGTGGAGAAAAAGGTGGGGGACCAGGAAGGCAGACACTGCAGGAATGGGGACATTTCTGCAAGGAAGAGATTTAGGTCGTGGCATTGACTGCAACAGTTGAGCAGAGGAGTCAATTCGGTGACCCTGCTTCGGTGACTGCTCAGTGCGACGATTTGACTTGACAGACCTCAGACAGTGGTAGTAATTTATCATCCTATAACAGGAGCATAGTCTTTAATCAATTAACGCAGCGACCATTTCTGACCTCCAACCGAACAGCGTAGCCTCGCCAGTTGGTATTAGTTTGAGAAACCCGGTGCTCATGATTCCGATGATGATAACGTTGATGATACCAAAGCCGACCCTGCCCTGAATTAGAACTGCTGGCTACCAAATGAGCTGTAACCATTTCTAATAGGCGTTACTCGTTTAAGTCAAGAGTGCACTCAGACATGAATTTTTAATAGGGACAAATGGATAAAAATACAGGGTTGTAACGAAATGAAGTGTAAAGGGTAATTATATTCGAGGGGGGAAAATATCATGAAAAAAAGATGGCAAATTAAAATTGCATTTAAAAATGAATTAAAGCGTGTGGTGCCTGGGTAGCCGAGAGGTCACAGAGATGTCTTGGGGTTCAAATTCGGACAGCCACCTGTGGATTAACCCCGGTTCTTAACTACAAATCCGATTTGAAGGCCTAAGCCCAGTAACCAATGGCCACACAAGAGCCCCAATCGCACTAAAAGCGGGATTTTCAATGAATTTGGCTAAATTCCACATCTGAAAAATTGGTTTGACCGCCAAGCGACGAACATCTTTACACCAGATTATTTGGTGGTCATGCCGGCCGCCATCGCTGCTGCTGCTGCGTTGGCACTGATACAACAAGCAAAATCATAATCATAAATAATACAAACTCAAACCAGTGGTCAATAAATACTGTGGCCCTGAAGGGAAAATATACAGAAGAGGTGACGTTTTGAGCAACGGCCTTTCTTCATAGCACATGAACAAAGAAGGATCATTGCCTGGCACGTTGGCTATTATATATTTTTCCTTTTAAAGGCCACGGTGTTTTATTGACAAATATGTTGAGTTTAGTTTGTTTTTAATCTTTACAGCAGGCTGTATGAGAAAGTGCAGATGGACAAAACGTGACCTGAAGTGATTCCTCAGGAGTAGTTCTGTGAAATCACCTTCCACAGGCTGTGGTCTAACATGGGGTGATGTACTTCTCTGTGAGAGTTCCGAATGGGCGTTTTTCTCCGTCTCATGATATCATGCCGATAGCACAATTGGAACGATACAACACAAGCAAAAACACATTAAAAGTCATGACCCATGAATTCAACATCACATGAACCATTTCAATATTTTCGAATTGCCAACAGCACACGTGAATTAAAAACCAGCAATGCAATAGTTAGTGGGTCACCTGCATTAATAATCTGCATGTACACCCACCAATCAATCAATCAGATTGTTAATAGCCAATAGACTAAGCTCAGAAATTTGGACAACATCCACTCGCTATTTCCTTCCAAAATCCACACTAACTAGCTTATTTTTAGTCTGTCGGGAAGACAGCGTCTGAATGAAACAACACCAGGCTTGGAGAGTATATTTAAGCTGGGTTGGAGGGGGGAAGAGCGCCTTGACAAAATAATTTAAATATACTCTCCAAGCCTGGTGTTATTTCATTCAGACGCTGTCTTCCCGACAGACTTGTTCTTCACCTGAGGACGGCTGCTTGCGTTGTGGCCGAAACGTCGTGAGAATTATTTTATTATGTTTATTTTTATTATTTTATTATTTCCCTTCTACGTGACTTTACCAAAAGAACCAAAAAGATGAATCCCTGCAGTCACGAAAGCTTCAAATCGAAATTCAGCTTATTTTTGTTCAATAATCCAGCAAGCCCACATGTATGCGTTGTACACCAGTCATTCCATAGTATGAGACTTTAAATCAATTCATTTTCATTATTATAACGATAAAAAATCAAGTCCTTTGTCAATCCACTGCTGGATGAAGGCCTCCCCAAGTCATATCAGTCATGAGGGAGATGTTTGACCATACTTCACTGCACTGCCAAGTGCGGGTCGGTGAAGGAGCGACCCTATACTGGTTCAGGAATGTTTCACACCCACGGCTAATGCCACCAACAATTATAATTAGCCATGGCCGAGAATCAAACTCAGGCGAGCCGGTTCATAGTCCAGTGAACTAACTACAACATTACCGCTGAACCCCCTAGATGATCACTGTTCCACTGAAACCCTGGCAGTGCGCTATGCGACACTTCGTCGATGAAATGCGTGCGAAAATAACAAGAACACGTCTCTGACATTATCCACAAGGGAAGGCAGCTTTGTGCTGGAAGTCACGGCTGAATATTAACATTTTATGAAAGCGCTCATATGCCATGTTATAACGTGTGCGGGTTCTGTGAGCACACAACTGATAAAAGGAGACACTTGACATGGCGATGGGGACAATTACACGATTCTCCGTGTGTATATACATATGTATGTAAAATACCATTTTAAATCAGTTTTTCTGCTAGTACAAACTAATGCCAGTCAGGGCTTACAAAACCAATCTCCGTTATATAAATATATAAAAATAACCCGAATGCGTACACATGCTTATTCTTCTTTACATACGAGTAAAGTAAACGCAATTGGAATTGACACGGTGTTGTGTCTATGTTGTGCTCGTTTAATCCCCCCCGTGTAAACCACTGAATAGCGACTGCTGCTGCTGCTGCCACCATTCCTCATCTCGGTCACTCACTAACAAATGTTCATACCCACAAACAAAGACTCCCGTACTGCCCTTGGCAGACCGTTGGGGCAAGTGCGGTGAGCAAGCGCCTAATAAGGCTGGCACGGCACACGAGTGAGTGGTGTGGCCAGAGCCGCACTCCACCACCTTTGTCTCCCTAGTGCTATTGTTTACACAACACACCAGGCACAGTACTCAATTAAGGTGAGTCGATTTCGGGGAGGCCCAGTTCAAGTATTCGCCACTGATGTTGGCTATGAGCGGGCATTGAACTCTGGTCGTCGTGTCAAAAGCATAGGCCGCTAAATAAAAAGACAAAGATGCCCCATATAGCCGAAACAGACTGTTGGGGTAAGTGTTGTGAGTGAGCACCTATGAAGGCCGACACGGCAAACGAGGGGGTGGGTGACCAGCACCACGCCAGGCCTCCTTTGTCTCCCTAGTGACGATGATTACAAACCACGCCAGGCACTCATTTGAGGCTGAGTCGACTTAGAGGAAGCCCAGGACCTGTTCAGATAATCGTCACTGGTGTTAACCCGGTCGCCGGGTTAAAAGCGCAGGGCGCTAACTGCTACACTACCTCTCCCCATACTCTCACACACGCATGCATACAGAGAGAACATGCACCTAGAAATACCCCGCATCCCAAACTGCTGCCCTCCACTGGCTCCGGGTCTAGCCCTGGATCAAGTTCAAGACCGACCTCACCGTTTTAAAGTTCTTCCATGGACTCTGCCCTCTCTTGCCTCTCCCATCTCATCGCTCTTTAATTCCTCTGATTTTGCTCTCCAGTTCAAATGCTCAGTCAACCCCAGCTCAGTGTGACGTCGCTCCTTCTCCTCTGCTGCTCCCATTGTGTGGAACATACTCTCCTTTGTCCATGTTCCAGTCCTTGCTCAAACGTTCCTCTTCTCAGTTTAACAAGCAGTAGGAGGAGGCCTTTTTGACCAATATTACCCACAATATAGGTTTTTGGGTTAGGTCGCGTAAATATAAATGTGACGTTAAACCCGCCACCACCTAACACAACCAATTGGTAAGGTTTTTTTTTTACGTAAACAAAACATGCCAAATTCGTTACTAGTTCAGCACGCCGGTGTGTCGGAGAGCAAGCCCACGAATTGGCATGTCTTGTTCGTGACAAACCGTACTAGTTCCTACTCTCATTTGCTAATGACCATCTCTTCCCCGTGCATTTATATTACACGCTCACTTTTTCTCCATGATGCTCATGTCCCACCACTTTGCATAGAATCTTGAGATTCCCACTACTCTGATGCCCACCTTCGGCGGGGTGAAATACGGTCAAATAATTGCCACGAGCCGCGTGGCGTTAAGAGGCCCCCATCCACAAAAAGGAATGAGATGCCCTCATTGCCTTTCGTGTTCAGTTTTTCGTCCTGCCCACGCACCTCCCATTGGCACGGTTGGCTGTGCGCTAAAGAAGTTCAACATACATCCATTGAACAAAACACGTCTGTGCATCATCATTGTCATTAATCATCCCCTGTGAGACTCCGTGGCATCTGCGATAAACACCTTAAATTTGCTCCGGCCTGTTGCGCTTTCTTCCTTCTGCTACCACCACGTCCAACTTCCGTATTTTATTTGATGACGGTTTCCGATTGCGTTGATGTCCTCCCTCTACATATTTTACCACTACGCCTCTCTTTCGTTGGTGTCTAGGCTACTGCTGCTTCTTCACAATAATGCCGAGAGTATCTACATAAATTCTCTACCATTCCCCAGCCCTTGTTTAAAAAAATATTTCTCATATTATTACAATTCTGGAATCAATTGATTCTTGAATTTAAATTGCAATCTTAAATCAAGACAATTCAATTAATTATAGGGGGGGGAGATATTTGGGCAGATTGAAGCACTGTGAATAGGCACGTAATTATGCATCTATTCATCGATTAAAAGCAAATCTGGCGCTAATGACACGTGCATTGAATTACGTGAGATGGAAAATCAATAATTACAATGTGTGCGAGTGTTATAGTTAAGTTAATGAACCTAATGGGATGTAGGGGAGGGATAATGAATAATTACACTAGCTATATCTATTACTGGAATTACATTATATAAAAGGAGTGAATGAATCTGGAAGACGAGGGATCTCTGCGCAAAATACGGGCAGGGGACCAGAGAGAAGTAGCAGCAGCAGCGGTGGCGGCCGGGCACGAAATCCCGGCAGACGGATTCACTGCTGACGGGAGCTCAGGGACTGATGTCACGGTGGAGGAGGGGGGGAGGGGGGGGAGTCAGAGAGGACCGCGGTTGCCAGGGGCAACTGTATCGAGAGGGCTGAGTGAGTATCGCTTGGCCGGCTAGAAGTGAGAGAACGGTGAGAGCAAGAGGAGTTCCAGTCAAGAGGGGCATAGTGAAGTGAACTGCGTACAAACGTCGAGAAGGCGAGCGAGTGCTTGGCTCAGGTGGGGGGGGGGGCCTTCATCGTTTCCACGTGACAGCAGTGAGCCGGTAAGGGTGGAACGCGGACCCATGTCGGGAATTGCTGGATGGTGGTGCTGACAAAGAAACAACGAGTTCTCACCTGGGCCAGTGACCCGTGTGATTCAACAGTGGTTGTGAGCGGTCGTAGTCCAGCGCCTCGGAGGTTGGGTTCGTCTATGTATGTACGTTGAAGTTCTTTCGCACCGTACATAGCCGAGTGTGCTAATCGGAGATCATATGATCATCATCGCATGCATGAGATGCCTATGCTTCATGCCAATGAGCTGGAAAATATATGACAGTCCAGCAAGTAGGTCAGCTTTTAAAAATGCAAGATTTTTTTTTTGAAGAGTGCAGGACCTCACCAGACTAGGAGACACGAACATTTAAATAAATTTCTTGTTGGTGACACCTATCAATGGATGGCTGAATTACAATATTATAATGTTGATGATTCATAACATTTACTACTGGAGATGTATTGGAAATAAAATGTTTGTCCATGATCCCACTTTTAACTCAAGAACCAAAAGTAGAAGCATCAGGATGAGTCCCTGCGTACCGCAGCCTTCCTGTGTACATGGCTCAAGCTGCTGGCATAAACGTGCGATAAATAAATGAAATCTCACCACCTGAGCATCAACAATGAAATAGATCATAACAAAGAATAAAAGGCCATCATATACCAAATTGTAATATTTCCCACAATTGAATTTGTTTACGTATGACTGAGTAATTGTGGTTACCTAGCTTACTAATATTCGTGTCTCGCATGCAAAATAGGATCAATCAGGTGTCCCAAGTACTAACCGGACTCGATTACATTTGGTATATTCTGGGCGATGTGGTCATATAACGAAGCTCATCACCGAGTGGTTAAATAAGGGACATTAACCAAAAGAGGTGGCAAATCTCAACAAACTCTTATCCGGTTGACTAAAGGTCACCAATGCACAAATCAATCGATCAAAAAGTATCCCATGATTTTCCTTTCAAGCGCTACGCCTAATCAACGCTCGGGCACCATTATTTAACTTGTTTCACGCGGTGCATCCAGCCCAAGTTGCCTTTCCTTCATTGGCGCGCCGTGCCGCAACGCAACCGCGAGCGTTCATCAACGTGAAATTACAGGCGCTCACGGGCAGCCCTGAGCGCGAGCGGTGGAGGGCAGGTAACGGCGCAATTATCAGATGCGTCGACGCGGCACGAGCTCGCCGACAGCCTGGACGTTTTAATCCGCCGCCAGGGGAGTGACGCACAGGGGGAGAGCGCTGCCGCCGGCCGACAGGCCCTCATTTGGATGCCAACGTCAGCCCCCGTGGCCCCAAGGGCGCTTCGGTTTGGTGCCCTCTGCGTCACCTTTCCCCTTGCGTCCGCTCCGCCGTGGGGGAAGGCGACTTGGCGAGGGAGGTGACCGCGTGACAAAGTTTCACGTCTATTTTTGTATTAATTTTATCGGTGTTTCCACGATTCAAATGGGACATCTGCGTGCACCAATTGGGTCTTTCAACTGGGTTTTTCAACTGGCCAGCCTGTGGGCCGCATCTGGCTGGCGAAGGTCTGCCGAGCCATGGCCCACCAAGACGTTAAGAGCAACACGTTGCCGAAATGAAAGAGTGATGTTGAAGTGGGACGATGAGAGACCTGGCGACTAGTGATGAGAGCGCAGCAGTCACACGTCCAGACGTCGTGACATCATGAGATGCCGTAATGTTCGGACGTGACTTACGATGTCACAAAGTTCACCAGCACACTCTAGTTTATTACGTGGCTCGCCAGATAATACAACTCAAGGGCCCCGTTCCTACTGTTAAAGATTTTTACAGCTCATTACGTTGTTTGAAGTGTTTTCCCTGCATCTTTCTAAGGGTTGCTTAAAAAAGAAATGCGCGGCTTTGTTCGGGTTCTCACCCGGTTATGTAGAGCCTTTGATTAAATCGTTGACTTGTAAGCTATCAAGTGTCCACACGTGGAAAAAAAAAACGAGGCCATCGCTTGCCAAGATTGTCAGGAGTCAAATCTCGACGAGACAGCAAAGACAAAAGCACCTTTGACGCATGAGGCGTTTTGATAGTCTCAGCCTGGTAACTAATGCTGCAAGAAAAATAGTCCATGATTCAAGAGGTTCAGCTCTCATGGCTGTGATTTGTAAAACACGTGTAAGATGATTGACGCGTGTCCAACGAATTCTTATGCCGATTTCAGCTGGGGTAAGGGTGGCTTAGGAAAGGACGACCATTGATTGGTATATTTTTTAATCCAGGTTATGGGCAACTTCAAAAGAAGAGTCGTAACTATATTGTTTGTGGAGTCAAATTCCCAGTCTGTTCTCTTGCATGGTGACATGCGGCTTTGCCTAAAGGTTTTCACCTGTTTCATTGCTTTGCTTGCAATAGCACAATCGCAATAGTAAGTTCGTAAAAATATTTATTTAAAAGGCATAAGCAAATTCCAGGAAACACAACTACTTTCTGCACTTTTACAAACGTCAGAGGCTCAGCTGTTGCACTCTCTCTGTATTTTTCACTCGTAAAAACCCCAAAAAAGACTAAAAAAAAGTGCATAAATTATGCGGGCACGGTGCCGTTGGACGGCTGTAAATTTGAGATACGACGGATTTCAATTACTTTCTTTTTTCATCTTTAAGAGGAAGGGATTTTTTTCTCTCGTGGTTGTTAGAAAACGTCTTAAAGGGGAGGGGGCAAAAAGTTAAATAAAAAAACATCAACTCGCTCCCGGCAAACGTTTTTCTCACCGCGTGATCTGGAGTGGACACCGGGTTGACCGCGTGCCGTGACTCCGCGTGACCTGGACAACGCGCAAAGAAAAGATGAACGCACACGCTGTTTTAATGTGCATCCTTTTCGTCCAACAACGGAACCGCGGCGACGAGAGGTCTTCAATATCTCACACCGCGGGACACACCGTGCACGCATAGCCATACACAGCGACGCGGCCGAATAATAATTACTGTCTGGGAGGTGAAACGGGAAGTGAACTCATTTGCAGAATTTCCAGGAAGGAGCCCTTTGGGTATGCGTCGGAAGGCGGGGCGCTGTTACGTGCCGTCTGGACATGTGCTCCCACACTAGACTCGTGTCTATGCATACGCCCATCCACCTATCATCCATCACGCCACTTCGTACCGCTGTTGGCGGTGGCAGTGTGCAAGCACTAATAACAAAAACTACTCGACACAATTGTCAATAACACTGCGGCCTTAAAAGAAAATGTGTACAATGGATGACGTTTCGGGTAATGACCCTTCTTCAAGTGCGATGAAGTAGCCCGTTGCCCGAAACGCCGCTTACTATATACACCGAACAAATACTCTTTACCGATTCTCTGTTTGCTTACATACCGGCGGTGTCAGGACTTCATCGATTTGTCGATTCAAATAATTTCTTACATTCATGATCCACGCGTCAAAGTGTGCAAGCAAGAATCATTATTTCCAGTTTTGTATTTCTTATATGCAATGGGTCAGCAAGACACTTGCTGTCACGCCACTAAATTAGATCCTTGTGTAATGCGGGCGTAAGCGACCTTCCGGATGTGACGTCACGAGGAGGCGGAGCCAGGTGACGTGGGTGAAAGGTTGGGGTCCTTAAGCGGGTAAACCGGAAAGAGAAGGCAGTCGGGTTGTGAATGGAAAAGGGTGAGGCCACGAGGGCGAACGAGAGGAGGGGGGCACCGCCGGCGAGCGGGAGCCGACCCCAGAGTACAGCCAGGAAGGCTGTGTGTTAGAGGCAGCGGTGTGGCTGCAGAGAGTCGCAGGAGCGACGAAGAGAGAGGAGAGTACAGCCAGGAAGGCTGTGTGTTAGAGGCAGCGGTGTGGCTGCAGAGAGTCGCAGGAGCGACGAAGAGAGAGAGAGACAGCACGAGGCTGTCAGCGCTGCGGAGTGAGCAGCAGCGATTACAGCCAAGGGGGCTGAGAGTGAGTAACAGCAGCGGAGCTGCTGTGGGGGCTACAAGAGCGACAGAGACCAACAGAGGGGCTGCTGGTGGAGTCTGGAGAGACATCGGAGTCAGCACTGTGGGGACTGAGCAAAGAGGAGACAGCCGTGTGGGTAATACAGTACGGACCAAATAAAGGACACTGAGCCAGAGATCGTGGTCAAGTCTTTTATTACACTGGTGTCAGAAGTGAAACGGCTTGTCAAGACGGCTCGGAAGAAAGAATATTCCTGTGCCATCATCTGCTACATCATCCGACTTACGATTGAGACAGATGGCGCAGCTGGAGACCTGGAAAATCGTGCTGGCGAAACCGTGTGAGCTCACCACGCCGACGACGGCAGTGGGGAGAGCCGATGGTGGTTTGCAGGCCGACGCCTTGCCTGCGCTGCCAGCGCCATCTGCCACGCGGCACGATGACGCCATCTTGGGCGTGGCAGGGGAGAAACGGCGGGAAGCCGCCATCTTGTCTTCACCGCGGCGGGGAGACGCCGCCATCTTCAACATCGCGGCGGAGAGGCAGCCTTGCGCCGCCATCTGGAGGTGCCGCGGGGAGAGCAGCCTGCTGTGAGCTGCTGTTTTGCGAGGGGGAGCTGCGAGGAGAGGACGACGACGCTACAGCTGCTGGGGCGGGAGCTCTCCCGTCCTGGCTCGGGTGCGTGACAACGGAGCAGTCAAGTCGCCGAACGAGTTCTGCGAGACGACTCAAGTTGCCGCCCTGCCGTCCTCTTCTTGCTGCAGCCCCGGGCGGGTCGTAACGATACGCACCCGGCCTTTACACACACCTCACCCATCTTTCGAGGGCCGGGTGGGGGCGATTTTGTTTTCTCTCATGACTCGATTGTGCGGAGCGCGGTTCGGACTGTGGGTATGTGTGTGTAATAACGATGAACGCGCTATCTGCTTGTTGCTCGGTGTCAATTAAAGTGTGTACGTGTGTTGAGAATGGACGGAGAGTATGCTGTGCTTGCTGAGTGTTAAATTGTGTGTGTGCGCTGCGGTGTGGAGTTGTTATATTGATGGCGAAGTTAATTATTAACTCGGGAGCGTCGGGTATCTTGCGCTGTATCATCTCGTGGGTTACCTTGTGCGATGGGCTTAATTGAAAAATATATATATTTTTTTGGTGTATTGTGCTGCGAGGTGCGATGTGCGATGTGGTTGTTGCAAGAGAGAGAATATTTGTGTTGTTGCTGCAATGTTACGACTGGATTAATGGTGTGTTGGTTACCTGCAGATCGGCTTGCTATTGTGCTTAAATGTGCGCGTGTGATCGCGATATGCTGACTGTATGTGCTGTTACACCGTTCTGTATGGTTATGGGGTGCGATGCATTGATTGACTATTGGGGTTGGGATGTTATTAATTGTGCGTACCTGTTTGGAAATTGGTAACAAATTCGAGGGGGACCCTATTATTTGGTCGTATGGATGTTATGTACACGCGATTTTGTGTATATTATGGGTAACGGCGCTTTGTGAGAGAGAGAGCGCGCTTTGAGGGTGCGTGATGACGCCGTTGTGGGTGTCTCAAAGGTTAACGCTAATGGGACCGTAAATTGGCGCCAAGTTGCGTCGCGTATTCGGTTGGTCGCATGCAGCCACGAGTTGCTTTGCGAGTTGGGTTGTGTAACCAATGTGGTTGGTAAAATATTGGTTAAAAATTCCCCGATATGACTGCTGCGCACAGCAAGCTGGGGCTGTGCGTCTATCGTTGTTGGGATTGTTACAATAAGACGGGGGAAGCAATTTGTGACCCCCAGCAAAGGGAAGCTGGGGTGCACGAATGGAGAAAACTGGCCACGTGTTCGCACGTTGGGCCGACATTTTGCGCACACGCGGGGTATGGCGTCGATGCGCTTTGCGGAAAGGGCCGCCATTTTGAGTGCGCGCGAGATATTGCGCGAACGCGCTGGGCGAAGGGGGCCGCCATTTTGAGCGCGCGGGAAAAACCTCGGTGGGGCAAATATTCCATCTGTTATGCCTGCCATTGTTGATTGGGTGATGCACGAGTGGTGGTCACGTCGGCCTATGGCTGATGGCTGACCTGACAGCCCGGAGGCGAAACCTCCGTGGTATGTCTTTAACTAATGGGCCGTGTGCTCATATGGCTCGGGGAGTCATGGTTCAGTTGTGCGGTGGCAGACTGAACCTGGTGTGCCGGGGGCTCACGGGTTTTGGGTTAGGGCGTTATTGTCTCTATAAGAGAACATTACCCCGTGGGGGGGGTCGTTGATATCTGGCCTTGCCGAGGGATTGATCTTCCCTTGGCTATGAAGCGCATTTCAAAGATTGATGGAGCTCGTTTGACGGGGTTGCAGTGGGAGACGTGTCATATATATTTGGACGATATCATTGTCTTCAGCCGCACATTTGAGGAACATTTAACACGGCTGGAGACAGTGTTCACGAGGATGCGCTCTGCGAATTTAAAATTTAAACCAAAGAAATGCCACCTACTGCAACGGTCCGTCCGTTATCTGGGACACATTGTGAGTGCTGAGGGGGTGTCCACGGATCCGGAAAAGACGGCGTGCGTCCGGGATTGGCCGACTCCGGCCACCGTGGGGGATGTTCGGCGGTTTTTGGGATTTGCCTCGTATTACCGAAGATTTGTGCCGGGTTTTGCGACGATTGCGAGGCCCTTGCATCTCCTTACGGGTAAAGGACGGAAATTTGTTTGGGGACAGCCGGAAGAGGCGGCCTTTCGGAGTCTGCGTGATCTATTGGCTACGGCTCCGACATTGGATTATCCCGATTTTGATCGCCCTTTCATTCTTGATACGGACGCGAGTGACACAGGTAATGGGGCGGTATTATCACAGTCTAAAGGGGGCGTAGAGCGCGTCGTGGCGTATGGTAGCCGAGTCTTGTCGCCTGCGGAAACACGCTACTGTGTCACTCGTAGAGAACTTTTGGCGGTTGGTTTTTCCTACGGCTATTTCGACCGTACCTTTACGGTCGTTGTGCCGGGTTTTGCGACGATTGCGAGGCCCTTGCATCTCCTTACGGGTAAAGGACGGAAATTTGTTTGGGGACAGCCGGAAGAGGCGGCCTTTCGGAGTCTGCGTGATCTATTGGCTACGGCTCCGACATTGGATTATCCCGATTTTGATCGCCCTTTCATTCTTGATACGGACGCGAGTGACACAGGTAATGGGGCGGTATTATCACAGTCTAAAGGGGGCGTAGAGCGCGTCGTGGCGTATGGTAGCCGAGTCTTGTCGCCTGCGGAAACACGCTACTGTGTCACTCGTAGAGAACTTTTGGCGGTTGGTTTTTCCTACGGCTATTTCGACCGTACCTTTACGGTCGTTCTTTTATTGTGCGTACGGATCATGCGGCCTTGCAATATGCACTTAAAATGGACCAGCCATCGGGACAGTGGGCACGTTGGTTGGACACGCTACAGGCATTTTCCTTCCAAATTCAACATCGGAAGGGAGTGCGCCATGCGAACGCTGACGCACTTTCCAGATTACCAGGGCGCGCCCCTTGTAAATGTGCGTCGGGGACGCATAGGTGTTCGCCGATTCTAAACCCCCCTCAGCCGCTTACGTTGGCCGTCGAGAAGTCGGATACTCCGATGGAACCGGGACCGACTGACGGGGTTTTGAATCTGCCGCGGTCTGTCTGGATTCGGGAACAAATGATGGATGAGTTGTTGTTGTCCATGTGGAAGCGGTCTATGAGGGACAATGGGAGTCCGAGTACGGCTGTGGGGCCGCAAACCGCTCTCCGAGATGGTCTGCTTATGTGGCGAGAAGGGTTCCAGGAAAGCTGGCGTGTGGTGCTACCAACGTCCTTGCGATTCGAGTTGATTAGAACTCTCCATTGTGACACACTATTGCATTTAGGGGTGCAGAAGACTTTGTTGACGTTGCAACGTCATTATTTTTGGCAAGGCTGGTGTGTGTCCATCGCTGATGGGATAGTAAGGGAGGAGCATGGCCGAGTGCTGCTCATCCCCGAAATGGCACTAGCTGAGAGTATGGTAAATGGATGTTGCCGTGGGTTGACGACCACGGTGAGGGTTACGGCGAATTAAACGTTACCGCTGGGGAGCGTGGCTCTCTCCACGCGAGGGTGTGCGATTAGGGGTTTTGTTGGTTTGTTGAGAGTGACTGTGGGTACATGCTGTGTACGTCTGAGGTCTGTGCTGGTCCTCAAGGGAGGACTGCTGGTGGGTAAGAGCAGAAATTTTTTTGTTGTTGTTGTTTCACGTGTAAATAATATTGTTGTTAAAATGTAAATACTGGGGCGTCCATCGCGGTTATTTGGGTAATTATTGGGGTTTTCTTAAGCGGGCCGGAATTACATCATCTCCACTACCCTGGGGCCGGGTGGCTGTCGTGTACGACATGCGGATGTGCGTTGTTGTGCTTTGTGCCATTGTTGTTCTTGTTGTTATATTACATGCTTAGTGTCCTTTAAGGGGGAAGGTCGGTTCACCGCATTACGCTTTGGTATTGTTCAGCCGAGGTCGGCTGGGTTTTTTCTACGGGGGAGGGTGGTGTAATGCGGGCGTAAGCGACCTTCCGGATGTGACGTCACGAGGAGGCGGAGCCAGGTGACGTGGGTGAAAGGTTGGGGTCCTTAAGCGGGTAAACCGGAAAGAGAAGGCAGTCGGGTTGTGAATGGAAAAGGGTGAGGCCACGAGGGCGAACAAGAGGAGGGGGGCACCGCCGGCGAGCGGGAGCCGACCCCAGAGTACAGCCAGGAAGGCTGTGTGTTAGAGGCAGCGGTGTGGCTGCAGAGAGTCGCAGGAGCGACGAAGAGAGAGGAGAGTACAGCCAGGAAGGCTGTGTGTTAGAGGCAGCGGTGTGGCTGCAGAGAGTCGCAGGAGCGACGAAGAGAGAGAGAGACAGCACGAGGCTGTCAGCGCTGCGGAGTGAGCAGCAGCGATTACAGCCAAGGGGGCTGAGAGTGAGTAACAGCAGCGGAGCTGCTGTGGGGGCTACAAGAGCGACAGAGACCAACAGAGGGGCTGCTGGTGGAGTCTGGAGAGACATCGGAGTCAGCACTGTGGGGACTGAGCAAAGAGGAGACAGCCGTGTGGGTAATACAGTACGGACCAAATAAAGGACACTGAGCCAGAGATCGTGGTCAAGTCTTTTATTACACTTGCATCAAATCAGGACCACAAATTGCTACGAATCACCTTGCAGGCTTATATTAAATCCTTACAGGAGTATATTAAATACGACTCTGAAAAAGATGCTGATGATGATAATCGTGAATTATAATATAATTGGCAACGTGCACAGTATTTGCTCAATCTCAGAGACGAAGGATGATTCAGAGGCGCGTGGAGATGACAGACAAGCGGGAAGGCAGCCAGAACCAGCGCCAACAATTGCCCAAGCACTGTGGCCCTATATTGGGGTGCTTATGCACGTTGGTGGAAACTGGAGCAGCCTGCGAAAAACACAAGCGTGCGAGGGGGTTAACATTCAATCCCCATTCAAACTAAAAACTGAACAATTTATTTTATTTTACAAGGTAGGGGCCCACTGAGCTATATAGCTCTTTTTAGAAGTGACCTGGCCACAAGTGACAGCTCAACCAAGTGGCTTGTCGTCATGTGGAAATTTATAGCAACCAAATACTCTAAAACGCACGCGTCTAAATGTGGAGGGAAAAACCCGAAGGACCTGGAGAAAAATCCATGCGACCACAAGGAGAACACACAACTTCCACATATGCAGGGATCAGGGTTGAGATCGAACCCACAACCTCCTATATACCTGGCGAGGTAGTTAACAGCTCGCCACCATGGCACCCATTTCACGCTCACGGGTAGGGAGTGTCACGAATGTGTACGTGATTCACCAACCCTAGCTACCTCCACAGTACCGGGTTACAGGCCACGGTGCAGTGTCACGACCAGCACGGGCAACAGGCTGGCTGTGAATACTGCAGTTAAATTTACACCAAATACAAAAAAGTATATAAACACCCGCAATGCCCAGAAGGGATCATGCGAATCCAACACGAGCCATGCGCCGCCATATAACAAGCGGCGGGCCTTATAAGGCGCAGGAGCTGGCGCACAATGTGTGAGGGTTCATACGGTCACCACAAACACATGGCCCGCAATCTTGAGCTGTAAAAGGCCGAGTCACTGACACCATGCTGGGAATAACTTTGAAATCCTCACGATCCCTTGCAGGGGGCCCTTATACATTGAGAGTATTATGACTCTGACTTTTTTTTATTGATTACTTTCCTAAGCTCTGCCCCGACACCGTGAACGATCTCCGACGGGGATGTATGCCTCTCAGAAGATATTTTTCCTTGAGGACCTCTCTGATGAAGTTAACTGCTTACCACACACAGCATTTCACCCCTTCAAGGTTTTCAAGGCAATGGATTTGTTGCCAGGATTGAGAAATCCCACCTGCTATTCTTATCTGCTTGCTGGCAAGCGCATGTGATGGATGGCGAGCGGTAGCGTAGCGGTTAGCGCACTGTGCTACTGCTACTACACCCGGAGACCCGAGTTCCATTCCTGGCCATGAACTAACATCAGTGTGAGATTATTTGTACCAGTCTTGGGCCTCCCCTATGTTGACTCAGCCTTAAATGAGTGCCTTGTACAGTGGATAAATTATCACCACATAGACAGGCCGTCACGTGCCGTACCGGCAAGAATGGTGTTTGCTAACAGCATTTGCCCAAAAAGTGTGTTAAGGCGATATGGCAGGGGAGGAGGGGGGGGTGATATTTGTTTGTGTGATAGATATAAGCAACATATAAAAAATGTACATATGCTATGAAAACATATTTCAGTTTCCCATTCATGGACGTTTAAAAAAAAATCAACGTAGATGTGTTTTTTTTTGTACGTCTATTTTTTTTTTGCAGCACAAATGACGTGTGGACGAACTGGCTAAGGGGCCACACGCAGAGACGAGCACTGCCCAATTCTCACTTGATCACCGTGACATTGTTTCTTATTTTCCACTTCATTCGCATCGGTTAAAAGGCTGTACCGATTGTATTAATCAAAACTTGCATCTTGCTACGTATTGCTAGTTAACGTGGTCAAGTCCTGTAAAATATATTTCCTAATGCTAAGAATTGCAGTTCCAAAAAAGCACCACTCTGTGCTTCTTTTCGCACGTCAGATTTAATTTCATTTTTCTTTGCCATGGATTAGAGATCATACACAAGTTGAGGACACCCATTGCTTGTTCGTATAAATAAGCGGCCTTCGGCAGTAGGTATGAATGTATGTTGAACTTCTTTCGCGCCGGTACATAGCCAACCGTGCTAATTGAAGGTGCAGTGGACAAGTGATTAGAAGGACAGGCGGCTAGAAGGAACGATGGCCGGTGGTTGAGTCTGATGATGGAGTGGCAGCTGAAGGAGGGAACACGCCCGAGAGAACATCCGTCACGGAGATTGAGCAACGAAATCAGCTCATGTGTGGAAGCTCAATGGATTGTTGCGTCCCAGGGCGATGAGAGTTGGCAACAACTTCGAAATACCTCCATGCAGCAGTGGATACATGAAGGAGAATGGCAAGCGAGCTTTGATGTTGGCACACAGAATTCTAACATTCACCCATTGCAAGACGGAAAGCCTTCCTCCAGACGACGTTGTCAGCTTTCGAGATTAAAGACCACTAAAATTGGATTCCGTTTACACCAAAAAAAAAAGATTAAAGGAGCTAAACTCCAGTGGCAAAGTCACTTTCAAATGTTCATGTTTACCCATCTTCTCTGCTCGAGTATGCACACAATGGACGGCGGATCAAATGCTTCTGCCAGACTTCACCCCCGTGGCCCGTAAATCACGCCACCATCACAATACTTCACTATTCTTCCAAAATCCAATCCAGGGGATCAACTCCAAGATTGTACTCCTCATCTTCAAGGTCCTACATTCACTCGCCCATGCAATACCTTTCTAAAAACGTAACAATTTTTTGTAATTTTGCAGGTAAGGCCCACTGAGCTATGTAGCTCTTTTTCAGACGCGACTTGGCCACAAATGATAGCTCAACAAAGTGGCTTCTCAAGTGAGAATTTATAGCAGCAAAAAAAGTCTAAACGCGTGATGCTGTGTCTAAATGTGGAGAGAAAAACCGGAGGACCCAGAGAAAAATCCACGCAACCACGAGGGGGAGGGACATGCAAACTCCAATTCAGAGTCGGGATCGAACCTACGACCTCCTGTACACCGGGCGAGGTAGTTAATATACCCCCTCTCATCGCACTATTCTCCCCTCCACGGAATCTCCTACTTCTCCCCTCTCATCTGACTCGACTCTCTCCCACACACTAGAGAAAATGTCTATTATTTCCCACAAACTTTGCTTTTGTGAGATAGTTTTCGACCTTGTGATTGCTCAGGAAGCCACGAACCACTGCGACAAAGCTGTTCCAAGCCGCTTTCTCCTTACTAGTGAGCTACTTGGGGAATTCATTGCACTCCAGGATCTTCTTTATCTGTGGTCCGACGAAGACACCGGCTTTGACCTTTGCTTCAGACAGCTTAGGGAAGAAGTCTTGAAGGTACTTGAAGGCTGCCGACTCCTTATCTACAGCTCTGACAAATTGTTTCATAAGGCCCAATTTGATGTGCAGTGGTGGCATCAGCACCTTCTGGGAGTCGATCAGTGGTTCCCACTTGACGTTCCTTCCCACAGACAACTCGGTCCGCTGTGGCCAGTCCCGCCTCTGGTAGTGCATCTTGGTGTTTAAATCTTTCGTAGTCATTTTTGTATTAATTTAGTATACATATATGTTAACTGATTCCATATGTTGTTTTTTTTCTGACTTTATGTGAATGAAAATACACAAATTTGCCCGTTTTCTCATTGAAAATAGGTAAATTGCAAAATATCACTGTCCTGGTCACAAAAGCAAAGTTCGTGGAGAATAATAGCCATTTCTGTACTTTTGAGGCATAAGCAATTAAGAAATAACACTTATTACCCAGGAACAAAAATTAAATAAAATGTGTTACACCATAATCAGTGCAGCAGTGAGAGATGCAAACTTATGGGTTGGAGATGGTGATGGAGGCAGGAGAGAGGGTGTGGGGGATAGGGTCTCGATTTTGCTGCTTTGTGCAAATAAGAGCCTCAAAGGACATTGGGCCCACTTGGTTTCCATCAAGGCACAAATTGCCCAGAGGCCCCGGCTGCATCACAGGAAGTGTCGTCCACAGTGAGAGGAAGGTGCTTCCACCGTTTGAAGAAGAAAAAGTGCAAGATGGGGGGGGGGGGGGAAATCACATGCTATTTACATTTATTCCTACCATCTCTCACTGGGCTCACATGCGTGCACTTAGAAAATCCATTACGATTTTTACGAATGCGTAGGTTGTATAAGTGCGTAGGATGTGCCGATGTAGCTCTCCGATGTCTTTCAGTACATCATGCCCTGCCCAACACAACCAGCCAATTGCAAATCCACTGCTGGTGGCATCCCCACAGTATATGGACGTTGATTCACCTTACTTCACCGTGTTGTCAGCGTGGGCTGGCGAAGCAGCAAGGGACAGGGCAGGTTTAGATATTGCTCGCCAGTGATATAACATCAGCTACGGGTGGAAATCAAACTCAGGTCACCAAGTAAATAGTGCAATGCATGAATCACTGAACCCTCCTTGAATTCTTTACCAGTTGTGCCACGAGATGAAGCAACATCCAGCTGGTACTCCTTCAGTCAAGAAGAGCATCATCACATCCCATCAGCGAAATTTACATCACCGGACTATTTATGCGTGCAGTCTTTGCAACAGACCCCTTTTGTCCGACAGTGTACGAAGAGCCTTCATGCTGTCAACAGTGGATTGCAGCATGTCAATAATCTAATATATTTACACATTACAGCTTTTCAGAGCTGCACCCCGCCAAATCGAATTTATTACACGGCGGCGTTTTTTGCACCGGCCGCCGTGTTGAGACCGTCATAGTCGCCGCGGTTCAATTTAAAACGCAGGCGGCAAAGACCGGTTTTCAGATCCAGGATCTCACCGGCGCTGGCTCACTGCCACGAAAGCCCCCCCCACCGCCCCCAGCGCCTCGTTGGCCCGTGTATTAATAAACCCACGCACGCACAACTCCGGCACAACCCGCTGGGCGCGCTCTCGCCCGTTTGCAGGGTTCGTGACTCTCCTCCAGGAATATCTCTACGGAGCATCGCGCCGCCGACTTTCATTGAAATTCGCCGTGCATTTTTAAATCCGCGCAACCTTCAAAACCCGCCTCCAGATGCCGGCGGGCGACGGCATGAAACGTGCGCGTCACGTGGGCCACGGGAGAATGTCTTTTGGGGAAGCGACGTTAGCTGCGGCGGGAAAGTCGCGAGCGGAAACACCGCGTGGCGAGCGAGTTGGTGGGGGTCGCTCTTATCTGTGCCTGAAACAATTGCGCGTGCCTTTTTTTGGGGGGGAACAGCTTTATTTTATACCGGTGTTTTTCCCCAAAGGTCGGGTAATCAAAATGTCAATGTGTCCCCCACTTTGATTTCTCAACAAGCAAAGGACCACTACTGATGACGGCGGTAATCGTTATACTGACCCAGAAGTTGAAATGCTTGCTTTATCTCCTACACATTACTCAACGTTGATCAGAGCGTGGCATCCCGAATGATTGCTGGGTTTGAATGAACACAGCACAGAAGAAAGGCATGTCTCCTAGCCAAACCTAATGTGTGATAATACATAACATACGGATGACAAAATAAAACAGTTTTTATCTATAATGTACGAATGTACATAATTATGATATGAACACAATAACGATCAGAGCAGACACACGTGATGCACTTCTCACTCACACTCTTAACCATGATGATATGATATTCGAGGCCCCTCGAGTGTTTTGCAATCCTATTACATATTGATTACAGGACTAATCACTCACTTCAAGGGTCTTCATGCATGGATCTGCCTCCGCCCACCTATCTGATCTCATTTCACTCTCCTCTTCTGCTGGTGTCATGCCCTCCAGCAAAACAGGGTCTTCTATCCACACCTCCCATGAACATCCCTTGAGTGGGAGGCCATTCCATCTTCTGCCCATAATATCTGGAGCTGCCTCCTTCCTACCGGACACCTGTGCAAAAGAGTGTTTTATAGCTCGTCGGATTCCTCCCATATAAAATAAATATTCCGATTCTTATTGTGTTTACTGACAATTCCCTCTGGCCACCTCGTGGCGGTAAAGAGTAAATATCGACCCCATTACCTGCAACACATTGGAATCGAAAAGAACAAATTCTTACGCACAGGATTCCACGCATGCCATCGTTAAGGATTCAAATCCATTTGAATCCATGCACTTGATGCATTGTTACAGGCTTCACCGCTAAATGACCAATCGATCATAGTTAGGGGGCAAATTATGAGATATTAAATGACAGCAGGGAGGTGGGGCAATGTGCAGGAACAGAGGGAAGTGGGACTCAATTAAGACTTCCCCACTACCCCTCCTCCTCCATCTCCTCCCACGAGTGCGGATTGGCTCAACGCTATACATCACGGCTACGCGCGCCACGGAGCTCTTTCATGAAGAGGCACATTCATCAGCAGCGGCTCCTGCAGGGAAATCCATTGCAGGCATGGGGGTCGCAATGGAGCCGTCCTTTCGTCCCCCGTGGGAGCCGACCCGATTCAACGGGGGCGGAAGTTCCTCCGTTAGAATCATCACGTGTCTGTGTGTGCGTGGATGCTACTCTGAGAAGCGGTAGTGTAGCGCTTAACGAACAGCGTTAGGAACCCGGAGGCCCGCCTTCGATTCCCGCTCACGACCAATAGCAGTGGTGAACAAACGAACAGGTCATGGGCCTCCCCGGGGGTTGACGAATCCTCAAATGAGATCCCGGTGCGGTGTGCAAACATTTGCACAGGGTAGACCAAGGTGGCCAGGTATGGTGCATTCCACCCATCCCCACGTGCGCTGTGCCAGCCTTAATAGGTGCTCACTAACAGCACTTGCCACAACAGTCTGTTAAAGGCTACACACGGGGATGTCCTTGTTTTTGGGCACTTCTGTGCTTATTAAAAAAACTACTGGTAATGTCGTATGAAGGAATTAATTGTTTTTACAGTACGACGGTTAGCTTTTATGATACGGTCCAGAGCTAAGGGGAAATTTCGGAGGTGATTCCGGATAATGAGTGCAGTAAACGGTATGTTCAACAAAATATGTTTTAAATAATGTACATATTTAATGGGAGTGACCCATTCTTTGCCGGTTGGTGATGTCACGAAAGGTACTCAACGCTGACAGTCAGCTGATGAGGAGGCAGCTCACTGGATTTCCGAGCTCACTCCCCGACGAAGCTCAAAGGAAGTTTAGGGGGTTGAAACGTCCGCTGTACGTTGATGTTGAAATTACGTCATGAGGTCTTCAGCCACCGGTAAGAAGAGGAGTTTAATCTGGAATTAGATCGATACCTTGGCGCGTACAAATAAACGTGACGGTCCTGTCGGGTAGTGGAGGATCGATGACAACAATTGCGTTGTGCACAATTAAATAACACAATGACCATCATAACCGGAACTCTGAAACCGACACCAATCCCCTGGGCTCCCTGTTCTGGCGAACATTCTGCCCCCAAACATCCGCAGTGGCGTGCCAACTGCAAAGGAGGTTACACGTTTTCTTGCCAAAGACAACCACCTACCTAACTACCCACCTACCTACCCATCAACCAAGACCTCGACACTGTCCCTCGCCGCTGACTCGAGTCCCGATGCCCCTTCTGCCATCGCACCGTCACCATCCTGAAATTTTACCAAAATCCGGAAGAACACCGGCGGACAGAGTAGAACAACGTGGAAGTCCAGAAACCTCGTTCGAGACATCTCCTGGCTTTTACATCCCTGAAAACAACCGGTGTAACCATCAGAACTTCAACAGGCTGATGTGCACATTTCCTTAATTAATGGAAGATTAAAGACGCTCGCCACAGCAGCGCGATTATTTCCATGCAACCAAAGCTATGGACCATATAACACATCCCTGCCGAGGGAGCTGGTAGGAACGTTGGGTTGCTCGGTCAATGGCCAGGGTCAACGGCGGCGTGGTGTATTCCGCAAATATGGCCGACTGTGAGGGCGGGCACAAGCCGGTGTGAGTAGGTTAAACGTTGAGTTTTATAAGGGCACCACGAGGTGACCAGCCCCTCCTCACCCAGCCCCACCCCTCCCACCCTCCCCACCCAGCCCCTCCCCACCCTCCCCACCCAGCCCCTCCCCAACCCTCCCCTCTCCACCCAGGCCCCACTCCTCCCATTTTTTGATGCACGACGGACGGACACAATAATCCCGTGGGCTGGTGGAACCAGGTGTTTCCTACCAGTAAAACCACTGTAGTCTGTGCTCCTTCAACGTGGGAGGAATAGCAAAACCACACAGACTCTCTCCTGATGCCCACACCTCCGATTAGCATGGTTGGCTACGTACGGTGTGAAAGAAGTTCAACATACACGGCCAGCGAAGCTCAACATTGGCATTTAGTTCCTGAACCTATGAACCTTATGGCGATACCCCGGCTCTCGCATAATGTCCGTGATGCAGTAATTTTTAGTCTGCTGATGGTCGGCGATGCGGCAATCGACTCATCTCGACGAGCTGTACACTACGATGCACCACTACGGTGCGTACGCGAGCGTTCAGGGTTTCAGCGCAAACGTCCTCGCTGCGTTTCGACGTCGCGGAGTAGCACTGATTTCGGATTGATTGGTACCCCAGTCGCGGAGTTAAGTAACACCCCTGGGAAAAATAGTGTCCCAGAAATAAAATATTTAATTGCCTCGGTCATTTTGTATTATTTGGTACCCCGGGGTACTGCCATAAGGATCATATTGCCATACTCTGGAATAGAATGACAATAATTTTTGAATAAAACTACTATCTTGCCTAACCCAAAATCAAATATGGATTTCCGCTCACTAAATGTTGCATTGCCCCCCGGTGTGTTTTCACGTCGTTCCGCGTGCCGATAGGCACGATGTCCGACGTTTCGCTCCACGCGCTGGGGAGCTTCTTCAGGAACAGATAGCTATATAGACGCGATGGCAAACACGTACGCAGTGGATGTTCCACAGTCTGAAGTGGATACTACTTAAACTCACGGGAATAATGGCACCTCTTGCCAGGTGCGATGGTTACGCTACAAGCCTGTGATGTGCCGATCTGGAGGCAGGGTCGGTGGGTCGTGAAGAGAAGAAGACTATTGAGACCACGTGCGTGGAGGGCCCACCTGCTGGGCTGCAAGGTGGTGTCTTCGGAGGAGGCAGTCAAATTGATCACGCTGCAGAAGGCACACCCGCCTGGAGTTTGGGTGCCCTAACCTTTCACGAGTAGAGTTTCTTTTCCTTTTTTGCTGTTCGTATATATTTCCGGAAGAATACCACTTTAACGCGTAACATGCAAGCAGCCACAGCTGTCTGTTCTGTACAACAACACAGGCATTGCACCTACTACACACACTCATCTGAAACACTTAAGTTTACCTCTCTATTCTTCCATCAAAACCCAGCCATGCTAATGCCATAAACCTCTTGACCCCCCACCTTACTCACACACCCGCGCGTTATGCTGCACGCTTCCAAACGAAAGCGTGGACGTTCCCTTACCACCTCCGAAAATCTCACTTCGCCCGGACGCCCGTGACAAAGGTGGCACAGGCGTCTGGGTGGTTATGAAGCTTAACTTGAGGCCTCATTTGCGCAGCCTCAGCGATAGTTACCAAGCCCAGGCCAAAGTCCTCGCAAGCAGATTCAATACACGGGGGAGGGCAAGAAGCTGTTATAATAATTCACTAATTTTTGAAATGCTCAGGTCCCTGGTAAGAATACATTTTTGGTTGGGATTTAAAAAAAATATAAATATAGTGTAAAATATGCAACTGTGTCTGAAAACGCTGCGGAGGAAAACATTAAGTGTAAACATCGCAGGGATGGAAGGGAGGTCTCTATGGGTTGTTGCTTTTGTAAGTAGCGAGCGACTGAAATCACGCAGTACGTACGGTTACATAAGTTGCAAACTGGTCAGAAACAGTCCTGTCTGCACCCCCCCCACCCCACTTTCCCACCTCATCTCAGATGACCAATGTGGTGAAGTATGATCAAGAATCCCCAATGACCGGCATGGCGCAAGGGGAGGCCTTTGTCCATTGGTGTACAGTGGATTTGGGCAAATGTATTATTTATTTTATTAATTAAACAGGTAAGACGTTTTCTTGGTTCTTTCGGTAAAGTCACGTAGAATGGAAATAATAAAATAATAAAAATAAAACATAATAAAATATTCACGTGAGAATTATTTTATTATGTTTTATTATTATTATTTTATTATTTCCATTCTACGTGACTTTACCGAAAGAACCAAGAAGATGAATCCCTGCAGTCACGAAAGCTTTAAATCGAAAAGGTAAGACGTTGAGAAATTTGGCGTTACTCCGTCAAAACATTATCACTTTTTTATATATAAATGACGGCTGCCACACGGCAACACGCACACGTCTACCAAATTCATGGTTAAACCTCTACGACTCCCTCCCACTCCCCCACCCCGGCAGAGCGGAAAGTGCCAGCCAGTTTCCCGGCATGCTCTTGTGAGACATGGCCAACGGAGCTAATTGAATGAATGGCTACATCAAAGCGAAGGGAATAAATTGACATGCCAAGCGGGCCAAATGATAGCGGCAGAGAGCGGTGGATACATGGGGAAGAAAAATAACACCTGGGCCAAATTTATCGTCCTGCGAATGCTAGGTTCTAAATGAAGCCCCGACGCTTTCAGGTTCACAGACTGAGTGGAGGATTAATGAAACTGCGATACACTATTACTGCTGCTGCTGCATATACGGATTGCAACAAAATATCACATTTCCCTTCATGTTTAATAATTGATGTTTCGTTTTATACAGAGTTGCCGTTCATGCAGATTGCATCTCGCAATTGCCGAGGAACCACAGACGAGCTGGTAGGCAGCCAGGCTCTGCACCGGTGCCGACAATTGTCCAAGCTCTGCATTCCCGCATATATAAAGATGCTTTCGGCCAGCTAATGCCTATTACTAACAGTGTGTGCAAAGTGCTGAATTATGGGTGTGCACTGCCACCACACTCATTCCAAATGCGCATGTTTTTGTTACCGAGGAGCAGTGGTTGTGCAGAGGGGCTAACAACGCTATGCTACGAACCCGGCAACTAGAGTTTGATTCCCGCTCACACGGTCAACATCCGTGATGATTACACTGGTCAACAAAAAAAAAACTTTTTTTCTGGCCTGGACTTTTGCAGCTGTTTTAGACTAATTTCAGGGTGCTGATTCCAAATCTGACCTCAGATTTGCTCTATCACATCTTATTTTTATTTTCATTGATTTTACCCGAAATTAACTCCGTCACTTATGATTGCAAGTTTTTGCGAGTCAGTGACTGCTTTAGTGTTAAAATATGGTGCTGTATTTTTAGGATAGTGTGTGTTATAATACCATTTTATGTAGATATCCACATTTATTTAATATTTTTCTTCTGCAGTTTTTATTGAAAATGCAATATTTGATATCTCAAAAACCTGATGTGATAGACAAAAACTGATGCCAGATTTGGAATCAGCACCCCAAAATTACCTTAAAACCGCTGGAATACCTTATGCCAGAAAAAGTGTGTTGACCAGTGTTATCTGAACCGGTCATGGGCCTCCCCTAGCACAGCTCAGCCTCACATGAGTACCTGGTGTGGCGTGTAGACTTTGCCGCACGGGAGACAAAGGCGGCTGGGCATGGTGCTGGTCCCCCTCGTGTGGCATTATGGCCTTCATTGGTCACTCGCAACAGCACTTTCTCCCAAACTTAAGTTAATTGGATTGACCTGGTGATGTTCCCGCTTAGCCAGTCACCCAGCGATTTTATAACAGAGTTCTCTGGGGCTGTGAGCACAGCCACCAAGACCAACAAACCGGGTGTTTAAATGTCACACAAACGTAACGCGTGCAAATAAAAAACCGGTGCAAGTGTAATATGAGGGCAAGAGGTGCCAGAAAAAAGTTAGGTACAGCTGCAAAAGGTCTATTGAGGCTATACGCGGGATCTTTGTCTTTGTTTCTGCTCATTCCAGAAATAAACAGATGCAGGGGAATGCCGCTTGAGACTAAGATATATTTTTTCTGGAAGACCTAATCAGAAGCAATATTTTGCCAGTATTTATGCGATGGGGGCAAGTGCGATTGAGCAGTTGGTTTTGCGCACTCAACCTTGAACCCAGGTCTTTCCCCCTTTTTTGTCTGACGTTTGAAAAAAAAAGCAACACGGCTACAATCGCACGTTTAATTTAGTTAAATTGCTCCACAGCTAGTCGCGGTGCGCTTGTTCCACCAGGATATGCATGTCCGAACCCGGTGACCCGAGTATGATTCTCGGTCAAGTTTAACATCAATCAATCTTAATTTTACGCCCCAATACCGCCCTCAATCAAGTGGGTATCGGTGCAATGTTACAGCAGAACGGGGATGATACAGGAGGAGGGGGGTGGGGGCAACAGAGCCAAAGGAATGAGAAAAGAAATCCGTCACGCCCTCAGCGGCTTACACCGATTGAGCGGAGTAAATTGCAACCGCGCACAGAATAAAGTGCGACCGTGCGTAACGAATAGCGTAAGAAAGTTAAGTGGCGAATAAAAAATATATATGGCAAGTAAAGAGAAAGTTTTTATTTGAAATTTTGGCTTTTATACGTCGATGGGGAGTGATGTCTGATCTCGTCCTGGGTCCCCACTTCCCCAACCTGCAATAAAAAAAAAAGTTTACTTTCATTTTAATTGTTTGAGCGATTTGTTTATCTTTCCTATACTTTGCACTCCTATCGTGTTTTTGTACCGTTTGCTGTTGTAACTTTCTGACCCGCCCCTACTGGAGATCTGTGAACAAAGAGCTTTACAGCTCATCGGATTCCTCCACTGTAAATACGGATTCTGATGAATCATACGGTCGACACGTCATGTGGGGGACGCGGCGGATGCTTCACGCAGCAGTGGAATGACACATGGCTGGACATTAAGCAAGACAGATATACATATATTTATAAAACAACAACAACAACCCCTGTGCAATACAAATGAAAAAAAAGTCAAGTGGGATACATTTCACATTGGGTATGGTGCACAGTTCGAAAGTGCTTAAGTTAAAGTCGTGTGAGTGGTGAACTCAACTGCCCAATTAAAACGAACTGCCAGTGGGAATGGTTGAACCCCAATGAGATTTGCGAACCGAGGTGTGGCTCCCAGTGTCTTGCGCACTCGTCCGCTGATGTATCGATTGATTACTCGACACCGGCTGAGAGCCCACCAAGATACAGCACCTTCGTGGGCTTCCACTTGGCTTTTTTGAAGACTTGGAAAACGAACGTTACGGGGGGGGGGGGGGGGGGAAATTGACTTCCAAGGTTTTATATTGGGGGCTACAACAAGAGAAAAATGGTGTTAATAACGAGGTCGTTATTTCGTCATTAATGTCTGCTTTGCAGCAGACGTCCTACTTAAAGTGCTGGGTAGTATAATTGTGTAATATACCCGGTGGAGACAGCACTCAGCATTAAACCATTCAACAGGACAATACATTTATAATATATATACTAGCGGGAAGTGCCCGGCGTTGTCCGGGCGAATTTTTTTTCTCCAAAACTTCTCTTAAAAATCTTACATATACATACACAGATACCAAGCTATTGTGAAAGCCCAGTGGGCCGTTTGTCCATTTCTCCACCAACAAAATTATAAGAGGCTTGCAGAAGTCCAAAAAGTTATAGTAAGTGGGGGGTAAATAGTTGATATAAAAGGTTTTCCCTATAATTGTGCCCACCCCCCCCCTTAAAATGTTTGTACCCCCGCGTACGTGTATATACGTACACACTCTACAGACGACAGAGTAAGTAGTATTTATTGACTCTGTAGTTGTATCTACTGACTGTACAGTAGTATGTAGTGAGGCAGTAGTAGCTACTGACTGTTTCGTAGTAAATATAAATGTACAAGTTGGTGATCCTGTGGATATACGCTTGACTCACCAGAAAAGAAAAACTCGTCCGAGGTGCAAGCACCTAAATATCTCTCCCGGGACATTAAAATGAGCGCCAATTAGCGGCACACCAACAGTGGGATGTCCTATTAACACATTTACCTCCACCACCATGAAACTAAAAAGTGGAATTGTAACCCCAAGCTCAGAGCTCCCAATAGTTATAGCAGTGCCCTGTTGGTAATGGAAACGTTCTGACTTATCTTCTGCAGAATATCGATGGTCTCCCACGAGAATTGCGACTCTTTAAGTGGTCTCGATGAACATCGGGCATGCACACTCAACCCTCCGATTAGCGCGGTTTGCCATGTACGCTGCGAAAGAAGTTCAACATATGTACAACCCTAACAAAATGCCCTCTTAAGTCGAACATGAGCATGGAACACTCAGGATCTTATCGGTGTTTTGGCCTGACTCTCTGAAACCTTGGACACTCACTCAACCGAATTCAATAAAAAGGTGTCTTGGTCTGGCTTTCGTCCTATTTGAAAAATAAAAGTGAATCTCAAATCGTGGCTTGGCCAGTTTACCCATTTTATACCACGTTGCTTGATTGGTACCCCCTGTCAATCGTACTGCACCATGACTATTGCAGTGTCTGTTACGTAACTCAACTTTTTGTCTACGTTTGTGTTTTTTTTAATGTTAAACAAAGAGATTCTGGTCGAGTTGTCTCACCTTCATCAGCCCAGAAAACGAGGCTATTGCCAAAATGGAACGTGAATGGTTTAATAAATACAATTATGTAAAAACTGTGAATCTCAACACGGCCGTTGGGTCCTGGGATCACCCAGCTTCAGGTGGGCAGCGTGTCACGTTTGTTTGCAACGTTTGGTGTTGTTCCCCTCCACAGGGCCGCGTGTACCCCTCTGAAGGTCTCTCACCGTGCGGCGTGACGGTGGGCGGCCCGTGGCTCGCTCGCTGCGCCTGCAGCTGGCGAGCCTCCTCCTCCGTCCACCCGAATCGGAAGCGGATGGAGCCGCAACCTCCCTTGGCACACGCAGCATCGGAGTGGAAGCAGAAGCAGGTGGGCGGCGGGGGGGGGGGAATTGGGAGAAAGGGAGACAGCAGAGGTAGAACGGCGTTTATTAGAGAGGGCATCGACACGAACGCCCAAACTTTCCAGAGAAGAACGCAACGCGCGAGCGCTCTGTGAACCTCGCTTTTTGAAGTCTCCGAGACCCCTTTTCACCTCGCTCGCTTTCACCGCTCGCAGCTTCACGTCGTTAGGGACTCTGCTCTGCTGCGAAGAAACCTGTAGCGAACGGTAAAGTGGTGCCTGCCGTGCGGTTTAATGGCACCGCTGTGTCTCGCTGATGAGCCCAAAGCGGAAAAATCCAAATGTACAATAGCTTCTTCGAGCCGTGCGAAGGAGCTATTGTATATGAGCTGTGTGAAGAAGATTTTTTTTTTAAAAAGCGCACCTAAGATATCGGTCAGAAAAATTGACGGTGACGAATAGAATGGAACCAAGAATGACAGTTTGCTCATAGGCATGGGGGGATGTGTATGCGCTGGATTTGCACTGAGAGAGAGAAAGAGGAAGACATGGATCAGAGATATCATAGAGACTGCTAAGAAAATTGATTGGCATTTGGCGCAATACGTCACTCGAGGCGATGCTGGCCTCTGGTCGATACTAATGTAACCAGCCCGCCCCATCCCTCTTCTCCCATGTTCGTTATGAGGGGACAGGCCGGTTAATGAGTACAAAAACAACAATAATAATAGTAGTAGATGAGTTCGGAAGCGATGAGTGGATACTCTGCGTTGTGTTCTGCCCTCCTAAGAATCGGATGACTCCACCACCAAGTGACACCAGAAGATTACGTGACTGCAACTCTTTATTTCGAAGTGTTCTTCCGAGGAGCATTCGTGCATCTGTAATTATGACCAGATGCACAGCAATCAACCCCAATTCACACCATTTCACAGCGTTCACCCGAATCTGAACAGGTGCCCTGTACCCTGAATTGATTACTCAACTGGTGGGCGTGGCCAACTGTGCATTCACGTGACCCTATGGGCCCAATCCATGGTCATTAATACTTTCATTCACAATTATACTTTTGGTTCATTTACATTAAGCCCATACCAGCTACACTAACAACAGTGGCAGCCAGAGCAGAGTTGGAGCGATGAGGTCAGCCCATGTGATAAGCGTCAGATGAACTGCTGAATGCGTGGCGATGGTACAGGGTGGCTTTCATCCAGCAGTGGATATATCACGCCAGCTGCTGATGACATCTTTAGTGTGTGTACCCTCTCGGCAGTTGTAATGCACAGCTCCGCCTATAGCACCTGGCTCCGTCTCGTAATCTCCTGCTAACAATACCCCCCCCCCCCCAATCTCACAGCTCCGTCACACATCGCCTAACCGCGTCCCTTCACCTCCTGCCAAGGTGCGTTCACCAAATGCCAAACACAGGAACGTGCGTCTGCCCCGACGGCCTCCTGCCAGTGAGCCTTCGCTGCCATACAAGCACAGCACCTGCAAGCGCATACAGGCATTGCTGCTGTGCGTAAGTCCACGTATGCGTACAATCAATGCTTAGTCCATCCGCCTACCCGCTTGCCATACCTTTACTATCTAGGAGAAATTTAGATTTAAAGCTTTCGTGACTGCAGGGATTCATCTTCTTGGTTCTTTCGGTAAAGTCACGTACAGACCTGTTCTTCACCTGAGGACGGCTGCTTGCGTTGTGGCCGAAACGTCGTGAGAATAATTTTATGATGTTTTATTTTTGTTATTTTATTATTTCCCTTCTACGTGACTTTACCGAAAGAACCAAGAAGATATCTAGGAGAATTTGTTTAAGCAAGCAAATTCTCGACCGGGTTTTCGATCGTCTGGGTCTCATCAGTAGGCAGGCCTGTTAGATCAATGAGTCTGCACTATATGATTGAACAGACTCCGCACCTGAGTCTGTTCAGTGGTCATATATTTGCCTTTGCAACTCCTGAGAGGAAACTGGTCTTTGTAATTTAGCTGCAGTTGTAATGCCATCAGTCCCTTCAACTGAGTGCATGGGAATGGGGTGTTAGGCCAAGCTGTGCCGGGTGAGAGTGGACAATTAATATTCCAACTGCCCTTTTGGGATATCCATCTGTGCCATCTGTCCACTCGACCGTCAATAAATCCTTCAATCCACTTATCCACTGAGAATCCATACACACATTTATTCGGTTATCAATTCATTTAAGCGGTGATGCAATCTTCCCAACCACACACACTGCGTAACAAACCCCTCGATTCACTGACCCAACAAGAATCCATACGCCCGTTAATTGATATACATTTGTTTAGGTCACTGTTAGACTAAAACATAGAGCTTGCTTGGACCCGTGCCTACCTTTTTCTGACGCCGATTGCGCTCACATTACATTTGCACTGGTTTTTTTTATTCGAGCGCGCTTCGATTTTGACCGTCAAATATCCCGTTTGAAAACTGAGTTAACACCTCAGTTCTGATATAAACATGATAAGTGTACGCATACACCCAACTCGGTGTAGATGAGTGGACATTTAGTATAGAAGTTAATTAGCACACTTCAAGCAGAATGTGCTGAAATAAATGAAGTGGGTTGACAGGCAAAGTGAAGAAGGTGTAGCAAAAGAAGCCGATAGAAATGTTAACAATTATTTTATTTATCCAGGAAAGCCCCTCTGGCTGCATTTGCATGTGGTCGTAGCCAGAGAAAATCTACTTAATTCATGTAAATATTACGCATAAATTCTTACAGAATGGTCAGAAAACTACTCTGTGAACTGCAACCTGTGGGACCCTCTCATAGTGCTGATGGTTGGTGATCTAACGAAGAATGAGGTCTTCATTAAAGATCCGTCAACTCAAATCACTCCAAAACGAAGTTTCCCCATCTTAAAGAAAGGTACATCAGCTGTTTGTATTGGGCTGCTTGACATAAGTGGAAAGGTCCTTTCATAAGAGAAACATACTTTATCTTATGCCCTATTTTTGTAAAATTGTGCTATTGGCGTTGTATCACAAAACAAGAAATCCATTTGGAACTCTGGCAGATCAGTGATGGAGAGTCGCCCGCAGAAGAGGATACTGCAGAACCACTTCTAATGTTACTCAAGTGACCTCTTTTATCCACACTTTAGGGTGCACTTTCCCACAAGGCCATGCCATAAAACACGGCGGTTTGTTTCAGGCCACTAAAACCAATGTATTATATTCTCATTGCTGGATTTAGCTCAATCTAGTGAAAATCTAAAATTTTACGTTTTTTTGACCGCGCCGACACCGTCCACTCGCCACGCTTGAGAAGCCAGCCTAATCACGTGTGGGTTTCTGGATCTCGGCGGTGCTGGCTCAGTGGTCTGGCTCAAAAAGCCATCTCGAAATAATTCTGAAAATAATTCAGAATAAAAATATTGTAAAGTTACATTCAAAGCGTGCTCGGAAGACACCATTTCATCCACGTCGCGTAAAAACATACGGCAATGACATGATGTAAGTGCTTTAATAATAACGTGCCTCGTTCGTAACATTAATTACTTTAAGTCTCATTAACGAGGCTTCTAAATCTTGTCAGACTGCGTATTAACACCCCCAACGCCAATAATCTACAAGAAATGCACGGCTTATTTTTTTCTCTTACTGATTCATCTCTTTAAAATTCAGCCCTTAGTGTGGCGCAGCATGGAACCGAAACAGACAGAAGGGTTAATGCACAAAGGACTAAATCGCAAATGTCGGTAGGCCGTGCGAGACACGGGAGTGACGGAGATAGCTGGTTTTTTATATCCTTAATTTTTTTTCATATTCCTCCCCTCGCACCTTGGGCAAGTGAAGAATCGCGGCAGCAATTGGTGTTAGCAGAGGTCGGCGCGGCACGCCGTCTCGCACGTCGACTCCACCAGAGAGAGAGAGAGAAGCTGCAATAACCGCGACGTTACGGCTACTCCAGACAGAAGCTAAGCGTCTGATCTCCACCGCTGTGCATCGCGTGTCAAGGGGACCATTTGGCCCGGCAATATTCAGGCAGCCACAGGTGCCAAAGTTTGACTCCACTGGCACCCATTAGGAAGCAATAATGAGAAATGGATAAACACAAACCGCGGGTTTTGCGACGAGGAAATGGAACAGAGGGGCAAGCTGAAATTGAGATTGGTCGGAAAAGCCATGGTGACACTCGGACTGGGTGTGCCAAGAAGAGACACAAATCTGTATTGCATCTCAGCTGTGCTCTTACCTACTTTCACACACACCTATTGCAGTGACTGCCATTAGCATTGACTGAGGCCTTGTTTAAGCAACCTATTGCAATGAAGAAACTTGAATAAGGTCGATGCATTTTTCTGTCTTTCACCAACGATACATCTTTGCTGCAATCTTAAATATGGGATTAGCATTTAGTGACATGTGAAGAAAATGCAATGCTACATTAAAATAAGTGACATGTATACTATGCACTTTCTGGATTGTGTGCAATAACTCAATAGTCAAGGGTCTGAGTCCAAACATGAAGATATAATAACAACTTCGTCGATGAGCCGATAGGTTGTTTTTACTGGTCCCACGTTTTCCGGCGACATTTCTAGAAGTAGCCATCATCTGGACCAGTATTGACTTTCTGAGACTCACCAAGAAGCTCAAGCCTGTTAAACAAATTACACTTTTCTTAAAAGCCCGTATGTTTATGGATTAAAAGGGAACTCTATGATTTAAATGTATTTATTTACTTACTTATTGCGGTTAAACAGTGACGATTATTCCAAAATCACCCAGAATGCAGCCGATCTCATCAGATTCTCAGACTCTAATCAGGTTTCAACCTGGATAGTGCTTTGGCGGGTGACCACAATGTATAACACAAAAAACGGAAAACATATATATAATATATGATGTGTTGGGCAATAGTCCTTCTTCATAGCACATCGCCAGAGAGGCCAAAGAGACGCAGTGGGTAATAGGAGTTGCAGATTGCACTTTACACCGTGTGGTGGCCTAAAGGGAGCTACTTTTCAGAATGTTTCCTGATGAACGGATTCTAAATTGGCGCAAGAATAGTCGCCCATTAGCAGCAGCTACCGAGTAACAGACAAACCCTTCAATAATAATAATAGTAATTTAAAAAGTATGACGAAACAAACTCATGTGCATTCAAAGCAGAATTGTAAAAGGTTGCCTGCAAATTGCAGAATGCATAATCGGTTGTCACAGACCCGAGAGAGCCACGTTGTTAACGGCAGCAGTGGAAAGTGTGAAATAAATTATTGCACTCTTGTACCTTCTCTACATCCATGGCTAAACTGCCTGCCTTCGCAAACACGCACTCAGCGGTGTGATTATTCTACCGTACTCTACTCTTGCCGCATGCTGGCAGCACTTTGTTCAGGAGCTAAATAGCAATGTTTAGGTCTGGCAGCAGCGACGAGAGAGATTTCCAGTAGTTGTACTCCTCCTCCGTTGAACGAGTGCAGACAACAGTGGGTCAAACTGGTTTAACACGCATGCTTTAGCGACCAATATTATGAATAAAAGGAGGTTTATTTTGGGGGGGGGTTAGATCGTACAAAAACAAATGATGGCTGTCGCCTCATGAGGTTGGTTGTAATTACCGGGCGTAACGTCGTACTCGAATTGTAAATGCTGTAGGTTTGCTCCCCAACACACCAGTGTGCTGAATTAATAACGAATTGGCGATGTTGTGCTTACGTGACAAAACCTTGCTTGACTGGCTGCGTCGGGAGGTGGCGGGTTTAACGACACATTTATATTTACGTGATCTAACCCCCAAAAACCTCTATTATGGATAGAGGTTTAACTCATAATCAGCGTTTTTGGGTTTAGATCGCGTTATTTATAAATGTGCCGTAACCCTCCACCACCCGACACGGCCAATCAGTAAAAAAGTGTCACGTTGACAAAAGACAAATAGTTCACTGCTTTAGCCCACCGGTGTGTTGAAGCGTGAAACCACAACATTTATAACTAAATGATCCATCGTTTGGGTTGCATCGCCATAGTCGCCCTACCGTGGGCCGTGTCTTTTAATTTTCCATTTGTGAAGGAGACGTTGCGCATTGGCCGGCTTATGTCCCAATGCGGTCGATAGTTACACACCGATGAATCGAGAACGACGATCAAATCATCCCAAGCAATCCGCACGGCCCTCATGCAGCGGTGGGCTGACGAGACGGCTGCACGCGTACGACAGAGTCACGGGCGCTGTTATTTTCCAAATTCGATGTAAACTTCGATAGACACCGGTGAAAGGTGAATGGAGGACGCTTTAACAGACTGTGAAATTAGAGTGACCGGCGAGATCACTTCAAGTTTTTTGAGAGCTCCAACGAAAGCGAACGCAGATCGATCGTAGCCTTCGTGCCCTTGCGCTCGTTGCCCCCGAGCTCCGCTCCCCGTCGGGACCAGATGACACCGCTTGGTCCAGCCCGTTTGCGCCCCCCCTCCCCCCCCCGACAACACCTCCTCCATATCGCCGAACCGCACGACCCGCGCGCTTGTCGGGATTCTCAGCGAGCTCCGACGCGTTTATTAATTTCGCCGCGTGGTTTGGCAAAAAATGCGACCACGGTGCCCCCCCCCCCCCCCCCCAGGAAGAAAGTTTTCGTAATAACGCACGCACTCTCAACGACCCCGGGGAGACTCGGAACGCCGGGTTTCTTTCGCGCACTCGGTTTTTTTGGTTTCTTTCTACGGAGAAACGGCAGCTGGAATGGGATGCTTGTGTGGCACTACGCATCTTATATAATTTACTTTTAATTTCACATTTAATTATGTCTCAATTAGTCTATCGGCATGTCGCTTTCAGCGGGGTAAAGCGTGCGTACTCCCATCTCTTCGGGGATGATTATTGAGCGTGGAAGAGTAGGCCAAAAAGCCCTCAAGAGGGGTCTCTAGAGATACCTCGAGCAGAGGCGCTCCTGCCAGCGGTGACGCGAGTAAGCAATTGCAGGGCTGCACCTTTATCTTGTCGTATATCTCAATTGTGTAATACAGTAGAACCCTTAACGACGGTAATTGGTTACACGAAACCGGCTGTTAGGTGATTTGTTCCTTAAGCAATTATAGGAAATACACGTTAAAGGCTTAATTCGTTGCGATAATGTAGTGGGTTCAATTCAGGCGCACACTGGAACTTTGGGAGGCAACACTATTCATTATTAGACACAACGGGTAACTCTTAACATTACACATAGGGTGGTGACCACCGACCTATCCTCGCTAACACACACTATCACTCGCTAACACTGACACTCTGATACGACTGGCGTGGCCAAGCCAGGAGGGCTACTGGGTGGCCACGCTGACTTGAAGCTTGACTCTTCTTCTTCACGAGGCATCTTCATCCCGGACCCGAGCCGCCCCGCACCAGGTGCGGAGGCCCCTTATATCCGCCTCGGCGTGCCCGGGCCACGCCCACCTTCTGGAATCCTCGAGAAGGCTCAGCCCCTGGCAAAGGTCGCAACCGGGTACCCGATACCCGTACCCTACCCGATACCCGGCTACCCGTACCCGGCCGGGTACGGGTACGGGTAGCCGTTTGCGACCCTGGTGCGGCCGGGTACGGGTATGGGTAGGCCGTGAGTCAATGGTGAGTAGCCGTTTGTCACTCATTTCGGGTAGGGAACGGGTAGGGAACGGCTACCTGTACCCGGCCGGGTACGGGTACCCATTTGCGACCCTGGTGCGGCCGGGTACGGGTAAGGAATCAAAACCCGTTTGCGACCTCTGGCCCCTGGCCACGCCACCCCCCAAGGTCCCCCTGGGGTCCCCGGCCCCCACCTTTATCCGGTCACGTGTCCGGCCGGGTTCATACAGAGTGCCATCGCCTGACACAACCCCAGTGGCACTGACGACAGCCTCCCGGCTACCCGACCCGGCCGTGACGTCATTCCAATATGCCCGACGTAGTGACGTCATGTGTGTGTACAGGCTGACACAGTAGTGACGTCATGTGTGTACAGGCTGACACAGTAGTGATGTCATGTGTGTACAGGCTCACGCAGTAGTGACGCTACAAGTCACTGCAATAGTATTGAACGTTTCCCCCTTTTTCACCCAAAAAGATACCTCCTAATATTTAAACAATGGAAAGTAATACATAAACATACTAACATTATAAACATATAATATTAAAAAAACATGATTAATGGACGCATTAATTAACATTTACTGTACCTACAACAGCCCGTCATTAACAGGGGAATGGTCGGAAAGCGAACAACATTGGGCTCTATGGAGGCACTACACTACTATACACTACACTATACACTACACATTGGGCTCTATGGAGGCCTGTCGATAAGCGATTAGTCGTTAACAGGGGTGGTCGTTAAGAGGGGTTCTATTATACACTACTATACACGACATTATACATTACACTATACACTACACATTGAGTTCTATGGAGCCCCATCGTTAAGCGATTAGTCGTTAACAGGGGTGGTCGTTAAGAGGGGTTCTAATGTATGAGTTACATCATAAAACTAAAAACATGATTTAGGAACTTAGTCAATCAAGAGATCACCACGTTGCCGAACGAAATCACCCTGGATTTGCCTGAACTCATCAGATCTCTGAAGCCAAACAAGAGTTGAGCCTGGTCAGGTCTCAGTATGGGTGACCCCCAGGGCTCATCACGTGTTTTAGGCCTCAGGCTGCGAGGTGGTCAGGATTTTTCTCTGGGTTCTCTGGTTCCCTCCCACAATCCCATTACTCTTTGCTGAAATAGATCAATAATCCCAATGCAGGGGCTCTCCCTCTCTGAAAACGAGTCTTGAAACCGAACGGGGGCCTCTTTTTAGATCCACTGCTGAATGAAATACTCCACACTCACCATGCGACCATGGGAAATTGTCAATCATATCTAAATAATGCCGTTCGGTGTGGGTTGGGTAAACCAGGCGGGGGTGGGGGGATGGAAGGGGGGCACACAGATGCCACTCCAATCGCCACTGGCCAGCAATCAAACTCAGGCCACTGGGCTTATAGCACCGTGCGCTAACCGCTACATCGCCACTCTGGCCCTGCTAGCCAACTCTAGGTGGCACTATATCACGCTCTGTGTAGATTGGCTTCCCCATGATAATCATACGAAGATATATTCACAAAAAATACAACCCTCAAGAGCCTGCCTCGGCTGCATTGACTGAAAATCTAATAAATGTACATGATTTGTCCTCGTGTGGTCACCGGTGACTGGGACGAGACCACCGACTCTATACCGGTGAGAACATTGTCAAAACCTCTGGTGGCTGCTTTGAATTGAAGTCACGATCTCAGCAGTGCTGGCTCAGTGCATTGAGTAATTTATAGCTTTGAGTAATTTATTGCTTTATGAATCCTACATGATAAATGATGTTGTGCCTGCAGTAGGCAGTCTAACAAGTAGGTTTCCAAAGGCTACCAGCGCTGCAGAAGGTTGATTGCTGCTTCTCGTACGAGTGGGTTTCCTGCAAGCAGACCATTTCACATCCCAAACACACGTTAAAACCATTCCATCAACGGAACTATTTTATTTTACCAGCGTAAGGCCCACTGAGCGAAACAGCTGTTTTTCAGATGCGACCTGGTCACAAATGATAGCCAAACCAAGTGGCTCATCGTGTGGAAATTTATAGTAGCAGCCAAATACTCTAAACGTGTGTTTCTACACGTGGAGGCAAAACCCGGTGGAACCGGAGAAAAATCCACGTGGACCACAGGGAGAACACGCAAACTCCAAATGTACAGGTGTCAGCGTTGGGAGTGAACCAACAACATCCTGCATAGCAGGTGGAGTAGGTAACATCTCGCCACAGTGGTGCCCCTTAAACGGCATTCATCAGGACCATTCTAAAAAAATCAAGACACAGCAAAATTGATTTTTTTTCTTCCGATAAAGACTCCACTAATGCTATGACATAACTGGCTTAACAGGTCACCACAAGTAACCAAGGCAAACAGTTTGCCTTCATATCCACATCTCCAGTCTCTTACACCCAGCCCTGCTCATTTCCATCATTCAGAAATTTGACGTCCATGTTCGTCTTATAGCGCAGTTTCATTTACCGCTCCCTACTCTTAATGTCATATTTGCTCCCTCCTTCCACCGCCCCTCCTCCCTCGTCTATATAATCCCCTGTTACCAGCAGCTCTTTAACCTATTTCAGAAACTGATTTTTGCTGTCGTTGTCCCACCTGATGATGGACGCTTGTGTGTTGTCCGAAACGTCGTGATTTAATTTATTCTCTTTTCTTTACCTACGTGACTGTACCGAAAGAACCAAAGAGTATGGATCCTTGCAGTCACGAAAACTTCAAATCTAGAATAACCAATTGCCTCTCAAGTTCATCAAGAGAACACATTACATAGCCGGGGCCTTAGCGGTCGTGGGAAGTTAGAACTGAGCTCATTTACCACAGCAGTGCATACACCAGCTCAAATCTCACCTTATGCAGCTCACACTCTCGATTGGTGACACAGGGCACGAATTTTGACAGTGGCCTCCACTCTATTAATGCTATCGTAGCGCAAGCCTCGTCACGCCTGCTCGATCCAACTGTAGCTCTCTCCCGCTCCCTTCCGTTTGAATTCCCACACTTGAGATGGCATGTGTGAGTCCGCGGTTCCAGGCGTGATGGCTCGAAAGGTGGATTGGTGGGGCTAATGTCTTTCTCAGGTCAAGTATCTGGGTGCAAAGCACAAACCCCCCGGGACCATTCTCAACTCCGAGACAAGCGGAGAAAGTATGAAAAAAGAAAACCCGAATTCCTCCTTTAAGGCGACAGGGCGGATTAAGAGGTCAATACTTGTGTCACAGTACTGAGCAGGCACCACCAAACATCCTGGGTTCATAGCAGGGGTTAAATAATATAATGATAATTATAATATTATTATTATTTATCGATACTTCATCACTCACTACAAAGATGCACATTGGTCAGTGAAAAATTGCGGACTGTATGCTTCTGTTAGTCAGTTTGGAATATATACAAAATCATGAATAGAAACACATATAAAAAATACAAATCACATTTAATAATGATGATCATGAATAACTTAATTATGAACATTATTACGTGGTCGAAATGAAGCGAGCTGACACTCCGAGCCATTATTGACTGCCCAAAGGTCAATGGCAGATCCCAGCGGTGCAAAATAAACAAATTTAAATTTTGATTTAAAGCTTCCGTTACTGCAGGGATTCATATTCTTGGTTCTTTCGGTAAAGTCACGTAGAAGGGGAAAAAAATGTTTTCTATTTGTATTATTTTATTATTTCCCTTCTATGTGACTTTACTGAAAGAACCAAGAATATGAACAAATTTAGTTCTATTACTTTCCACAAAACATTCTTTACAGGGTATGAAGGGGTGCAACCACCCGGCGTTGGATAAGGGGCATCGTTACGTAACTCCGAGCTAGTCACGTGGCATCATATTCTGTGGGCCTACTGGCTGTCAGCGTGCGATTCTTTGATCACTGCGAGGGTTTGGAAACGATACTTCTTAGTCTCATGGCACGACAATGACAGGAGGATTGAAATGTAATCGGGAGTATAAAAATATATAGAAAAATTTAAGCTATGATCTCGATGCAAAAAAAGATGTCTTAAAGACGATGCATCTTGGGTGTTATGTGTATGGGACTGGAAGCAAAGCCCAAACCGATGCTCAGTGGGTGAGCCAAAATTGGGCAAACGTCGAACTAAGAGTGTCCATGTGTAGTCTACGATTTGAATTGTAATGGCTCGCAAGGACAGCACATGGACCATTTACATTCCTAATTATTTGACGCGCCGGAGGGAGCGCACGCCCTCGTTTGCACCAAAAAAAAAAGAACCCCCCACCCCCTGACCGTGAATAATTATTATTATTATATTATTCATAGTCTTCATCTACAAAGGCCACCACTAAGTACAAAGGGCCATTAGAAATTAGACGGAGCCATCTCTTCCCTTCCGCCTTGACTCGGCGACATCGCAGCGGCTTGCGAGAATGCGCCAGAGCTTAGCGTGCAGCTCCCTTGTTAAAAGTGGAGACCGTGCAGATCACTAAAAATAGCTTCCCCCGGCCCAGACCCCGCTGCCGCCTTTGCATGGCAAGACTGCCGTGGTGAATCTAGGTCGAACACACACTCGCCCGGTTTGCGTGAACAAGGAGTCTGGTTCTAAGTGGTCATGGGCTTGCGGCACGAGGAATACCTTTAGTGGGGTGCCGCATTGTGATGTTTGGTCAATTTGCGCAGTATTAATTCAATAGCAAAACAAGTGGTGCAATTTAGTTGCACTCTGCTCGTGTGCGATGAACTCAATGTGGGTCGAGTCGGAGGCTGAATGATGGACAGGTGAAAGGGATGAGGGCGTTAGGAATTGAGTCACAAGGGGACAGTGGAGCCAATTTAGACAATTGGTTAAGACGGCGAGGTCAGTCAGGACAGCAGTCAGCATGGCGGGGTCAGTCAGCACGGCGGGGTCAGTCAGCACGACGGGGTCAGTGAGCACGGCGGGGTCAGTGAGCACGGCGGGGTCAGTCAGCACAGCGGGGTCAGTGAGCACGGCGGAGTCAGTCAGCACGCCGGGGTCAGTGAGCACGGCGGGGTCAGTGAGCACGGAGGGGTCAGTCAGCACGGCGGGGTCAGTCAGCATGGAGGGGTCAGTGAGCACGGCGGGGTCAGTCAGGATGGCGGGGTCAGTCAGCACGGCGGGGTCAGTGAGCACGGCGGGGTCAGTGAGCACGGCGGGGTCAGTCAGCACGGCGGGGTCAGTCAGGTCGGTGGGGTCAGTCAGCACGACGGGGTCAGTCAGCACGGCGGGGTCAGTGAGCACGGAGGGGTCAGTCAGCATGACGGGGTCAGTCAGGTCGGCGGGGTCAGTCAGCATGACGGGGTCAGTCAGCACGGCGGGGTCAGTGAGCACGGCGGGGTCAGTGAGCACGGCGGGGTCAGTCAGGATGGCGGGGTCAGTCAGGATGGCGGGGTCAGTGAGCACGGCGGGGTCAGTCAGCACGGCGGGGTCAGTCAGGATGGCGGGGTCAGTGAGCACGGCGGGGTCAGTCAGCACGGCGGGGTCAGTGAGCACGGCGGGGTCAGTGAGCACGGCGGGGTCAGTCAGGATGGCGGGGTCAGTCAGGATGGCGGGGTCAGTGAGCACGGCGGGGTCAGTCAGCACGGTGGGGTCAGTCAGGATGGCGGGGTCAGTGAGCACGGCGGGGTCAGTCAGCACGGCGGGGTCAGTGAGCACGGCGAGGTCAGTCAGCACGGCGGGGTCAGTCAGCACGGCGGGGTCAGTCAACACGGCGGGGTCAGTCAGGATGGCGGGGTCAGTGAGCACGGCGGGGTCAGTCAGCACGGCGGGGTCAGTGAGCACGGCGGGGTCAGTCAGCACGGCGGGGTCAGTCAGCACGGCGGGGTCAGTCAGCACGGCGGGGTCAGTCAGGATGGCGGGGTCAGTGAGCACGGCGGGGTCAGTCAGCACGGCGGGATCAGTCAGGACGGCGGGGTCAGTGAGCACGGCGGGGTCAGTCAGCACGGCGGGGTCAGTCAGCACGGCGGGGTCAGTCAGCACGGCGGGGTTAGCCAGGTCGGCGGGGTCAGTGAGCACGGCGGGGTCAGTCAGCACGGCGGGGTCAGTCAGCACGGCGGGGTCAGTCAGCACGGAGGGGTCAGTGAGCACGGCCGGGTCAGTCAGCACGGAGGGGTCAGTGAGCACGGCCGGGTCAGTGAGCACGGAGGGGTCAGTCAGCACGGAGGGGTCAGTCAGCACGGCGGGGTGAGTTGAGGCAGTGAAGGCAAGTGGAAGGAGGGAGGGAGGATGAGGAAGCAAAATGCACGGAGCAGTGAGCAAATAGTGTTATACACGCATGAGGACGTATGCACAAGTTACTAATGGAATTATATTGTTTGCAACATATCGTGACAGTTTTTGGATATTTTAAATATTTTATATTTGTTTTACTGACACGCACATATCATTAACAAATATTACAGTTAGCAGTTCGAATCCAGCCGTTACATATGAACGTGACTGGGTGTCTCAAATCGTTTGTGGGCGACTCTTGACTTTCACATCCGGCATGCCCTCATGGTGGGGCGACTCAAAAGAGGTTGAATTCAACCCACAGTTGACCTCGCGCAAGCAAAGTCCACCAGAAAACAACGGTGCGGAAGTCCTCATTGGTTCACGTCAGTAAAGCGACACGTTCCGATGAGAAACACTGCCCCCGAGTGTTGTATTTATTGCTCGCAATCGGCTGAGACAGCACATGACAATTTCGTCCTAATTGGATGTTTATGCATGTACGTAGCAGTAAAGCAGAGCACGAAGAGAAAATCCAATGTCAGCAGCCTACTTGCTGTGCACCACATTCCATCTTGATGATCACCGCTCTGCCGCCCCTCCGCCCTCATCTCCCTTCGTCGGGCCACGTGTCTTATTTGCATAACTTCGTTTCGTACAATCCACCAATCACGTCGGACGTAAGTACTATGGATAACGGACGCTGACGTGGTCGACTGCAGATCGGCAAGAAAAGGTTTAACCCACGCCATCTCTTGTCCCCCGACGGCGATACACAGGCTCCGTTTTCCGCCCTCCAACAGATTTACATTTCACCGATGTCACTATCAGTTCGGAAAGTGCACGGCAGTAATGGAGAGACTTTTTTTTTATTTCAGCAGATGAAGGAAGTTCCCTGTGTGAAAAATAAGAGGCTATCCACGGAGGTCAGCGCGGCCGTTAGAGCTTGTGTTACAGCAAAAAAAAAAACAGGCCTGGAGCGATTTTGGTGAGAAAAAATAGTTTTGGCAAAAAAAAAAGTGGTTTTGTGGAAAGCTATTACTCTGCGCAAAATGGAATACGTTAAGGCGGCCGCTGTTTGATAGACAACTTTATGAACCGGGTCAAAAACTATCTAAATTTTTCACAAAATCACCAAAAAGGTTAGAGGCGATGTCGGTTGTAAAATGATGGGGTTATTTTACGACAAGTGTATATATATCCACATTCGCCCTCCTTTTTTGTTGCTAAAACAAAGCCTATTTAGCAAGCGTTCAAAACTGCCAGAATAATAGTAAAAATACTCAACTTAAAAATTATTAAATTGTGAAATAATTAACAATACCAGCTGTGCTTTTATGTAGCGATCAAGCAGGGTAGTGCAGGGCTCTGGAAAAGGAAGTTTTCAAGTTCAAACCTCGGTGGTAATCCAATCAACCCTCCATGATGCCTCTGGGTGCATACAATTAATACCACATTGAGAGATGCCAACAACTAATGCCTTATGAAGTGACTTGGCCTCACCATAACAATGTGGACTTTCCACCCGATGCCCCATGGCTGTAAACACAAGATACAGAGGGTGTAGACTGACAAATGGCTGGTGCATTATATTTCTTACGGGCTCGGTGAGCGCTGGGTCATAGCGCTCAGTGGCACCACGCGTGGCGTGCAGTGCCGACTCCTACAGGAGGGAGTGTGAGAGTGTCAGCCATGTGATGAGGTTACCCGAGGCCATGTCACTCTGGTTGACCCTAGAAGGCACGTGACCAGTAAGATCTACACAGGGGCCCCAGGTGGAGGCTAGGGGGTGGTCACAGGGTGAGATCCTAAGGGAAGGATCGAGAAACGACGAGAGGTTTTTCGAAGGTGGTCGTGGCCAAGGGCGGGGCCAGCCACGACCCGGGAGCATACAAACCGGGTCTCCACAGGGACTGGGGTTCCAGCGTTGCTGTTGTCATCTGAAGATCTACGATCTACGTCCAAGAGAAGAAGTCACCAACACGTGGACAAGGACCCAAGCCAGGGTCCTGTCCGTTGTAGCTACTCCCAGTAGCTAGCGTAGTTAGCCAGGTGGTCCACCACCTTAGGTTATCTGGTAAAGGGGCAGTAACCCCTATGTGTTAATGTGTTGGTGTAAATAAATATGTGTTGCCTCCAAAGAGTACGTCTGCGACTCAGTTGAATCCACCACTGCTGCGGTGTAACGGTTAGCACACTGGACTATCTAGAGGTCGTAGGTTTGTTCTCCTGGCACGGTAACAGAAACATCGATCCAAGTCTCTGAAATCCTCCTGCCTCTGTCCGCCCAACAATATAAATGGGTTCACCACAACTGATTGGCAGGTTGCGTGTGTTGGGGTACAGTGTGGGTACCCCGACCCCTTCAAGAAGTCTGGCTAATCTGGAAGAGTAGGCCAATTACCCTCTACTGGAGGGGCTCCTTCTAGTTGAGGCCCTTCTGCTCGGAGTGGCATAAGCAAGCAAATTGCAAGGCTGTACCTTGACCTGTACCCTTACCCACCTACCTACTGAGCTCAAACAAAGGTTGGACAAAGGCAAGGTGAGGCCAGTTCGACAAACAGTGTCAGGCAGTCACACAGGCTCGCTGCTGGCTGGATGAGCCACATCACACAAATATAATCTCTGTGTGATCCACCTGCCTGGCTTCCTAGTCACTGGACCACGGCCATGCATCACAGCCGCCACCGCCACTGCCACCACGACCACCAAAGACAAAAATCCCCCCGTGTAGCCTTAACAGACTGTTGGGGCAAGTGCTGTTAGCGAGCACCTACGAAGGCCGGCACGGCACACGAGGGGCTGGGTGGCCAACACCACGCCCGGCCGCCTTTGTCCCCCTAATGGTGATGTTTACACACCGTACCAGGTACTCATTTAGGGGCTGAGTCGACCTAGGGCAGGCCAAGGACCGGTTCAAATAATCGTCACCGGTGTTAACCGTGATGCGGGAATCAAACCCCAGGTCGCTGGGTTTCGTAGCGCAGCGCGCTAGCCGCTGCACTACCACCACCACCACTGCCGCCGACGGGCTCACCTCCGCCGAGTCCGCGTACACCAGCACGTGCGCCGGGTTGTCTCGCGGTCCCCCGAGCAGTGCCACCGTGACGTCGCGCCCGCGGCCGAACGTGGGATCGGAACGCCCCCCGCTGGGGTCCACGGCCTCGGCGGAGGGTTCCCACGCCGACCAGCGCACGGTGCGCATGAAGACGGACGAACGCACCGACGCGGTCGACGACGTCGTCTGGGGACGGAGACAAAACACGTGGGGAGGGGAGGGGGGGGTTATTTCACCATACTTCACCATGCGCACTTCAGTTGGCGGTTGACGTTCAAAGTGGACTGCGACCCTCAAAGGAATGGCGCCGCCCCCCTTGGTCGGTGCCCCCCACTCCATCCTCCCCCCCCGCGTGATCCGTGGATCAAACAAATTACTCGAGAGCTGCCGGTGTATGGCAGCAAGAGCAGTTTATGTGAATGCTGTCACAAAGAGGTCACACCGTTTTTGGCGCAACGGTCCTTCGCCGACTGTGCGTGATCCATGAATCACCATGCCGGTCAGTGGGGATTTAGGAAGGCGCGGGGGAGCGCAGGCATGGGAGCACGATGCAGTACAACAATGGATGTTGCTACGCCGCCCTCTGCCGCCCACAGCGGAGCTCTGGCGGCGCAGGCTGCGACAAGCGTTCTGCGCATGTTCGCCCGACATGGTTAGGTCTCGGAGGCCGAACAGATTTAAACCCGGCTAGTAGTGCTTGGAGGACTAAAACATAAACATAAGTCGCACTGTTTGTCAAGGGGGTGGCGAGGCTAGGATTCTTAAAACGGTGAACCGAGACGGGAGCTTTCCGATTACATTCTAAGTGCCATAGGTTTATAACCCTTATCGGCATCCAGCAAAAGGCTGCGTAATGGAAGGGCTGCCTTTGGCCACAAAGGCATGGTCAGTTTTAAGAGCATTTAACAAAATGCCACGGGTGTTTGGTCATGGCTGTTATGCATCTGTAGACTTCATTATTTAAAACTTTGATTGTACTCCGCCCGGGAAATGTTATAGTCTCGTCCACACCCACTCACGCAACCCAATTAAGACATTACCTCTCACTTCTCACCGTGACCAAAGTTTGCTCCAACATTAAGACCTTACCTTGGCCCGCAGTGAAACCATTTAAGCCCCCGTGACTTTCACTTAAGGCACAAATTGCAACAACAAAAAAATCCACACCACACAGTGACCATGCGCACACACACACACGACAATGCATTTTTTGTTGAAATGGAAATGTTAAACTCTTCAAATTAAATTTCAGGAAGCGCGCGTCCAATCACGCCACGTCCGCACATGGTTAAGAAGGGGCAGATGAATGGAAGATTTGCACTTCCGTAAGTACACAGATATTAAAGTCTTTGCAACTGCTCGTAGTATCTCTTTGATCGACAGTGCTGGCATCAAGGACACAGCCACGCATTTCGGATTCCGAGGACAGCTACGCATGATGAATAATAACAATGATTTACAGCTCCCCACCCTCCCCTCCCCATATAAGCTTTCTTGTTCTCTGTCTTGCGGTCCCCACGTGGGTAGAGCAGAGAGCCCGATTCTCCCCCTTCATTAAGCCCTGGCGCAGAGTTTCTGTTCACCCCCTGTACTGCGATCGGTGCTTTGTACTGGGCTTGCCTTGCAATGAAAATACTATAAAAATAATTGACAGCCCTTTGTCCACTGCTGATTGAAGTCTTCCCCACGTGTCTCCACCACGAGGGTTGTTTGACCATACTTCACACCGAATTGGTGCACAGTGGTTCGCACGCCACGCTATGCACCCGGCAATCTAAATCCATCAAGGAAGGCCTTCTTCGAATAACAGTGGATTGACAAGCTGGTGCAGGTTCACATGTATATATATGAAATCAATGTACAGCCTCTTTGTCAATCCCCTGCTGAATGAGTGCCTCCCTACGACACGTCAGTCAGGGTTTGTTACTTGACCATACTTCACCACGCTGCTCGGAGCAGGTTGGCAAAAGGGGGGCCCAGGAGCGATTCAGACATCAACTCGCCACTGACCGAACTCGGAATCACACTCAGGACATCAGGCTCATGGCACCTACGCTCCCCCCCTCCCATCAAGCCTATGTAAATCATCCTAAAAATAAGTGCGAAAAAAACATTTCTACGAATATATTAACAAAACACAATATAAAACCTGAAGTCACCGAAGAGACTAAGGGCACACGTGATCACTCTGTGGCCTTACCTTCAACGGCTGACGTCATCAAACAAACGCCGCGATTTAAATCGCACTCAAAAAGCACAGCACCACGAGCAACGGGCAGTCGTGGTGGCTGGCCAGTGACCACAAGAAAAACCAAAAATCCTTGAGCTGATGATCCACCTACCCCCAATCAACCCAAAATGCTGCGGACCTTGTGCCAGACCACTGAAATATATTTGAGTCGTACAGTGGAGAAGTGGAAAGCACTTACTGGACAGCCGGCCGTTCAATAATCTGCAACTTAACAGAATCCATATTTGATTACAAACCTGTCCATGTGCAAAGCAGGACTGTGCGCGATTGCACTATGAATCCCATCCAACTGAGATGCAAAGTTTTATTAATGACATTATTATTGATTTGTAAAATCAATTCAGGGCGATCCTTCTTTCAGGGTAAATTTTTTTTTTTAGTATGGAAATCAAACTGGGAATAAAATTATTCGTGTTCAATCGATGCGGTGTAATGTTGCACGAGGTTCCATTAAAACTTATTTCACAACGACGAATATCAATCACCAACCCCCACACCCCCTTTAAAAACCTCACTTATTCACTCATCGTATATTTGTAATCTGATCACATGAGATTTCTTCGTTTTATGTTGTTCTTGTCCAAATATATTCATATGAAACGCTATATATTATAGCTTAAAGCTTTCGTGACTGCAGGAATTCATATTATTTGGGTGTTTCGGTAAAGTCATGTAGATAGGTTCAAAATGTATAAAAATAAACAAAAAACCACGACGTTTCGATCGCAACACAAGCGACCTTTCTTCCACCTGATGATGGTTGCTTGTGTTGTGATCGAAACGTCGTGGTTTTTTGTTTATTTTGTTAAACCTATTTACGTGACTTTACCGAAAGACCCAAAGAATACAAAATATTACGTCTTTAATAAGCATGCAATAGTTAAGTAGCCATTGCAATTCAATGAGCATGGTTGTAAATTTGTGTAGCATTGTTGGTGGCTGGGGGAGTCATGTGAACCCATCGCATGTAAACAATATATAAACACCTCGCACACATTCGGAACAGTGTGGGTTGGTGAAAAGAGTGGGCAAAAGTGCAGCACTGATGCCAATATCTCTAACCATTGAAGTTAGCCTTGTCCGGGACTTGGTTTGTCACGTTCCAAGCATGGTGCATTAACTAGTACACCACTGTTTGCCCTCTGACATTAATTTTATTCATCAAGTAGAGCAACACCGAGTCGTATGACTTTTCAGCAGGGTCCTGCATTGGGGTTTAATTTAATTTTAAGATGTTTTCTGCCAATCAATTGAGCGTTTATATACGGAGAAAACACACTCAAGCCGGCACCGATAATTATCCGAGCTCTGCAGTCCTCCATATATTAATGTTTTCATCCAATAAATTATTGTATTTACATATGGGAGGAAACCAGAGCGCCCGGAGAAAACCCACACATGCGAGGGGGCAACACTCGATCCCCGTAGAGCTGGAAACAGATGGCGAGTAGTCTACTCGCTGTGCTGACTTCTCCTGGCGAGTCAGGCTATGGCACCTCCTCCATGCTGATGAGAAGGGAGTTTCACAACATTTGCATGATCCACCTTATCCTTGCTCTTCTGTAGTGCTGAATTACATGCCACGTGTGACATCATCGCCCACTTGTGAATTTATTTAAATGCCACCGCAACTATGCCTACGATCAACAAATGATTTCTAATTCATAATTAGTCTGAGGAAGTTCCATTTTCCAAAACACTAGCTTGCTTATTTGTTCAGCTGCAATGCAGTGGTGACGTCAATGAAGGTGACATTTTTTGAGCCTGTGCTGCTAAACAACTGCAGTAACAGTACCTTAAAATGTCATTGAAGCCATAAGAATGCAATTACACATCACACCGAGATGCAATGGTAGCCGGCTGTGAGGGTGTTGCAGACACACAGGAATAAAGCAATGAGTCTCGCAAAAGGCGTTGCCTTTTTTGTTTAAGAACATTTCTCTCTGGCTGGAACAGCGAGGCGTTTAGTTTCGCAGATGACGGGGGCATTTCAATAGTGGTGGAATAAGCCGGTGACCTCCGATGGTTCTGCGAGACAGCCCGGCTCACACAACCGCCCACCACTCGACTGAACTGCGTGTGTGTGGGGCTACTTGAGAAATAATTACAGGCCAGCTTGTCACTCTCACGGGGTGTGTTGTAACAAAGCCTCTATGCACTTATATTCTTGGTTCTTTCGGTAAAGTCACGTAGAAGGGAAATAATAAAATAATAAAAATATAAAACAATTAAATTCTCACGACGTTTCGACTGCAACACAAGCAATCATCATCAGGTGTGAAATCCACAGCAAGAAAATTTGAAAAAAAAAGTGGCATTTTTTTCTTAACAGATGGCGAGTAGATTACTGTACTGTGGATTTCACACCTGATGATGATTGCTTGTGTTGCAGTCGAAACGTCGTGAGAATTGTATTGTTTTATATTTTTATTATTTTATTATTTCCCTTCTACGTGACTTTACAGAAAGAACCAAGGATATGAATCCCTGCAGTCACGAAAGCTTTACATCTCTATGCACTTGCTATTTAGTATTATTGCTACTACTATTGCACTTGTTAACCCAGGAAGGGCTCACTGGAGTCTCAAGATGTTTCTCCTGGCGGATCCTGCCAAGTTGAGCAGGAGGTCTATGTCACTATGCGTAATCCCAATAGAGTAATTTTCAGGTACATATTTCAGCATTGGGATGTTTGGCTGACACCAGTGACATTTTAATGCATAGGTTTTCACGACCAATATTATCCCAAAAATGTTTTTTGGTTATATTGCGTAAATATAAATGTGTCGTTAAACCCGCCACCACCCGACATGGTCAATTAGTATGGTTTGTCACGTAAAACAAAACATGCCGTGTTGGAGAACTGTAAATGTTGCGGGTTTACTCTCCAACACACCGGTGTGCTGAACAAACCTTACTAATTGGCTGTATCGGATGGTGGCGGGTTTAACGACACATTTATATTTACGCGATCCAAGCCATAAAAAAATCCCCTCGACTATGGACCGGGGTGGTTTGTGCTATTAAAGGAAACCGGCTAACTTGGAGGAGGAAACCCATGGTAGAACAGAACAGGGGGAGAGAAAATTCAAACTCCACACAGGAGAAGGGTGCCCGAGTCTGGACTCGAACCCAGGTCCCCTCGTCGACGCCAGTCGGGCTCGCACATTGTGGATGACGTGCGGCGTTAAGGCTGCCCCGAGTGTTTGCACACACCTCCATTTAGCACGGTTGGCTGCGTACGGTGCAAACGAAGTTCAACGTACAAAAGACGAAGATCCGCCGTACAGCTTGAGCAGACCGTTGGGGCAAATGCTGTTAGCGAGTAGCACTTATGGAAGAGCCGGCCACGTCACACGAGGGGGTGGGTGGCCAACACCACCTCCGGCCACCTTTGCCTCCCCAGTGGCGATGTTTAGGGGCCGTCCATAAATGATGTCACGCGATTTTGGACGATTTTTGACCCCCTCGTCACACGGCGTCACATAAAGTCAGACCCCCCCCCCCTAAAATATGACGTCACAAAGCTCTGCCCCCCCCCCAAAAAATATTTCGATTTTTAAAGTAAAACATGCTTTAAATCGCTTTGAATGATTGTCATTGTAGTGCGTATTTAATGTGCCGCTGTACTATGATGTTGTAGGAGAAAACACGTATTAAAAAGGAGGCGTTGGAAAGCTTTAATTTAGCATAAAATTCACTTGAAAATATTCAACGTCTAACTAAAACTGCAGATGTTCAGAATATTATATTGAAATTATCTTATAATTATAAAATATTAAAAGTCATTATAACTATAAAAAAATACTTGAAACTTTGTAGGAGAACGAAGCAAAATAGAGAGTCCAATTATAACAATCATATATTTATTCCACAGAATGAAAAGCCCTGGTAGAATCATTAGAATCAAATTGTTTAATAACAATCATTAAAAAATTTTGCTAAAAGTATGCTTCTCCATTCTCCCATGGAGAAGCAAAATGCTCCTTCATAGAATAAATAAGAGGTGACCTTAGTAAATTAAAAAAATCAAATAGTTACTAATGGAAATTAATCAAAATTAGTGTTGTTATAATAATTCTATATTTATTTAAAGTTGCGCATTTTTATGTGACGTGACATTTCTCAACCCCCCCCCCCCCTCGTAACACATCGTCACAAATGTCTGACCCCCTCCCCCCCTAGGTTCGTGACGTCATTTATGGACGGCCCCTTACACACCGCACCAGATACAGATTGGAGGCTGAGTCGACCTAGGGGTGGCACCAGGACCGGTTCAGATAATCGTCACTGGGTGTTGGCCATGAGAGGAAATCGAACTCAGGTCGACGAGTATGTATATGTATGTTTACATATATATATCTCCATATACATACGTGTCATGATCATTAGTGATAGGGAACGCAGGCGAATCACACTTCATCGCAATGATGCAACACTATTATCTATTCATATTGGAGGCATGGCCCTTTACCAGGTACTGAGATTAAAGGAAGATGTAAGCCGAAAATCAAAGTGCTCTTATCTTGCAGATACACATCTAGGCTGTGTCCCGTGGGCTGTGCAACACGAGCTTGAATCTATGTTAATGACAATACAACCACGTAATGTCATAGTTAGGAGTGTGCTCTTATTGAAATTATTACTGAAGGAATCACCCACACTTGCACTCTGTGAAGTGATGTCACAGACATGCTCCCGATAGCAACAGTGTCAGACAGCTCAGGACATGCAGCCAAAGTCGGTATTTTTGGTTGTTTTTACCATTTAGGTACTGCACATGACAAACAACACCTTGTGTTGCACCAAAGACATTTCCTATGTTGAGCTAAACATTGCAATATCGGTAGTCGCATGGATAGAATCTCAGAATCACGATACGGAGTGACTGGGCCCAATAACAGAAATTTGTAATTTCCGCCGATGCAGAAGAGTTAACACCCAAATCTCAGTTGAGTCTGGAACCATTTACATTTTTGCCATTATCAAAAACAGCAGTGCCGAGATTAGAATTCAGATTTCTCTATGCCTGCTAGTGCTGCCGATGTTTCCACGGTCGGTATAGAACACGACACGCGACACTTTAGGGTTCAGACAATCACAGATCCTGCAGGTGAAGCATTTCAAACTCGCTTCAAAGCAACACTGCTATGTGCGCGTCAAACCACAAGCCCAGCTCACCCGCCGATGAATTAGCACAGAATTCAAGCAAAGGCACACGACTGGGGGAAGGTGTGAAATTTTACGAATGCCCTGAAACACGCCCGCTGCGTCCTGACGGGAAAAGCGGTGTGCCAGCAGGACAAAGATCCCCCGTATAGCCTGAAAAAGCAGTTGGGGCAAGTGCTGGTAAGCGAGCACCTTTGAAGGCCGGCACGGCACACGAAGGGATCGGGTGCTCAGCACCATGCCCGGCCGCCTTTGTCTCCCCAGTGGCAATGTTTACACACTGCACCAGGTACTCATTTGAGGCTGAGTCGGCCTAGGGGAGGGCCAGGATCAGTTCGGATAATTGTCACTGGTGTTGGCTGTGAGCGGTAATAGGTGGGTGGGTTCGTAGTGCAGCGTGCTAACTGCTACACTACCGCTTTCGGCAGGACGCACACACACGCCACACACACAAACACAGGAATCGGATTAACTTCCCCTTTGAAATAATTCTCCCAAAATGCTGCTGCATTTTAATTTGCTCCGGAGTGCCCTGCTGACTCTGGCTGATGATGGTAGACACACGGCTCAGAAATGTTCTGCCACATCCCCAAAAAGACTGTGCATTTACGTGGTCAAAAAGCATATCAAGTGTATGCCGCCCAATTTCACTGCAATGATGCTGCGTCTGGCTCTACATTTATCACCAAGACCATATGAATTAGAAGTTTTATTCTGCGGGACTGTTATCAGCCGAATCAGAATCTTTATTTCGACTGGAAGAATCCGATGAGCCATGCAGCTCTTTGTCACAAATGCCACTCGATCATTCACGGATATATTTTGGGAGATGATGGCGCTTGCGACTGTACTTTGACCTTCCAATTGCCACGACAATTAAAATAGACGCTGAATATTGTCTCAACACTTCACTTTTTTACGGATAAATTTACATTTTACAATGTATTCTTGGATTATGTTAGTTAATCATCATCACCCAATCATCTTAGCTGCTGCCCTTTATATAATATGGCACATTATTAAGTGATTTCACACCTGTAATTATATTCCCAGGCCACCCTTGCCAAAGACGTGTAACTCAATTAACTCAGTTTAACACGTGTGAGCTTTCACGACCAATATTATCCATAAGAGGTTTTTTGGGTTATATCGCGTGAATATGTGTCATTAAACCCGCCACCACCCGACACGGCCAATTAGTATGGTTTGTCACGTAAAACAAAATATGCCGTGTTGGAGAATTGTAAATGTTGTGGGCTTACTCTCCAACACACTGGTGTGCTGTACCAGTAACGAATTGCCACGTTTTGTTTATATGACAAACCTTACTAATTGGCTGGGTCGAGTGGTGGCGAGTTGAACGACACATTAATATTTACGCGATCTATCTGACCAAAAAAAAAACTCCTTATGGATAACTTAATTAACTCTTAGTAAGGTGATTTAAAGGCTTCTAGACATACATCTTCGATTGCTCATCATATTTACTCGTTTGTGTAATTTAGTTTTAAGAAACGTGTTAGTCTCTGCCCAACTTAATTAACACGAGGTGCAATGAGATTTGATTTGCTGGAGCGTATGCAAATACAGTTCTTGCATTTAAAATAAAGTGGATTCATTAATATGAAACAGATTTGGGATTATGTGCCTAATATTAGTGTATTGTAATAACGTCTCCATTTCAAAATCCCTCAAAGCGTGAAATCTCTTTACTGCATTTTTTTTTATTTTGGTCTTAAAAGGATGTTGGTATGGGCACGTTTTAAATTAGAAATTCAAATGTCCGTTACAAACAGAATGTCTGAGAAAATCATCGTGCCGAGAGATACATTTTGTGCTGAACAATGGCATTGTAAATAGAGAAGACATGGAGCTCAGGATTTGAAAAATATTTCGATTAACTTGGAATTTTCAAGCCTGTGAAATACGATTGCAAATTAAATTAATAAAACAAGAAATCCCCTATTGAAATTACGGAAATAACAGTGATGACAATTATAAGAATAATAATAATAAAACCCTATTCTTATATTTTGGTACTGGCAAAGGAGTTCTCATGATGTACATGATGACCCCGAGCCCTCATTACTTGAATAGTGCATTGTCTAGATTTGAAGTTTTCGTGACTGCAGAGATCCATACTCTTTGGTTCTTTCGGTAAAGTCACGTGGGTAGAAAATAAATAAAATCACGACGTTTCGGGCGCAACACAAGCGTCCGTCATCAGGTGGGACAACCACAGCAAGAAACAATTGCTGAAGTGGGCAAAGGGGGCTGCTGCAACAAGAGGCCATATAGGCAAGAGAAGGGGGGGAGGAGCCAGAGAGGAGAGACAGGGAGGGTGGGGGTGTGGGGTAGGGGGGCGGAGGATACAAGACGCAAGCACGGCAGAAAATGCGCCCGAAACGTCGTGATTTAATTTATTTTATACCTACGTGACTTTACCGAAAGAACCAAAGAGTATAGTGCATTGTCTTTGAGCTGTACGCCTTTTGGCGTCCTCTGGTCTAGCACCGTTTGAGACGAGGCTCAAAAGAAAGCTGTCTCTGGTGTGGACCAATCAGTTTCAAGGACAATGCATATATTATCAGAATGTGTTTTTTGTTTGCATTCTGATCACAAGTATTGTGGTTAATGCATACTTGATTCCTTGTAAAAAGGTTTCAGTTTTGTTGCCAGAAAAAAGGGGAGAGACCTATTCTTATATTTTGGTACTGGCAAAGGAGGTATCATGATGAAGTGATGACAATCGTTTATAGGGTTTTTTTTGGTCCAAACAAGCCCCCAAAGCCTTTCAAGACTATTTTGACAAGGATTTCTCTCTCGACTACATATATTCGACTGGTCCCTTGTGTTGATCATGTTGGCTGCAGGGTGTCACAGTGATAACACTCGTGGCACCACCACAAGAAGGGCCTAAATCTTGACTTAAAGCTTTCGTGACTGCAGGAATTCACACTCTTTGGGTCTTTCGGTAAAGTCACGTAGGTAGAAAAAGAATAAAGTAATAAAAATAACAAAAATCACGACGTTTCGATCGCAACACAAGCAATCGTCTTCAGGTGAAAAATGCAGCAGGCGTCACTTTACCGAAAGACCCAAAGAGTAAGAAGGGCCTGGGTTCCATTTACGACTCGGGTGCCTCTCTCTCTCTGTTGCGTCGGTATGTTACTCCCACTTTCCTGCATGGGTTTCCTCCACATTTATCGGTTTCCTCCCATGGATAAAAATAAATGCATCAAGAAAGAATAGAAATGGTATTGGCCAACACATCCCAATGCTGAAAATTTACACCATTGCAACATTTTCCCTAGCAGGGCACTCTTGAAAAAGAGTCATGAGACTCAGTGAGGTGTTGCTTGGTATACGTTTTTTTTAAATAATAATACAATCACAATAGTACATGTGCTAGGAAACTAGAGTGCTTAGATAAATAACATTAACATAACGGTCATGAATCTCCACCACCTCCTCCTAAAACCCAGCAAACTTGATGAATTACCAAAATTCACAGCAAAGATACCATAATACTGGTAGGAACCTCCTGGTTACACCAGCCCACAGGGGATTATTGTGTCCGTCGTGCAGGGAGGGGCTGGGTGGGAAGGGAGGGGCTGGGTTGGGAGGGGCTGGTCACCCCGTGGTGCCCTTATAAAACTCAACGTTTAACCGACTCACGCCGGCTTGTGCCCGCCCTCACAGTTGGCTATATTTGCGGAATACACCACGCCGCCGGTGACCCTGGCCATTGACCGAACAACCCAATGTTCCTATCAGCTCCCTCCGCAGGAATGTGTTTGATTATTTGTATACATTCAAGTGAATGTAGCAGCCACTAGTATTACATATAACATGCTACATATTTGCACGTACGATTTGAGACGTGTATCGTTAGCTTAATGGTGGATATTAATCGATCAATCGTGACATCTCCTGTTAAATGCCACACAGACGGGTAAAACTCATATTTGCTGTGCTCTCTTCTGCGGGCATAACCTTGTTGCTCTGCCCATGAGCTTCCGCAACATTTGACGGCTCCATCTCCCGTGCAATCCGTACAAAACCCACTAACGAGACGCCCAGCTACAGGAGTGAATCTCACCGCAGGTGGCTACTTGTCTGCGCTCGCATTTGGGAAATCGTGCACGCTGCGCAACGCTTGCAAGCGATTGGCCGCGTGTAATTATCAAGAGAGTGCACGAGCCCCTCCTGACAGACACAAGGCCGAGGCCCTAGCATTATAGTTTTGGGAACATGGCAGTAGGGAGTTTAGCACTTACCGCTGCAAGTGAAATGTGTGATCCCGCATCAGTAGGTTCCCACATTTTTCTGCAATTTTTATTTGTATATCCATGATACGTTTTCACAACAGCTGGCGGAAACCATCCAAAGGTAAACATAGCATACACTTTCCACATTGTTTTACCTGATATTGAATTAATAATATATTTGCAAAGCTCATGACAAGCCTTCGTTATCTTTAAGGTGCAACCATTATCATATATCTGCCGTAACCGAACAACCTTTCTTCCAAGGTCATGACCTCGGGGTCATGGGACCGCTAACAAGTTCAAAAATGCAATATATCATGGTTAATTAAAGGAAAAATTGACCCCGTGATTACAAAACCAATTATCGCTAATAAATGTGACAAGTACATAACAATCAGTTAATTATACTCTTTGGTTCTTTCGGTAAAGTAACGTAGGTATAAAATAAAATATACCTACGTGACTTTACCAAAGAAAGAACCAAAGAGTATGGATTCCTGCGGTCACGAAAGCTTCAAATCAATCAGATAATTACCAAGCTGCTAAATTATAATTAATAGTACAAAACATTTACGATTAACGTTGCAACTGGCGCATGCTTTCCAAAATGATTAATAACTCAACCTTCACACCGACGCAGTCCACGCAAGCCTAGTGGCCACATATATTAGCATGCGCGCAATGTAAGTTGTACAATAATGAGCAGTGATTACCGGCACCACGAACACCAGCAACCGTATACTTACACGGCAATGAATAATGAACGCAGGGCTAAGGGTTGGAGCTACACAATTACGCAGCCATTACCTGTGAGGCTCCCACACGCCCGCCAAGCTAACACGTGGCCGCAACAACGTTCGCAGGCAGTTACCTCCCGCCCCCCCCCCCACCAGACCCGAAAAACACGCGCGTGATAATTAGCCAGCAGCCACAACCGCGACGAGTGGCCCTCGCGTTTTACCAATTACGCGGCAAACGCGGGCCCGTTAGCGAGGCATTAGAGGGACGCACCGCTAACCCGCCAATCCGTCGTACGTTGATCTGGCGAGGCTACTTGCCGAGCCGGTGTCCCACCGCCCTACTCGCGTTCGAACCAATGAACCGACGCACCATTTGTTTCCAAGACGCACCGGCGAAGCGTTCACGCGGCCCGATGCCTTACAGCGCTCCGGCTGCCGTGCCGAGCTCAGCCCTGGTGGCGGGCACCCACGCACTTTGGGAGTTAGCGTCGCCTCCCGGCACGGGCTCTGTGCCATTAGAACGCCGCACGGCTTCCAGAGAAATCGTCTCGGAGGAGGCACCAACTTTTGAAAATGTTGGGTCATTGTGGCCACCAGTGTCCGTGGGTGTCCCCTCTAACCAAGATGCCCCTGCGTCACGGTTAGGGTCTTGCGTGCATGGCAGAGGTAGCAAACGGGATTTGATTCCTTACCCGTACCCGTACCCGGCCGCACCAGGGTACGGGTACCCATTCCCTACCCGTACCCTACCCGAAATGAGTGACAAACGGTTACTCACCAGTGACTCACGGCCTACCCGTACCCGTACCCGGCCGCACCAGGGTCGCAAACGGCTACCCGTACCCGTACCCGGCTGGGTACGGGTAGCCGGGTACCCGGTTGCGACCTCTGGTGCATGGGGGGGGGGGGGGGTGGCTGCAGAACGACCTTTCCGTTCTGGCATTCCTGCTGCTCGCTGCCCGCATCTTCGCCATGGTGGAAAGATGTTGTCATCCTCGCCAAGTATGCAGGAGGTCGTGGGTTTGATCCCGCCCCTGATGCCTGTATGTTTGTAGTTTGCGTGTCTCTCTTCCTGTGGTCGCGTGGATTTTTTTTATTCTACGGATCCTCCGGTTTTCCCTCCACACTTACAATCATGCGTTTAGATTATTTGGCTGATATAAATTTCCACATTGTAAGCCACTTGGTCGAGCTAATATTTGTGGCCAGGTCGCTTCTGTAAAAGAGCCATATAGCCACAGTGGGCCTTACCTAGTAAAAAAAATAGCAAAAAAGAAAATTGTATTTACTTACCTTTCCTATGCTTTGCAATCCTATCGTTTTTTTAAATATTCTTTGTTGTTGTAACTTTCTGACCCGCCCCTTCTGGACATCTGTGAAAAAGAGCTCCACAGCTCATCGGATTTCACCAGCATAATTGAAGATTCCAATGAATGCAGCTGCCGTGCAATGCACTGCAACAGGACCACGACAGGAGAGCTGGTGAATGATGCCGAAAATGAGCATCGCCACTGCCAATCGTTATCAGCCGAAGCGTGTGGGAGTAACGTCATCCGACAACATCCACATGCTTGTGCAGAGCTACGAGGCAACTTGGCCGAGGGCCAGAGTATCCCCCGCCACGGACGTTTTAATCCGTGCCAAGCAGTCGGGAGAGGACGGTCAAAAAAAATCATCTATAAATGTAGAAATTGTATGCGAGCATTTATCCGCATTTGACTTAGGTTTCTGGCAAAGGACTGTTCTAAAAAGCGAAGCACGTTTCCTACATGTGCACACGCATGTCTGTATGTTGCACTTATTTTGCACCATACATACTCTATCAGCGGTAGCTGTTACGAACCACATGTCGCATGCACTGAAGTAATTTTTCAATTTCTTTGTGGTGTGCCATGGTTTCAAATTGGTATATTTTGGAACTAAATGCAAGTAAACCTGATGCCAACTGGCTTGTACACCCATAGGGCATGTGACATGCCCAGTATTAGAAGTCACCAGAGGGGTCTGCTTAAGGGTGAACATAATGGCTGTCAGGGCACTTAACGACTGACATGCCAAAAGTGAATAAAGCAGCTTCTTGTGAGCGGCGAGACGGTTATATCTTTGTTACCGACAATGGCACAACACAAAAAAACACACATGTATTTTCACTTTGGAAAAAATATTTGTTACTTGGACCAACGAAGCCGTGTACAGATGCACCGAGTGACTGACAAAGAGTGAACTACTTTGTGCAGAACATGAGAGTGAGAGAGCCATGGTGTTGGCTAAGAAATGGTTAAACTGGTAAGAACCTCCTGGTTACACCAACCCACAGGGGATTATTGTGTCCGTCCGTCCGTCGTGCATCCAAAAATGGGAGGGGTGGGGCTGGGTGGAGAGGGGAGGGTGGGGAGGGGCTGGGTGGGGAGGGTGGGGAGGGGCTGGGTGGGAAGGGGAGGGTGGGGAGGGGCTGGGTGGGGCTGGGAGGGGTGGGGCTGGGAGGGGTGGGGCTGGTCACCCCGTGGTGCCCCTACCAACGTTTAAACTACTCACACCGGCTTGTGCCCGCCCTCACAGTCGGCTATATTTGCGGAATACACCACGCCGCCGTTGACCCTGGCCATTGACCGAGCAACCCAACGTTCCTACCAGCTCCCTCCGCAGGAATGTGTTTGGAAGAAGATCAGGAGCAGCTCTCCGATGTGACTCTCGGGGGCAGTGGTGCAATCTCGACGCTATCTCAATGCGGTGCCATCTCCTGACACGCCGTGTGATCATCATAATAATAATCATTTACATTTATTTGTAAGGCGCCTTCCACTAATGTCTCAAGGCGCGTGTGAGTTTCCAAAATGGGGCCACACGCATTCCTTGACGACGCACCACACAACTCGGACCGACCGCGCCATTGGAACACAACCGGTGGTGAAACAACAACCCCACACACAAAAAGACAAACTGCCCAAGGCATCGCAGCACAATGCACAATTCGCACAATGCCGGACGCGCTCAGCGGAGTTTGACACGATCGCGAAGACGAACGCACAATGGCCTCCCACCCGAGAGCAATGTGCAAGGGCCCTCATCAGGGCCCACGTGTACCCAAAGGCCAGCCTTTATTGCCGAATGTTTGCGAGTTATAAAATTGATACGTTGCTGTGCAGGGCGCAGGTGTCCGTTCCCTTGTGGAAACTATATTGTTTAAAAAAGAAAATACAAGATGTGCGTTCCCCCCCTCGCCCCCGCCGCCGCCACTCCCCTCCCCTCTTTGGCTGCATGACCTTCACTATCAACCTGTGGGGAGATTTGTATTTTTCTGTTTTCGAATTGTTTTGGGATTGTTACTGAAGGGCGCCCACTCCCCCCCCCCCTTTGCCGCACACAGCAGCTGCGCTAAGGTAGGTATCATTCTGGCTGCATCGCAGAGCTTTAAACAAACCGGTAAATGTTCTAATAAATGCAATTAAAAGTTAAGAATTGCACTTAACACATCCGACTGAATGTGGCCAGCCTCCAAGAAGCTTTTTACAAGTAATTATACACCTAATAACATGCACTAAAATACAGTAATTTAACATCAAATATTAACAATACGTAATTTATTTATGATGGCACCTTTTTTTAAAACAATGCCTTTTTCTAAAAGTTAAGCCGTACAACGTGCAGGAGATGGTAAAAAGTCATTTTCAAAGCACTTTAACTTGGTTTTTTTTCAGTTAATAGTCCCGATGACAGCTTTCATCGGGAACAATCACTCGGGATGCTCAATAATAAATTGAATGAGAGTGGAGGTGATGGGGGGGTGGGGGGTAGCTTTCATCCAACAAAAATAAATATATATATATCTTCTGCAATAAAAAAAGGGCCTTTCGTTAATCTTCCTTCGAGGCAGACTTGTCGATCAGAGACTTTTGTTAATCATGTGCATTGGCGAGCGATGACGTAGGGAACACGCAAAAAAAAAACCGATTTTGAATGTAAGAGGTTCCTCTGAGCCAGACAGGCACTGCTAAAATGAAACGGCGTAAGGAAGCAGAGTCCCGCCGATGGCGGCAGCGACGAAAGAACGGGGAGGGAGGAAAGGCAACAAAAACAAGAAGAATAATTTATTCGCCTCTTCGGGTCACACCTGTTCGACCAAAAAGTCCGACGTTCCGTCTCGCGTGCCGGGAACTTCTTCAGGGAACTGAAACGAGCAGCTCACTTCCTCCCACGGTATATAAACGGTGTCGCCGGCTGCGGCTGGTTGTTGCCATTTCATGATGGTGTTTGGCTCAGCTCTCTCTAAAGATGAGCTCCAGCACCCGGAGCTCATCACTCGTGCATACGAGGAGGAGACTGGGGAACATGGAAGACAGAGAGAGCTTACGAAACGGAGGGGGTTTCAAACGGTCCAGCCACGCTCGATGAACCCAATTGCTTCTCTCCACGGCGGCAACATCGAGCACGCGGTCTCTCGCCCCTAATGTCGTCCTGTCGCAGCGACGCGGTGGCGGGAAGTCATTCGTGAATCGCTGAAAAATAGCCTTCCAAAAAAGTCAGAGCAGCGCAGAGGAGCGACAAATAAACAACCGATCAGTCACTCGTAAAAAAAAACCGCCGTAGCCAGAGGGCCATGCGCTCGGATCGTTTTGCCCATTCTCCCGCGGTTTCTTTTTCGCTCGGGAGCCCTCCAAGCAGGGTTGGGGGTTGCCGACTCGAGCAGCTGCGCACCGATTTCGGACTGAGTTGACCTCGCAGCTTCGGCTCGTGTGCACTCGTGTGGTACAAAGACAAGGATCCTGCATTACCCCAACAGAGGAGTCGGGCAAAGTGCCCCCGAGCAAATTCATTTCATATGTGCATTTTGGTATCTGCGACATTCTTGCAGCACACAAAGGAGATGTGTTTACGCGTTATAAGTTTTACAGAACATGCCTGTCTTGCGTGTACTGCGGAGACTGGCTTTGGGGGAGGCGGGGCGCAAAGCGATCAAGTGCACTGGTGAGCGCGCACTACGCTACAAACCGGGGTTCGATTCCCCGTCAATGACGACTGAGAGCTCAACCAGTCTTGTGCTCCACCTTCACGAACCGGCACTGACCAGTGGTAGCGGCGACTCTCATTGGAAGTTGCCATCCCAGTTTCCCATTGGAGGGAATGTGCGATCACATGTTTCCAGATTTCAGCAACCACGTGTGTGTTTTTTACGAAATAATTGCCCTACTATTTCCGTCGCATCTTGCGTGGCCTTTCAAAGTGCTGTATCAGTCGTTGCGTTGTATTCCTTCAGGAGATGCCCTGTTGAAGCCATAACTTTTGGAGTCCAGCTCCTGCAACCTTGACCACATCATGGTCACTCTGCCTCCCTTGCTAGAGCGATTTGAAGAAACCTTGCTTAGCCTTGTCAACCAAGACCAACTCAACATGATAAGAATGGGCACTCGTCGGAATACACCCTTTATAAACTAAACGAAGTAACTTTCATTTTACCAGGTAAGGCCCACTGAGCTGTATAGCTCTTGTTGAGATGCGACCTGGCCATAAATGATAGCTTAGCAAAGTGGCTTATCACGTGGAAACTTATCGCAGCCAAATACTCTAAATGCATGTTTCTAAATGTGGAGGGAAAAACTGGAGGACCCAGAGAAAAATCCACACGACAAACATGCAAACTCCTCACATACAGGCATCAGGGGTTGGGATCGAACCCATGACCTCCGGTATACCATGCGAGGCAGGTGACGTCTCACCACTGTGGCGCCCGTATTGTCAAATAACCCCATCTCGTGACCGACATGGCTTGAGAAAACCATCATCCAGCAGTGGATTGACAATTCGCTCCATATTCTTCTTCTCAGTATTAATTTAATACACGTACAGATTTGTGTAAACGAAAAGCCAGCCGTAGGACTGCCAGCCAAAGTGGGACTTGAACAAATGTATTGAAAGATCCCCAATGCCACGTTGTTTCCAGGATATGTCATCAATCATAATTCACAAGTAAGCTTGCTTGCAATGCAACACGAGGCATTGTTTGTGATGGTGATGTTGATAGAATTCTTACAATAATTATCCAACAACATAACATTGTCTTCACCATCCCAAGGCCACCTTTGCTGCCACCTCTCATGACCCAGCGATGAAATAATAACACACCTAGCAGCGGCCACACGAGCCGATTGCATCGCTCCATCTCCTCCTTGGACGTACGCTCTCGCCGTCCCGACTACATCCATGATTACGTTGCCACGTTACCTATATTCATCTGTGCGGGGGTACAGTTTGCAATCAGTATAAATTATGAATATTCTTTCTCCGCACAAAGGTGCCTTAATGAGGACGTGATTAGCTAGGCCATGGGGGTATGGGTGGGAGTGCTGGCCACAGAGCTGCCCATCTGTTGAGGTCGTTACCAGCGCTGCCGCGGCTGCTGCAGCCTCCATTCTCTCACCGACCCCCTCCCTCTTACCACCGCTCATTTTGTTCCATCCCCGTGCATTCCCACGCGAGCGGGCAGCGCGGACGAACAGGGGCCGCGCGCATTAATTCGAAAAGTGCACGCCAAGCTCATACGCTCATTTATTCATTCGCTTGCTCGTCACCGGGTAGTGGTTGTTGTGGACGGCCCCGGGGCCTAGTGGTTTGAGCCTCCGAAACTCGGTCGGGGGTTGGCTCAGCCTATTAAACCTCCAGGGTCAGCGATGACCAATACGTGGGAAGTCGACAGGATGAAACTCGGTGCACAGTTATCTCATTGTGCCGCCGCTGCTTTCTACAACATGGCCACCATTTTCCAGTCGCTTCGAGTCGGTGATCTTAAAGCAAGGCTGTGTGCATTTTACTCCACGTGTAATTCTAACTGCACGTACAATGCACGCAGCCTTGTCTATACAATGTAAGGAATGATGATGACGATGGGAGGACCGATTCTTTGGTCACAATCGAGCCTTTTGTCGTCTTATTTTGTTTGCAGCCTGCACTCAACTCTTCCTGTCCGACGACCTTCTCGTCGTTTAGAAAAAAAAACGTGAACATTTGATTAAAGTCAACGACGATAATCCTTGCAAAAAAAATTGCATTACGGTGGCTATAGCTAACGCTGCACCCGTCCGCACGCGATGCAGAGATGAAAGTGAGGTATCATGGGTAGGACGGCGGGGTTCGTCAGGTGGCAGGGCAAATCCCAAAGGGACCGTCTCTCACACAGCCTTCTCTGCGCACGTTCATGACCCGTGCCGGGAATTTATAATGCTACAAGATGCAAAGTCGAGTCCCGTGGACGGTGGGCCGTTGATGGAGCAAACAATCGGAATGAAGTCAACGACGATCCACTTTGTAAAAATAAAACTATCGCTATGACGATGTCGATTTTTCAGGGTGGAGATGGACGCCACCCGGGTACATTTTTCGAGCATTGCGATGCGCTCACTTTATTGCCGTCTGGACATGTGTAATAACGAACCTGTGATGGTAACCTGGCGGGGGGGGTGGAGGGGGTATTGTATCATGGCAGGGAGTGGCTTCGGAAGATGGCACCACATAACTAATTGCGGGGTTCTAGTAAAAAAAATAAGCGTCTTGTTTTATTTACCCAATATTAGCCAGGTTGTTGTAAATGCTTCGAAAATAGTACATTTCAATGGGCATTGTAATATTGGCATCGTAGAATTGTTGTTTACAAAGCGTAAACCTGGAGGTACATTTTTAAGAAATGTTCTCGGCTGAATGTGGGGAACACCCAAATACCGTATTTGATAATGTTTTCCTGAAATAATTTGTGACTGGCCTATCAATCTTACTGAAATAAAGTCAACTGTTTTATTTACCAGGTAAAGCCCACTGAGCTCATAACTCTTTTTCAGAGGTGACTCGGCCACACATCAAAGTTGCTCGTCACATGTGGGAATGTTTAGAAGCCAAAGCATCTAAATGTGGAGGGTAATACCGGAGGACTGAGAGAAAAATACAAGCGACCACAAGTTATTTTTATTATTTTATTACTTCCCTTCTACGTGACTTTACCGAAAGAACCAAGAAGATAGAGAGAACACGCGAAACTCCATATATACAGGCGTTCAGAGTCTGGATCGAACCCACGCGCTCCTGCGTACCGGGCGAGGGTGATAACCATCTCAAAACATGTGAGACCCAAAGGTCTGCCTGGATTCAAACTCAGGATCTCTCAGCAGTGGCTCAGCGCTCCGACATGCCCATCAAGAGCCCCTCGAGCCAACTCTCTTCATTTATCGAGGGGGGACAAGAAAAAAAACAAGCGCCGCGCCAATTTTCTCTCTGCCCAAGCGCTTCTCAAATGGCAGACGCAAACACAAGCCCGGACATTTATCCCAAAAGCCGCCTGCCACAATTACCCTCGGTGAGGGATCAAAGCGCGGCACATGGGCGGCTCTCCCGTGAAGCCGAAACCCAACGGCGGGAACGCGACGAAAGGATGACACGGACCAGTCTTCGGTGCCGGGATTCTGGATCGTAATGGGTGACAACAAAAAGCTCCCTCTCGACAAAAAAAAAAATTTCATATTGCGACGGCAGATTTATTTGTTTTGTTGATGGACGCTATCAGTCTGGCACCACCAGAACATTGGCCCTGGCATATCTTTGCAAGCAGCCTCAGGAGGGGGCCCATGGCAATTATGAGCCGTGGTAAAAATGGAAAAAATTGCGGCTTGCCGTGGCGTCGGCAGATTGCATGGCAATAACCACGGTGCTTCCTCCTCACAAATTAGTTTTCCGCTTTGTTCTTCCATTCCTTTTCGGCTTTGTGTCACGGCAAGTTTCCTTCCCTCAAAAGAAAATATTTTTTTTACATTAAATAGTTTTATTGACTGTTTGTATTTTCGTGTTTTTGAATGCATTTCAGTTATAGTTTTTGCTGGGGTAATGCTTCATATATTTTGTAAGTTATGAACATAGCCTTCCAAACGTACAGTGAGGGAAAAAAAGTATTTGATCCCCTGCTGATTTTGTAACAACAACAAAATCCAGAAAAAAGCATATCAAAAATGTTATAAATTGATTTGCATTTTTTAATGAGGGAAATAAGTATTTGACCCCTCTGCAAAACATGACTTAGTACTTGGTGGCAAAACCCTTGTTGGCAATCACAGAGGTCAGACGTTTCTTGTAGTTGGCCACCAGGTTTGCACACATCTCAGGAGGGATTTTGTCCCACTCCTCTTTGCAGATCTTCTCCAAGTCATTAAGGTTTCGAGGCTGACGTTTGGCAACTCGAACCTTCAGCTCCCTCCACAGATTTTCTATGGGATTAAGGTCTGGAGACTGGCTAGGCCACTCCAGAACCTTAATGTGCTTCTTCTTGAGCCACTCCTTTGTTGCCTTGGCCGTGTGTGTTGGGTCATTGTCATGCTGGAATACCCATCCACGACCCATTTTCAATGCCCTGGCTGAGGGAAGGAGGTTCTCACCCAAGAGTTGACGGTACATGGCCCCGTCCATCGTCCCTTTGATGCGGTGAAGTTGTCCTGTCCCCTTAGCAGAAAAACACCCGCCAAAGCATAATGTTTGACGGTGGGGATGGTGTTCTTGGCGTCATAGGCAGCATTCCTCCTCCTCCAAACACGGCGAGTTGAGTTGATGCCAAAGAGCTCCATTTTGGTCTCATCTGACCACAACACTTTCACCCAGTTGTCCTCTGAATCATTCAGATGTTCATTGGCAAACTTCAGACGGGCATGTATATGTGCTTTCTTGAGCAGGGGGACCTTGCAGGCGCTTCAGGATTTCAGTCCTTCATGGCGTAGTGTGATACCAACTGTTTTCTTGGTGACTATGGTCCCAGCTGCCTTGAGATCATTGTTCTGGGCTGATTCCTCACCGTTTTCATGATCATTGCAACTCCACGAGGTGAGATCTTGCATGGAGCCCCAGGCCGAGGGAGATTGACAGTTCTTTTGTGTTTCTTCCATTTGCGAATAATCGCACCAACTGTTGTCACCTTCTCACCAAGCTGCTTGGTGATGGTCTTGTAGCCCATTCCGGCCTTGTGTAGGTCTACAATCTTGTCCCTGACATCCTTGGAGAACTCTTTGGTCTTGGCCATGGTGGAGAGTTTGGAATGTGATTGATTGATTGCTTCTGTGAACAGGTGTCTTTTATACAGGTAACAAGCTGAGATTAGGAGCACTCCCTTTAAGAGTGTGCTCCTAATCTCAGCTCGTTACCTGTATAAAAGACACCTGGGAGCCAAAAATCTTTCTGATTGAGAGGGGGTCAAATACTTATTCCCCTCATTAAAATGCAAATCAATTTACAACATTTTTGACATGCGTTTTTCTGGATTTTTTTATTGTTATTCTGTCTCTCACTGTTCAAATAAACCTACCATAAAAATTATAGACAGATGATTTCTTTGTCAGTGGGCAAACGTACAAAATCAGCAGGGGATCAAATACTTTTTTCCCTCACTGTACTTTCAAACAATTAATTGCAGTATCCAGTTTTGTAACGTGCCCTTTTCTTAGAAACAAATCAACCGCCTGAGTCACGCATTACAACGGTTACGTAACTACATTTTAAATGAGGGGAATTACTTTCAGGTCGGGGAGCCGAACGAGCGCTCTCATCGCACAACTCCCACGCGAACAAGTCGTCAGCGGGAATAATGGAAAAGCTCATGAACAAACGTTAACTCACTTGCTTCTCGTTTTTCACTGTTACACGTGACAGCCTAGGTTTAATGTTTGTATGTTGAACTTCTTTCGCACCGTACGTAGCCAACTGTGCTAATCGGAGGTGCGGGAGAAGGACAAAAAACGAAACAGAAAAAGCAGTTATAAAGAAATGAGTTTTCAATCTAGATGATTTAGAAGTGCATAGCTCCAGTGGCTTCCTATTATCCGAAGGAAGAGCGTTCCAAATGGTCGCAGAAGCACATTTGAAAGCGCGTGATGCGGTGACTGCGGATGACCGGAGTTTGAGACAAATGAAGTAAAAAAAATAATCACACACCGACACACAGACACCAACCTGTAAAAAAGACACGAACACATGTACCGTATCTATCCATGCACACATACACACACACATAAAGGAGAAAAATACCATCTCCTATTTGGCTGACCACCTTTGTTCTCACAATGCTGATGTTGAACTTTTTTTTGTATGTTGAACTTTTTTTTGTATGTTGAACTTTTTTTTGTATGTTGAACTTTTTTTGCACCATACGTAGCCAACCGTGCTAATCAGAGGTGCGGGGGAAGGACATATTCGAGGAAAGGCCATGCCAAGTTCAGTTAACACTTCCCACTCTATGTGCATGTCCAGGAATTACACCCAGATTGTCAAAGCAGGCCAACCACTACCCCACTTTTTCTTCTTGGTTCTTTCGGTAAAGTCACGTAGAAGGGAAATAATAAAATAATAAAAATAAAACATAATAAAATACAATTCTCACGACGTTTCGGCCACAACGCAAGCAGCCGTCCTCAGGTGAAGAACAGGTCTGTCGGAAAGACAGCGTCCCTTCTACGTGACTTTACCGAAAGAACCCAGGAGATGAATCCCTGCAGTCACGAAAGATTTAAATCGAAATTTACCCTACCCCACTGTTTCTACTCTGGGCTGTATAATCAAAAAGTCAGGCTCACCCATTCTCAAATAAACTTTGGGCTGTCCTCAGCCCATGTTGGTGGCCAGTCGCGGAAAAACCATATTCCTGTGACAGGGACCAGTCTCTGGTCCCTGTCACAGGAATATTGCACGGTTCCCCAGGAGGTTGTTCATTCTACAGACCTCGGCAGTGATGATGATTATATGAATCAGACCAAGGGCTTTAGGTCACAGCTGCGTTGAGAATCCAAGGGGGACAAGTAAAGAATGAAAAACATAGTAAGTCGCTAAAGGGATTTTACTTAAATATCGTTTCTAAATGCAGAGCGATATGGTGAGAGTAGCCACTGGGCACAGGGAAACAAACGTGAAACCTCATCCTGCCAGCAGTACAATTGGGCAACATCCAATGCACGAAATGCATTTAATACTGCAGCATACAGACTGCGTGCATTGGAATGCAGTGGCTTGCACAACAATACGAGTGCACACTAGCTGAAATAAATTACACGTCGAAACTCCAATTATAACATCGAGGATGAGTTTGCGTATTTTTCTAACAATGCTTGAAAATTTAACACGTAGGCTTTCGCGACCAATATTATTCATAATATAAGTTTTTGGGTCAGATCGCGTTATTTATAAATGTGTTGTAACCCTCCACTACCCGACACGGCCAAACAGTAAAAAATGTGTCCCGTTTTTCAAAGGACAGTGATTGATTGAATTGAATTAAATGATGACATCACCCTGATGCTGCTCTATTTAAGACCGGAAGCAACAGGACAGCTTCACCATTCTTGCCCGATGAAGCTGATTGTAATTATCAGCGAAACGTCGTACTCAAATTAAAAAATGCTGTTGATTCTCTCTTCAACACACCGGTGAGCTAAAGAAGTGAATTATTTTGTCCTTTGAAAAACGTGACACATTTTTTACTGTTTGGCCGTGTCGGGTGGTGGAGGGTTACGACGCATTTATAAATAACGCGATCTCACCCAAAAACCTATATTATGAATATGCTTGAAAAGTCGATGCGTACCCATGAACTCAAGGGAGCGTGTTAGATGACGTTCATGTCCTTTGGCAGCTCTGAGCCAGGAGTAGATATTGTACGTTAATTTATCTGACAGGGAGCAGACCTCTCTGCAAGAAGAACGCAGTTGAAACGTTAAATAAAACTCCGATCGTCTGATGTAATGAAGGGAGCGATGTCGGACTAGATTGGCTCCCCAACGGGGATTTTAACTCGAAACTCTCCGAGTGCTCTGCCACAACATGATCTCCATGGGCTCGCTGTCATTGACGTATCGTACACTTATTCGGCAAGGAAGTAAGTGTTGGGAGGGATACAACTGGAAAAACACCACAAGGCAGCATTATATCAAGGGAGATTAATAAACGCTGGGCCGGATGTCCTTTGTAAACTTGCTACTTAGCTGAAATCATGTCTGAGTGTGTATACGGACCAGAATTAAATTTATGGAATAAAGAGGCAGGCAAGAGAATGTTGTTGGCAAACTGAACTTAACAATGAAATAAAATAAACTATTGTGGCTGAAAAAGAGCATTTTCACCTACTACGACATAAGCATCATGGACACCGACGCAGAAATTGGAATTCCAAAGCGGAAACGTATACAAAGAGCCACAGAGAGAAGCTTTCTGGGAATTACACCGAGAGACGGAGGGAGAAAAGAACACAAAGAATAAACACAAGTGGGGGACATCGCATTGACTTAAGAGAAGGAAGTGGGCTCAGGCAGTGCACTTGACGAGAAGGGATGGCAGCCGACAGATGAGACCGGTGGTCGCTTCTGCAAAGATCGAGCGATGAGGTTAGCCCATGGAGCAGAGATGAGGTGCATCATGGCTTTCATTCAGCAATGTCTAGAGCGTGGTCGATGCTGCCGATGATGATAATCAAGGGAGAGTGGCCCAGCCTATTACACTAAGGATCTCAAAACCCCATATGTTAGAGATAATTTAGGTGTTATCAAATGACAATTATACACGCATTAATATTATCATTTTTGGGTGAAATTACCTGCATGGTTATTGAATTAAAGTACTTTGGTATATCGTTGCTAATTCGACTTACTGTGGAATATGATTATTATTATGATTATTATTTTATTCTATGCCTACATGACTTTACCGAAAGAACCAAAGAGTATGGATTCCTGCAGTCACGAAAGCTTCAAATCAAGATTGAACCACCTCTACGGGGAGGGATTTCACACTTCTGTTAGAACGTTTAACAGACTGCGAGACAAGAAAGCTAACACGATCGAGTTGCTAACCTTTCTCAAGAGATGCCGCGATAACAAGGTAATACCGATTGCATTTACACTCACATCTGCTGCTGTCACTTCTTCTAACGCTAAATGGATCTTGTTTAAAGCTAGCCTATCGCTAATCTCAGAGAGAATAAGATTGCTCTGATTTGAACTTGATTATTTAGACAAGACTCTCTTACAATCACACTTAAAATTAGCGGATAAAATGTCCACTTCTGATTGGGACCATGTCGATAACATGACAGTCTCTTCTGCTACTTCAATGTCAACCAAATGTAAAGTTAATTTGATCGCTAAATTCAACCTCGTGTAAAAAAAAAAGCCAGAGCCACACGTTGAAAAGTTAGATGTTAACAAGATTGTCATCAATCAGAGTAACATCCCAAATTCCGAAAGCCTAAAATCGGTACTAACTAAAGGGTTGAATTTCGCAGTAACCCCTAAACATATCCCAGTGGATGATATAATCGCCCAGGTCGATGTAGCCCCTCAAATGCTTGGGACACATGGCTGCAGACGTTGCTAGATCTGAAATTGCTGCTATCCTCAAAAACGCTAAGAAACCCATTAACAGCGTCAGCAAGGACGATAATTTTTAACTCTATAAATTAAAAAACAGAGATGACATTGTCATCCTCTCAGCCGACAATGGCAATACCCCTGTCATCATGGATAAACCACTTACAACAACAAAATTCAGGACCTTCTTAATGATGGCAGCTATACTAAAATCAACAGAGATCCCACCAACTGCCTAGCCACAAAAAACAACAATATCATCACTAAATCGACTTCTCTAATCGATCAGACCAAGCAGCGCTCTCTAAAACCTTCGGCTGCTAGACCACCCAGATTTTATGGCCTTCCAAAAATCCACAAAGTAGGTACCCCGCTCCATCCTATCGTCTCCACCATTAACTCACCCACCTACAAACTGGCCCGATTTCTGTCTGAGACCATGCTTCCTTTCACGGGCAAGTCCACCTCAGCTGTACTTAACTCAGCTCACTTGGTTTCTCTAATCAAGGACATCTCACTGTCTCTGGATGATTTGCTTCGATGTAATCTTTCTGTTCACCATTGTACCTGTACTTGACACCATTGCAATCATTGAAGACTTGGTCCAACAAGGACTGAATCCAGATGTACCAACTCTGGTAAGGCACTGTCTTACCAACACATACTTCACCTGGAATGGTACATTCTACAAACAAAATTAGGGTACCCCAATGGGTTCTCCCTTATCATCAGTGGTAGCGAATGTTTTCATGGAGAAATTTGAAACAGATGCCATCCAGACATCCACCCTACGATCTTTCTTGTGGAAGAGATACGTAGATGACACGTTCGTCATCTGGCCACATGGCCTGCCAGCACTGAACCAATTTCTCAACCACATAAATTCCGTACACCCATCTATCAAATTCACCATGGAAGTGGAAAATGATGGCAAGCTACCATTCCTGGATGTTTTGATCGAGAAGAGACCTGATGGCTCGTTGGGACATTTGGTCTACAGGAAAGCCACCCACACGGATGCCTATCTAAAGCCTGACTCCCACCACCATCCAGCCCAGAAGAATTCCCTCATCAAAACACTACACCATAGGGCCCGTTGCATCTCCGACCAGCACCACCTAGCAAGTGAGTTTGAGCACGAACACAAAGCCCTCAGGATGAACGGATACTCGGACCGTACAATCCAGCCATGGGGAGACAACCTTCTGAGGAGCCAACCAAAACCATCACATTGCCATACATAACAGACGTTACCAAAAATATTTCCAAAATCTTGAACAAACACAGGATCCAGGTTCGTTTCAACACAGTACACAAAATCCGTGATCTAATCCCATCTGTAAAGGATGTGATTCCTGCCATGCACTACCCTGGTGTCTACAAACTGAGTTGTGGTTGCGGCAGCAGTTACATTGGGGAAACGAAACGACATATCTCGGACCGTGTTCGTGAACAAAAGGTAGATCTGTGACACGGTAGGACCAATACATCGGCCATTGCCGATCATTGTTTTAACGCTGTGGGCTCACACGAAATTGATTTTTCCAAGACGGAGGTACTCTGCAAACCTACCGGCTACCTTCAGAGATTTGTTCATGAACCCATCCAGATATATAAACACAGACACAACTTCAACCGAGATGATGGGTACAATCTGAGCAACCATTGGAAGGACATTATTAACCAGGTAAAGTCTTAACCGACTGATGTTTCCATCCTACCTGCATATGTCAGCTGTTATTTCATGCTAATCTCTCACAATAACATAGCCACTTCCGTGCCCAGTTACATGCTAATTTCTCACTTTAACATCATGCTAATCTCTCACATTAACATAGCAACTTCTGTACCCAGTTACATGCTAATTTCTCACATTAACATCACTAGACCCAGCCACTTCTTTATGACCCTTGGGCTACACCCGTTTCAAACCTTTTAAAACAGTCTGCATCAGCAGCAGATCATGCTTTCCCACCTGATGACGGACGCTTGTGTTGTGTCCGAAACGTCGTGATCTATTTTATTTTATACCTACGTGACTTTACCGAAAGATCCAAAGAGCATTATAATCATTATTACCATATTTGGTAATAAATTGCAAATAATATATTTTTGTGATTCTTAAATTATTCGAATGACTATATTATTATTTATGTAGAGCATTGCAACTATTTTACTTCTATTTATAATTACTGAATAAATAATTATCACTGTAGTTTGCGAGTACTCGTTGGATTTATCACAATATTATTTTGGATGACCTTGCAATGTCCTGGCGCTTTGCGATTCCAGCAGCAATAATTAAAAAATACAACGGTAAAGAATAAAACTTGAATGATGACTGCAATTAATCCATGAATATGCAAACAGTAACCATACACCGACGACAGAAAAAATGCCGTCAACTTCCGTTTTATGTCGACGTTAATGATGTACGCTGTCACTTTCCATCTTTGAAGCCTGTGTTTGATCAATTAACCTCCCTGCATTCGGCTCGGCTCGTGTTTTATAAACGGTGCTCTTTTTTGGGGCGTTTATTTGCCACAGCCGAATGGGTGGCAGTGGCTTCTTGCTCCGTGCCAACAAAGGCCGCTGAGGCTTTCGGTTGCCAACGGTGGCCAGCGGACCGGTGGGAACAATCCCTCTCTCCCCAAGAAGGCTCCCCTTATCGCCGCGGTCACGGAGACGCGAGGTCTAATGCTCGGGCCGCACGGCATCTCGGAAGCCGTCGTTTTTCACCGCAGCCTGGTTTATAAAAAAAAAAAAGCAAATTTGTGCAAGATGAGAAGCATTCCTTCCAAATTTGTGCCAGGGCTTAATAGAAAAAAGTAATTAAGTGACCTCCAAATAACCCACCACCTTTTGTCGCTAATTGTTCATTCAGGGCCAATTTAATGGCATGTGGTTATCGTAAACCAACAAGTAAAAACATGGGTTGTGTTTTTTTTACAATCTCTTGCTAGTGAATGATTTTTGATCATTAATTCAGCTGGTGGAAAGTAATAAAGGACAAGACATTCACGTGAAACTCGGGACGCTTCGAAATTATTATTTTCTCCCTTTGCTGGCAACAAAACACGAGAAAAAAATGCAGGGCTATTCATTCATGCAATTATTTACGTCAGAAATTAAGCAAATGCAAACCCTCAGAAGGACAAATCATTATTAATGATCTTACGTTGAATTTTTCCTGTGACTAACATATTCGTGTGCTGTTTATTCCACTCTTCCACTTCACATAAAACATGTGTTGAGACGCAAAAAAGCCCCACACATTAAAAAGAACAAAGTGTGCACTGTAACGTGTAACAGTGAAAACAATAATCCCACGAAGATCGCGCGTATGTCTGCTAGCAAGCGCATAATTAAGGCTGCTATCGGGAACTTTCCGTGATCATTAGTTAACACTGTTAAAGAAAATTGTACTTGTTTTTTGTTTTGGTAAATCAATCGAGGGGAAGCTCAGAGCATGTTTCAGATACCAAATCGCACACTACTGTTGCGCAATGTTACACAATCAACGCACGTTGCTGAGATCGTACCGTAGTGCACGTGCACAGTGACGGGCGTTCGTTACCATTCACGCGAAAGGCACTATTCACCGGTCATTTAATGAATATTGTTAAAGCAGTTAACCCACCTGTCGATCCAATAAATTATCGTGGTTCACGGTCATTATTCGATTTAAGAATGTTTTTTTTTTTACGATCCGGTGATTGGTAGCGCATCTTGTGAACCAGCTACACACAACGTATATAATTTTACGAATATTGATTCAAACGCACTGGATCCTATGTACTTATTGTGATCGTCATAAATCAATCAATGTCCTGTTGCTGCGGGCGAATATAAATTATTTAAGCAATTAATTTGGACTCTTACGCTCACTATACATTCATAAAATAATGTTAAGCAGAGTATTGTATTTACAATTTATGCAAATGATATGACAGTTATTTGGTAGATTAATTCAAAGTAGCACGGTGGTAACAGTGGTAAAATTCGTGCCTCGTAACAAGAAGATCCTGGGTTCGATTCCTCACACTGGCACCTTTCGTTGGGGAATGTCCATGTTCTCCCCCCTATAACAATAGCTTTTACCATTTCTGCCAATAAAACAGTTGCGCTAAGATGTTAAAACACCAAACTGATACCTTTTGCAAAGGAATCATGTCTGCATTAACCACACATACTTGTGGTCAACATGCAAACAACAAAACATTACCTGCTAGTAATGTGGTGATACATTGTCTTTGAAACTCTTGCCAGTATCAACATATCCTGGCGAGAGATCCCTTGATGTAGCTGCTAAACCCTGAGCTCTCAATATCCTGGCAGTGGCATTGTCCTTGTGCTGTTCTTTATTTAGCGTCCTCTGGCCTAACACTGTTTGAGACTACGCTCTAAGGAAAGCTGTCTCTGGTGTGGAGCAATCAGTTTCAAAGGCAATGCCTCGTATACTACCAGCAGAGGTGGGACAAAGTCATTGTTATGCAAGTCCAAGTCGAGTCGCAAGTCATCAAATTCATGACTCGAGTCTGACTCGAGTCCAAGTCACATGACTCGAGTCCACATCTCATAGGTGGGACAAAGTCATTGTTATGCAAGTCCAAGTCGAGTCGCAAGTCATCAAATTCATGACTCGAGTCTGACTCGAGTCCAAGTCACATGACTCGAGTCCACACCTCTGACTACCAGAGCACAGTTGTTGTGTTTGCATGTTCACCACAAGTATATGTGGTTAATGCAGACATATGATTCCTTGCAAAAGGTTTCAGTTTGGTGTTTCGACATCTTAGCGCAACTGTTTTATTGCCAGAAAAGGTTAAAGCTATTCTTATTTCGATTTAAAGCTTTCGTGACTGCAAGGATTCATCTTCTTGGTTCTTTCGGTAAAGTCACGTAGAAGGGAAATAATAAAATAATATAAAACAACATTATTTTATTATTTCCCTTCTACGTGACCTTACCGAAAAAACCAAGAATATAATATATGCTGTCTTTCCGACAGAGCTGTTCTTCACCTGAGGACGGCTGCTTGCGTTGTGGCCAAAACGTCGTGAGAATTATATTATTATGTTTTATTTTTATTATTTTATTATTTCCCTTCTACGTGACTTTACCGAAAGAACCAAGAAGCTATTCTTATATTTTGATTCAGGCAAGAGAGGTCCCATGATGTTCTCCCCCCTGTTTTGCTTTGGTTTTCCCTCTGGGTTCTCTCGTTTCTTCCCACAGCTAAAAACAAACGAAAAAAATCATGACATACAATGCAACTGGTATTGGGGCCAAACACCTACCAATTACTCAATTTGCGATTACGTGCAGCAACATCGCCCCATAATGAGAAAACTTTGCAAGATCCTCCCCGCTAAAGAAAAATTAGGCTTTCCTGGGTAAACAAGTGCCGTCGGAATAATAATACCAACATAGTCGTAGAGTTGTAAGTACCTGAAGATCGAGTCTCAGGCTGCACTGACAGAAAACATGAAGAACAATACAAAACAAGGCGGGGGGGGCGGGGGGTAAGAGAACAAAACGAAGAGTCGCCGAGGCTGGTGAGCGGCTGAGAATCAAGCAGCTGTAAATGTGCAAGGCATTGTGGGTTTTCTCATGATGCTTATGGGCTTACATTGAGACATCTCGGCTTCAGTGTCTGTATTAACTGATAAAAAGCACGCAAGGCACACAACGGGATCGCCCACTGTGAACAACTCGGCACGATGAGCACCTCTTCATCGCGACCCTTCGCCGCGAGCGTTCTTATTGCACAGTTGCACTTAACGTGGCCCCTCCACCGCTAATAATGTGCCTTGAGAAAGTTCTGTTACCTTGCCGCGAAACGGTACAACTTACGCGTTTCCATGTAAAACGCTAATAAGAGCTGGTAAATCGCACAGCGCTCCTTCGCTGTATACGAGGCTCGTTAAACCGTGGCGTTGGGCTACGATGGGCGAGAGTGTTTTACAAGTGTGCGCGCGCGTGCGTTTACTCACACGCGATCGAAGCATCGATCAGCGAGCGCGGTGGCATTGTGGTTAGCACGTATGGCTACGCTCTCCGCTCACCCACGTTGTACTTCCAAACACAATGCGATCGTACAATAACATTTACATTTAAGTTGGCATCCAAATGCAAACCACATCTCCAGAAACTTCGCGGGGAAACGTTGAATACAAATGAGTCTTCAGCCTCTGGTGTGGGCCTCCATCGTGTTAGCGTAGCTTTAAATGAGCAACCGGTGTGCTTGTCAATATAAGGAATGGGGGGAGACAAAGGTGGCCGGGTGTGAATGGTGGTGAAGGACACATTGCTCCCTCGTGCGTTGCGCAGGTCAGATCTGGTGCTCAATGTTAGTCACTGCTCCCTTTAGTATTTGCAGAGTTAATGAGACATCTTTAGTCTTTGCTTTCCAAGCGTGTATCGGTAGCATTGTGGTGAACACACTGCGCCACAAATCAAGGAGAGCCGGGGCTCTATCCCGTCTCCCAAACTGCATCGGTGATTAATTTCTTCTTAAACAACCAGAGTAGTAGCAGACCAAGCGTCAACGGAGTCTTAAAATATTTTCAGGAGGCCTGCTTGGGATGTTTGGTCAATTCTTTAGATTAAACGTTTATTGCATGCGGAAGGATATAAGGTCATCGGAGGATAAAGACACGCACACAAGGGGATAGCACTCAAAACGCCACAATAAAGGATTTTGGGTTAGATCGCATAAATATAAACGTGTCATTAAACCCGCCACCACCCGACAGCCAATTAGTTGAGGTTTGTCACGTCAACAAAACGTGCCAATTAGTTACTAGTTCAGCACACCGGTGTGTTGGACAGTAAACCCACAACATTTGAGGACGACGTTTTTCTGGTAATTATAAGCAGCCTGAGCAGGCGACAGACAGAATTGTGGAGAAATCCTCCCGTCGCGAAAGCGTATGTGTTAAACTCAAAACTCCGCAAGGCAGGTCAGACACTCTCTGTATTGTTCCAACACACACGGATGTCCCACCAGTATGATGTCATCTGCAAGAGACACCAACCTTACCTTCAAAGAATAATCGTTAGCGTCGTTTCGGATGATATGAGTAACAACGTAAATCAGCAGACAAAAACATCCCCTTCATTCATCTGTAACTTTCAATAAAAAAAAAACATTATTCGTGAGTGTATCAATTCAGCAGCTTTGATTCAACACAAGCAAACGGCGCACCGGTTTCAACACACATCGTCTCATCAGCAGTGTCAGGCTTCTAGATTTGAAGCTTTCGTGACTGCAAGGATTCATACTCTTTGGTTTTTTCGGTAAAGTCACGTAGGTAAAAGGTAGTGTCAGGCTTGCTTGAAGCGATGCCGGTGATCTGCCAGATGCTATCGGCAAAGACCCTCATGTGCCACCTATACATCAAGCAAACCTGGCCTGGTGATCTTGTAGGTCAAGTCAGGTCAGGTCACCCTATGAAGAGCGCTTAGCGCAGTGTGTCAACATCACAACCTGGGCGATTGCAGTGCTGACACCGGGACTGTCCTCTTGCATCCCAGCGAACGCACTCGAGGAATGTTTTTGGCTCCTTGTGCAAAAGCATTGATTTGCAGTGAAGCCATGAGACAAAAATCACGTAGTAATATTATTATTATTACTACGAACACAAAGAACCATTATTGTAAACGTGGTTATAACCTGTCTATTTAGTCTACGTTTATATTTCGGAAAGAAAATTGGAAAAATTGGAGGGCTTTAGCGATCAACACCATTTCGCTGAAGAGATCATTAAAATTTCCCCACTTTGCCATCAGTGGTCACAACAAAGGGGGATGGCTCCAGAGTGTTGTAAAAAGAGTTAATGGGGGGGGGGCCTTTGACAACACCGCCACTTTACAAGAGTACTTACTCCCAGCCCATGAGAGGCTTTACAAATCCAAGCGCGCCATTTCCCCTAACCCAAGCTTTTTAACCTTGACAAATCGCGTTTAAGAAAAATATGACAATGAGATCCACGGTTAATTGCGAGCGCACCGCCGGCGCACGCGCCAACGCCAACGGCCAGCGTTGGCGTTGCGTCGTGCAATTAATGTGCAGGTTCCCCACCCGCCCCTACCCCCCCAAACCCCTCCCACCACCAGCGTGCAGCACAAACGGACTGCTCGCCGTGCTGCGATCGATACGCCCTCGGGTAAAGTGACGCACGCGCGCCACGCGGCGCCGTGCACGACGAGCATCATCACATCGCTCTCGATTCCGAAACGCCGTACGCCAACGGGCAATTTCGTTGTTGTCGATGCACTGCTTGCTGGATGAGCGTCTCCCCGCGCAGCGCGGGCTACTTGATCATACTTCGCCACGCTGGGCAGTGCGGGTTGGCGAAGGCGGGGAAGCATAAATGTGGGAGCGGAATACGATGCAGCGATGGATTTTGCTGCACCGCCTTCTACTGTTTGCACCTTTGAACATGAAATATATACGATTACTGAGGCATTTATACAATCCACGGTGTGCAAATGAATACTACTTTCATGTGAATATACAAATAACTTTGCACTGCACGACTCACGTGCCGGCACTGTGATGTAAGGTGTGTTTGGATTCCTCGTGCATCATTAAATGGAACAACTGAATTCTATGCCGAGATAAATAACCATCCCCAACACGGTGATACTCAACAGGACGAGGAACAATCTCCAAAGAGCCCACGCGTCAGAAGTAACTCCACGAACTTCCCTCCCCTCCGGTGAGCTGGAAGATTCTGGGTCAAATCTCCGTGTCACGGAGGCATCAATTATATTATTGCGTATTTTTGCATCAGGGAGCGTCTTTAGTTCACCGTGACGTACGGATCATAAATGTGGACAGTGCCATGGAAAATGTAACAAGAGGCTGAAACGAAGTTCGCAGAAGCGGCGGGAGAACTGCTCGGAATTACGTGGAGCATAAATGTGACCACAGGGACCAGGGAACATGTGAGACTTACAGAAACTCGTGGGTGGAAGTTGGGGTGGGGGGGGGGGCAATGCCCACCAAACTGGACACCTTTATGAATTTATTTTCAGGAGTTTACAATTAAGATGAAAAATAAGTAAATAAATTATATGCACTCGTGATTCCTAATGTGAGAGACAAAGCCAACCCCCTTTCCCCAAAAATATAGAGGTCAAACTCTGCCTATGCAGAAACCATATCGACTCATGAAGAGTGGGATTGTAGTAGGGAACGCGTCAGTGCTACCCAGAGGATCTGGACATCTGTAAAAAATAGCTCTACAGTTCATCGGATTCCTCCGGTATAAATAAATATTCTGTTTATGATTCTATATCTCTGGGAAGGAGGTGATGGCGAAGGGCAAGACTGCTGATGGAACAATTAGCCAAAGGAGAAAACTTGCCCAAGAGGATGACCAACGTGGAGATGGTGCGATGAGGTCCATACATGGTACAGTTTTGAGATGCATTGTGCCATCCCAGGACCTACAGGGATGGTGACAGCATGCAGAGGACTTCATCCAGTAGTCTATAGACAATGGCTGCTGATGATGCGCTCTACCACATCGTGAAATACGACATACAACGTAAGAGATGTGAAGACATTATTTGTCTTCGCCGTCACGTACACATTCACACGTGCCAATGAACGGCACGGATTGGGGCAAGGCGGCTCCTCACCTTGCCATCGGCGTAGTTGAAGGGCGCAGACAGGACGTACTCCAGCCGGAAGACGATGGCAAAACCAGGAGTGTTCACCATCTCCGGCAGCCTCACTTGGCTGCGCAGTGTCAAGCCGGACGCGCCTGCGATTCTACGCACACGCACACGTTGGTGTTACTCAGCCGTTCCGTCTCAATGAAAACCACCATGCCGTCACAATCTGTTGAAGAGTCATAGTGTTTGAGAGAGGGATGAATGCGCCCCACGGTGCAATGGTTAGCATGCTGGACTTGCAATCAAGGAGGTTTGCGGTTCGGTTTTATCTCATGGCTCTGGCAGTTGAAACAATGGCGCAACGTTTAATAAATGCCCCCCAAACGCCTCTGTCCACTCATAAACATTAAACTATTAAACTATTTAATTCGAAACTAGTTTTTATGTCACCAGGTAAGGCCCACTGAGCTGTATAGCTCTTTTTCAGAAGCGACCTAGCCACAAATTATAGCCCAACGAAGTGGCTTATCACGTGGAAATGTCTACTCTAAAAGCCTGTTGATTCTAAATGTGGACGGAAAAACCGGAGGAACAGGATAAAAATCCAAACAACCACAGGAAGAACATGCAAACTACTCCAATAATTCATAATCAACGTTTTTGGGTTTAGATCGCGTTATTTATAAATGTGTCGTAACCCTCCACCACCCGACACGGCCAATCAGTAAAAAGTGTCACGTTGACAAAAGACAAATAGTTCACTGCTTTAGCCCACCGGTGTGTTGAAGCGTGAAACCACAACATTTACAATTTTTGAGTACGACATGTCGCTGGTAATTGCATCCAGCATCATCGGGCAATTCGCCAGAATGGTGAGGCTCTGCTCTGGCTCCCGGTCTTATATAATAATACAGGCGTCAGGGTCAGGATCGAATCCACGTCCTCCTGCATACCAGGCAAGGGAGGTAACATCTCGCCACCGTGGCGCCCCTATAACAAACTGGTTCAGGAAAGTTAGTCTGTGATCAGCAGGTGACGTGTGGTGGGGTAAATCGTCGGTTCTCCCACCTCTTTCAAGATGCATGTCCAGTGTGGAAAGAGAATAGACCACCTACCCTCCAGAGAAGCTCTCTGGCTCAGGGTTTGGAACAGCTATATACTTAAGAATTTTTTCTAAGATTTTTTTATATATATAGAAAGTATATACTCTAGACTTTTTATGAAAGAGTATTTTATTTTTATTTCACGTGGAAGGAAACCGGGGTTAATCGCACATACGGAAAAAAAACTAAATCAAAATCATTTCGCTGCCCTGATGAATAATCTACCAACCCACCCCATCTAAAGTATTGGTGGGCATGTATATGATGCGCAACCTTTGTTTGAGACACAGCGAGGAGACCTGTTCTATATCATCCCTGTGGCTGTTCTCAGCCAAGGCATGCTGCACGTTCTGCTGTGTTCTAATCAAGGGGTAGCGTTTATCTTCGTATCTGTCACCAGTGGCTAAATACAGCAGCGTCTTTTGAATTCCACACGAAAAGTTCACAAAGCTACGACTATGTACTTCCACCTACACACTTCAGCTCATCGCACTGGAAGGTATGCATATCATGCAGCTCATGATTCTCATTCATGCATGATCCACTAAGCGTTCGATCGTCTCTATTGCGGGAGTATTCCACTAAGTCGATTACTTGGGACCCTTTATGAATGCCAGCAACCCTACATCCTCCCTCTCGAAGGCAAGAAGCCCCCATTTGAGCAACGCCCAGCGAGATGCGGCTCATGATGCTGGCGATGGCGTCACCGAGCCCTCGGCCAATCTCTTGCCGGGCAGTGGCACACCTGGGTGCAGAGGTGAGACTCTGAGGCTTCTTCTTGGTTCTTTCGGTAAAGTCACATAGAAGGGAAGTAATAAAATAATAAAAATAAAACATAATAAAATAATTCTCCCGACAGACCTGGTCTTCACCTGAGGACGGCTGCTTGCGTTGTAGCCGAAACGTCGTGAGAATTATTTTATGATGTTTTATTTTTGTTATTTTATTACCTCCCTTCTACGTGAATTTACCGAAAGAACCAAGAAGATGAATCCCTGCAGTCACGAAAGCTTTAAATCGAAACTCTGAAGCTTGTCAAGGCTCGTTTTACCCAGCAAAGCCTCACCGAGTCTCATGAATCTTTTTCAGGAGGATCCTGTCAATTTTTTCGCAGTAGGGGGGCAATGTTGCTGTTGTTTGTAATCCCAAATGAGCAACATGCAAATCATTGTTCAGTACCGAGATGTTTTGGCCAATGCCAGTTACACTAAATACAACAATAGGTGTTACCCTCTCTGGCAATAAAGCAGTTGTGTTAAGATGTTAAAACACCAAACAAAATCCTTTTTCAAGGAATCCTGTCTGAACTAACCACACGTACTTGTGGTGAACATGCGAACAAAAAAACATACTCTGATAATAGATGCATTGCCTTTTAAACTGATTGGTCCACACCAGAGACAGCTTTCTTGAGAGCCTCGTCTCAAGCAGTGTGAGACCAGAAAACGCCAAAATGCGAACAGCACAAAGACAACGCCACTATCAGGGCATTCATAGCTCGGGGTGAGCAGCTACAATATGGGACCTTCAATGCCAGTTACACTGTGTGTGTGTGTGTTTTAAGCTATGGAAGGAAACCAGAGAACCCGGAAGAAATCTTGCAGAATAAGGGGAGAACATACAAAGCTCTATGTAGAAAGGTGCCCGAGGCCAGAATCGAACCCAGGGTCTTCTTGCTCCGAGGCACTGCGCACAACCCTGCCGCCTTTCATTCCAACCGTTCTCTCGAGTGAACCGATTTTTAGTCGAGCGATCCAACTGCTAACCATGAGAGTAATCAGCTGCTTAAATAATCGGACGTCCCACCTCCACAGGAGTGCATTGCCGCTGCACCAGATCGGCTTGCTGCGGCTCACCGTGCCAACCCTCGCCCGGACAACTTAGCCTCCCCGTGCGGGTGGAATGCGTAGAGGGCGCAGGGTTTGGCATCGTCCCAGGGACAATCAAGAGTTGCGATTTGGAGAACAGCGGGGAACAAATATGAATCTTAAAAAAACGCACTCAAATGCCTTTGTACAAAGGGCTCCTTTTTTTGCACAGGTGCATCTGGTGAAGCAGACCGTAACCGGTAACGTCTGCCCTCTGTAACGCTGCACAATAAAGGCTTTCCACACACGTGGTGTCCTCATTACACTGCTGGTAACAGTGGCACTCGCAGCACGATGTACGAATATCCGGGGCAGCGGGGGGAGGGGGTGGTGAGGATGAGAGCACATAACTAAATCTATGTTATCACGAACGAGGACTTGTATTATGAGCTTGCTTGTGCAATCGTTATCACTGGCAAAATGTCTACCGCATCTTCAACATCCACCGCATCTTCTACATCCACCGCATCTTCTACATCCACCGCATCTTCTACATCCACCGCATCTTCTACATCCACCCCATCTTCTACATCCACCGCATCTTCTACATCCACCCCATCTTCTACATCCACCCCATCTTCTACATCCACCGCATCTTCTACATCCACCGCATCTTCTACATCCACCGCATCTTCTACATCCACCCCATCTTCTACATCCACCGCATCTTCTACATCCACCCCATCTTCTACATCCACCCCATCTTCTACATCCACCCCATCTTCTACATCCACCGCATCTTCTACATCCACCCCATCTTCTACATCCACCGCATCTTCTACATCCACCGCATCTTCTACATCCACCCCATCTTCTACATCCACCGCATCTTCTACATCCACCGCATCTTCTACATCCACCGCATCTTCTACATCCACCGCATCTTCTACATCCACCGCATCTTCTACATCCACCGCATCTTCTACATCCACCGCATCTTCTACATCCACCGCATCTTCTACATCCACCGCATCTTCTACATCCACCGCATCTTCTACATCCACCGCATCTTCTACATCCACCGCATCTTCTACATCCACCGCATCTTCTACATCCACCCCATCTTCTACATCCACCGCATCTCCTACATCCACCGCATCTTCTACATCCACCGCATCTTCTACATCCACCGCATCTCCTACATCCACCGCATCTTCTACATCCACCGCATCTTCTACATCCACCGCATCTTCTACATCCACCGCATCTTCTACATCCACTGTCTATGGACGATGGCCTCCCCACATCCTCTCCATCTCTCACCGACCTGCGATGCCACAAGCCATTTGGCTTTGGCACATGGCCTGATCGTTGCTTTTTATGAACAGTTTGAATGGTACCAATTGCCTGCGTGTGTTCTCTAATCCCTATCATCTTCTTCTACGTCGTCTCTTTCTGGCCTCTGGCCAGATTATGTGTGAAAAGTTAAGTCGAGCAACGAGTTTTGACAGCCACGTAATCCGCGTGTTCCTCTGACTCTCAATGTTATTCCCAGCATGCATCTCCCCCATTGCTTTTGTGCGCACTTTTCAGTTATCGTTCCTTTTTTATTACTTTTTACGAATGATCGTTGATCAAAAAATGTCGCGACATTACGTATCGAAATGATCACGTTATAACCTTATCATTATTATTGTGCCATGAAGATTGTGTGTGCCGGCCTCAACAGACGCCAATGGATGTATGTATCTAAGCTGAACTTCTTTCGCACCGTAGGCTGCTTGGACCAATGATGGTGAACTGACAAATGTTTTTGACGAAGACCCTCGCTTTAGTTTATGAGTCGCAATGTGCCACCTACATATTAAGTAAACCTACGCCTCGTTATCTTGCAGGTCAACTTAGGCTGGCCTGGTATATTCTCCAAGTCATCCTATGACTAGTGCTTAGCGCAGTGCGTCAACATGAGAACTGGGCGACTGTGGTGCTGGCACCGGTTTATCCCCTTGTGTGGCTGCTGCAATCGATAGGTACCAACCGTGCTAATCGGAGGCGCGACGCCGTCTACGATACGCAGCCCACGGTGATCTGCTGCTGTACCCGATTACCGCTCTGGTGTAGATAAATAAATACGACACTGTGGGGTGTGCTGAACTGACTTCTGAATGGGATTTGTGGGGTTTTTCACCACTGGCTCAGGACCACCGATATAAATGAAGACCACCCAACACTCAGTTGAGTCGATTGACTCACTCTGACTGAGGCTTTAATTATCTTAAAAGGTTGGATATTATGGCAAAAAAATTTTTGAACCCATTTATCTCGGGAAACCGCACGAATAAGCAAGATCTTTTCACACTTGTCAAACGCTGCACTCACCTCACACCCCACCGCACACTGCCAAGACCGCTTGGCTTCCAATGTGAGAGTTGCGTGGGAGCATTGGAAGGAATAAAATCTGGCAGCTTTGTGGAGTCAGGAAGCAATAAAAGCATGCATAAGATATAATGAATTGCATTTAAATCTATCAGCCCCTTTGGAGAATGTTCTTAAACCTACACAACTTTCCTGTTAGATCCCTCAATAATGCATGGGTGGGCTGATCCTGCCCATGGAATCACGATAACCACTGGCATAGGTTAATTATACCGCAATCATGCTAATGAGCCTCAGTGATGTTGAAACCAGTCGAAGGTTGCCAATAATATTTGGCTACATCGTGGTGTTTACATCATGGGGCCTCCTTTGTCAGATCCAAAATTTGAGAATAGGTATTCCCCTTTTTTCTGGCAACAAAACAGGTGGTAAGATGTTAAAACAACAAACTGAAACCTTTTACAAGGAATCATGTCTGCATTAACCAAAATACTTGTGGTCAGAATGCAAACACTGATAATATATGCATTAAATCTTGATTTAAAGCTTTCGTGACTGCAGGGATTCATATTCTTGGTTCTTTCGGTAAAGTCATGTAGACGGGAAATAATAAAATAAAATAAAACAATATTATTTTAATATTTCCCTTCTACGTGACTTTAACGAAAGAACCAAGAATATAATATATGCATTGTCTTTGAAACTGATTGGCCCACACCAGAGACAGCTTTCTTTTGAGCCTAGTCTCAAAACGGTGTTAGACCAGAGGATGCCAAAAGGCATACAGCACAAAGACAACGCACTATCAGAGTAATGAGGGCTCGGAGGAGAGAATCTACATCATGGGGCCTCCTTTGCCAGTACCAAAATATGAGAAAAGCTTTTCCCCTTTTTTATGGCAACAAAACAGGTGTAAAAGGTTTCAGTTTGGTGTTTTAACATCTCAACACGTGTTTTGTTTGCCAGAAAAAAGGGGAAAACCTATTCTCATATCGTGGTGTTTGTTTAACGGGCCACGCTTTACTGGTGAGCTTCACTGGGGTTGAAGCTGGTTCACGGTTGCTCATGACGTAACGAAGCTGGTTCACATTTGCTCATGACGTAACGGCACCGGGTGGCATTTTATTTACCAGCCACGATTTGAGACCGTCACCCCCGCGCTCGGCGGTGTATCTTTTGTGGGGGGGGGGGGGGATAATCTTGTGGATGAGACGTCAGTGCAGATGAAACCAGCACGGCGTTGCCAAAATCACAAGGGGATAACCCAGGCGCATTGCTTTGTGAGATCACACCTTGGTGAGACATGGACACCAGGGCATGGTTGACTGGTTTAAAAAATATATATAGGGAAATCTGTAAGAATGCCTGGAGGCCAATGAGTCAAATCTGTAAGAATGCCTGTAGGCCAACGAGTCAAATTTGTAAGAACACCTATAGGCCAATGAGGGAAATCTATAAGAACACCCATAGGCCAATGAGGAGAATCTATAAGAACACCCATAGGCCAATGAGGGAAATCTGTAAGAATGCCCAGAGGCCAATGAGGTGAATTTGTAAGAGCACCCATAGGCCAGCCAGTGAGGGAAATGTGTAAGAATGACAGAAATCAAGAATGCCCATAGGCCAATTAGGTTAAATCGTATTTTCTTTCAGAAATCTAACAACATTTCTTGCCTATTATTCACACTTCATACTGTGGCAATTTGCAACGGATGAGGTGCAATGCGCTCACACAATAGCGCCAGTTTGTGAGCATCATTTCTGACAATACAAGCTGCCTCTTTTTAAGATGTCGACCTTTTGCCAACCGAAACAAACACTTGCGGCAATTTATGTGGGGGTGTGGGACTGGAATAAATTGCATGCCAGCTTGAACTTTGCGAAACTCACAAGTAGTTAACGAGCGCTCGACGACTCCCAACTGTGGACGGCGGAACACGGAATTTTGCACGAGACGCCCTTAATAGGACGGGGAAACTTTGCTCGAGGTAATTGACATTTTTCGAAAATATTTTTCCAATCCCATCTTAGTTTCATTTTATTTTCCTTCCACACGGCCCCACTTGAAATGTCATTTTTTGTTTCGAAAGATAAAAAAAATATTCTCTTCAAATCATCTGATTTACCTGCCTCATCAAATCATCCTCATGCTGCAGGAGATTGCATTGGTATATGAAGCCCTTGTTAAGATAAGAGGTCTGTCGAGTGGGGGGGGGGGTTAGGGTGTGCCTAAATAAATCACTCACTTGGCATTTTCGTCCACTCCCAAGAAATAAAAGAAATCATCATGACCAACTTTGTCTCATGCACTTGCCGTGAAGTGCACCTCCAATTAAGCTAAATACAATGATCCCTGGTTGAGCAAGTGATATACTTTGCATTTTCCAGACAGTCCTATTTATTTACAAGTCTCAGAGATGAACTGTGAAAGGGCTTGGTTAATGAAAATGCCAAGCCTGATTTATTGGGCAATTTTATAACCGGGTGGTTTAGGAGGGGGTTTGTCTGCAGATCGGATTTAGTTTGCCGTGGACAAAGGAAAATTGAAAAAAACGCCAACAACAACGCCAGGCCCCATTGCTCGGTGCCTTGGGGAAGACGAAACCTCTCGGTGGATGCTGAATTCAGTTGCCAACAAGGAGAACGCCAGGCGCACCGCAGCAAAAAATTAAACGTAACGTGCCCACCGTTAAACTTGTATACCAGCGGTGGGAGCTGCAAATTAGCACAAGCACACGCACGCGCTTGGGAGTGAGGTAGAATGTGCTTTCAGTGCGGGAAAAAAGTATTTGATCCCCTGCTGATTTTGTACGTTTGCCCACTGACAAAGAAATGATCAGTCTATAATTTTAATGGTAGGTTTATTTGAACAGTGAGAGACAGAATAACAACAACAAAATCCAGAAAAACGCATGTCAAAAATGTTATAAATTGATTTGCATTTTAATGAGGGAAATAAGTATTTGACCCCCTCTCAATCAAAAAAATTTCTGGCTCCCAGGTGTCTTTTATACAGGTAACAAGCTGAGATTAGGAGCACTCCCTTTAAGAGTGTGCTCCTAATCTCAGCCGGCCTTCATAGGTGCTCGCTAACAGCACTTACCCCAACAGTCTGTTAAGGCTATACACGTGATCTTTGTCTTTGCATTGCTGCACAGTGGTAAAAGCAAGCTTAGCCAATGAAACTGTTTTGCATTTTAATCTGTTGAGAGCGTGGAACAATTTGCGCCCCATCACGATTCAAGGAAATTTCGCGATTCGGCCGCGATTGCGGTGAGCGCAGTGAAACTTCAGTGGCTGCGTGGGCGACGACATGGACCCACTGCATGCAATTTATGCAAATGGAAATATGTTGATTCTTAAATTCAATGCGGGAATCGATACTTATCGATGCATGAACGCACCAATATGCCACTAATGCATCTGCCGTAAAGCCATTTTAAGGCACAACTACTACTGATGAACGTGACCACAGCGGTGGGTGGTCCGCGACCTCCATCACAACTGATCACAAACAGTGTGTGCTCTGGACAACCACGGGTACATCCTCTGCAGTGTGCGTACCAAGGGTGCATCTATTACGGTGTGCATACCAAGGGTAAATTTACTGCGGTGTGCGTAACACGGGTACACATTTACTGCAGTATGCATAACAAGGGTACATCTTCGGCAGTGTGCGTACCACGGGGACATCGAAAGCAGTATGTGTATTAACCATTAAATACCACATGCCTTTTGCTTTACAGCGGCCGTTAAAGATCCCACGACGTCATTGGCAAGGGTAGGTAGCTGTGTGCCGAGATCACGGTCCAAATTTGCCAAAAAAAGAATGCAAATTTGGAATCTATATGAGAATGATCGTCACCTGCTGCTCAAAAGCTTGACAGGGCCCTCCTGAACGAGAGTTATGAGAAACTGCTTGATAAGCAAGTCTAAAAATAATAATATAAATATTCCAGGCTCATTCCATTCTCACTCTTTGGTACATTGCAAGAGCGAGCCAAAGCACTAGGCTTGACCGTACCAAGTTGTAACCACAGTACAACGTCGCAGGTGTAACTCGCTGGGGACTAAGGTATAGGCGGATGTACGCGTCATGAAGAATACGTCACTGCAGCGGTACCCGACTGACAGCGCGCCTCCTTCTGGGACACACTGGGGCATGAGTAAGATATGCGTACACACACACACACATCCTTCTTTCCAAAATCCACTGCAAAATCGGGAGGGTTGTTTTTCAACTGCAGAAGCCGACCCCGTCCCATGCTGCTAAACGCCACCGCGATGAACGTGTCAAGACACCCCCAGATGACGGGGGTGACACGTGTGCACACACTCACACATGAATGAGGAATGCTGGGGGTGGATAGGGGGAGCCGGAGACAAGTTGGATTAATTTGGGGGGGGGGGGGGGCCCATATCACAAAAGTTGAGAACCGCTGCATTACTGTGAGCATAGGAAAATGACAGTAACAGTGTGCACGAGCACTGCCCTTAGTGTGAACGGTTCATTGGTCGGGGCTGGTTGTCTGACGGCCCGATTTATGACGTATGTAGGCTTTCACAAGCAATGGCAAAATTGACAACATTTAGTCTTGCTTGTCAACATTCCGTTTTTTTTTTTAAAAACAAATCAATTGGGAAAGTTGCCCACGCGACAACTTTATTTAATTGACTCTGTCGGGTGGTGGAGGGTTATAGTAATACAATGTTCATTACTAACTACATGATGAACTAACCCGCGAGAAACTAAATATGGATCGTTGTAACGGATTGTCCAATTCTAGTAAATGAAAACAGAGGTCTATATCTCGATTTAAAGCTTTCGTGACTGCAGGGATTTATCTTCTTGGTTCTTTCGGTAAAGTCACGTAGAATGGAAATAATAAAATAATAAAAATAAAACATAATAAAATAATTATCACGACGTTTCGGCCACAACGCAAGCAGCCGTCCTCATGAGAATTATTTTATTATATTGTATTTTTATTATTTTATTATTTCCATTCTACGTGACTTTACCGAAAGAACCAAGAAGAAGAGGTCTATATCCCTTAGAGTACAGATGGAGAGGGTCCTATACCTGGGAAGACTAGTCTACCCCACCCCCCCCCATAGTCTCCATACATGACAACAAAACAAGGGATTGCTGTGTCGTTGGATGACAACTCAGGGTTGCGTTGACAAACACGCTGTGAACAAACAATGCCGCGCGCAAGCCTCGCCAAAAAGAACGGCGCGCATGCGTGCCCAAGCGTTGACGGACACCGATGCCCGGCAAGTTCGCTTTTATCAATCTCCAAGGCCTCGCAATGTCCACATTATTCTTGCCGACCAAATAAGATTCGTACGCATGATGCACATCCACCGTATGTATCTTTAAAAAATATTATTTATTTAGTTTGTCGCCACCCACCCGGCCCTGCCCCACCCCCCTTACAGGCTGATGTATGCAACGGCTGTTTCGATTTAATTTCAAACGTGGAAATTAACAAAGCTGTCATGTGTTTACGGTGAAAATGTCTGCAACGCATGGGAATCAATCTAGATTCCTTTTTAGGGTGATGTTGCTGAAAGCATCATGTTAAAGATATTGTCTGGAGACCCCATCAAAAAGTGATCTGTCAGTCCACTCTATAAAGACCCCCCCCCCCATAACAATCTAGGTGACAGTTTGTTGTCAAAAGCTCCCATCAGAGATGGTCTGTCAGTCTATTATGTGTCGAACGTGGCCCCATAAGAGACCAGTCTGTTGGTCTCTTGTCTTAAAAGGATCCCAGCAATGAAGTCCTAACAGCAGCAAAGAGGAAATCAATTATCAATTTATAATGGTGTGTAAACATCGTGCATTTTTGTTCATTTCTGCAGAGAGTATGTTTCAAATAAAAAAAAACAAATATGCTGGCAGTTTAAATCCTTAGTTTAGAGGTGCGAGCAATGGCCCTAGCGTGCGTGGTTATTAATAACAAGACAAAAGCAAAGTGGCCTGCTGAACATGGAATATCACAGAATCTGAATATTTATTTACACTGGAGAAATCCGATGAGCTATGAAGCTCTTTCTCACAGATGTCCAGTCGGGGCATGGGGTAAGAACGTCACAACAGCAAAGAATACAGTCGCTCAGACCTGATTTGGAAAATATAAAAAGACATGGAGATTTTCGAATTTGCGACTGTGGATAAATAATGTGATTCAAACATTTGGGCATTTCAACTGGTAATTAGGGATTGTCACCCCCCCACCACCACCCGCTCAAGCCCATTGGGTTGAAACAGCCATTATACTGGTAGGAACGAAGTGAACCAGCCTACAATAGATTATATCGTCCGTCCGTCCGATGTCCGATTAGGTGTAGTAACATCGCCCCCTACTGCAAACACTTGGCAGGACCCTACAAAAACCTTTAGACTCAGGCTTTCCTGGCTAAACAAGTGTAACATTCCCTTATAATTCCCTGAGATAGTTTTTAATTAAAACATTTAAATTAAAAATTAACTCACAGCAGCCTAAAGCCTACAGCTAGGCCTAAAGCCTAGAACTAGGCCTCAAACTCTCCCTTCGTATCGTACCCCCGCCATTTCATTTTATTATAGCCATTCATTTGTTCGTTCCTACCAGCCCACCCCGCAGGGACCTGTTATAATTGATGATGAGCAGACAAAAAAAATGTGTAAATAAAAAATGTCGCAGTCGTTTTTTTTCTTTTTTAAAGCTTCACAAGTCACTCACAAACATCAGTTCTTGAAATCCAGAAAAACAAAAGATGAGACAACATTAAAAAAGTAACAAAAACTCCACCAACCAAACACACAGACACACAAAACCCAACACTCCAATTCCGGTCTACGAAAACACAAGTGACATGCACTTACGTCCCAGCCCTGCCACTGTGACAATAAAAGCCGACTGCATATAGACACGGGCGTAATTGGCTGCGGATGCCCCACACTCTGGCTAAAGCACCAACGCATGAACCAACCCACACTTGGGCACTCTCCAAGATGGGAGGAAAGATTTTTTGTTGCTTCATCTCATGGGGGGTTACGCCAGGTCGTTTCCAGGCCTACCATCTCCCGTGGCTGCCGCCCCCCCCCACCCCCACTATGCACGCCTGGGCACTTTGTTAACAGTCGCTGCCGCTAATGAAACGCAAGAGGGGCCCCTGTTTTTACCGAGATCTAATTGGACTCATTAGCCCAAAAAGTCGCCCATTAAGAGCCGGAGCAAGGCAAAACGGCACCGGGATACAGCTCGGGCACGGTAGGAGAGGTGTGAGGTTGGGGGGTAAATGATATCCGCGTATAAATGTACAGAAACGATATTTCCGACACCCACCGGAACCACTTGCCGCTGGTTTCTGTTGACAATCTTCCGTCAGAACCGACGGGAACATATTTGCGGCGTGCCGGCGAAAAATGCGAGCCATTCAGTCAAAAGGAAAAAGAAATCGGCCATTGGAAAACGAAAGGGAGGTGTTTTTTTGGCCTGCGGCACAAAAGGTCTGAAGGACGAGATGCGGCAAAGCACCCAGCCGTGAGACTGGCCGCATTCCAGGCGATTTGGTGAAGGGTAGCACCGCGCGGTGTAACTGGTGAGGAAAGCGCTGGATGATCCAACGCCGGGGACCGATGGCGCTGACATTTTGCGCGTGACAGAGCCCGCCGGGGCGGTGTGTTTGTATGGTTTCAGAATCAGAATAAAATGTGTTTCATACCGGAAGAATCCGATGAGCTGTAAAGCTCTTTTTCACTGATGTCGAGTAGGGGGCGGGTCAGAACGTTATAACATCAAACGATAAAAAAAATAGGATAGGAGCACAAAGTTTAGGAAAGGTAAGAAAATCCATACAAAAAATACAAATACAACTAAACTTTTATTTATTTTACCAGGTAAAGCACACCGAGCTATTATCTTCTTCTTCAGAAGCGACCTGGTCGTCACAAATGCTAGCTCAACAAAGTGGCTTATTGTCACGTGGAAAATTGATAGCAGCCAAATACTACGAACACACATTGATTTTAAATGCACGGTTTAACCTCGCACGTGGGACTCCACGGGACGTGGACCTACCAGGAGAGAGAAAACACGGAGCAGCCCGACACGATTCCACCATCACCCTTCCCCCCGCTCCCCCCGGCCTACAAATTCGAGACAACGGTGCGCTGGCTGCCTCGTGGGAACTGCGCCCTTTACGCGGTGCATCGGGGTTGAAACCGTCTCCCCATTTTAGATCTCAAAAATAATACGTACATCTCTAGAATCATAATATTTATGAGTTATAAAGCTCTTTTTCACGGATGTCCAGTTCCAAAATCACTCCAACATGCTCTTGCCTGTCTCTTGATTTCACTATGCTGATCCTAGCCTTACTTACGAAATTGTCCCAGGCACTCATACTCTTGACGTGTTTTCTAGTTGACTCCTTCTAACAAATACCTTCATTTGTTAAGCGACCTTCAAGATATTGGGAGAGAGTCCAGAGAAAATCCATGCAAACGAGGGGACTACAGCCACCAAGCTTGCTGCCTCGTGCCTAGAACCATCTGGGCAAGCCTTGGTGGTCACCGATCCAAGTACTAAACCAGTGCCAACCACCACGCTTGGCTTCCCAAGATCTGATGAGATTGGGTACATTCAGAGTCATTTGGTTGAAGAAAAATTGTGTTAAAACATATGGACACAAGAAGCATCATCACCACCATCGTCGTTGTTGTTTGCCGGTATACTCTGCCACACGTACCGAATGCATTTGAAAGTCATGAAAAGGACACATGACATACTTACGCTACATAATGAGCACGGGGGGGGGGGGCATAGGTTCTTAAAAGTAAAGAAAATAATTGAAAAACATTGCCAGTTCAGAAACGCACGCTCAGAGGTGGCAAGATAACAAGGCGGGCAGCGCGGCTATGGGGGTGATTACCAGTCAACAGCGGCGGCACGCGGGATCGGCGGACAACACTGCACGGCATCATTTTCTTCCTGCGATGAAACCGCATCATCCAGCAGGCAAGGCATCGTTATGTCCTAACCTTGTGTCTATGCAATGATCTCGGCTTCGGCCGCCACCTGGGGGGATTTATTGTTTCATTAGAAGATTGCTGTCCAGATGCATTACGAGCCCACGGCTTAAGCCCGTTCGGGAATAAAATTACGTAATGTGGCCTTATTGTCACAAAATGCGCAGAGTTGAACGGAAGATGAATAGAAGAGCTCCGAATGATTTAAAATGCGCTTGAGCACAATGGGTCGGTGAGTGAGTGAGCTCGCACGCCATTATCATTGCGCAGTGCAAAGTAAGAGACAAAGTAAGAGACTTTGCACTCTGGATTGACCAGAAAATTGTAAATGAGATTTGCTTAAAACATCCTCCTCCACGTGGAATCACATGAGCCCAATTACCCAACCTAGAATAGCAAATCCAAGATATAAAAATAACTGTAACAAAATATGACGGTCATTTGATGTGATTTATTTTTTTTCCCCCTGCTACAGCTACTGCTGACACAAGACGAAGGTGTTGGAATGCTTCATTAGAACCCTCAATTTCTTTCGCAAAAATTTTGGATTTTGTGAACGTTTCAGCCTCACAATTGAAATTGCACTAGATTCTGCCCGTAAAATATTCATCCATCAAAAACCAACATCCTGCATCCACTTTACATTCCTTATAATATATGTATGTAATATTTGTACACATTTCATAATTAAGCCCCTCTTCCACCCCATAGGTATGTCTACCACCTGCAGCACAAACCCTAAGTCCAAGTTTTACCCTGATATCTGCAACATTCATGTCACAGTGGCCACGCATGAGTATGTATGTTGAACTTCTTTCGCACCGCACATAGCCAACCGTGCTACATATGTGGCTATTTCACATTCCCCATGAGAGGGATCAATCTCTCAAAAAGAGGACACCACTATTAACTTCCCACAAAATGGTACTTAGTTGTGCATCTCCAAAGGGGCTGATAGGATGATTTTACACGTAGGCTTTGACAACCAATATGATTCATAATTGGTTTATTTTTAGGTTCGATTGTGTGTAGGTGTGGTGTCAATCACAGTGATAACCCTCCACCACCCGACAAAGCCAAACAAATCAAGTTGTCACCTGGGCAAATGTGCCAATCACTCAAGATCTGAGCTTTTGCAAACACCTGATGATACTGGTTGCAATGTCGAGCGAAACTTCGTACAAAATAGAACACATTTTTACTCGCTTTTTAACATTACCGGTTTGCTAAAAAGCGAAATCAATCGGCACATCCACCCACGAGACAACTTGATTGGCTTGGCTGTGCCGGGCGCATAGCTCTGATTGACGTCATACCCACACCATCTGACCTAAAATGAAACCGATTATGATTCACAATTGGATGAGTTAGCCCCCCAAACAATATCATAAACTCGTGCAACCTTCGGATTCCGAGTCAAGAGCTTGAACTTCAAGCACCACCCGTGGCTCATAAACAAAACATACGATTTGTACGACGCAATATTACACTTTTTTTTTTACATATAAAAAAGTGTCCAATCGCAACTTCGTGTCCGAGAAGGCCGCACGTACCCTGTGCGGGTTAGCGACGCCGAGCGCTTGTGGACACCGCCTGCGCCGCCCTTGCCCGGGTCCCACTCGGGCACCAGCACGGCCACCTGCGGGTCCTGCACGAAGGTCCAGCCGTTGTGGACCCCGATGTGCAGCCTTCGCTCCTGCACGGTGACCGTGTGTCCGTCCGGCATGCGGTCGTCCTGCCACGCGCACCGGCCGTCAAGTCACGCACCGAAGCGTTATGAACGTGGATGGCAAAGCATGACGTGAACCCTTTCCCGTCCTGAGATGTCTTTACGTTGCAGGGTGGGGGTTCCGTTCACCGCTGAATCTCGTAACGCGCAAGCGGTTCGCGGTAATTTTATTTAGAGAGGCGTAGCGCTGCTGTTTTCAAAGACATTGAACTTTACTCACCGCAGAGAACTGTAGCGACACGACCGCACTCCACGATAGCCGGCGTCAAACTGTGCCACACGCCCTTAACGTATATGGCCTTTTACTTTTTTTTTCTACTTCTGATTTGGAATCGATTCGATTCCGTTCGGGATTGACTCCGGAAGAAAAGCTAATGATGCACACGCACGTCATCGGAACAGGAAGGCGTGAATAACATTAATATAAATGACAACATTTGGTATTAGCAGCTTTCTTAAAGGACACAGCTATCATGGAAGATATCCCTTCGCTTGCGCGTGTGATTTGGTGAACCTCATGCCAGTCGTTATATTTCCGTGTTACCTGCCATTGTTACTTGAGCGGCGTGTGATTTGAATTGTGTTCTCCTTGAATGTGTTTGCCACTCAGTGTTCTGCACCGTTTTGATTTTTTTTTATGCTGTAACTTCCCTATGTTCACCAAGCTCCTCCACGGGGTCATTTTTGGAAATCAGCTTAAGGCTGAAGGTTTCTTCCCCGCGTAAAATGCAATCAATCGAACAATCCAAGGCACTATTATGATTACAATTGTTGACACAGGCAAAGCCTCACCGACTCTTATTCAGGATGGTGGTCGCCAAGAACTCGTTGAGATGTCACTCGTCACTGATGTTAACCGTGGCTGAGCATCTAACTCAGACAGCAAGATGCATAGCACAATGCGCTAACCACTGCACCACGGCTCCCTACGTCATTGTTGGGTAGTGTGACTGTACAATGATCACCTACACAGGTGCCCATGGAGGGTAGCAAAGCTGAACTTCAACCTTTTTCACCCCGGGCTTAAAATGTGTGAACAATTATAGGAATTTGACTGTTGAACTGCTTGGAGATAAATCGACGATTTTAAATGGCAAGGCTGTATTTACCGGTACACGTGGCTTAATCAACATAAATCATTCTGTTCATCATTCTGTACAATTAAGTTAAATAATAACGATCCTTCATTAGGTCACTTTAAAGTAACACGATCATGTGCTTGCATTGCTTGAGTGAGTTGCTGCTGACAATGGACTTGTGAGAAGCGTATGTTGGCATTTCCGCGCACATTAAAGCTAGTTAAAGCTTTCAGACAATAAAACAACCCCAAACACTACCGCAATGTACATTTGTTTTTTTTAAAGATAGCGTTGGGTTTATGGCAATCGATCAGTTTGTTGTATGTACAATTTGAACGATGAATTGGTGATGTCTGGGCAATAGGTGCACGGCCCAGGCCATAGCGATCAATGGTCTTTATCCGATTCACACGTCCCTTTCTACTCTCGACAAAAAAAAGGCCACAATTAACGGAGCTCTTACATTCAACAAACTCTGTGCGCAGGCAACGAACACGCATCCTGTAAAACTCAATCCATTCAGTTCCAGTTTATTCTGCAGTACCCTGTGAGCTAAGGAGCTCTTAAGTGGGCTTTCATCAAGTAAAAAACACACCGTTTCCATGACAGACATAACACATCAGAGAAAAATGATTGAATATATTTATGAATACTCAAAAAAGGCAAGAAATCATATCATTTCAAATAGAAAAAGTAATATTTTAAAAGCTTTCGCCGATTAGGGAATAAAAAAAGTGCAATATTAGAACAGTAAATGGGAAAGAAAATGGCTATAACTTGACGGGTGGTTTCAAAAAAATGTTTTTGTATGAAATGTGGACATCTTTTTAAATAATTAATAGTAACAATTTACGTATTTTGTCAATCCATTGCTGGAGGAAGGCCTCCCCACTCCGTGTCCATAATGGGGGGGGGGGGATTTCATTAATATAGTTCACAGCAATGGCCACTGAGGGTTGCTGAAGTAAAGCCAGGACCAAAATATACAGTGGTACCTCGGTATACGTCGTTAATTCGTTCCAGGAGGTAGGACTTATACCGAAAATGACGTATACCAAACGAATTTTTCCCATAATAAATAAAGGGAAAGGAAATAATCCGTTCCAGAGTATAAGAAATGATATTTTGTTTGGCATAATATACATTAATGGGGTTGTAAAAAATAATTTAGACACTACTTATTACTAAAATGCATACATAAATTAAAATAGATGCATAAATAAATTAAAATAAATTGAAATAAAAATATAATTTAACATCACTTTACCTTGCCGAGAGGAGTTGATAGCCTACGAGGATGGTGGTGAGGAAGGGGAGGAGTCGTGAACAGGGTCTACGCGGGTACGCGGTGACTCATCCAGACCCATACAAGTTCTAGCAAGCGCGTCGTATCCCAAGCAAGACGTCGTATCCCAAGCAAGATGTCGTATCCCAAGACATTTTTTTCTCATCAAAACACGACGTATACCAAATTCGACGTATTACAAAGCGGTCGTATACCGAGGTACCACTGTATATTGCTCGTGACCGATGTCAGCCGTGGCTGGAAATCGAACTAATGTCACCGGAGTTCATAAAAGCACCTCCGATTAACACGGTTGGCTACGTATGGTGCGAAAGAAGTTCAACATTATATGTACATACAGCCATGGCTGGGAATCAAACTCATGTGGCTGGGTTCATGATAGTACGGTGCGTAATCCCGCAAAGCCACCGCTCCACCTGGCCACTTTTGAACCCTGAATGAAATCATACACTTTAACACGTAGGCTTTCGCGACCTCTATTTAAGACCAAAACAGGAGGATTTCTCCACAAGTCTAGCTGTCGCCTGATGATGCTAATTTTTGTAATTACTGGCGAAACTTCACGGTTCTCGAATTGTAAATGCTGCGGGTTTACTCTCCAACACACCGGTGTGCTGAACTAGTAAACAATTGGCACATTTTGTTCACATGACAATCCTTGAAAATTGTCTGTGTCGGGTGGTGGCGGTTTTAACGACATGTTTATATTCATGCGATCTAACTCGAAAGGCCTCTATTATGGAATTCACACAAATATGAATGCCTGTCTTACTCAAACAAGTGGGACAGTCAGTGCTTACCCCCCTTTTGCCAATTCTGAAACGGTGGTGCAAATTCCACATTCCTGTTGGTGAGAACGAGTTTATAGGAAAGATGACAAACGTTCAAAACCCAAATTGAGCCCCGCCGAGGGAAGATGTGCCGAGTTGATCCCAGACTTCGCAATTTGCGATTTGTGGCCACGCCTGCCACAATGTCACGGATCAAAAATAAAGAATGTACCTATTAAAAAATAATGATGACCCAAAGAGTGACCTCATAACCGATGACCTGATTTTATCCCAGCATGTTACCAATGGAATGTTGAACTTACAATTCTCTATTTGTACAGCATGCCATTGTTAGGTAATTTTAAACGTATATATTATAACCAGGGTGCATGCATTGAATATATAAATAAAGACCTTAATCTGTATGTATGTCTCTGAAACCTCTAGGGTACTTCCCGATAAGGTATAAAGCTTAAATTTGGTACATATGTAGCTTTTAGGACAAACAACAGGGAAAAATATAAAAATCTGAGATTTGTCATTTTAAGGCCACCAAATGTCGACTTTAAGTGCCCCATAAAAATGTTTGTGCGTGTCATTCAGAAACAGTTCAAAATATAAGATTGCGGGTTTTTTTCATTTGATAGAGCGTTAAACGAAAAATAAAATTCAAGCGAGAACCATTGGTTTTATCTTTTATTGTTGTTGAGATATTTTGAATGAAAGCGGGTTTGAACTAAAATATTGGCATTTTATATTTCGAAAACGGTAAAAGATAGGAGCTTCCCCTCAGAGTATTAAGTAAAACACTTTTGTGTTCTTTCTCATAAAAAAAATTACGAAATCTTTCAATTGAACGGTTTCCGAAGAAGTTGAATCAAGTCATCAACAATTTTTGCAGAAAATTACAAATATTTGGAGTCGTAGTTCGTGTATAATCGTAGATAAACAAAAATCATATCAGGTGAATCATCATATTTACTGAAAACTTTTGCCTGGCGAAGACAGGCCTTATGAACTAGACGTCTATACAAAGTACATCAAAATCAAGATGTTATCGTGGGTAAAAATTGTTGATACCACAAGACCCTGGCGTTACTTCTTTCTGCCAGAAACCACAGGTTTCACACCGTTAATTCATGACCACCTACATCTGCTGTTATAGTATCCCACCATCTGGCTTTAGGTCTTCCTCCTTTGATTGCAGGACCCATATTGTGTTCAAATCACGAGTTCTCCTTTATTTTTCCCCATCTTATAAACATACAGTGTAATGTGTTAATCCCCCTTCACTCCTGAGATCCTATCTTCCCAGCAGTGAATTCTTTTGGCTCATCACCACGGACACATTTTGCCCAAGACATTTCTACTGTGGTCGGATTCAGACCATCAACGAGCTGTTCTGAGAACCCAGTTAATGTACAGGTGACCGATTTGATTGTAAAAGCAGTGCATGTCAGTGTAACCGCCCAACTAATCCTGCCTGCATGTAAACTGCACACAGAACACATCACTCTCCCGCTATGATTCCGTTGACTTTCACGGATTCAGGGTCAACTTTCGATTCGAGAATATGTTCTCTGTGTCTTGTTTGTACCGTCTTATTTGTCCGTTCAGTATCTGTTTTGTCGGCCCATTTTGTTTATTATGATTTTCTCGATTCCCATTTCTGACACATTGTAATTTCAAACAATAAACATACTGCTCAACATCCACAGGTCGTGTGTCCCCTTGTAATTGTCCTGTTGTTGTTTGTTTACTTCGCCTAAAGTTAACATTTACGTACAATTAAGTTAATTACTTCTTACACGCACGATTCAACGCATGCATTGTGAGTGTGAGTATCAGTTTCCTTGGATGAATCAATGGACTGTTACCTTGCCTATGATAAACAGTTGGCTGGATGAATTCAGCTTCCTGCTTCAATAGGTTTCTGATGAACTTCAATCAACATACACAATTTCGCAAACGTCAATCAGTGGATACCGTATATTTATTTAAAGCGTTGTTTCATCTTGTAAGCAGACGAAGAACGTGAAGATCGAGGCGGTGATGCCATTTCAATAAGATATTCAAAAATTATTATGTCTTTGCTATAAATATCAAGCTTCATTGATGTATATACATGAAAGGATTTGTATATTTTTCCAAAAGGTTAGCATGCTTGTTGAAACACACCGGGGTGTAGAAGTATTTGGAAGAAGAAAGTTTTTTTTCTGTTGAACAATTTCGACCGCACGATCAAACTGCGCGCGATTGCTTAAATAAATAACAGCATGTGTAAAAAGTTTTTAAAATATATATATTTGTCACGGAGAGAAAAGAAAAAAAGGCACACGGAGAAGAGATATTAATGGACTCCTGCTCGCTTCCCTTGCCAGATTTGCGCGACAGCTGGCGTCATTGGTCTGGCCGTTCTTTCGATTTTGGCCTTTAGATTTAATGAGCGGGGAGCGTGCGTGCGCGTACGTGCGCGTACGTGCGTGCGTGTGCGCGTTCCCTCCCGACACACGGAAGTGTGGGCTCAAAATCGCACTCCTTTAGCACACGTGCGGCCGAGTCTCGCAAGGAGGGCCCCGTGATCAATCAAAGCTGACGCATATATTTCAATAATAAAAAAACCTGTTGGAAATATACACGCACACACACATTTATATGATATCGTTGTCCTATTCATCCATCCAGCCTGTCCTGTAACTGTGTGCACAAGGTCACCAGAAGCAACGCTACGCGTTATGCATTTTTCAACAAAGGCGGGGTGTCGTTGTTGACGGATATAATATAATCTCGTGACGTTGTATGGTTGATAGACACACGTAAATGCGTCTATTTTATAATCGTGAGGGGCTGGGGGCTTGAGGTTCACCGCATGGTATGGTGGTCAGGAAAAGTATTTTGTTTTCAACGAAACAATGTTCGGCCCAGCTCTGAGGGCTCGCACGTAAGAATGATTCCTGTACCTCCGATTAGCCCGGTTGGCTACGTACGGTGCGAAAGAAGTTCAACGTACATGCACGTGATCGGCGAGCAGAATCCACATTGTTGTAAGAGCCCGAATAAAGCAACGACGTGTGTTGGGGAAAGAGAGGCCTATGGACATTGTACGTGCACGCCAACGGCTCTTTTGCCAAATCCTTTGCTGGATTAACGGCTTCCTGATGCTGCGCCGATCGTGGGGGGGGGGGGGGGTCATTATTTAACCTTACTTCACCACACTGGTCAGTGCGGATTGAAGGCGGGGAGTATAGATGCGGGAGCATAGAAGTACAGTACGATTGATTTTGTTGTGCTATTCTCTGCTGCTCAAACTATAGATATGCTATGGTGGCGAGATGTGAACTACCTTGCCTGGCATACAAGAGACTGTGGGTTCGATCCCGACCCTGACGCCTATATATTTGGTGTTTCAATGTTCTCTCCCTGTGGTCATGCAGAATGTCCTCCTGGTCCTCCTGTTTTTCCCTCGACATTTAGAAACAAGCGTTTAGAGTATATTGCTGCTATAAACTTCCACGTGACTAGCCACTTCGTTGGGCTATCATTTGTGGCCAGGTTGCTTCTGAAAAAGAGCTATATAGCTCAGTGGGCCTTACCTGGTAAGATAAAAGTAGCTTAGTTTAGTTTATACAGGGTGTATGCTGGCGAGTGCCCATTCTTACCGCGTTGAGTCGGTCTTGATTGAGAAGGCTCAGCAAGGTTTCCTCAAATCGCTCCAGCGACGGAGGCAGAGTCACCGTGATGTGGTCAAGAAAGCAGGGACTGGACTTCAAAAGTCTTGGCTTCAACAGGGCATCACCTGAAGGAATGTAATGCAACGACTGTTACAGCACTTCTAAAGGCCACGCAAGACGCGGCGAAAATATTATGGCAATTGCTGCCAACAATCGTCGCTGGCAATAGTTGCCGCGATATTTTTTTTGTAAAAAAAAACACGTGGTTGCCAAAATCTGGAAAAATGTGATCGCCCCTTCACTCCAGTGTGAAACCAGGAAAGCAACTTCCAATGAGGTCACATGCATTCCCAAGGTTGTGTGCTCTGTAGACCAATCATCGTTCATTCAAACATATTTTTCAACTCTGTGACACTGCCATCCAAGTTGGCAAAGTTATTCATGGTGAATGCCCTGCCAATGAATGTTGGCAGCAAAAATTTCCCCCAATACCGCCCTGGTGTACATGGCCGTCATAGGATAATCAATTCTTCTTTTGCACGGGCAGGGCAAATAACAAATGTATATATTGATGTCGCACGGATTTAAGCAATGCTCGGGTGGAACAGACAATATTGTAAAAAGGGACGGATGGATCCATGGTCGAGCGCCTTGATGGAATGGCAATGAGAGAATAGAACAGCGTCCGAAGAGGACATCCGCCGAAAATTTTGGAACGGGGAGTTCGGCTCGTTGTGCCGGCGTTCGGTGGATCTTTGCATCACGGGGATCGTGGTGGATGGCAGCGGCTCGGGCAAGTTCTCATCCAGCAGTCCATCAACCACGGCCGATTAATAATGAATTTTTAAACAAAGTTAATATCAAAAGCAAGCGGGACACATTATAACAACAAACATGTTATTCAGACCTTCTGAAAGTGAGCGTTCAGAAGGCACGGGTGGGCTCGTCTCTGTCTGTCTGTGTGGTATGATTTTCCTCTTTCTAAACGAAGGAACGTGTGACTTTTGAAACAACATGTCCAGGAGCGGGTTGGTGAAAGCCGGTTCGAAAAATACATTTTCGTGCAATCAACGGAGATTGCACACAAATAATATTGAACAAAATTGGTGCGGTGTTTGAACTTGATTTAGGAAACACCCCCCCCCGCCCGCCCTCCGTCCGCTCCCCCCACCCCCCCCAATCTGATGTTACAGAAAAACAGAGATGTCAAACCACAGAACAAAACGCTTACCAGCACAGGACACGGAGAGAATATTGCACAGAATAAACAGTCAGATCTATATTTACCTTCTAAGTAAGTGAACAAGACATTAGGGGGATGTTCATTGCTGAGTGATTTAAGATTGTGATGCTTGGGAACTTTGTTGTGATCTCGGAAATTGGTTCATTCCACATGTTCTCTTTTGTATTAATCTATGTTCAATTGGCTCACGTTATCCTCTGCCACTTAACATGCTACACTTATTCGGGAAGCAGCATTTAGCAATATCTTTGTTTTTGTGGTGCAGGTTTCGATTGACACAGTTCATTATTAATATTATTATGCTTGTTTAACCAGAAATGCTTCATCGAGTCTCGGGACTCTTTTTCAGGAGGGTCCTGTTAAGTTTCCACAGTAGGCGGCGATGATTTGCTACTTATCAATTCAATTTCATTAGATAAGCAAATTTAGACCCGTGACGCCGGCACACAAACGGCCTACTCTTGCGAATGACACCACGGGATCTTTAAAGTACAAGGTGAAGCAGACGGTGCGTAGTTATGTGATGATTACGCCCGCAGTATTAGCCAGGGCAGCCACTGGATCCGAACCGTGAACCTCCACAACAAGCAGCGAACACGCGACCGCTGGGCCGTGTCGCCGCCCAAAGATAGCAAACAAATTTCTGAAGGAAAAAAAAACACAACTTAGATATCTTAATATATTCATGACACAGCAAAGACAACTTTTCATGTGTGAAGGAGCTGTTTTTTTACGTGCGTTGGCATGTATCCATTTATCTCCGTAGCGTTTCCGTGATGAATGCAGAGCAGATTAGGGTGTACTGGCACTTGATCTGGCTCTTGTGCCATCTCAGTCCTTCCATGTAAGCCCTCACCCCTCTTGTGTTATAATTATAATTTTAAATGTTCTATCTTTACAGGTGACGAATGAAAGGAAGGGGTATCAAACTAGATTCGAAGTCACGTAGAAATAAATTAAATTAAATAATAGGCGGTATCATGACATTTTGTTCAATATAGCGTCGTCATTTGTGCAAATTGCACCTCAAAATCGCTGAGGGACCAAAGACTGGAAAGGCAGCCAGTTGGTGAGCCGGCACCAATAACAGTCCGAGCTCTGCAGCCCTCTATATATAAAGATGTTTTCAGCCAATTAATGAGAGCCCCCTCGCACGCGCGGAGAAAAGCCACGCTGTGAGATGGGACAACACTTCATCCCCATGTGAGCTGGAAACAGATGGAGATTAGTCCACACCCGTAACACTGCCTCCTCCGAGCAAACCAGGGTATGGCACATCGACGCACACGAGGAGGGAGTCTTGCAGCAACATTTGTGCGAGCCACCAACCCTCGCCTAGACAGTGTTCTATTACAGGCCATGTACCACCGCCCGGCACATGCAACCTGCATTATTGACATGCAAAAACATATGGGTTTAATGCCCGTAACGACGTGAAATTATCTCTAACAGTGTTTAGGAATACTTAATTACACTAAGATATAATTAGTCATTTCACAGTATCCACATATTCGGATTTGAGTGTCCGTTGTGGGTAGGATGGATGGGCGTAAAGTTTGAGTCTCAATGACCATTGTAAAAATGAAATCCTACAAAAGTACGAAATAATCCTCTTTCACGTAATGCGCTGGCGCTTTCGAGTACATTTAGGTCCCATTATGCTCTTGCCATTTTAGAAGCCGAACATTTTAAAGCCACAGCACTCAGTAATCTAGAGACGATTTCATGGCTACCCACTGGTGTGATATGCAAGCGGTGCCCCACACTCAAATAAATTTGGCGATCTCCCAGCAAAACTTCTCCGCCAGGCAATGTGTAGCATGTGGCTAGAACTCCACAAGATGTCTGGAGGTGGATCTCTAACTTTAATGCGCTACGATGGAATAATTTCCAGCATGTCTCGTACACGCAAATGGTTAACTCTTTTCTCGAATGCAATAACATGTTCCGGGCCATCTTGCAATTGACCGAGTGTGGTAAATTTTTATCCTGTTAATTAACAAGCTGTCAGCTGAACACTGCTGGGGTCCGTTGGGTAAGGGTATCTGAGCAGAGGTGCAGTCACCACAATTGGGCCGTGCGCAATTGTACTAAATCGGAGAACCGTGATCTCCCGGGGCTACCAATGTTACTTCGAGCAACACCCTCATCCTCGTCCCCCACTTTATTTTGTAGGCGACCATACTCCGGGGATTATGCAGAATAGTGGGAAAGCATGAGGGTCACAGGACGTGAAATCTGGGCCGGTACGCTTTCGCATTACGTCCTGGCGCAAATGAGATTACAGCGACTGGCTGCTGCTCATCCGATGGAATATCTCCAGATGTAGAAAACATTTGCCTGGGATAAGCCGGCTTTTGCTGAGACTACCGGCTACCGCAGCATTAACAGCTGCGTGCCATTCGTCTCTGACGTGTTCCCTACTTCGGATGCCACTCTGTCATTAGTCTCCATCAACCGGCCATCATTCCTTCTCGCGACATGTCCTGCAAAGCCCACTCACTTTTCGCGATGGTGACTGTCACATCGTTGACTTGCGAATGTCCTCTAATCGACATCTATTCCTCCCTCCTATCTCAGTGTAACTCCCGGAATGCACCTCCTTACACGCTTTTACGGGGAAAAAATTTCAGCTCTTTGTTCCAAAGGACACAATTATCATGATTAGCATAATGAAAAGTCACTCAAGCATCATGAAACTATTTCATTTCATAAGCAAACTACATGACAGTGTGTACTTCAGACATCAATGGTTGACAATCGGTAAAAGCATCCTTATAGCCTGTGCTCGAGTCGCCCATTTGTAGAACGGGTGGCGCTACGGATACTTAAAAAGATAGCAGTGTCTCTTAGTGACATTGACACCAGCAAAATCACAGGGACAATTATTCAGCATCAGTGGGTGAGAGACAGTGCTAGTGCCCAAGCCCCCACCCTTCAGCCTGCCCTTGCAGCCCCTAATCCTTTATTACATTATTACTATTAAGAAACGTAATGTCATCAGGATAAATTGCTAAGGGGGTCTGATCTTGAGAGCGTGACACCACACAAAGCTTCTGCTCGTTTCAGGACAATTTGTGGCATTCGGGCCGAGCGTTCGGATCAGGCAAAGGAAACCACACGTCTCTCTCTCTCTCGCCTCTTAGGAGTTATTTACAGATCCCCTTAGTTTGGTTATCTTGAGTTGTAAATGTCGCCATTGATTACTAAATAAACGAGTCCGAAAGTCTGAGACTTATGCATTCCCATTGAATCTTTAAGATTCATAAATATGGCTCAGTTAGGCTTAGGGCATTGTATGGTAAAAGAGCTGCCGAAACAAAGTGTTTCTCTTTTTCAAATTATTCTGCAATAATGAACAATTTTATTATATCAGTGTACTAACACAGTGCCACGCATGCGCTTCAGCACTCGCCGTTGTGTTTTGATCATGATCGTGACCTCGATGTGGCCTGTGGAACTTGTAAATGTACAACAGAGTGCTCTGCTCCTCCGAAGATGTAAGCATATCACTTCTGCACACATACAACCATTCTGCCAATCCACTGCTGGATGAGGGCCTTGCGGTTCACGGCGGTTTATTTGGCAAAGCTTTACCATGCTGGTCAGTGCGAGTCGGTGAATTTGGAGAGCATAGCTGTGGAAGCAGAAAATAGTACAACAGTGCATTTTGCAACACTGCCTTTTGCCGACCGGCACTTAGCCACATATTACAACCTGGCATGGACAACCATCCCATTCCCTCCCTGCGATCTCTGGTAACTGCCACCACTGCGGACGGTCTTGGGCCGTGGTTGTCCTTGTAAGAGTTTCTTGCCTTAAATGGAGCTTTACCGGCTGAAATAATACAGCTTTAGTCTTCATGCATTATGTTCAGCAAACCCGATCCAGGCTCGAACCTGCTTAGCTTCCGATATCTCAATGCGGGACGATTCAAGCATATTACTAGAGATGACGAATATGCCTTTCTGGACATTGTTCATTAAAAGCCAACAGATTTTTTGGGTTTCTAGACACAACGTGTTTAACGACACCAACACTGGTACAATGTGTCTGAAGAGCACTGCAGACCGCCAATCGAAAAAGAAAAAAAGAGGACTGCACTCCCTGGATGATTAATCTTGATGCATTCAACGGAGGTAACGTTTTCGAGCAGAGAATTAATGAGTCGCACCGTGTCTTGGCTCATAACTGTGAAGAATCCAAATGTTAAGGATCTTGTAAGTGTTACATCTTCTTTCGGAGAAGAGTTGTGTGTGGGGGGGGGGGAGGGTTATAACAAGGACAACAACTGCACGGCCGGAAAATAGATAACAACAACACAGGTGGCCTTACCAACGGCGGCACAGGGCTATAAAGATTAGCAAGAACACACTGGGGGGGTCACATGCTCTGCTTTAATGGGCCGTAACGGTAAATTTATACGGCACTTTGCGGCATTCAGACACATCCACTTGATCGACTGTAATGATCCCGTCGCACAACAACGTGGATCGTCCTTTGCATGTGCTGCAATAAGCCGTCTGATTTATCCCTCCGCGAACGTTATTTACCGCGATGCATCATTTTTAGTGCCAAGCAGCATCAACGAACGGAAGAAACAAAAGTTTGTTCCGTCCGCTGTGTTCCACCGTGAGTAACCGGCCGGAGTTTTGCGCGTTCCGTTACGCTTTTGTTGTTGCGCTTTGCAACAAAACCACGGGGATGGATTTTTTTTAGAGATTCGATTAAGGGGGGGGGGGGGAAGTGTTGTTTCCGAAGCAGCTCCTAAGTTGTGGAATATCTTGCCGTGGTTATTTAAGCACATCTGCAAGCGCCATCGTTTTTTAAAATAAAATCAGAAGCTTACCTTCTTACAGACTGCTTGCTCCGATTGGTGTTTCATAACACACCAAATTTTGCAATTTGCTCGCTTCACGAAGGATGCTTGGTCCGTTTCACTTTTAGTTTCTGAATTTTGTTTTCCCCTGCCAAGTCAGCACTTAAGGATTTATTTCATCTATACAAATTAGCTGTAGAAGAATTAAATGTTTTTTTCTTTCTTTCTTTCAAATACACGCAGAGTGCAAGCATGACGGGGCTTCACGAAAGTCAAGAGAGAATGAATCCAACATCATCAGCAAAAGTAGCAGCCGCAGCGGCTATTATCGCCGTCAAAGTAAAACACAACGGCGAGGAGGCATAACGAAGCGGGCCCATTCGGACAATGTCGGATTGTCGTCGTGGCAAACGACAAGTGCGTAACTAAGCCGCCCGCGTGTGTCATGTACGTGCGAACGCAGATTGTGCGCCCTCGCACGCGCCTTTCGCACGAACTTACCGGAGTTAGCCGGAGCCGATGCCAGGCCGGGGACTATCGCGGAGCCGGGGAGAGGGCAGTTTTCGGGCAGCAGATGCAGTGCCTTTGCGAGCGGCTCGTGCGGCTGCAGCGTGTAGACCAAGTGGGCTCCGGCGATGGGCAACACCAGCTTGTTGGCTACAAACAAGTGCAGTTTGGCAGACGGAGTTTCAAGTCAAATCCCAATGCCCCGAATTGAACAAGCCACTGTCTGGTGGCACCTGCCAGCAATCAACCACTGCAAGCATAGGATTACATGAATTTATTTTGATACTGGATTCATGGCACACGGGCGAAAAAGCATCTTTCTGGAATTCTCAAAGCAAACGAAAACCTCGTATAGTATCGTGGCTGACATTTACCCAGACGATCACTCCACACAACAACTTAACACTCCGGAAAAGAAGCGGTGTGCCACTAATGATTTCTCTCAAAAGCAGGCGAGGTGAAAATAAAGTTTTAAAAAATTTACACGGCTCCCCCACCCCCCTCCACCCGGAGCCCCAGCCCGGCAATAAAGTAAAATTCATAACAAATTGACGAGTTTCTTGAGTGCCCGCAACAGGACGGAGTTAAATTTAATATAACCAGGCACTAAGTACCTCCAGGGCCAAGAGGCACCTCATCAATTTATCAACTGCTAGCTCATGCCAACTCCTCGTATGAACTCCGCATCTCCAATCAGCGCGGTTGGCTACATTCGGTGCGAAAGAAGTTCAACATAAATGCATACAACTCAAAGACTGTGTCTGTGTTCATAGTATTGTGTCATTAGGTGTTAGCATCATGAAAATTAAACTTCAGTTTGTACTTTACACGATAACATCGCCTCCTGCCTGAATCACTGTTATAGAATGAGATGGCTTTCTACTGAGTGAAGGGCACGGTACAAATTCCTCTGGACAGAGCAGTGGCAACGAAATTCTACATTCTGGGTTATGTAAGATAACAACAATGGCACCTTTGCCTATAAATTGTTGCAACGTAGGTTACATGGCAAGAATCAACGAGCTTCTCCCAAACCGCTTCCACTTGGGCGTTTAACGCTGTGCGCAAGCCACAACCTTTACACGTTCGACTGCTCATTAACGACGCCGCAGATGCAAATGAAGGGATCCCACGGGAATGTGTGAGCACGTTTCCTTGATCGTCACGGATAGGCAAGGGGGGGGGGGAGGACCCGTGCTAGCCTTTATCCCGATTAAAAAAAAAGTCAGCAATGCTGATAAGCCAATTATTTTTGGTGACGCTGCAATGTTTGGCAGTTGCGCACAAGCGCCCACTAGACACGTTCGTTAATGACACTGCCTTAAAACAGAAAAGCACATTGGGAAAAGTATACGAGAGGTGACGTTTCAAGAAACGGCCCTTCTTAAGCACGTGAATGGGGATGTCAATGGGGTAGAAAATTAGAATAAGCCATTGACTTCCATAATTAGAACAAAATATATCAGGCTGCAGGATAAAAAAAATATTTTATTTACCGGGGCGAACGGCAGTTATTTAAATGTCTTTCTAAACAAACATTTACAGCTGCTGTCGAATTCACAACATCAATTAATGGGTTGTAGATTCACATTTGGATATTTAAATGCGTGTTAATTCATATTCTACTGCACTCAGGTGCCAAAGAACATGAAGACACTCTTGTTTTGTTGGGTTTCATATGGGCTTCATTTCCCATTCCAATTTAATCAAATTGCCCTATTGGCAAAACGGATCAGCCTTTTTCGGCCAAGGACGTCACATTCCATAGGCACTATTCACCTCTCACCTATCCATGAAATCATTATCTAGTTGTGCCAGCTCACAAGGTACAATTACTACTGCTGATTAAATAAGTCTGAAGGCTGATGAAAGAATTACCGAATATCCACGCACGTGCACGATTTCTCATCCTCGCTTTGTTATTCTCGCGGGGGGAGAACAATTGTTATATTTTATGTTATTTTATGCATCCCATACAGCATCTCGAAATGCGTTCGCGTTTTACACGTCACATCAATCCAAACTGTATTCGTAATTGGGCGTAATTTCGCCAAATTTCCTTATTAAATCATCCGAGCCGAACATGACCGGAGCCGCCCGGGGTCGCGCTGTTCGGTGTTCGTTGCTCTCCGTGCGCGCGCTAGCAGACACGTGTAGGATGGCGGGTTTATCCCGGTTAAATGTCATCTCCGCCCGCTGATATTCACGTGCCGTCGTCACGGGCCTCCAATTTGACACCCCGACAGCCATGTGTCATGGCCGAATTAGCAAGCGGCAATGCATTCCATGGCACACAAAAAGGAGCGATAGGCATGGAGGGAGGGCCCTTGTAAACAAGCCGCACGAGTGTGGCATTTAAAAATAAAACGCCTTTCAAACAACAGTAGTAAACAATGTTTACAAAACACAACCGTATATTTTGTGCGTCTTTAAATGAATTAAATTTTTGTCACCAATTACATAATTGCCGTCTAATTGAGACTAACGAGGGAGTGGGAGCCTAAGGAGGGTAACACGCCAGAGAGGGCTTTCACTGCGGATATGGAAAGATTAAATCAGCTCGTGCACACGTGCTAAGTGGATGGATACATCGCTGGACCATGAGGGATGGCGGCGGCTAGTGAAAGGCCTTCATCCAGCAGTTGAGCGATCACACCTAATCATGACATTTTCCACACGTGTTGCTAGTGTGGAAGGAGCATTCTCGATTGAAAACTCAATTCTTTAGAACTGCTTTTTGTGTTTCGTTGGCCTTCCCCCGAAACCTCCGATTAAGCACGGTTGGCTACGTTTGGTGCGAAAGAAGTTCAAAATACATACAAACAGGGATGCTTGGCTCGCTGTGTAAGGGTTAAACCGATTTCACAAGCAAAGCAACGGCGGTTTGTAACACCCACTGTTGTGAGTGAGGTTCAGGGCTTTGGGCTGGAGGGCAATTATGCCGTTAAATTAACTCCAAAGTCAGACCAGCCCGCCTGCAAGGAGCGCAACAACAGCGAGCCGCATTTAAACAGCAGCGCACGCCGCAGCTCAGTGGGTCTCCATTTAACACGGGAGGTCGTTTCACGCTGTTCCAGCCAACGCAAGAGGCATCATGCACAAGATGTACGATCGCATTGTTAAGCGCAGGTAAGGCGTCTCTCTGCTGTCAAGGCCCTGCTGGAGAAGTCATCCATACTGGAGGTTTCTCAGGGTTCTAAATCTAAATACAATTGCCGGCCATGACCTTGGGCATAGTACTCCATGCCGTGCACGGAATACAAGACGGATGTTAATTGTGGAATCTTTGTTCTTTCCTGCGCAAGACCTGCGTTGATGATCGAGGGAGCAATGTTACCAGTTACGGGGGCGAGGGGGGGGAGGTTTGAAACGTAAACACAATTTGCATGCCGCAAATAGCACCGTACTAACGATTTTCTTAACCACTGCTGTTGCCAGAGAAATATAGCGGGTCTAGTGTTGGTAGATCACCGACTCCCCGAGACCTCAGTGCTTGACTGCTTTACCCACTGGCCACCAAAAAAAGTCCCCAAACATTCCTAAGTTATTATCCGCACTCCCTCCTGGACCCTCTGCACTCGCATGACCTCACCGAAAGCAATCACACTACATAGTGTATCGAATGGATAAACGACTGATAATTTTAAGTATCGCATTTAAAAATATATATATATAGGGAAGCTAATCTGCATTGAGTCTGGTTAGCGCTTAGATGGGCAACCACCATGTACAACTTGTTAATTATAGGCTGCTGCAGGCCCACGTGGTGGTCAGCTGAGGGCAATGCAGTTGCCCCGAGACCTCCTTTGCCAGTATTAAATTATGATAATGGGGTTTTCCCCTTTCTGGCAATAAAACAGTTGTGTAAAGATGTTAAAACACCAAACTGAAACCTTTGCGAGGAATCATGTCTGCATTAGCCACATATACTTGTGGTGAACATGCAAACAAAAAAAACTATGCTCTGGTAGTATACGATTGGTCCACACCACAGACAGCTTTCTTTAGAGCCTAGTCTCAAACAGTGTTAGACCAGCGGACGCCAAAAGGCGAACAGCACGAAGGTAAGACAATGCACATAGTGGTCAGAGCATGTTTTTGTGTTTGTATGTTCACAAGTATATGTGGTTAATGTAGACATGATTCCTTGCAAAGGTTTCAGTTTGGTGTTTTACCATCTTAACACCTGTTTCATTGCCATAAATGGGAAAACCCTATTATCAGTTGACCCCTGGTTAACATTTTTTAATCCGTTCCACCAAAAACTAGTGTTCACCGAGAGAACTGTTAAATGGGAAATCACTGAGTCTGCAAGAGAGCTGTTTCCACTGCCAAAACAGAAAACGCAATGTAAACAACGCCAGCCGAGGTCTAAACGCTCATAAATGGGCATCGCCGATTGGCTGAGGGCATGGCTCAGCCCCACTTAGGAGCACTAGGATTGGCCTAAATTGGCGCCCGCGTGAAAAAACGTGAACATGTCGTTCGTCAAAATGTTAACTTTAGTCGAAACCATAGGGTCCTATGGGAGGCGAAACATTAACCAAAAAAACATGAAATCGATGTCACTCTTAACCGAAGGACTCCTGTATAGCAAAATACATTATTGTACTGAACTTATTATATTCACGAACGACTATGCTCCCCGCTTTCACCAACCAGCACTGAGCAGCGCAGTTAAGGCACGGTCAATGAACCTCGACGTCCTGCAAAGCATGGGGATGCCCTCATCCTGCGGTGGACTGACAACAGGGCTGTACACAGGAGGTCATGGGTTCGATCTCTATCCTGATGCCGCCAGCTGTATATTTGGAGGATGTTCTCCCCGTGGTCGTGTGGATTTTTCTCCGGGTCCTCCGGTTTTTCCCTCCACATTTAGTAACGTGCTTTCAGAGTATTTGGCTACTGCTATACATTTCCTAATGATAAGCCGCCTCATTGGGCTGTAATTTGTGGCTAGGTCGCTTCTGAAAAAGAGCTATGTAGCTCAGTGGGGCCTTACCTTGTAAAATAAAGGTAGTTCACTTTAGTTTAACATACGCGAGTATACACACACACACCTCGTATTTTAGAAGGTAGGGCGGAGTCCGGGAATGAAGTGTTCGTGACTCGGCTGCGATGCCCTCTCCCCACGTGGCACCTCTGCTCATGGCAGGACGAACATATCAATGGACTGCGATGACGGACTCGATCCCATTTAATTGAAATTTAATTTCTGGGTGTGAGCCCAGCCCACCACCACAGTATTTCTGCACAGAGGTACAAGCCGGCCAAGTGTGGCCAATATATATTCGGAGTAGTCTAAAGCCGGCCCCTACTTTGTGGCGCAAACATTAAACTCCACCCCCAGGAAATACATTTCCGTTATCAATTTCTGCATGGCGGTGATTTGATTAAAAAATTGGAAGGTGATAGCCGTCGTTTTAGCTGTTCGTCCTCCACCATATGTTATGATGATAATGTGAAATCCTTGCAGCTTCCCAGGAGAGAACGGTTATGGTGATCGCCTTGCACTTGTGCATCGTCGTACATTATTTATGTACTGCCGTTTTTCAACTGAAGACCTGCTTATAACACCTAACACTGGCAAATCCAAGGCTGCTTATGTGAAGCCTTCCAACTATGGGCAGACGTCATAATTTTACGCCCGTCTCGCATGGGGGCTCCAAACCCCCGATAGAAGAAGTGCTGGCTCAGTACTTTGATTCGGAGGATTAGGTCCCCAAAGCCACCCAAAAGTCTCTCTCTGTCCCATCTCGTTTTCGATCGTTCTCCCCCCCCCCTTGCACCCACCCTTCCTACTAAAATAATCTTCCCCTTCACGTGAAGCAGTCCCCTTCATTAACCACTGATGGTCCCTCTCTGAAAACCTCATCACTCCTTCTCCATTGCCAATTCTCTTCTTCTTTAACTCCCCTCGCCCCTCCACTCTGTTCCGTCCCTCCCCTGTAGCCCCTTCGTGAACCCCACCTGTTCCTCTTTCACGGTCACTCATTCCTCAGCCCTGGCCCGGCCTTGCCATCTAAATAGTTCGATTTTTGTTGCCGCTTTTAACTGTGCAAAAAAGCGCCTTTACTTAGGTGCTTATAAATATTAAATGAGATAACAAGTCACCACGCACACACACTGAAACCGATATGCAAAGTGCAACATCATACAGAACGTAAACAATAATATATTTTAGTACTTATGGTTTTCATAGGTGGTCGCCGATGCGCTCTGTATCCTTCCCGCCAACCCACTCCGAAATGTCGCGTAGTACAGCATTTATGGGATAGTTTTTAATGGCAATGTACAGCCCCTTCCTCAATCCCCTGCTGAATGATGGCCTCCACAGGCTGACAGCCTTGGGGGTTGTTTGGGCTAACAGCACCATGCTGCTCGGCGCAGGTTGGTGAAGCGGCAGGGAGCCCAGTATTGGTTTTCGATATCAGCCATCGCTGATGTTAGCGATGCCTGAGGAACGAACTTAAAATCCACAGGCCCACATCGCAGTGCGCTAACGACTGTGCCACCGATCCACCCTCCAATGGTTTTCCATCAACAAATAAAAGTAGTTACACACACGTACAGTATATGCACGCGAGCTTCAATTACGTACGGGTACTCTTACTACTGCAACCGTGTCCGTAGTTGTCATCCGTTCACCAGTGGACGGATGATGAATGGCACGCGATTGCCCACCCTTTCCCTTGGCCAAACGCACACCGTTGCGCACACGCTCTTGGTATACACTCAGTCTGTTGCTTTTGCGAATTGCGGATGGCAGTGAAATGCTGCGCACTCGACTGTTGGCTCTCTCCATTCAACTTGCGCCCACTCAGATGATGCCCTCTCAAACAAACGTGACTAGTTTTTTGGAAATGGGATATTTTTTCTGCGATGATCTTTGGTTCATTGCGCATGCTCGTGCTACTATTTTTTTTTGTTGCTTTCCAGCTTTCATAAGCAGGATTACGGCTGAACATCTTTCAACAAATCGATAGTAATATGATCATGATGATGATGATGGACAAACATCTTTCAACAAATCAATAGTAATATGATGATGATGACGACGGACAAATCTCTTCCAACAAATCAATAGCAGTATGATGACTCTGATATTGCTATATGGTTGGGATCCACGGATTTAAAGGCAAAGTTCAAAGTTAACGAGGTGGTGCATTTAGGGGGGGGGGAGGGGGGGCAGCAGCGCAAAAATAGGTAGCTGATGCCATCCGTTTGTAGTTTTTGTTTCAACATCTCCAGTCGTAGGTGTGGGTTTTCTCTGGGCACTCAAAATGCCCTCAATCGTTGCCCCTTGTAAAAGTCCGAAAGACCATTGCACATATAAGAAGAACACACTGAAACACCACAGGGACTGGTTGGACACCAACCTACTTCTCGCTACGGTAGTGACATGCGAAATGCCTCGCCTGGTATGCAGGAGGGTCGTGGGTTAAATCCCGACCCTGACACCTACAATATATTTTGAGTTTGCATGTTCTCTCTATCTCGCTGTTGTCATGTGGATTCTTCTCCGGGTCGTCCGGTTTTTCCCTCCACATTTACAATCAACATGCACTGAGAGTATTTGGCTGCAATACATTTCCACACGATAATCGACTAAGTTAAGCTACCATTTGTGATGGTCAGGTCACTTCTGAAGAAGACATGTATGGAGCTCAGTGGGCCTTACTTGGTAAAAGAAAAATAATAGTAAAGTAGTTTCTCCACTGTTTCCTACAAACACCTCGTTGCAATGTAGTTTCGGTAAGTGTTTTTACGTGCTATTTTACCCAGGGAAGCCTCACCGATTTGAATGATCCTTTTTCAGGAGGGTCCTGCCAGGTTTTTTTGATAGAGGGGGGTGATGATTTGCTTTGTAGAATTGCACTTGAGTAATGTGCGGGTAATTTTTCAAATTTATAAAATTTGAACCATGACACGTACTCCATCTCTCCATGATTCGCTAACCTCACCTCTGAGTAATTGAATCACAAGAATGTGGCAGCACACAGCAATCCTGCATTTACTACAAAAATACAATTATACTCAATTCATGAGATTTTGTTAAGCAATATTTTTGACACATCAAATATGTCAAAAACAAAATGAAACAGATATTATTTCAATTCACAATACTACCTCTTGGTTGATACAGTTAATGCAACTATACATCTCATATCCAAGCATCAATGTTTTTTCTGTACAGTGTTTTTTCTGCAATATTCTGCTGTCTTTTCTTGGATTTTCTGTTTGCTCTTAGTCACATATTCACTTTAAGATGTTTTCTTGTTCATGTTTTTGTTTTTTGTTTGTTGCGGTTGCACCCGATTCAAGAGCCGAATGGCTCACAGGGCTATATCTAATACATGAACTTGAATAGATATTAAAAAAAACATTGTTTGAATGACAAATATAACGGCTTCAAGACAGGAATGGTAGAAATGATTCCTACAAGCTGAATCTAATTGACACAGATAAAAAAAATTAAATTGGATCATTTAATGAGTTAAACCTCTTGACCGTCATCCTCCTTTCGGCAAGACCTATCCGTCGCAAGCAGTGGATCCAAAAACGATTCCCATTATCCGCAAATCCCCAAAGAGTAATGGGAAAAATTATATGCTGAATAAAAAAAATAATCAATCATTTTCCCACGGCAGTTAATGCTTCTACTGTTTATTATGAATGGACGTTAATTTCCGTGACAAAGTGAATTTTACCACGGTATAAAAGTCACAGAGCAATTTTCATATTAAAAGGCTGAGAAGCTGGTTAAACAACGAGCGGCTACTCACACATACCTGTCAACCCCTTATCAGTGCCTACCTTATTACAGACCAATTCAGACCTTATTGGCCACACCGTGCCCTTATGAATCTCAACGTTCATCCTAAAAAGTCCCATCACAAGCGAGAAACACAAATAGACGAAGAAATGTTTTCCCGTATTGAAACGGCTGTACGCCGTATGGACCTGAAACTAAATTTCCCTGCACAAGAATACGAGTAAACCATATGGGTTGCCAGATATGCTCAGATGTAAATCAGGGACCCACTGTGGCGTTGACTTGCTCCTCTGACATTGGACATCAGGCCTCAGAGACAACCGATTCACATCATTTTTTTGAGACTCTTCTCCCTAACAAAGCCATCAAAGTGAATGCTAAGGAGGCAGTCAATTTATACGGTAAAGGTTTCATACATCACGAGAGAAAAAAGATTACTCACGTGGCCTTCACCAGCGCGACGAGACTAGCAGAATTATCTCGGGTCTCCTCCCATTGCAGTTCTTCTTTTGTTTCCAAATTGACTTCACTTTGAAAACAAAAGCGCGCTCCAACGCTGATCAATGATGTCCTGCAATGCAAACCTTGCCCGAGCCTCCCTCAACTGGCCGGCGATGGATTGATCGGAACATTAGCTTTTATAAGGTCTTAAATTGAAAAGTCAATGCAAAAAAAAACAGAAAAGCCAAGAGATGAGAGAGAGGCAGGGATTGGAGGGCCTGGAGTTTTTTTTTACTTCACCATTTGGATGATAAAGAAGAAGAGCTCTGTGTGTCGTGTTAAAAATACTACGGCTCCCCATTAAGAATGACAAATAAATATATATTTTTGCAGGTTGAGGTGGCCAGGAGGCTCAGGAGGACCCCTAAAGTCAGGGGGCACTGAGCCTGGCACCCCTGAGATTTTGGCTTCAAATCTGGACAGCCACCTGTGAGAAAAAAACGCGTTCTCAAGTGCAATGAGTTGGTGGTCTCAGCACGTTCACCAATGTCATCTTCTGAGGGTGTTTTCTCTGACACCAGATGGTGCACTGCATGTGTAAAGAGTTCCGAATGTAAACGTCCAAGTCTCATGACGTGACGATGCCGATAGCATGCTTTGAATAGAATTGAGAGGGGTAAAAAAAAAGAAAATAAATTTGCCAATATAAAATCATCCTTTACAGGTATACTTGAGAAGTGTAACAAGGTCAGAGCTTTCGATTTAAAGCTTTCGTGACCGCAGGGATTCATCTTCTTGGTCCTTTCGGTAAAGTCACGTAGAAGGGAAATAATAAACAATAGACTTTACCGAAAGAACCAAGAAGAAAAAAGGTCAGAGCTATTAGAATTCTCAATGGGTTGCCAGAGTTTGGCTGTTCTGATGTTCTCGCACATAAAGCTTCTCATCTGCATGAAGCAAATATGCCGGCAGCACGATTACACAAGCAACAAAAGACGACACTTCATTAACAGCTTCTTTTAATATATTTTTGTAAAGTCCTTTATATTCAGAATTTTAAATGCCTCTTATTATCATGACATATTTTGAAGATTCACAAAGGCAATGTCCTTCGGGTTATACTCCCATTTTCTGTGAAATACCTCGTTTATCCAAATGCTTGCTGCCAACTTTACACCCGTGACCCCAATTCACCACTCACCAGGGAGGGAATGCATCCGACTCGGATTCTGAAGTACACATGCAAAGGCATGCAGAAGAAGCCAAGTGACATGAACGGTGAAGGCTTTACAGGTGCGGTTGAAAGTAAACACCAATACAAAGTGGCTACAGTTCAAGTGCCGAGAGAATGAAGAAAACATAATCGTTCCCAGGGCTGGAAACGGGAAGAATTACTGGGGGGGGGGGGGAACTCATAAATTATTCCCCCCACTAAATCTGAGGAGTACGAGCTTCGCTCCATTTGTGGGTATCTGTGTGTGTCTGTGGGTCTCTATGGATGTCTGTACATCTACATCCATGGTGGATGTCATATTTGGCTCATTCCCTCCTTTGGCTGCCCACTCCATCACTAGTCTCGACCGCTGGCCATCATCTCTTCTGGTAATGCCCAAGCCCACTCACTTTTATTAACGGTCAATATTACGTCTCTAACCTGCGTATGTTCTCTTACTTCCCTTGCTGTTCATCTTCATTGTCTCACAGAGCAATTCCAAACACGCACCTCTCCGCGTCTCTTTGCGCACTTCTCAGCTTTTCCTCCCATTGCCTTTGCCAATGCTCGTGTTTCCGATGATTACGTCACAGTAGGCGATGTGTATGGAATCTTCTTGGGAGGCACACTGATTATGTTGCATTTTCAAGATCAAGTTCAGTTTTTCAAGCGGCACTCAAACCTACTCTCGCTCCCAACTTGAACAAAACAAAGGAACCATCATCATTATTTTGACCATCCGGCGGTAATTTCGGTCAAACGTTGTCCGTCTGTCGCCAACCGCGCTGGTCATCGTCGTCGTGCGTTTACCATTTAGCGGCGAGTGAAGGAATAATCAATTTCCAAAAATAACTTTGCAACACTCCACTGTGCGTGTGTTAGACTTGAATCTCAATTGAAAATGATAACTTTTGTTTAAAACGCCACAACTGCGTGTCTAAAAACGTGCCGAATTAAATGAACACAGTAATACCCCAATGTACGCCCTCCCGTTGTACGTACTTTCGCTATAATGTAAGCAACTTATTGATACGCGGTCCCGTTCTACGTACTGCGGTGCCTTACCATGACGTACTAGAGATTTACGAACATTCAGACCCAAATGTTTCACCACTACAGTAGTCTCTATCATGTGGACAAGTACCCTATTCATATCCCCCCCCCCCCTCATATACCGTATTTATGACTATTGTTTATACAAGTGTAAAGTATTTTTAATATGATAAAAACACCTAATAATACGTAGAGTATAACTGACAAGGTAATATATCTCAATATGTTAATAATATACACTTATTTTTCACACTGATGGTTGTACAGTAGAGATGCGCAAAGGGTTACTGAGCATCCTCTGTGTAGGTCCTGTACCACGTTACAATCCACCGTCCCATCTCTAGCAGTCGTACCTACTACTACTAGGAGTAGTAATAGGGAGACTGCCAAAACAAGTCTTCTTTGGCCAGCTGAAGAATGGCAAGCGAGCGCAAGGTGGCCCCAAAAAGCGCTACAAGGACACCCTTAAAGCTTCCTTGAAGAGCTTTGAATTCGCCCTGAAAAGCTAGAAACTCCTAGCTCAGGATCGACCTGCCTGGAGAAGAAAAATACAGGACGGTGCAGTCCTCTGTGAGAGTAGGAGAAGCTCCTGTGCTATCTTGAAGAGGCAGCAGCACAAATCTACCAAGGGAGGACCGTGTGGCTGCACCTCAGAGCTCTACATCCTCCCTGACCTGTCCAGTGTGCCACGGAGAATTCCGGGCTCGGATTGGCCTGTTCAGCCATGTGCGCACTCATCAAAACCCAACAAAATGACAAACGTGCCATGGTCATCATCAACTATGATGGACGAACGAGAGAGAGACTACTAGTAGGTACTCCCTACTAGTAGTAGAAGTATGTTCTGTAACACGTTAAAATCCACAATCCCATCTCTTTGCTTCGATTTCAGTGATTCAGTTTACGTTCTGGTTTTCAGGAACGCATTCTGGGTGTAAACCGGGGTATTGCCTGTATCAGGCAGATATCTGATACGAATCGGCCACACGGTGTCACAGCGATGATGCACGAAGGCACACGGGAAGGACCTAGCACGAGAAGAAACCCATATGGCAGGAGAAATGCGAGGAAGACTTTGAGCAATAGTGCAAAGGATGACTGGAGGGAGAGATGAAAGAAAGTTCGGTTGGAATGGCTGGGAGAGAGCCAGAAGGACAAGATAGGAACAAATAGATAAAGTACACATTGGCCTAATTTGCCAACGGGCAAGAAGATAAACGATGAAGGAGGTTGTTTTAAAGCTGTTATTCTTAACAAATTGATTCCATGGTAGGCGCAACCATATGGTGGTAAATTTATAGTGGCTAGTCTTGTACTTACCATCTCTTTAAAGAGCTTATTTTTTCCCCCAGTGTTTATTTTCGCAGAGTTTTGATAGAATTATAATCATCATCATCTGAATTTTTATTCTAACAGTTCTAACAGAGTAAAATTTTAATTAAGATTTAAAAACACACATTCAATTGGCATAAATCAAAAATGCAACGTGAAAAAACGCATAAACACATCTTTTATACAAGCTGTTTTCAAATTAAAGAAAATTATACGAGGCAGTCTCTTTCACGCACGTTTGGCTTCCGTAATGTAAAACACCTGCACCGTCAAATTTGATGACGAATTCTGATCTCTTCGCACGATGCTCGCTAACACAACGCGAACCACTTCCCCCACCCCCCCCCCACGTAGAACATTATAATATTTAAGGCTTTCCACGGCGAGATCGCAAATACACAAGTCATTTGCGGTAATTACGCGACATTCAAACTTGCGCGCAACCTACAGCAGTTAACAAGTAAAGGAAAAGTATAGGAATGCCTCATCACGTCCGAACAGCCGGTGCGGTAACAACAAATTATGAACATTCTAGATTTGAAGCCTTTGTGACTGCAAGGATCCATAATCTTTGGTTGTTTCGGTAAAGTCAAGTAGGTTAAAAAGGAAAACAAATAAATTAAATCACGACGTTACGGAGGCAACACAAGCCTCCGTCTTCAGGTGGAACCTTCACAGCAAAAATTACTGTAACCAAAGAGTATGGATCCTTGCAGTCACGAAAGCTTCAAATCTAGAATTAATACCCTCTACGGAGAGGAATTTCACAAGCCACCTGTTACAGTACATTTTTGCTGTGACGGTTCCACCTGAAGACGGAGGCTTGTGTTGCCTCCGTAACGTCGTGATTTAATTTATTTGTTTTCCTTTTTAACCTACGTGACTTTACCGAAAAAATTATGAACATTCAATGTGCAGTACAGCTGCCAGGGGTCTGTTTGGTGGGAAAAAAAAGTTTCTCAATTCCAAAACTAAGAGACTTGACACCACTGCGCTAGGAAACAGGGCGTAGCTTATTTTGTACACTTTGCCGTTGACTAATTTAATAATACCCATTTTTTATTAACATGTTTCCGATTGCACTCGAATAATATTGTGCAAGCCAACGTCATGTCGGGAGAGAAAATAATCCATGAATGTCGATTTTTTTTTTAAAAGCTATTGATTGGTGACGCGTTGTAAATGCAATTAAATAACTTGAAATTCCACCAGATGTTGAACTTCCACTCGCTATTCTACATTGCCGCGGCCTCCACGTCACAATGTAAAGAAGAAAAACTTTGGCGTACATAAAGACGATTGATTATTTACTTCCTCTGCCTAGTGAGACTGGGCAGGCATGTCAAATAGCCCAACGAGCATTAATATCAAGGACGCCCTGAAAGAGCTCATTACAGCCTGAATTAGATTAGAAATCAAATAATGAAAATGCAACTGCATGAACATATATATTCTATTTTTTTTATTCCCTAAAACTTAAGATTTTTCTTCCACAGTGTCACTTTTATTCCCCTATATTTTGCGTTCACTAATCAATGTTTCACACCGTTTCCTAATTAGAGAAAAGCTAAATGGATTTTTTTTAAAGCCAAGATAAATGGCTGAGCCCCACAGTGAGGTCTGCTAGGAAAGCACACATAAAAATCCGCCTGAGTGGTTTCAATCAGTGCTTTCGTTTTACTAGGGCAGCCGTAAATCCCTGCGCATCCTCCGTCACCCCTTAGCACCTTTCCACCCACACTGGCATGGCAACCCACACACAGGGCCACGCCAATACACGACAAAGACAAAGATCCCCCCCCCTGTATAGCCTCAAGCGACTGTCAGGGCAAGTGCTGTTAGGGAGTACTAGTGAAGGCCGGCACGGCGCACAAGGGGGGTGGGGTGGCTAGCACCACGCCCGACCGCCTTTGTCTCCCCAGTGGCGATGTTTACACACTGCACCAGGTACTCATTTGAGGCCGAGTCGACCTCTGGGAGGCACAGGACCGGTTCAGATAATCATTACTGGTGTTCATAGTCTTAGTTTTTTCGGTACAGTCACGTAGGTAAAAAAAAATTAACTTAAAATTAATAAAAATAATAAAATAATAAAAATCACGACGTTTTGGAGGCAACACAAGTCTCCGTGTGACGGAGAAAATTTAGCTGTGACGGTCCCACCTGATGACGGAGACTTGTGTTGCCTCCGAAACGTCGTGATTTTTATTATTTTATTATTTGTATTAATTTTAATTTCATTTTTTACCTACGTGACTTTACCGAAAAAACTAAGAGCATGAATCCTTGCAGTCACGAAAGCTTCAAATCTAGAATTACAGGTGTTGGCCTTGAGCGGAAATTGAACTCGGGTCGCTGGGTTCGTAGCGCAGCGCGCTACACACTACCGCTCCCCACACACACTCACACGACAGACGTGTACTCGCACGTGCAGAAACCGCCCTCCACGGTCCTCCCCCCACCGAGACGAGTGCAGCACAAACACCCACATAGTGCCATTCTCACCCAACACGCTGCAAACTACCCCGCTCGCTCTTTCAAGCCGTAAATTAATCGCCGCACACCGCTTGTAAACAGTGCAGCTTGGAGACAGATTAATGCGGCTTACATGGATCACATTAACCAAAGCTTGCGATTGTTGCAGAGTACGATTGTTCCCATGCAGGAGCTTGCGTTACGCGGGTCACTTCGCATCCTAAAACGCAAAAGGCGTGCTGCTAAATAGCTATTATGTTAACGAGGAGCAGTTATCACACGCTATGATTGTATCGCCCTCTTGCCTTTGAGCGGAGGGATGCGCTGCTCGTGCCGTGTGAAACGTGAAAGCCTGTCTGAACGTTTACACGCGAACCGATGAATGTGTGAATGCATTTCAGTCATTCAGTGACAGCCTAAAGTTTAAATAATTATTGCAGTCACACCACAAAAACGTGGTGGTGTCTTGGCCACCCAGAGGGTCTAATTATGAAGCCCATATTAAACTAAATCTTTGACCATGTATATCCACCAACGATCTCACGTGGAGTGAAACGACGGAACTCGCCCAGATAATTAAACGGAAAAGATTTATATTCTGGGTTCTTTCGGTAAAGTCATGTAGAAGGGAAATAATAAAATAAAAAATATATAAAACAATAAAATTCTCACGACGTTTCGACTGCAACACAAGCAATCATCATCAGGTGTGAAATCCACAGCAAGAACATTTGAAAAAAAATATTTTCTTGCTGTGGATTTCGCACCTGATGATGATTGCTTGTGTTGCAGTCAAAACGTCGTGAGAATTTTATTGTTTTATATATTTTTTATTTTATTATTTCCCTTCTACGTGACTTTACCGAAAGAACCAAAAATATGAATCCCTGCAGTCACGAAAGCTTTAAATACAAATTTTTAAGGAAAAGATTTAGTTTTTCACTTGTCAGCGTAAACAAGTGTTCTCTACGGATTATGAAGACGCAGTCTCGTGTTCAGTAAGATAAGTTACTCTTACTAAACACAACAGCAACGACTTCAAAAGTACCTGAGCTGTGTAATACTAAAGCTTATAATGCTAACAGAAGTCTTGTAATTGTTATGATAATTACTATGCTTGTTTGCCCAGGAATGTCTCATCAATTGCCATGACTCCTGCCAGGTTTATGCAGCAGGGGGTGATGACTTCCTAAGTATAAATTGAGTAATTTGCAGGTGAATTTTTCAATTTTGGCAAATTTGGACTGCAACGTCGGCACACAATGCCCTATCTTTGCGAATTGTGTCACGGGATCTTTAATAGCCACTGTGAAGCAGACCACGAAATAGTTCATGGCAAATACCCACCTCAGCATTAAAATCGGGTTTCCTTCTCATCGTAGCATTACTCCGTTGGCAAAAGCCGTGATACAAATTGTTTGTATACCCTGTTCATATGAAGCATACGAATAGGTAACTCTTACATTCAATGGGGTCCGCAAAGTCCGGTACCAGGAGGGCCCGTGGGGTTCCATGGTACAGAGTCAACCTGCCGAGACAAAACCGCGACAGAACTCCGCGTCAGGGCACGTGCACCAACAACAATGCAGGAGACAAACCGACTGCGACAATGCCACACCACAAAGTATCGCCAGAGCATCTCTTCCTCCGGTGTGCCTATTTACCGGGCGGGCGATTATTCGCAACGGCGAACACACCACTCACGCATGCAGGAAGGCACTGCACGGCGACACGCCGGGTTGGATTTGTTCAACAATCGGATTAACGTGTTCCCATACGTCGTTGGCTGATATCCTCTTCGGTCAATAATTACTGTCAAACGGTGGCCATTAAAAAACATGTGACATGATTATGTGCTGAGGTGTAGGCCACCTTGTGCTGGTATCATCATCCACGATCACACTTTTTTTTCTTCGTATTACATGTCAAACAGATGAGCTTCACGCTTACATTGAGACTTGTTTTTTTTTTTTCTACGTATCGCTGCCACTGTTGCCATCCCAAAACACTTGCAATGGACCCAATTTCATAAAATCCCAGAAGCTAAGCAGTATTAAGCCTGGATAGCGCATGGATTGGGTGACCACGATACATAACAGCTTCTTATAGCCTACAGGCTTATGGGCTTGTGCTACATTGGGCAGCAGTGGAGCCGTGCAGAAAAAATACATTGTTGAACTGCATTTCTACACTCCCATATTCATGCTCCCCGCCTTCAGAAACATGCACCGAACAAGCACGTGCGATCACTTATGACAAGAAAATAACCCACGCAAGCATGTGCGTCAGATGTTCTATGTTGAGCCATATCTGCACTGCATACGCCGTTCTGATTAGCCCCATGCAGACACAAACTTTGACCAATGACTTGTTCTCCTTCAGGGCAGTCAATGTCGACTCAACGTGACAGCCAAGAGAGAGATAACTGTGTTAAGGTTATTGGGTGTCCTAATTTTCATTATTTATATATGTTTTAAGTTAAAAGTTCCTGTCACATAAATAAGATCTGGTTTGTAATGTGCCTGGGTTCATTCATTCCCGAAGCGTTCTGTCCATAGGCCGGTCCGAAGTGCAATTTTATATTCAATGTTGTTCTCACGTTTTCATTATTTTTCTTCCTCTTGGTGTTCTCCCGAAGAATATTTCCTTAATTAACCTCCTTCGGTGTCTCAAGAATCTCTCTCTCTATGATCCATATCCTTTCTCAAAGATGTCAGTGATCATGGCCTTCCTTCGATTTAGCTCTATCCGCAATATTACTCACAAACTTTGCATTCAATACTCCCAGTTACATCCAATTGTTCAAATTGCCTAAGTAACTTAAAATGATGTGTAATGTGCCTAGAATTGTCCCAGACAGGACATTAAATTCAGGATCTTGTTTTCTCATTACATGTCCAATAACAATTATTCTTATTAATTTTCTTTTTGTACCTGCAATCCATGACACATTTGTTACTCATCGACATGGTATCGCGCAAATTAAATCTGGCAAGGTGTCTCGAGAGACAGGTAGAATTCATCTGGGATGTCGAGGGTGGAGGTGACGCGTGAAAAAGTGTGAACATTAAACCAGTCTTCCTACGCAACTACCACGTCATGGGTACTGTGACTTACACTGTGTTGTAGGTTCTCTCGGGAAGTATGCTAATACTCAAAATAATTATACTGGTAGGAACCTCCTGGTTACACCAGCCCACAGGGGATTATTCTGTCCATCCGTCGTGCATCCAAAAATGGGAGGGGTGAGGCTGGGTGGAGAGGGGAGGGTGGGGAGGGGCTGGGTGGGGAGGGTGGGGAGGGGCTGGGTGGGGAGGGGAGGGTGAGGAGGGTGGGGCTGGGTGGGGGGTGGGAGGGGTGGGGCTGGGTGGGGAGGGGCTGGTCACCCCGTGGTGCCCTTATAAAACTCAACGTTTAACCTACTCACGCCGGCTTGTGCCCGTCCTCACAGTCGGCCATATTTGCGGAATACACCACGCCGCCATTGACCCTGGCCATTGACCGAGCAACCCAACGTTCCTACCAGCTCCCTCCGCAGGAATGTGTTTACTCACAAAAAAAACGTCTCGCCGGGTCTTGTGAAGTTTTCAGGAGGTTCAGACTGGAGATGATGAGCTAATTTCCTTTTGGGATAATTGTTTTCACGTGGTCGCTGGTCGCTGGTGTGCTTGGAGAAAATTCATGCGCGCGATGATAACACTGAAAACTGCCGTGCAGTTCACGTTAATCAAATATAAACCTCTTCTTGGTTCTTTCGGTAAAGTCACGTAGAAGGGAAATAATAAAATCATAAAAATAAAACATAATAAAATACAAGTCTCACGACGTTTCGGCCACAACGCAAGCAGCCGTCCTCAGGTGAAGAACAGGTCTGTCGGAAAGACCTACTTGCTGAACTGCCTCCTACAGCCACCACTGTGTTACTTCTCAGGAGGTGTGATGGACACACTACGGGCCAAAACTTGATGATCGACCAGGCCTGCGCCTCCAAGTTTTCATCCCTCCTCACAAGTGACACTCGTGACTGAATCTTCCTCAGTTTCGCTATCGTTTTCCTAAGCAAAAAACCAATAAAGATGCTCATAATAAAGAGAGTTCCAACCTATGTATGTTGAACTTCTTTCACACCGTACGTAGCCAACCGTGCTAATCGGAGGTACGGGGGAAGGACAACAATTCGTTTTCAATCTAGATGTAAAAGTGCATAGCTCCCCAGTGGCTTCCTAATAGTATAGGAGGGGTAGTGGCATTGGCAGGTGCGAACCTGACATGCACTCTATAGGAAGCACCACATGGCAGATCAGACTTGTGGTGGGGATGCAGTGAAGGAGCTGGGGTGAAGATCCAGCTGTCAACTTGGAGAGCACTCTTAATTCTAGATGTGAAGCTTTCGTGACTGCAAGGATTCATATTCTTAGGTTTTTTCGGTAAAGTCACGTAGGTAAAAAAATTAAAATTAATAAAAGTAAAATTAAAATTTGGACCATCTTATTTGACAGACAACTATTACAGGTTATTTATAGACAGCCAGTCTTGTTTTACCAGGTTTAGGTTTTTCACTTTTTTCACACTTTTGTTATGTAGGCTAGGCGTAGTCACAAACCGTACCTCTCTATAACAAAGGCTCAGTCTTTTGTTATGCAGTCTATTCTTAGTCTTAAGCCTCACCTTACCATATTAATAAAAAGTGTGCCGTACTTGGCCCTTCCCCTCTCCAACCATTATATATACGGAGTGGTAGCTCTTGTAATCTCTCATTTACTTGATACAGCTGTCGTGGCTGTGACGGTTCCACCTGAAGACGGAAGCTTGTGTTGCCTCCGAAACGTCGTGATTTTTATTTTATTTTACTTTTATTAATTTTAATTTTTTACCTACGTGACTTTACCGAAAAAACCTAAGAATATAGCACTCTTAATGGCACACACACTGCGTCGATGTCACTTTGTGGAGCCGTTTGCTGTTATTTTGCTTGCAAAGTTAAAGCTGCATCTATCAAATGAGTGTTTGAATTTAATAGTGTGTTAGCGTAGCTTCAACAATCTCTTCCGTACCGATTTTGCCGTCTGCCGTGCTCCCAAATGGTTGCGAGTTTGCTCTCAAAGTTCTGGATTCCAGTGAGCCGAGAAAGTTGGGATGTTTATAATGTGTCGGCAAAAAGCTTTGCTGGGAGCCCTGGTTTGCAGAATTTAAAGTTTTAATCACCCTATGTGCTTCACATCGAGCCAGCCTCTGTGCGTTAATGTGGCCATGCTTTTAAATAATGTGCCAGTTTTACACACTTTGCAATAATTAACTTTCTTTCCTCCACAATTCCACATTTGTGCATTATCCTTGCTGTGCAACCTTGGCATCACTTCAGTTTATTTTGATAGTTGCATTTTATGTACCTCTGTTTAACCAAGGCTAAGAGAACATGGCTTCCATATCAATTTTTCAAAGCACATATGGATATTTATCATATTTTTGTTGTAATTGAAAGCATTATTTATTGTGTATATACTATTAATGAGATAACTTTGAATGGTTCAATGACCAAATTCCCTATTCTTCTAAATTATATATCTGGGTCAGTGAACACGACCCTAAATCGATGCAGTATTTTAGTAAATAATAACGTATTATTTGATTATTTCCCTTCTACGTGACTTTACCGAAAGAACCAAGAATATGAATCCCTGCAGTCACGAAAGCTTTAAATAAAAATTTAATACCGTATATATTTATAATACAATTGATTATTGTACTCATGACAATGCATACAATCATTCGTATTACAGATTATTTTATGATCGTATGTGTTATGTTTATTTGGTTCACATATTCCCACATAAAGACGGTCACTGCATCGCGTGCTTTCAGATGCGGCTCTGCGGCCGTCTGGAACGCTCTTCCTCCCAATATTAAGAAGCCACTGGAGCTCTGCACTTTTAAACCTAGACTGAAAACGAATTTCTTTGGAACTACATTTTTGTGTTTAGTTTCTTGTCCTTCCCCCGCAACTCTGATGAGCGCCGTTGGCCATGTACGGTGCGAAATACATTCAACATACATACATACAGAAACAATCGGATGGGGGAAAAAAAGATCCCCAGCACTGGATCAGAAACATTTTTACCCTAATGAAATTTCGGCAGAGGAATCACACGGGCGGGGGGCTACCCACCTCCCCCCGCCATCCTTGCGAGAAGATGGGAGGGGCGGCATTATCAAATTATGATATATTTCTGGGTACCCCGCATAGGGACGCAGCTCACATGCACCTCAACTGGAGGTATCAACAAGCATCGCACTGACCATAATCGACGCTGGAACCGAATCACGCCACTTGAACCGTGCCAATTAATTGAATCACAAGGGTGACGAATCATTTACCTGCCTACTATCTAAAAAGTACAAAAAAAAAGAAACAATCATTGCGATATACTGGGGGCTACCACTACCACACGCACCATCTTTATGGGGGTGGTGCTTCGTTTAGGATGACCACCGATTCTGTGTTAAGCGGCTCAGCGGACATCTGAGCGACCGCTGGGTTGCCAGGCAGAAGTCATCCTCCCTTAGGGTACACGTCAGATGTAAAAGTTCCGGTTTAGTTTGAAGGTGTGGGGGGGGGAGTCCACACGGTGGGAATTGCTCCAGGGCCCCTGCACCCCCAGCGATGAACAGTCCTGAACTTCGAACTGAACTTCTTTCACACCGTACATAGCCAACATGCTTACCAGGTCACCTAAATAAAAAACAATGCTGACATCATCATTATCATCATCGAATAAAAACTAAAAATCTGAAACATTCGGATAATACGGGGGGAGGGGACAAACCGTTTTGGCTGCTTGGCAGCGGAGGAGGCATGTGTCTTGCCGCCCCGGGGGTCCTGTTCGCCCGTGAAGATCCGCAGGATGCCCCACCCGCACGACACGTTGGGATTGGCGCGGTCGCTCCTCTGCTGCGGTGACAGGCACACCACCTCCAACACCAGCACGATGGCCGGGTGGCACAGCGATGTGTTGAAGTACACCGGCTGCGACACGCAAGTGGGTGTTGTCGGGGCAATGGAGACAGGAAGGAGGTGAGGGGCAGTGGGACAAGGTGGGAGGTTGTGCGGAAAGATCGTTCCGGAGAGATTGCGAGGGTAAAAAAACAATCGCTTATTTTACTTCTTATTGTAAAGCAAGTTGAATGAGCATTTAAGAAAACAATGTTTAAAGAGTTAGCCTCACAGCGTCCATTTTGACATGGAATAGTGTAAATCAGTGTAAATCAATGTAATGGTAAACATTTTCGTCATGTTCTTAAAATGTGGTTGAACAATCTGGTTTTACATTGAGGGTTTAGTGATATTGTTTGCATTAAACTGGTTGATTTCTTGTCAAGTAATGAGAGATGAGAGCTACTGTTAAATTTAGTATCTACAAACACAAGGAATAATAACAAATGTATTCTCTTTAAAAGCACGAAAGACAAGCCCCACTGCATAAATATACACTCAACTCGCCTTTTGCCCGTCCAAGGACGGGTGTATTTCAGTAATGCATGCGACACACAGACATTCTTGGCTCATTATAGTAGTAAATGATAATCGTACGCAGTTTATATTCAGTTAACGCAACCTACCGTCTTAACATTACAACCTTAGGCCTGTTAAGAACGCTAGGCAAGTTAAAACAGGTTTAACAAAGTTTTAATCACTAAAACTAAAATTACCACATACTCCTGGCCTTCTAAATTGTATTGTAAACAAGTTCAGATCAAGGGCCCAAGCAATATGCTCGGAATTTATTACACATCTTTAGAGGCGTCGTAGGCGTCGCGAACCGATTTGAAGTGTTGTTGTGTTGCCATCGGAGCAATGTTTGAACAACAATCTAACGCAATGTCAACCGAACGAAGTGCCCCGGGGCCCTTAGTAAGGCACACACTGCAATCTGTGGAAAAAAAATAGGTGCCCGAAGTACTTATTGTATGGAGCACTCTAAAGGAGACAGTGACTGGCCTGCGACAGTGTAAGACAACAACAATGTACAGGACAGCACTTTAGATGACCTGTTTAGGACTCAAGGGACCCAACACACTCTGGCTGGCAGGCTGGCAGACAACAAAACACAGTGAAACTGCTCTTAAGAGCTTCTTGAGGTCAATGGACCTTACCCAAAATAAACTGACTGACCGACTTATCTGCAGTCTTATTATCTAGGACTATCATTTGTGCCCCCCCGTTGTTTCACAGGAACACCTGTTGCCTTGCAGATGCATCATCCTATTACCTGCATGAGCGAGTGGATAAGAGGAAACACCCAGAAGAGGATTCCCATTACGGGGAAAACGCTATCCTTTTAACCGGCTTTTTTTCTTCTGAATAAGGCAAATTTATTAATTTATCACCATGATCTGACTTTCTACACGGATAACAGCCACCCAGAAGCAGTCTCACAGAAGCGCTACATTTGTCCTATTATCTATGTATTTTCAGACAGAAGATGAGTCATCTGGAAGTGGCGGCACAATCATCCTATTATCTGCGTTTATCTCTGGGTAACCAATGAGATAGATGTCAGGAGTTATTTTTGCGGAAGGTGCAGATAATAGGATCCACCAATAGCATTGCCCACGAAAATCAACATGGATGGGGGTTCACTGTATCTGCAGGGGCGAAAATGGTTTGTAAATGTCTGCAGAAATGGCAGAGTGTATATCTGATCCCAGGCAGGTGCTTCCTCTCCCTAAAGATTTTGAGCAAACGCATTGCCACAACTTAAAAAAAAGAGTCCTCCTTTAAATGGTTCCATGTCCATGCGTTGCTCGGTAACCTAGCGAATACCATAAATGCATTTATTGCTTACAAATGTACAGAGATATCAGCAACGAGCAGCTGGCCGACAAACTAGGGAGTCATGCAGTCAGTCGTGTCAATGCCACCCTCCCAGTCTCACACAGCAACGATACAATACTTTGTGCACTGCACATCCGCCCCTCGACATATCACTCTCCACCACTGCTCGGTTTAAGAAAGGCTGTGTGTAGCAGGTGAGTTTAAAATAGTCCTCCCATAATGCATGAAGTTGTGTGTTTTGTGAACACGTGCAACATACTGATGAATTTAAAAAAGATGAAACCTCACTAAAATATATTTTTCTTTCTGGGAGTGGACTCGTCTCATCGTTGCTGTCGTCTCATCGCCGTCGTCGCTAACGTCTCCGCTAGATGTTGCACTACGAAGGAGAGTAGTTGGCTATCTCAGTCAGCGCCGTCAGTGTTCGACGGCTAGTGTCGTGTACAGGCGAGGCTGAGCTACTGTGGAGAGTGTGCAGACGAGACCGTGAAAGTTGTTAATAAAGAAAGTGCCTCCTAGAAACTCTGTCTCTGAATCGTTGACACTACACATGTAAGAAGGCCGTTCAATGAAGTGAAAAAAATATTTCTCAAACCTGTTCATTGACAGAGCAATGTGATGCTCTGCCAGAGTTCCCAGAGGAAGTTTCTTCATCGCTTTACATCACTCTCATAGCACAACTATCGGTTAATTCGTAACAGATTCATCCAGAGGACAAAAATTGGGATTTGGTACCAAAACTTTTGCTGTTGCAGCCCCCACTGTTTGGAATCCCCCCGTGACCTCCTCACTCAATTTGATGAATTTACTACTTGATGCCAACTACGGCCACATTTGCAACACCCTGCGAGTATGATTTGCCAACTGTGAATTTGACGGTATTTTTCCTTTTTACTGCCGCTGTTATTCGTATATATAATGTACAATTGTTTCAATTATCCATATATTTAACTTTCCCCTGCAAGTTCCACCATTGACTAACCCAAAAGTCGAGTCGGAGCGTCATAGCTCATTGGGTAATTTCCGGCTTAAATCAAAAGTGAAGGTCGATGTCTCATCTAAACAGTGAATGGGAGATAATGGAAGGTGACATCTCGAACGATGAATGGTGGAGGTGAAGATTTAAGAGTGTGCCATGAAACTGCTCCATCAGACGCAAGGGTGTTTCATTTCAGAGGTGCTATCAAAATCGCCGCTCTAGAGCATCTAAGTGCCAAAACTAAGGGGCAGGGAGGAGGCTTACCACCGAACATGGAATCCTTTCACTACCTCTCCTCCAGTGGGCATTGCCTCCTAAGAGCATTCATGAGGTCATTTAGGCACTTCCCCCCCCCTTCCCCCCCTCCCTTTTTTTCCTTCTCCTACAGGGGTATCAGAGCTTAGGGAGCCACTCAGGGTTGTAGAGTTTATTGAAACATGCGGTTTAAGACAGGTTTCCATTGCACTGTAATCCGTAACGTGTGTTTGCGCTGGTGGTCAAACCCCTTTCATACCCTGTGTGTTGTGTACCGGATATCGTCTTGTTGCTAAAATTACACGACCGACCGTACTTTGAGTTGTTACATCGGGGAGACGAAACGACATATTTCTGATCGCATTCGCGAGCACAAGTTGCATCTGAAACATGGCAGGACGGATTCTTCGGCTGTGGCCGACCACTGCTATAATGCTGCTGGTTCTCATGACATTGTGTTCTCCGATACCAAGGTGCTCTGCAAGCCTCCTGGATACTACCAAAGATTTGTCCATGAAGCCATCCAGATATACAAACGTAGACATAACTTCAACCGAGATGATGGATTAAAATTGAGCAATCATTGGAAAGATGTAATTAACCGGGCAGTTTACTGCTAGACAGCCGGTTTAAATGTATTTTCATAAACATACCCATATTCCCAGTCTGTTACCCCCAGTTTTACACACGACCATCGCAATGGTAGTGTGTACCACAAGTTGTTTTTTAGCTTGCACATTTCAGTTTGAACTCCATACGTTGTTAGCCTGCGCATTTCTAACTTACCCACCCGGCAGCATAACAAAATGCGGCTTAATCCTAGCTTGCTCATCTACTTCCGCCATCTACATCACAAAGCCCCAGTTCCGGCCCAAGTCGTTGCCTCCCAGCGCTCCCTCGGCTTCCCAACTTTACCTCCCAGCACACAGCCATCTCTGAGACACACTTAAGCGTTTGTGCTTTCGCTACGTTGTCCCCACCTGAAGAAGGACGCTTGTGTTGCGCCCAAAACGTCGTGTTTTAATTTAGTTTCAAATATTTTATTTTATTTATTTTTTACCTACGTGACTTTACCGAAAAAAACAAAGAGTATGAATCCTTGCAGTCACGAAAGCTTCAAATCTAGAATTTGTGATATTTCCACACTCGGCCATGGCAACGTGACACTAAACAGTGACTACAATGCAAAAATGACAACAAAAATACCTAACCATACCAATTAATGTAATCGTGTATTGTGCGTGTATCATTATTTGTTTCCCCTTCATTAGCATAATTTTCAAATTCTAATCGGAAACTTTCAATGACCTTGCCATTCGTCTCCCGTGGGCAACAGTTAACGTATTTGGTTGGCAAATCGAAAAAAAGCCATCACCACCAACGGTCAGACACTTTAGAATTCGTGACACCTTCGATTACAATTCTTGCATTTAGATGTGCAAGATACGGGCATATATGTTGCAGATGCAGCATACAAGGTCTTTTTTTTAAAGACCTAATTAAACACTTCGATGCGCATGCAAAGATGCAATTAGAGCCCGCAGCGGAGCCTATAAACATGGCGAAAATAACATATTGATTAAACCATTACATTAAACCGCGTTAGGCACGGGGGTAGGCTTTGAATGCAAAAGCAAGAGTGTTTGGATATTACTCTCGGTATTGAACGAGCATGGCTCCGTTGAGGCCTTCTGACGCTTCCACAAAAGAAAGCAAAACACCGCAGAGCACAATGAAACTCTTCGTCAGCGACGGCCGACGTTCGCATTGTTTCGACGTTCATCCGCCGCCGTACGACCGACAACGCTCGCGAGGACGATCGTTGAGAGTGACGCGGCGGGCAGGATGAGGTTTCGGCGAGCGCACTTAATGGTGCCCCAGGCACGTCGATGCGCTGGTTAAGGAAAGCGAGCGTTGACTGCTGGCAAAAGCATCAAATGACCCAGGCGGGGGGTAAGGCACAGGCACGGTTAATAAGAACAACCAAAAAAGACTGCATCCAATGATAAGAAACATGATGGTGCGATTACGTCCAAATTACCTCAATTCGATGAGGGTTGCAATGCGCCACTTTAAATAGTACGAAAGGTACTCGACATAAATTCCGAAAATGTTTCTCTATCTCACCAAGCTCTTGTATCCACGAGCAGAAATTACACAGTACCGAAGGTAATCGTTTTTTGTAGGGCAGCATGGAATATTTCTCCCACTAATTGAACAGTTTTAAATGAGCCACGTTATTTTGGCTAATTACATTCTGGAGTGCTTTCACTGGAAATCTAAGAATCGCAAATGTTTCATCTTATAAAGTTTGGCTATTTAAAATACAGACCTCATTAAATAAAGGCGATGCATAATAAGCTTATAGTTTCATGCAACTACACGGCACCACGTAAGCAAATAAAATAATGAATACATCGGTTGCCATGAAATAACCACTGCATTGTGCATATTCCTTCTGAATACTATTTAGCTCACATTGTAAGCCACCTGTTACAGGTGATTGGGTGATTCTGTGTTGGCAGTGGCTTTAAAACAAAGGCTATTGCCTGGAAACGTCGCCTTTGAAATGTTTATGTTTTTCTTTTATGGCCACAGTGTAATTGACGCATGTGTTAAGGCTTTCTGCTGCAGGTGGCTCGCACACGACATCACCATGCGAGACATCCTTGGCTCTTACACGGGAGCAAATGGCAACCGCAGGCCATGGGTTGGAATGAGTGGCGAGTTCATTAAATGTTTATGAGCGTAGGCTGACAAATTATTTATTTCGTTATTTAAACAGATGTACCATCAATGTTGAATTGCAAGGAATATTAGTATAATTTTTCCTCATCGAATTTTTCTCATTCTAAATCGGATCAGCTAGCGATTTAATATTTTGGCAGTTCTAAGAAGAAGTCTGGAGCATTGAATTGACATTAAAGATGATAGCAGCAAGGCTTTCGAGCAGCAAAACACACGCGGGGTACAATAAAATGTATTTGCCGAAGATGAACCCTCAAGACTGAATCTCAATGGATCTCAGTCCCACATTCACGAATAATAACATGAAGATAAAATTGCGGGTACGGAACGAATATGTACGCCTTCGCAATATGCCTTTAATCTTGGAAGTTATTTAATTTGACACTTCATCATCATCCCCCAACTAACGATGGCGAACAGCTGCCAGGGCTGCAATGGCGAGGCAGTCCTTTTAGCACTGGTTTTGTCTCCAAGTTGCGTGAAAATGTGCTTACCCGCCCCTACTGGACATCTGTAAAAAAAAAAACCTTCATAGCTCATGGGATTTCTCCAGAAAAAATATTCCGATTAATTTTTCTGGTTTCATATAGTATGAGTCCCGAATAGCAAAGCAACTTGATACTAACGTTTGTTTCATTTTTCAATAAAAAGGGGTTCAGAATTGGTGCAGTCGTTTCTGCACTGCGCAAGTGATATGTGATCCAGTTGAGCCACCCTTCACCAACCTACACTAACCAGCGTGGTGAAGTATGGTCAAACACGTCCCATAACTGGCCTGGCCTGGCCTGGAGAGACCTTCATCCATTGGTTAATAGACAAAAGGCTGTAAAAAAAAATGATAACTAGTAAGAGCCATGCATTGGCACTAGCTGCTTAAGTCAAACCAAAACACATTATTGTGACACACGCATTTGATACGGCTAATGCTGCATAGTACCCCGTAAAACCACAACAAAGCCTAAATATTCAAAGCATGCTATGTCACCGAAGGCAGGCTTTCTGCAGCGAGTACCAACACATTATTAATTCACATCCAGAGGATACGTTTACGAATTTTCTATCAAGTAAAAATCAATTAAGCTTCAATCAGATCTCTGCTGCCGCCCGCTTGAGGGCCTTGACGCGAGCCGACGTACCACGTTGAAGGACACGGAGTGTGACTTGCCGGGGCTGCTACCGTCGGTGGCCGCTGCCCTCGGCTGGCTCATCCACGTGCACCCAAAAAATTTACGGAACACCAGGTCAAAGAAGGTGAGGCGCAGCTGGTACCGCAGGTCCGGCGACGCCTGCGCAAAGGGAACAAAGCAAAAGCAGCAAGTCACGCGGAATCTCAAACGACCTAATTTTGCATCAATTCATTACATCACACTCCCATTTGAAAATTGCCAAGCGGAACCCTGTGAACTCAGTGTGTTTGCAGGCCATGGGTTGGAATGAGTGGCGAGTGATAACTAAACTGGTCCAGGCATCTCGCCACTGGGCTGGCGCAGTGGCGAAATGTTAATAGCCTCACCTTGTATAAAGGATCTCATGGGTTTGATCCAGACCCTGATGCCTGTATATTTGGAGTTTGCACATGCTCCCCGTGGTCGCGTGGATTTTTTTTCTCTGGGTCCTCCGGTTTTTCCCTCCACATTTATAAACATGTGTTTAGAATATTTAACTGGTATAAATTTCCACATGGTAAACCACTTCGTTGACTTTTCATTTGTGCCCAGGTCACTTCTGCAAAATATCTATATAGCTCAGTGGGCCTTACCTGGTAAAATAATAAATAGTTGATAGTTTATTCATAATTCTACATATCCGCATCTACCAGCATAATTGCCACGGCATGAGGAAGGCTTCATCCAGTGGTGGATTGACAAGGGCTGTAATTTATTATTTATAAATCAATATTATTATTATTTTGTAAATGCCAATAACAGCAGGTCTAACGGGTCATAAGGTCTGTAAAAGTGATTCAAAATGTGTCCACACGCTTCAGTTTGTCTTCTTGGGTCATTGAAAAATCAATAGGCCAATGTTACATTGGAAATATCCACAACTCTTCCAAGCTGTGTTATACTAGGGAAGGCTGTCTGGAATTGATGACCTCCAAAAAGAAAAAAATGCAGGATATTGAGTGAATGTATTGGATATCCATGTGTGTGTTACACAAAGGAGAACGGAATGGATAAAAAAAAATCAGACCTTATTAATCCCGACGGACAAGTTGTAGTAGTTCCAGCTTATCAGGAATGTAGTGAGTTGGAAAAGATCACATGGCAATTTGCATTTGACGCTCCAACATTTAAATTTCTAAAATAATCAGCAATCACAGGAATACCCAAAACACATTTTCTGTGCTCAAATGCATAAATATAGAGCTTCACATGTTTTGGTCCATATGTATTTGACACCAAATATTAGGTCCGCTTTGAAGCCAAAATAGTTTTTGGACTTAACGCAATCTCCCGAGCGTGAAGTTTCCTAGAGCTTGCACATGGTTAACATGGGTAGACTTAACCACACTCACTCAATCAGCTCTGGTAGATAGATGAAAATTAAGTTTCCCATAGAGTATCTCTATCAATCAACATTCCTTCACTTGAGATGAACGATTATTTTAAATATGTATTATTACTCTCATTTAATTGCTGTTGATAAATGTTGCCTTCATATTTAAAGCGGAGTGTCACACGTCTTTTGAACTTTTATAATGGTTACATATTCTTGGGTTTTTTCGGTAAAGTCACGTAGGTAAAAAATAAAAATTAATAAAAGTAAAATAAAAATGAAATAAAAATCACGACGTTTCGGAGGCAACACAAGCCTCCGTCTTCAGGTGGAACCGTCACAGCACGCTCGCTGTATCAAGTAAATGAGAAATTCCAAGAGATCCGACCCCGTGTATATACTGGTTTAGGGGGGAAGGAGCCAGGGCAGGCCCCTGGATAGGAGTTTTTTATTATTATGGTAAAGTTTGTTATGTAGACTAGCCGTAGCTTCAGCCACACCAACCTTACCATAATAATAAAAAAACTCCTATCCAGGGGCCTGCCCTGGCTCCTCCCCCCCTAAACCAGTATATATACGGGGTCGGATCTCTTGGAATTTCTCATTTACTTGATACAGCGAACGTGCTGTGACGGTTCCACCTGAAGACGGAGGCTTGTGTTGCCTCCAAAACGTCGTGATTTTTATTTTATTTTTATTTTACTTTTATTAATTTAAATTTTTTACCTACGTGACCTTACCGAAAAAACCCAAGAATATGAATCCTTGCAGTAACGAAAGCTTCAAATCTAGAATTTTATGGTTGTTTAGAACTGCTCTTTGTGTTTAGTTTGTTGTCCTTCACCCGCACCTCCAATTAGCAAAGTTGGCTACGTACATGTGGTGCAAAAGAAGTTCAACATGCACATATACATCTGCCATTTAATTTCACACTTTCGAGTATATTTTACAGAACTGACCGTAAATACGTTTAGAGTTCGTGCGGTCACGTAAGGATTGAGTGGTGTGTGGAAGGGGCAAAGAAGGCGGAAGAGGGAAAACAACGTTGGCACGAAAGAGGAGAGGGTATGCGGAGGGCGTGGTGCTCTGGAGAAGAAGAGGCTGGTCATCATCAACCATGTACATGCACGACAGGTTGGAGTTGCTGGAACAATATAGTTCCCTTGGCAGAATGATCGTGTGTGGACTCCCTTTCACACACATGCACGTGGGCCTGAATAGCCAGCCTAGTTACAACCAGCTTCAGAGAAACAGATGCAAGTGATATGGTCATTTGAGCTTGTGTTTTCTGAACAGGTTCATTGGGGCCTGGGGAGTGCTGGCTAAATGCGAGTCGCACTTATGCTCTCTAAAGTCGAACACCATCTGATATTGAACACTCAAAGAGTAGAGGGGTTCACTTGTTAGACAGTAACTGGAATATACTCAAGAGAAAAGAGTCCAAAGTTGAAACTTGGATAAGGTTAATTGTAAATTGCATTCTCATAGCTTCAGCAATCGGAGACTATTATCAAGTGATAATACAATCGGAATATAGTTGTCACTGAAGGCAAATGAAAACCTTGACATTTCAATTGGTTAGTCTGTTCGAAAAACTGTTCAGAATCTGAATTTGTATTCATCCAGGAGAAATCTGATGAGCTATGAAGCTCTGTTTCACAGATGTCCACAAACAGCTGTTGCCAATGCGATGACAACAATTGCAATGGAAAAGCATCTAAATACACTTTCAAGATGCTTTAGTAAGAAAAGAAAAAACGACATTCGTGTAGAACGGGATTGCAGTGGTGGGGAAGGGGGGAGAGAGAGAGGAGAGGACAACACTGTAGCACAGCCTGTGAACAAAGCAACAAGGACCCACTCAGCACCAACTTCACCAACGAGCCACAGCCAGTGCAGCCAGGGCATTCCAGGCAGTACAACAAGATAATGGGAAATTTAACACGTAGGAATTCGCACCTAATATTAGAACTCGCGATTGATTTTTGGGTCAGATCGTGCGAGTAAAAACCCTCCATCACCCGACACAACCGATTAAATAAACAGTAACTGCAAGAAGAACATCGAAGGAAACTGTGAGAGGTTCACGTTGTTGTTCACAACAATTGTGAACTTCTAACAATTATTGTAAACTTCTCCCAATTATCGTGAACTTCTCCCAAACACTCCAGTGGCACGTTTGTTTACGTGACGACGTGATTGATCGGCTGTATCGGGTAGAGAAAGGTTTACGACGCACATTTTTACTTAAACTATCCGACCCCCCCAAAATATATATATATTACAACACAATGGTAAGTTTCAATAGTATGAGATTAAGGGCAACAGAGTTTCACGGCATTCCTTGCAAGTGAGAGAAGAATACTGGAAGCGAGACACCGCTATTAACCGCAATCGCGAGGTATTGGTGTTCAAATTTGCAGACGAGCCGAAAGCATCTCCCACGTGTTAAACGGTCTGACCGTATCACCGACGCGCGCGCCCGCGTACAAAACGTCCCAGGTGTACCTGCTGCATCCCATGCGGTAGCCTAATTCCCTGCAGGTCGCCGAAAGCGAGGCGACACACCGAACACCTGCCGCCAAACATGAGCTGGCTCCTGGACGTCGGCGGGGGCACCGGCCTCCTCTGCGAGTTCGTCTGTACAAACCGCCTCAGCCACGGTCCGTGCGTGGCCCCTGCCGCCAAAGCGTCCTCCTCATCCTCATCAGAGGCCCGCGCGAGGCGCAAGCGGGCAAACGAGCGGCCGCTGGCGCCCGCCGAGAACGCCGTGAACAATGTCTCGTCCATGGCCGCCTGGGCTCCGATGCGGCCGCCGCGAAGGGGCCAAGGCTTTCGAAGAGAACCGCTCGCGCCGGCGCGGTTGCTTCCGAATGCGTAGGGGTCAAGTCCAAGGTTCTTCTTCTTAAACAACACGATAGAGTTTGGATCTATTTGGCGTCTAAATACAACCGCGACCTTGCAACGCTGATTGTCTCCGTCGATCCCCTGGACTCCGGTGTCTGATGCCTCACTTCATCGCTAGCTCCGCGATCTTCTTCTGTTAAGTCCACAGTTGCTTTCGATAAGATAACGCAGCAAAACATTTGGCTGTTACCGTAAAGGCGTGTGCAAGTTCTTGCAAGACAATTCACAACATTACCTGTCACGTATGGCCAGAGACGCTAGCAACATGAAGCTTACTCGTAAAGTAGTTACACACACGCACGAGAGTAACAGCGGCCGTCCCACAAAGTCAACAAAACTTGCTCCACTTCACAAATTCATTGTAAAACCGCAGCGGGTCACTTGAAAGGAGACACTTCCCGACAAGCCAGAAAAAGAAACGGCGATACTGGCAGCGGCTAAAGTTTCCTTGGCTGCAAAGTGCCCTAACAGCTGCAAGCAACAACAGGATTTTAAATCGCCAAGGATGTAGGACAGTAATTCCGTGCTAAATCCGCGTAGGTATTAGCGAGATTCTGGACAGACTCCACCCCATAAACCACTCCACGCATGGTGACTTGTCTGGGCAGACACCCCCCCACTTGCTCTAAGCAAAGCTCCCCGGTAGCCCGACAGGGCAAACATAAACAAGACGCCACTGCCAGCGTCAAGCACAGACGCGCATGCTTAGGCCCATTCAAATGCGGCTCAGTGGCCCAATGTCATCTATTTGAAATGTCAGGGTGGAGAAAAGGGGTCTCTGGTGTTATATGAGCTGACGAAGCCTTAAGGAGAAGGTGAAGTTACATCCACAGGCTTTAAATGCGCTCGACGATCGCGGAAGTTTGTAGCACTTTTTCGGCTGGTGATAATGGTTAAAAAAGGATGTTAAAATTAATCAAAGGAGGGAAACTGCGTGTTAAGATGTGCAAATAAATGCGAATGCATTAGTATCGGCTACCAAGTTTAAAATTACCCATCCATTTGAAATTACATTCTTGTTTTTTAGCAAGTAAAACTCAGTTTTCTACAGCCCAAATTATACGAGGCCTCACCGCGCTTGACAACAAAATCTCAGTAAAAAAAACCACCTTAATATTAAAACCAAGAGTAAAACAAACATACACAGACGGATATGCAAGAGAAAATAAATGTGTTTTCAGACGAGCCTTAAGAAGTTGAGTGTCCCTCACGGACTGGGGCAAGGCATTCCAGAAATAATAAACTGGAACTGTGAATTATTCTTTGGTTCTTTTCGGTTAAGTCACGTCTAAAAATAAAATAATAAATTAAAATAACATATTACGACGTTTCGATTGCAACACAAGCAATCATCATCAGGCATAAAAGAAATAGCAACAAAAATCTAACTAGAAAACTATAGACAGACATACAAGCAGACAGACATCACAACGGCACACAGAGAGAGGACACAAATCGGCACAAAGAGAGGGGTCGAATTATTAAAGAATAATTCCTGCAGTCACGAAAGCTCCTAAATTAAGATGGAACTGTGAAGTTAACGTTATACACAATGCTAGCTAATGAGCATTACAGCATTACTTCAGGTGAAAGCAGGCTGTGATAAATAAAAACGCGTCACCATTTCAGAAACGTAATATACAGTAAAGATGAGAAATGCTGCGGGGAAATGATTTATTTTAAACATGCTGATGATCAACAAAGTGACATTACGCAAATGATTGCGAGTAAGACACGATTGAAAAAATATGCTTAAAAAACGAGGTAAACACACACGAACGTGTTACAAAAGGCTTTGAAACCCTGTGTACACCACACTGCATTATGCGTGCACTTTTCCAATTTTTAAAAATTACGCTTTTATATATTTAAATAAAAACCCTAGAGGTTATATCAAGGCGTACAGAACTGCACCTGAATATCGCATCTTTTTTTTTACCGTATTCATGAATTATTCACTCTGGAAGCTAGGGCTTACAAAATAAATATATATTAAACAAAAAGAGCATCGCCACTTAAAATCCACACCCGCCGCTTTTTTTTTTATAACGTCCTGCGCTGGCAGCGGTACACTTAACGTGGTCACCATGACTACGCAACAACTCAAAGATTATTTATTGTGCTCGTAAGAGGCCTCCACCCTTTTATGTTATGTGAACTGTTTATTTTGCCCATTAACGGGGGGGCAGAGGGAAAGAGGTCGTTGAGAAACAGAAGCTCAATGCATCGAGAGCTTTGGCCGAATCTGGCGCTTGCAAGCGAGAAGGGGGTGGTGGTGGGGGCGCCTTTGATGTCAAAATATAAACACATTGATGCCGACAAACGTAACTAGGGGTCGTCCATAAATGACGTCACGCACCTAGGAGGGGGGGGGGTCAGACAATTGTGACGATGTGTCACGAGGGGGAGGGGAGTTTGAGAAATGTGACGTCACATCAAAATGCGCAACTTTAAATAAATATAGCCAACACGTTCTACTTAATTAAATAGACTTTTTAATAAATGTGTTCTCCTACAACATCAGAGTGCAGCGCCACATTTAATACGCACTACAATGACAACAGTTTAAAGCGATTTGAAGCATGTTTTATCTGGGGGGGGGGGGCAGAGCTTTGTGACGTCATATTTGAGGGGGGGTCTGACTTTTTGTGACGCCGTGTGACGATGGGGGGGGGGGGTAAAAAATGGTCCAAAATCGCGTGACGTCATTTATGGACGGCCCCTTACGGCGTTTGATTGACTAATTAAACTGATCAAATGTTTGTTTCTCTGCGGGGGGGAGGGGGGGGGCGAGAAGTTAATTAATGTTATCAAGCACCGCTTCTCACCACTAAATGACAGTGTCACATAAAATGTACATTATGCATGCTACCTGTGGCATCTATTTCGCGGCGTCGAAGAACTTCAGGAAAGACACGAAATAGAATGTACAAATTTCGATTTAAAGCTTTCGTGACTGCAGGGATTCATCTTCTTGGTTCTTTCGGTACCAGAAGAAGAATGTACAAACTTAAAATCAATCGAATTTTGAATCCTTGTCAATACATCACCGATACAGTTGAAACAAATAGTTGGTATAAGTTAATGAGCATTTATTCACCAGAGTACATTTAAGTTTCTGTGCACATGAACTGTTCTGCCCCACGGCAGATATGGGGTGTGTTTTCACACCAGGCGGGGGTGTCAGCCATTACACAGAGTACAAAATGGAGGCACAATTAGCGTCTCCGTGAAGACGGGTGCATCTGTTTATTTCGAGACTTTAATAAGCATTGTCTGTAAGTTAATGTTCTTATAATACTGGGAATGCCGTTATAATGCTGTAAAATGCCTTTATAATGCTGTTAAATTGTTATGATGAATATGGGGCCTAGTTAACAACGAAGCCTGCCACTTGCATTATTGTGAATGTTATTTGTAGTTGGATAAGTCGAGCCAGACGTGTGCCCATGTAACTTTGATGAGTTCTTGAGAGCAAGGATGGAGAAGTATCTCATTCAGTTCGGTGTTATATGCAGCAGTGTACATTGAGGCTGCAGTATGGTGATTACACAAAGTGACCTTATTTAACACAGTATCTTATTCTCTTGTTGTACAGCTATTCAGTGCTAATGTCTGGTCCATCCAGGACCTATTGTTGAGTTTCATATTATTGTAATAACAGCTATAGAGGGTTCACGTGGGGATTGGCTTGCCGGTCCTGCTTGTAGCCAATAAGGGTTGAGATAGGGACCATGGCCCATGCGTCATCACGACAGGTCATCAGGAGTGATTGGCCTAGCCATTCGGGGCCCCAGCTAATGGGGAGCCGGATGAGGGGCGTGGTCCCGGGATTGACAGGGAACCATCGAGAATGGTCCAAGCTGTCCATGAACGATTGGCTGGGGGAACCACGTGACGAAGGTATTAAGAGCGAGTGAGAGAGAACGATCGAGAGCAGACTGAAACTGACAAGAGCAGGGTCACGCGCGGGACGGGGGCTCGGGTTGCCACCGTGCGCGGTGGGGACTTGGTGCGTAGTCTGTCCTCTCTCTGTTGTCTGCCAACAACGGAGAGTGAGTGAGCAAAGTGTATTGTGGAGTGGAAATAAAAGGACTGATTCCGAAGCCGTCTCCTGAAGGATTATTACATTATGATGCTGCAGCGTTCATTCATTGTATTGATATTGCAAGTATTAACACATGTTTTTCCATCAGTTTTACCTCGTTTCATTCATTAAATATGTTGGAGTCGGATATTCACCCTGGCTCTGAAGGTTTATTGAATGCGAGGTTAACTAATCGGATAGTGGTGCAACGCAGCGCACAGCGAGGCCGAGACATGAACCATCCCAGACACGGAACTTTCTGACCCCCTCTCTCTACAACAGCAGCTTCGTATATGGGGTGGTGCCTTACCTGGCTAACAAGCGCCATGACCTCGCCAACTTCGCCTGTGCTCAGGAGAAGATGGCGGTGTACAGAACGAGAAAAAAGATGCTGGAAGGTGACACTGACGGCTGATCTGTGCTTCCAGTGTTCAGAGGCCTGCTTAAGGCGCAGCTCTGGCTGGAGCACGCATACCACACACATGTCGGTGATGTGCACGTCTTCTTCGAACGCTGGGGAGCCGGAAAAGCCCTCTGTACCAGCGTGGACGGCACCCTCATGGCCACCTTCTGAAGCGCTCGCTCGTCACCTTGGCGTGCGCGATGACCACCACAACCACGTAACTTTTCTTTTGTGTTGTGCGCGGTGCTTTTAGCGCCACAGCGCGTGGACTTATAACGTTTATTTTAATTTGTTTGCTGGTGTATTTCATATCGAAATCGCCTCCAGTGCTGTTGCTGCTGGCGGCAATAAAAGCTGTTTAAAAGTCTCGTATGTACCATGATGGTAGATTAATATCCTCTATTAAAGCAGTAGGTAAACTGTGGTCACTTATTTAATTAACATCGTTGCAGGACCGCTCGAGATGGTGACGGCCATTGGGAAGGCCTTTATCCAGCAGTGGGCTGACCATGGCTGCTGCTGCTGGTCCATTAAAGTCCACAAAACACCAGGGTTGATTAGCACGTTCATGGAAAAGTTTGAATCAGACGCCATCCAGACATCCACCCTGCGTCCTTCCCTGTGGAAGAGGTATGTGGATGACACTTTCGTCATCTGGCCACATGGCCTCCCAACTTTGAACCACTTCTTGGACCACATCAATTCTAGACACCCATCCATCAGATTCACCATGGAAGTGGAGAAAGACGGTAAACTACCATTCTTGGATATTCTGTTTAAGAGGAGGCCTGACAGATCCTTGGGACATTCTGTCTACAGGAAAGCCACCCACACAGATTCCTACTTGAAACCGGATTCCCACCACCACCCATCTCAAAAGAATTCTCTCATTAAAACGATATACCTCAGAGCCCATGGCATTTCTGACCAACACCACCTGACCGGTGAATTAAGACATGTACATTCGGCCCTCAGGATGAACGGATACTCTGACCGCACTATCCGCCAAGCTGTTTCTCCCACCACACAGAAACAGCCACATGAAACTCCGACCAAAACTATCACGTTACCATACATAGCAGGCGTGACCAAAAAGATCTCCAAAATTCTAAACAAACATAAGATCCAAGTCCGATTCAGTACGGTGCATAAAATCCGTGATCTGATCCCATCTGTGAAGGATGTCGTTCCTGACTTACAGTATCCTGGAGTCTACAAATTGAGTTGCATTTGTGGTGATTGCTACATTGGAGAAACGAAACGTCATGTTTCTGATCGTGTCCGCGAGCACAAGTCAGATCTGAAACACGGCAGAACTGATTCTTCGGCCGTTGCCGATCATTGCTACAACTCGGTGGGCTCTCATGAAATTGTCTTTTCCGAGACCAAGGTTCTCTGCAAACCTCCTGGCTACCATCAAAGGTTTGTACACGAAGCCATACAAATATACAAACACAGACATAATTTCAACCGTGATGATGGGTACAAACTTAGTAATCATTGGAAAGATGTTATCAACCACGCAAAAAATACTTAATTACACATTTTTGGACCATCTTATCTGACAGGCACTATTTTACTTTACTTCACCGAGTGTTAACATCTCCAGTGTTTAACAGTACTCTCTTCATTGTTCAGTCAGCACTGGTATAAACATGTGCATTTTCGTTCTTTTCTATCATGTGTATCAACAGGTGCTTGTACACACACATGTCCACGTACACTTGCACCACACTCCCGTTTGGCCTCCCCTCCCCCCCTCTCTGTCCAATGCGTTGACGTGTGCAGCAGTAGTTGCTTGCGCACAACCACGTCCACGCCGTCGACGTGTACCACGTCGTGCATTCTTTTGTCCCCGCCCACCTCCCTCCCGATACGTTCCATTCATTGGCTACCACATTCTGATGAGCTCCGCCCCCCTCTCCTCCCCCCTCAACTTGCTTTTAAGGGATTACATCTTGAATCATTGCCTCACTTGATGCAGCAAATCTGGCTGTGACGGTCCCACCTGATGACGGAGACTTGTGTTGCCTCCGAAACGTCGTGATTTTTATTTTATTTTACTTTCATTAATTTTAATGTTTTACCTACGTGACTTTACCGAAAAAACCTAAGAATTTGATTAGCACGGTTGGGCTACGTAATGGCGTGCGAAAAAAGCTTAGTTCAACAGTTAAAATTACCAGGAAATAACTGCGAAATGGGCTTGCAAATGCAACGCGGCACTGCCATGCCCAGCCTTGGCTGTTGGGAGTGTATGGCGTCGTAACATCCGCTAACACTCACGGGGACAGCGATATCCTCGGTAGGCAAGATCTCCAGCAAAACCATTTGTCCACTCCAACCCGCACCCGCCTGCTAAAAATTCATCCACTGCTTTTTACCGATGGAATTGACAAAGGATATCTCCCCCCCCCCCCCACCCCCAGCGATACAAGACGATCCATCGGGCTGGGCAAGTAGGGCGTCAGCAGACACGCACCAGCGGGGTTTCAGGGAGAACGGCCTCATTAAGCAAGGAAGATGAAATCAGAAGGGTTGTTTGAAGATAAATGAAGGCATACACACGGGATTGCCACAACCCGACGGTGTATGTCCCTCACCTTCGCGGCCGTGAGACTGTGTGACCGGATGGCTTTGTGCGCGATGTCCCACGGCCACCATCGGATGATTCCAAAAGGCACAAAGCCAATTTTATCGTCCCCAGCGGAATCAACCGTTAAGCGCTTGTTGACGGAAATGTAGTTGTTGTCTTTTGCTTACGATTGTATTACTTAGCTGCTGCCAGAAACAACATGTCCGTTCAAAAATAACAAAAAAATTGGTCTCAAAGAGATTCAAGTGAAATGCATTCCAGTTTCCATCTCTTTCTAGCTTTCTCACGCTGCAGAAAATAACCGAGCCCGTTTGCCCAATCCCCATCAACGAAAGCTGCTCTACTTCAACTCGTTTTTTTACGAATTCGCCGCCCAACCCATGTAAAAAAACCCGTTAAATTGGCTAATTAAGTCATCAATGAACAATCAAATAGCGATTCAGGCAACGGCACGTGATCGCCATTCAGTTTTTCGGCCACGGAAATTACTAAGCAGGGCAGGCGCACGAGGGGGTCCCTTTGTATCTCAGTTTGGGGGGGTGGGTGAGTACGGCGTGCGTGTCGAGGGATTAATTACAAGAGCGCGCACAAAAAGAGCGCGGCTTCATTTGGCAGAGCAGTCTGGAGGAGTATCCGAGAGATCGTTAAACACGGCGGAAAAGAGCAAGGCACAAGACATCAGCGTGCAGCGCCTCTTTGGGGGGCGGGCCGGGAGGGGGAGGGTGGGGGCTGGGGTGGGCGGGGGGGAGGGTGGGGGCTGGGGTGGGCGGGGGGGGAGGGTGGGGGTGGGCTGGGGTGGGCGGGGGGTGGGCGGGGGGAGGGTGGGGGCTGAGGTTGGATTGGGGGGGGTGGGATGGTGGGGGGTGGGAGGATGGATGGGGGGTGGGTGGGAGGATGGGTGGGGGTGTGGGTGGGAGGATGGGTGGGGGGTGGGTGGGTGGGAGGATGGGTGGGGGGTGGGTGGGTGGGTGGGGGGGTGGGTGGGTGGGTGGGTGGGGGGGTGGGTGGGTGGGTGGGGGGTGGGTGTGGGTGGGTGGGTGGGTGGGTGGGTGGGTGGGTGGGTGGGTGGGGGGGGTGGGTGGGTGGGGGGGGTGGGTGGGTGGGTGGGGGGGTGGGTGGGTGGGTGGGGGGGTGGGTGGGTGGGTGGGGGGGTGGGTGGGGGGGGTGGGTGGGTGGGTGGGGGGGGTGGGTGGGTGGGGGGGGTGGGTGGGTGGGTGGGGGGGGTGGGTGGGTGGGTGGGGGGGGTGGGTGGGTGGGGGGGGTGGGTGGGTGGGTGGGGGGGGTGGGTGGGTGGGGGGGGTGGGTGGGTGGGTGGGTGGGTGGGGGGGGGTGGGTGGGTGGGTGGGTGGGTGGGGGGGGGTGGGTGGGTGGGGGGGGTGGGTGGGTGGGTGGGGGGGTGGGTGGGGGGGGTGGGTGGGTGGGTGGAGGGGTGGGTGGGGGGGGGTGGGTGGGTGGGAGGGTGGGCGGGGGGGGGGGGAGGGTGGGCGGGGGGGGGGGGGAGGGTGGGCGGGGGGGGGGGGGAGGGTGGGCGGGGGGGGGGGGGAGGGTGGGGGCGGGGGGGGTGGGCGGGGGGGGGGGGGAGGGTGGGCGGGTGGGCGGGGGGGGAGGGGGGGAGGGTGGGCGGGGGGGGGAGGGGGGGGCGGGGGGGGGAGGGGGGGAGGGGGGGGGCGGGGGGGGAGGGGGGGAGGGTGGGCGGGGGGGGAGGGGGGGAGGGTGGGGGGTGGGCGGGGGGGGAGGGTGGGGGGTGGGCGGGGGGGGAGGGTGGGGGGGGAGGGTGGGGGGTGGGCTGGGGGAGGGTGGGGGCTGGGGTGGGCTGGGGGAGGGTGGGGGCTGGGGTGGGCTGGGGGAGGGTGGGGGCTGGGGTGGGCTGGGGGAGGGTGGGGGCTGGGGGAGGGTGGGGGCTGCGGTGGGTAGGGGCTGCGGTAGGCGGGGGGGAGGGTGGGGGCTGGGGTGGGCGGGGGGGAGGGTCGGGGCTGGGGTGAGCGGGGGGAGGGTGGGGGCTGGGGTGGGTGGGGGCTGGGGTGGGCGGGGGGGGAGGGTATATTTGTAGAGAGCGGGGAAGCGAGTCAAACGCTGGCCCCATTAATGCTGTCTAAATGTCCGAACAAGAAGGGGTTATTCGTGTGGGACGATAGCGTACCACGTGGGTGCCCCACAGAGACGGAATATAACCATCGCCGTGTGTTGCTGCTATTAAGACGGCCACTGCGCTTAAATTCAGAGGCAGCAAATATCATTACCCCCCCCCCCCCCCCACAGAGCAAGAGAGCTGCGCGAACCCGCTCTGCCACTCAACATCAGAATCACAATATGTATTTATACTGGAGATCCGAATCCGATGAGCTATAAAGCTCTTTTTCGCGTATGTCCAGAGTACAGAGCACACCACTGCGCATCTATGGCAATGAGCCTCCATAGCTTATCGGATTTACCTGCGATAAGGATTCTGATGTGGATCTGCTCGCCACTATGGAACTCACACCCTGCCTGCGTGTTATTGTTTATATACATGCACCTTATGGCGATACCCCGGCTCTCGCATGATGTCCGAGATGCAGTCATTGTTGGTCTGTTAATGGTCGGCGATGGGGCAATCGACTCATATCGACGAGCTGTAAAACGATTCACTATTCAGATTTATAGATTTTTTTCGGTAAAGTCACGTAGGTAAAAAATTAAAATGAATAAAAATAAAATATTATTTAAATTATTATTTTATTTTTATTTTACTTTTAATAATTTTAATTTTTTTACCTACGTGACTTTACCGAAAAAACCTAAGAATATGAATCATTGCAGTCACGAAAGCTTAAAATCTAGAATCACTTATTCAGAGTTGAATTTTTCGATAACAGATTTTTTTTGTATGTTAATGTTTGGCGTTTCGACATCACGGAGTGGCACTGATTTCGGATTGATTGGTTGCCCCAGTCGCGGAGTTAAGTAACACCCCTGGGAAAAAATAGTGTCCCAGAAATAAAATATTTAATTGCCGCGGCCAGTTTGTATTATTTGGTACCCCGGGGTACCGCCATAAGGATAATTTATTAAAAACATACAATCGGAAGAACCTTCACAATACAGCTGCGGAGTTGCTGTTGTTTTTTAACTGCTGGGGGGGGGGGGGGCAGTGGTTAACGCACTGCACGATAAACAACCATCGACTTACATTCGATTCGCGACCGAGGCAAACATGAGTGGTGGGCGGAAAGCTGATCAGTTGCAAATTGTCCCACTTTACCAACTCGCACTGACCACAGCGTGGTTGCAGTTAAGGTGAAGGGAAATTTAAAAGACGTTTTCTTTACCACAGCAGTCTCCCCATACATATAGGATTTATACTGGTAGGAACCTCCTGGTTACACCAGCCCACAGGGAATTATTGGGTCCGTCCGTCGTGCATCCAAAAATTGGAGGGGTGGGGCTGGGTGGAGAGGGGAGGGTGGGGAGGGGCTGGGTGGGGAGGGTGGGGAGGGGCTGGGTGGGGAGGGTGGGGAGGGGCTGGGTGGGGAGTGGGAGGGGTGGGGCTGGGTGGGGAGGGGCTGGTCACCCCGTGGTGCCCTTATAAAACTCAACGTTTAACCTACTCACACCGGCTTGTGCCCGCCCTCACAGTAGGCCATATTTGCGGAATACACCACGCCGCCGTTGATCCTGGCCATTGACCGAGCAACCCAACGTTCCTACCAGCTCCCTCCGCAGGAATGTGTTATCCCGGCCCATGGCAACACATCGGAAAGGGCCATCACCCCGTCCACCGATTGTAGCAGCTGTCCTTGTGGGCACAAGGTGGCATCAGCACCAGGGCCTGCAAACGGGACATTAACTGATTTATTTACAACTGCATTTTGTGTTTCGTTTGTTGCTGCCCCCCCCCCCCCCGCAGCTCAGATGAACACGGTTGGCTACGTAGAGTGCGAAAGAAGTTCAACATACAGTACATAAATTATTATGTCAGTCGGGGGCGGCAATTGCTACGTGTAATTCCAATTGAGTAGTTTGATTAAATCCGGTTAAGTTCAAGGTAAAAAAAAGACATGGCATGGGGATGTCTTCAGCAGTGGATTGATAAAAGGATAAGAACAAATATTTATTGGTTTATTTTGTACTAGATCGTGTAGGTATGAGTGCGATTTTTGGTCTATCATACAGCAGAGCAAACAATATGAAGTTGTCACGTGGGCTAAACACTATTGTTATTTTCCAGGACATTATCTGATGGGAGTTTTTAGACCATTAACGGATACATCGGTCTCTGCTTAACATTGCCTTGAATAAAAATTGTCCAACGATACATCGCGCATAGCCTTGCCTGTGCAAATGACACAATCACTCTTTCCCATCGGAAAACAAGTAACTTAATTACTCACTCCTTTCAGTTTTCCCCTCCCAATGACCCTTAGCAATAAACATTGCACGTCTGATTCTGAACCCACTTTCATAACGCACCACACGCAGAGGAGGGGGGGCAGAGGCACTTTGCTTTAATGAATAAATCCATAAAGGTTTTTTTTTACGTCTCGCAAAATGACTTGTGTGTGATTTAGAAAAATATGACGTGATTCATCACCGGTTTGTAAACCCGTATCGACCGCACCCAACCCTTTAAAGTCTTAAACACACACACAATAAACACTGAACACTCTGCATTACTGAAGGACGCCTAAAAGTTCTAAGGCTCAAGCTTGGTTTATTGTAACCTGCACTCATGGTGCTCACAATGCAGTCGATGTAAGCATTACAGAGCGGGTGCACAACCTCAACGGCATCAAAGCCGGATTTGCATGTACGTATGTTGAACTTCTTTTGCACCGTACGTAGCCAACTATGCTGATCGGGAGGTGCGGATTCTCCCGTCACGCCGACGGACGAGTGTTCAGCTATTGTTGGCCCTCAATTCCGGGGGTTTTTATTTTTTACGGCTTCCCACACAGAGAGACGAGGAGTCCAATCCTAGACTTACAAATGCGGTTACAGACCTTGCAAGCGTAGTCATTTCGATTTAAAGCTTTCGTGACTGCAGGGATTCATCTTCTTGGTTCTTTCGGTAAAGTCACGTAGAAGGGAAGTAATAAAATAATAAAAATAAATATAAAACATAATAAAATAATTCTCACGACATTTCTGCCACAACGCAAGCAGCCGTCCTCAGGTGAAGAAACATGTCTGTCGAGAAGACACTTCCCTTCTACGTGACTTTACCGAAAGAACCAAGAAGAAGCGTAGTCATTGTTTGGGGGTGGGTTAAAGCACCATGCTTATGACACGCGCTCTTTCTCTCGCAGAGACCTCTCACGCCACTCCTCAACAGTGGCCCACAGTCTTAATACACGGATCTCACCACCTGGGTCATATCCAGTGCAACGAGTTCCCTGGTTTGAATGCCTCTCTTGCATGCTTCGCGGTTTATAACATTCAATGTGTGGTTGTGTATCCGAGGTTGGGTCCACTCTTAATAGTGGGTTCCTGTGCTTAGTCGGCTTTTGGGACATGGCAGTCTTCAATATGGGACCACAAGTCCGGCCGAGCAAAGGTTTGTCCCCTTTAATGAGCATGCTGCTCTCGATGGCAGAGATGCAGCCACCTCTGAAATGACTTCAATGTTTGGGGATCTTGTCCTGCCACTTAAATATCGCAGATGGATTTCAGGCAGCAAAAGGTGGAAGCTCACCAGCTGTTCGAGGTGGCGTCGGTAGAGCATCATCCATGCCTCGCAGGCATAGCGGATGTGCGGGGACTACAACTTCGTGAAGGATTGTAGACCTTGGTTCCGAGTCAGACTTCACGCTCCCGCTCCAGAGCCTGTGGCTGAGCATTCCAATGTCATGCTGACCTCTCTGCCACAAGATGAGTGATCTCACCATCCAACGTCACACTGCTGGATCGTATGCCACGCAAAATGGGAGAATCCCTCACCCAGGTCGTGGGGTACATTGTCAATTGTGATCATGGGAACATGGTGCCCTTACACTTTTCATGACCCGGTATTGAATACAGCAGGACAGATAAAAGCATTCCTGTACAACCTCTTAAGTCTGCAAAGATACTTTCCATCTGCAAGAGCTGATATATTTAAACATTAAATTGCATTTCAAATTAATTTCGTGGGGATACAGCGGGTCAAGTTATGCGAGCGGCTCGCGATCGGAAGGTTGCGAGTTCAAAGCCTGCTTTGGAGGTTGACTTTTCGCCCATAATCCCTGCGGAGCCGAAAACTGGTTAACACTTGGTTGGCAACCGTGGTTGTCCTATGGATGAACTCACTCACATAGGAATGTGCAATTACCACCACTGGCTCTGGGCTGCAAGCGTGCGATGAGCAACCACCCTCATAGCTCATTCGAGCAACAACACAAAAAGAATCACCTTTGACTCAAATGTCATAGCTCACTCGATAGGATAGTAATGATCCCATTTGTGAGATTGCGAGTCGAGATCGCAGCTAGGGGCCCTTTTATCTTTGTCGATAAAAGGAGCACTCCCTGGTGTGGTCGGATCAGTCAGTGAGCAGTCGAGAGAGAGAACAACCCGTGCTAGAGGAATGTGGTGTTTCTGTCAGTTACAGGACCACCAATGGAGCACCTCCCAATAATGCTCCTTTGAACGAGGAGTCTGGAATTTAAATAGATATATTTTTTTAAGGCGCTTATAAAATCACAGCTGCCCTGACAGCATGTGCTGTCAATCATCATTAAAACGCAATAGTAAAATATCAAACAGCTGCGAGCTTGGGCAACGATAATTACCAATGAGAAAATGCCGATCGCAAGGAGATTAATTCGTTTCTAATGGACGATCGCTAATCCAGGTGGGGGTGAAACCTCTAATCCGAAAAGGGGTGATAACCAATTAACACAGATTAACAAGCTTCCTTTAACTTCAATCAGGATCGCACTGAATTCGAGCTGCGTCTGCTGCGACGTTTGGACACTGCGCGTCCCAGCAACACGTGGCAGAAGGCGCCTCCCCTACTCGCTCGCTCAAAACTCTTTAACGTCAATACAGCGGTAGCTGGCCATAAGGTCCGAACCCCCCCCGCCTCTCTCGGCTGGTAGACTGTCATCCCCCTTTATCGATAAGCGACATTTATCTTCTTGGTTCTTTCGGTAAAGTCACGTAGAAGGGAAATAATAAAATAATAAAAATAAAACATAATAAAATACAATTCTCACGACGTTTCGGCCACAACGCAAGCAGCTGAAACGTCGTGAGAATTATTTTATTGTTTTATTTTAATTATTTTATTATTTCCCTTCTACATGACTTTACCAAAAGAACCAATAAGATGAATCCCTGCAGTCACGAAAGCTTTAAATCGAAATTTAAACGACACTTAGTTTACATTACAAAAAATATCAGTTTATTTTTACTCTGCTTTTTTCTCATCTCCTTTAGGTTTTATTCCGTCTTCCTGCGAGCACGAGGATTCGGAGGAAGCGGACGTCGTGGCAGAGACACGCGCGATATATAATTCATGCGCTGCTCTGTGCGGAAAACGCCAAATCCATTACCGCTTCGGCGCCGCGGGCGTCCGACAGCGCAGGTTTAAGATGCTGTCGTGGTGACAGACGGACCACAGAAGCCACGGGAAAGCAGGCAGGAGAGAGAATAAAAGTAAAAATAGTAATATAAGGGCCAGCCGCCTTAGCTTTAAAATGCAAGCGGATGATACCTTTGCTTCTTCGGTATTAAAAATTCTACTAAATTAAACACGTATGAAATCGGCTCAACATTTCATGAGCTGGATCCCTTCTTCTTCAGAGCTAAGGCTAAAATACTGAGCCCCCATTCATGCGTTGAGAGAAATCAACCTTCAGATTATGTTTGGCTAAAGAGGGTAAGTTTTTGTTTACCAAGTAATGGCAGAATCTGCCTTTACACTTTACAGTGACAGATTAATTATGCCCAGTGGTATTTATAATTTATACAAATTAGTAAACGTAACGATAACCACCTTATACGCATAGTACTGGTAGGAACCTCCTGGTTACACCAGCCCACAGGGGTTTATTGTGTCCGTCCGTCGTGCAGGGAGGGGCTGGGTGGGGATGGTGGGGCTGGGCTGAGTGTGAGGGGCTGGTCACCCCGTGGTGCCCTTATAAAACTCAACGTTTAACCTACTCGCGCCGGCTTGTGCCCGCCCTCACAGTCGGGCATATTTGCGGAATACACCACGCCGCCGTTGACCCTGGCCATTGACCGAGCAACCCAACGTTCCTACCAGCTCCCTCCGCAGGAATATGATATATATATATTTTTAAAGGCCTTGTCACAGGCACTGCGCACATCACCGTGAAGTCAGCTACCGCTTGTGAATGTAGGTGGGCTCTCACTGTGACAGCTAATGATGAAATGGCCGGTAAATAATGGGGCAGCAGAACCTGGGGTATGCCGCAACCCCCATCCGTCACAAGGATGATGCCGATGGTCGACTTCGGGATAAATCAAGGGCCTGAAGACATAAGCCCGAGTCGTCGGCCAAAATGTCCCCGTGCTCCCAACGAACAATAGAACGTGAGCAACTCTCTCAACACCGAGCCACTGGTGAAAATTCCACATTCCGGCGGCAGGATCCAGTTTAAGTGTAATATAGCCACTGTTAATTTTGCCACCAAATACGCTCAGCTGGTGGCTCTCGTATGTCACCGTGTTAGGAAACCACGACATTTTATATAAATGTAACAATATAATTAGGTTCAAATTACTTATTTTCCTCCTGATGACGATCGCTTGTGTTGTGATCGAAACGTCGTAGTTTTTTGTTATTTTTTTATTTTCTTTGAACCTACCTACGTGACTTAACCGAAAGACCCAAAGAATATGAATTCCTGTAGTCACGAAAGTTCTAAGTCAAGATGTAACAATATCACGTCGTTTTTGTTACAATCCACGAGACCGATCAGTTCCGACACGGCCCCCAACGTTGAATCAGTGAGATGCAAATAATCGGATACGAGGGGGGAACATTGTCAACCTGGCAAGACTGGTGTTTCTAGTTTTCACACGCTCAGTCGCTTTTGCCATTCAAGAGGGCCTTGCTGCATTTACAGGAGTGACCGGGGTGTGTGCGCGTGTGTGTGAATGTGGGGAGCGGTAGTGTAGCGGTTAGCACGCTGCGCTATGAACCCGGCGACACGGGTTCTATTCCCGATCACGGCCAACACCAGTGACGATTATCTGAACCGGTCCTGGGCCTCCCCTAGGTCGACTCAGCCTCAAATGACTACCTGGTGCGGTGTGTAAACATCGCCACTAGGGAGACAAAGGGGGTCGGGCGTGGTGCTGGCCACCCACCCCCTCGCGTGCCGTTCTGGCCTTCATAGGTGCTCGCTAACAGCACTTGCCTCTACAGTCTGTTAAGGCTATACGGGGGATCTTTGTGTGAATGTGTGGCTCTGCCAAACTTATTTGAAAGTCCTATTGGGACCAGAGTAACGAAAGGGTTTCTCACACTTTTGTTCTGTACAATAACGTTGCTCACCTTGCTTGTGATGAAGATAAATGTCAGTGTAAGGTTTGATCAGTAACGCCGTACCTCTGGCCACCGCGGTGTTCCACCCACCCCTGGGCTCGCGCAAGAATGGGCGGGCGGGCGGGCGCTAATGGCCTGGCTCACACACTCTTTGAAGATCGAAGCGCAAGCAAGCGGAGATGCTTTGACAGCACACTTTGTATTAATTATTCCTTTATTAACATGGCCTCATTGCTATGACCTGCTTTAGATTTGCTGCTGCGACTCAACTCGCATCCATCCAGTTGCTGATGCTGCCCTCGTGGGATGTAAACATTGAGTGGCTAAATTACTTCTTAATCAGGATCATTTTTAAAATTTCCTTTTAAAAAAAAAATGTTTCCCGTGTCACATACAAACGTCGTGGCAATTTGTACAAATTAGCTGAAATTTCCTAATAATTATTCTACAATGTTGCATCACTTTGCCCGTTTTCGTTATTATTTTGGAACCTGCCTTTCTTAACGCTAATCCCTGTGTTGTAGCAAAGAACATGGAACGACGCAATCATTACAAATAAATACGAGAAAAATGATTAATTTCAACACATCAACATTAATTAATGCCCATGCCAGAATGATTATTTTACTGGAAGAAGCGTTTGTTTCATAATAGCGTACGTGTTTTATACTAGGGTCAATTTTATTATTATTAATTTGCATAATATAAACAAAAGGTTGTTTTGGCGTCTGCCGCGAGCATAAAGGGATTAAGTTCCAAACAATTTTTCATACGAAATGGTCCTGACAAAGCTGGTGTAAAAATTAAGCACATTAACGCCAAACACTTTCATGTTTAACCTTAACATTTCTTTCACACACATTTCATGTTAGATGCAGTTTTGCTGTGGTTGTCATAAGGAAAATACGAGGCCCCTGCCATAGTAATGTGGAATTTCCACCACTTGCATGGGGCCACCAATGTAGACAAGCGCCGCCCGATGACACAGTACATTTCGAAACATGGCAAAATTTTGACGAAAAATCGATTGCTCCGAATCAACCCATGGGCCAATTGCAGCCAGGAGCGGTATTCGATTTTTTTTTAAATCCCCGCCCCCACGGCTTTGAATTAAAATAATGAAGTTAATTACTTAACACACTAATGTGGGAAGTAATTAAGATCGCTGTCTTGGTTAGTAAATAGTCTCTGCAGTGACGTGCTGAGGGGTGAAGGTGAATTGGAAGTGGAGCTTGGGGGATGGAAAGAAGACATCTGCGTGGCAGTAAAGGTGCTGTATTCACGTGTTTTTATCTATGGATATATATGAACCATATAGCAAACTACTGTAGTCTGTACTCCTTCAACAGATGAGGAGTAACAGCAAAACTACACGAACTCTTCACCGAAGCCCTCTCGTCATGGCCAGCAGACCTCGTAAACCATAGAATAGGATCTATTATCTGCCATCACGTGACACATCTTAACATTTTTCTCCTGCCTCTATCTTACATTATACTTGTGAATATGTCTCTCATATCTATCATATCTGCCTTCTAAAATCTACTCTATCCTTTCAGCAGCCCTTCTGAATACTTCTCACACATTATGGCTGTGGCCTGTGGCTCATTACATGCTTGTCAACCTGGCGGCACTCGATGCAAATAGTTATACACCTCTGCAATAAAATAGCAGTTGTTAGCCTTAAGAATCACATATCGACTTTATTAAACGCAAAAAAGCGAATCCCAGCATGGAAAAAGTCAACTCGTGTGTGCAACTACTACTAGTAATCACGGTTGGATATGTACGGTGCGAAAGAAGTCCAACAAACCATGTGTGCTAACACAAACGATACTGTCGGTTTTTTTTCAAATGGACTTAAAATTGGCACGGTAGCGACAGAACTCGGTTGTATCCGATGAAGTCTGTTAACTTCGTGCATCCTATTCTTGGTTCTTTCGGTAAAGTCACGTAGAAGGGAAACAATAAAAGAATAACAATATAAAACAATACAATTATCACGACGTTTCGACTGCAACACAAGCAATCATCATCAGGTGTGAAATCCACACCTGATGATGATTGGTTGTGTTGCAGTCGAAACGTCGTGAGAATTTTATTGTTTTATATTTTTTATTATTTTATTATTTCCCGTCTACGTGACTTTACCGAAAGAACCAAGAATATGAATCCCTGCAGTCACGAAAGCTTTAAATAAAAATTCTTGCATCCTAAAAAAACACAAAACTGTTTCCTGAAGGCCTAAAAAAAAAGACAACAATTTTTCGTGTCCAAAGAGGTTACATTTGGTCAACACGGTGTTTACCCACATGTGCTTGAGAATGGATTTGCACCCAGACAAATGTTTTACAAATCTGAGATTAAATCTGCTCATGCGCAGGAACCAGATGCATTAATGAATCGCTAGGCCGTGATTGACTGCAGCAGTGGCTGCTTACGGAGGCTGTGGACAGATCACGGCTAATGGTGATGTATAAAATATTCTTCAGTATTCGCGGTCAGTGTGAAACATTTAATATATTTTATTGGCGTGTTCGTTTTGTATGACAGCATACAGTGAAATACATATTATTTCACACGCTATTTTCAAACATGGGTTAAAGACGGCCAACAGCATTGATCATAATGTCCGTCGGGAAACAATGGTTATCTTGAAATTATTTTGCACTAACGTTGAAAGCTGCAAGTGTTTCGCATCTCTCGTGTTTTACTACGAGTCTCCTTTGAGAAAATGCATACGTCGCCTCAATGGGTCCTCGCTGAGTGTTAAATAAAGGCTACCTGATCGTGCAGTAAACCGAATAGGGCCTTAGTGCAATAAGCGGTCGGCACGCTCACCACCGGGATACTTTGCACGGAGTCAATAGTTCGATTCCTCCTCCCACCTGGCAATTCCTGCACACTCTGATGTAATAAGGTGCAATTAATGACAGCCCTATCTCCACTGCTGGACAAAGGCTTCCGTGTGTGTCGTGAGGGTCGTTTGACCACAACCTCACAGAGCCGGTGTGTGTGTGTGTGCTGATTACTGGACATCTGTGAAACTACTGAACAACATCTTATGGAAAAATATAGCTTTATAGCACATCGGGTTCCTCCAGTATAAATACATATTCTGTTGATGGGGGTGCCCCAGGACTGTTGCAGACATCACTCTCCACTGATGTCAGCCATGGCTGGGAATACAAACGCAGAGCACCCGGTTCATATAGAGCAGTGTGATAACCACTGGAAGGGTCACGATCCTAACCCCCAAGATGATCAAAATTGCTCAAATCTTAATTGTGAAATAATAATCATAATACCAATGTACACAGGGGACAACTTGAAAAGAGATCTAACAGAGTGATGTAGAAAGAGATACAAATTTGTTGGATGGGATGCGGTAGATAACAAGTTAATATGCAATATTAACGTATTATATTAACTCCTGATAATATCCAAACTAAACAAACATGAATAAGTAAGGTATGTTAAGAAGCAGTGCAACAATTCTAGATTTGAAGTTTTGGTGACTGCAAGGATCCATGTTCTTTGGTTCTTTCGGTAAAGTCACGTAGGTGAAAATAATAAAAGAAAAATTAAATTAAAAAAAGTGAAAACTAAATTAAAACACGACGCTTCGGGCGCAACACAAGCATCCTTCATCAGGACGGGACCACCACAGCGAAAACAGTTGCTGACGTATGCCAAAGAGATGGCTTTGACAAGGGGTTTTATAGCTGTAATCAGTGCAACATATCTTAAAATCTGTTTTTACTAAACACGTATTCATGTATATATGTGTGTTGAACTTCTTTCACACGGTATGTAGCCAAACGTGCAAACCGGAGGTGCGGAACACACCTTGAAATGAACTAATCATTTGGCGATGCTGGATTGGCAGTGGTGCACAAGCACAATTAACAATAAAATATCAACCTATTTGTAAAATATACAATGGGTAATGTTTTGGGGAATGGCCCCTTCTTCATAGCTCACGAAGGAACGAGTCTGAAAAGGAACCCCTTAAAATGAACTTGTCAAACACCTCACGCGCAAGACCTTTCAGAAAAATAGTTTGGAGACTCAAGTGAGATTTATTGCCGGGTAAATAAATATCATTGATAAAAACTATTGGAAAGTTGAATATATTGCTTAAGCCTCGTGTTTATCATGCGTGCCTCTCCCTTCAAAATGTTACAGCTCGAGTCAAACCTCAACCCTCAATAAATGCGTTACAGGAATGACACCTACTCAGTAAGCAATGTGTTAATCCATCTGAATGTTACATATGGAATTGTGTGCCCTGTCACATCTACATTTGTAGATTTGCCCACAATAAATGAACAACATCAAAACGTTTATCACATTCAGCAAGGTATTACCCAATTTAAACATTACGAAAAGACTGGCTGCATAAATCAATACCTTGTGATATGGGCAATTCCGAGGCAAAGTGATCCAATAACCTCCATGTAATAGCGAGGTACTGTTATTTCTTTTCTCAAAATTATATTTACAACACTTAGTGGAATACAAGAGCAGCAATGCGAAGCCTTCAAGGCATCAGCATTCCCGGCAAATGCAGGCACCAGATACAACACCTGCCAGTATCGCCTAGTGCCTTAAAGGGCAAGGGGTCAGACTGGCCGCCTCTTGTAACCTCGCAAATTAACAACACGTCAGAAGGCGCCACACGCCACAAGGCAATGCACGCCGTCTGCCACCGAGAATCTTGTTGATTCCCGGTGGCAGGCGAACGCTAAGAAAATAAAAAAAAAAGTTCTCTACGGCGTAATTGCCATTCGAGCCTCCGCGTTTGCACTGGACGTTATTATTTGATGAGGGCTCGCAATTTCGGGAGTGTTAAAAGTTACATTGGTTTTCTGACGTTCCGGTAATGTGTAGCTAGCAAGCTGATCAGTCCCTACTGCTGCAGCGGTTGAAAAGATGTCGACGCGATCTTCATAGACTGTTATCTTCAGTACGGACGATGGTATAATTGCAAATTAAATATTAATCACAAGACTTCCAGCAAATACCAAAAAAAAGAGAGGGTGAGCTCTATCTTTCCGCTTTAGATTTAAACTGCAAAAGGGTATTTAGTCAAATATTTATACTGAAAACGAAATTGGATTTTCCTTTGCCATCGCCGCAATAAAATCAGGGCCACTATCTAAACTCCATTAAGGCACCACATGAAAATTACACGCGTGATGGCCTATTCAGGAATGATAAAGAGACCTTAACCTCGACGACCTAAATGAGTATTTAAATTCACCTCCAGCGCGACCACGACCTAACGTACATTGCCCGCAAATGCTCGGGAAATGACCACAGGAATACCGAACGCGTTTGCATTCCATCGAATTACCACACAATGCCGATCTCTTAGAATGCCACGAAATGGCCACAGGATGCCGATTCCATTCGGAATTATATCAAACGACCGAAGGACAATTGCCTCCCTTTCTTCCTCCGAAGCATTTCTGGGCATAATGAAGAACCGTGCTGGGCGCAGCTGTTTGTGCCGCCGCTCAAGCTAAGAATGGAATGGGACACGGGGCCTCTTAGCGGACGTCAATTTGCTCCGCGACCGGCGGGAGCATCATCGGGCACGCTGCTGCCACCGCCGCCGCCGCCACCGAGTTGCGGACGCTAAAAGTTTTGCCATGGCAAAGGTGGGAGTGACGTCACTCCGCCTGGCAACTTTCGGCAAGGGGCCTGCCGGCTCGCCACACGTGCACCGGTAGTGGTGGGGAAGGTGGAGGGGGTGGTGGTGTTTAGTGGGTGGTGGTCGGGGGTGGTGGTGGTGTGGGGGGTAGTGGGGAAGGTGGTGGGGGGGGGGAAGGTGGTGGGGGGGGGGGGAAGGTGGTGGTGGGGAGTGTTTAGTGGGTGGTGGTCGGGGGTGGTGGTGGGGGGGGTAGTGGGGAAGGTGGTGGTGGGGGGGGAAGGTGGTGGGGGGGGGGGGTGTTTAGTGGGTGGTGGTCGGGGGTGGTGGTGGTGGGTGGTGGTCGGGGGTGGTGGTGGTGGGTGGTGGTGGGGGAGGTAGTGGGGGGGGGAAGGTGGGGGGGGAAGGTGGTGGTGGAGGTGGTGGTGGTGGGGTGGGTGGGGGGTGGTGGTGGGGAAGGTGGTGGTGGGGGTGTAGTGGTGTTTAGTGGATGGTGGTGGTGGGGGTGGTGTGGAGGTGGGTCGTGGTGGGGGGGGGCGACAGATGTGCGCTTCGACAGTTCAAGCGGGGCGCTTTCGACCGCTTCGGATGGAGAAATTCAGGGCTGCGGAAGACCAATGTCGCTTGGAGGGGGTCACAACCTCTTGTTTCTTCCCCGCGGGAGTGATGAACTGCCCCCTCATTATGTGTAGCAGCTTGTTGCGTCAAGGAGAGAACGGGTTTAATAAAACTTTCAGTTCAGCACGAGTGCGGATGTCAATATTGTGCCCGTGCACTGTGCGAGTGAATTTCATAAGAGCGAGTAAAGTATTGCTGTTTACTTTCGACGATGCAACTTTACGTGACGGTTTTATTACTTTATATTATACAAAAACGTCCATTTTGAATTTTTTACAAAGTGTGACATTACAAAGGCATAATAATCGGGCAAATAGTATTACTGGGACGTATGTATGTTCAACTTCTTTCACATCGTACGTAGCCAACCGTGCTAATTGGAGGTGCGAACCAAATGAGACGATGCATACGTCAACCTTTGAAAAATCTACGGTACGGAAATTTACAATTTGGATTCGGATCGCTACTAAAATGTACTTTGCAGCTTAAGATGATGTACAGATGGAGAGGCAAACTCATGGCAAGGAAACCACAGAAGACATGAAACTCTACATATCGTTGACATCTCAGACACACCATTGATAGCCAAAATAGCCAGAAGATAAGAGAAAAGTTTTGGGGGGTAAGAGTTCAAGCTGCCAGGCGCAGCAGCAAAGAATAAGCAGCCTCCCAGTTCGCAACAACAAAAAACTCAACACGCTCGTCGACAAACTCGAACACGTCAAGATATTTCGTTAACTGTGCTCGTGCGCCACTGCCAATGCAGCGTCGTCAAATATTACTGGTAGGAACCTCCTGGTTACACCAGCCCACAGGGGATTATTGTGTCCGTCGTGCAGGGAGGGGCTGGGTGGGGCGGGTGGGGCTGGGTGGGGGGTGGGAGGGGTGGGTCTGGGTGGGGAGGGGCTGGTCACCCCGTGGTGCCCTTATAAAACTCAACGTTTAACCTACTCACGCCGGCTTGCGGGCATATTTGCGGAATACACCACGCCGCCGTTGACCCTGGCCATTGACAGAGCAACCCAACGTTCCTATCAGCTCCCTCCGCAGGAATGTGTTTTGTCCCGTTTAGCAAAAGGTTGACAAGTTTGATGTCAAGGGAAGGCATTGCTTAAATGGAGTAGAGATCACGTGCAGAGTAGTGGCATGATGGGATGTATAAAGCAGCATGGCAACACACCTTATGGTTATAGACAGTCTATATACACACAAATAAATTATTAAAAGTGTAAATTGCCCTCTTAAAAAAACCCAGATTAGAAGTTTCGTCTGCGGCTTGGTGGGAGAGAGTTAAGCAACTCAAGGAGGCTGGCAATGGGGCCAAAGTATTCTCTTATTTTTCATTCGACCGCAAAGTTAGTGTTTTTGGCATGTCATCGAAAATCCATACCTCCAAAACAACATTGGGTGCACTTAGTTAATAAGGAATCAACAGCCACAAGGACACAACAAACACATAAATGACGGTTGCTGGGGCTACACAGCCAGCCACGCAGCAATGCACTCCAAAATACAACATTCGGGAAGGAAGACTCATTTTGTATGTGTATGTAAACGACGATGACATTAGCGCTCGCTCTTAATTTTCACGTGTGTCTGTTCCCCCTTATGACATTGTTAAATATTTAAAAATGAAAAGAATGCGGTTAAATTGTGACAGTTACCATTCTTTTCTTACGACTCACGGTGTGACACCGGTTAACGAAGAGTGCATTTTTTTTTGCACTCGGCATCTTTTGTGATGCTGAACCGGTAAAACGGTCACCGCCATTCAAAAGATTTCGAAATGAGCGATGTTCAAATATATCTTGGCAGGTCAAAACAAGTCTGATGGTCATACCTCCGAATGAAGTTTCACCCCACTTATTTTGACTAAAATTTTCACTCCTCAGACCTTGGGACACACATCAATACAACCTTCGCATTCCAAGTAAACCAGACGTGTTACACGTCTTAAGGACTCGGGAATCAGAACGGGAATTTGTCTCTGTGCTACGAGGTTTAATTGACAACAAAAGTGGCCAATCGGGTCGTTAAATTGGCCCATGGTCGTTGTCAAAGCAGCAGGAAGGGGATTGGGGTGCTACAGAAGTAGATGGCAGTGAAAGGGGAGGAAGGGAGGGTGGGAAAGGTGAGAGCGGCGCAACTTTTTTGTCTCATAACAAGAGTGTGTGTTTTCAAGACTGAAACAATAAACTCCAACAGGAAACCAATGCAATAGACTAAGATGTTTTTTTGTGTGCGTTTTAATTGGACCTCAGAGACGGAGCTTCATGATTATTCTCCCACCTCGTCGACCCGACTTGGTCCCTCTGCATGGCAATAATGTTGAATTATCCCCACGAGCTCGGGACCCATTAATGTAGAGGAGCGCTGCTCCAAGCTCATTTGAGTAAGGAAATATTTATTCTATTTTCTGTTTTGACCCCCGATTTGCTCGGCTAAGACATTGAGTATTTCTGTGTGCCTTCCTTTCCAGCAGAGGCCTCCCTCCCAAGCCTTCGACAGCCAAGGATGACTACTGTGTCATATCAGTTGGGAATATTGCATTGGGAGTGGTCGGAGGGGTAGATGTGGGGAGGTAAGGGCGGTTGAGCTGGGTGGGGGCACCCCTGCCATGTCCTCAGTTCCAAGACGCAAAAACTAAAATATCCCAGCCGTTGACCCCTACTAACCCTCGTGGATGACAAAGCTATATAATAAAACTGTAGTAATTAAAGCATTAAACGTATTTACACGTTTTTATTTTGGCACAAAAAAATATATATGTTTTTGGTCCAAAAGTGCATCTGCTTCGTAGCTGCAGAATAGTTCAATGGTTTTGAAATGGACATAGTAAAAGCCTCTTTGTAATCATGTTTACATTTTGATCTTTTTCAAGGGATCAAGGGAAGGCTAAATGCTGCACACTGAATGAAAATGTAATGATTGTTGATCTAACATATATTTGTCGTTTTCACACAAAATCCAAGCCAATTATCCAGGTTGACAAAAAACACTTTGTAGGTCAGTACATCGCACTGTGCTGCTAAATGTCTTTTATGATTTTTTCTGAATGTTTTATTCTTTATCTGAAAACGTCAGGGTCTACCTCACTGAAGCTCCTGGTTGGATTAAACTGTCTATTTAACATGTAGGCTTTCGCGACCAATATCATCCATAATAGTTTTTTGGGTCAGATCGTATGTGTCGTTTAACCCGCCACCACCCGACAATGCCAATTAGTAAGTTTTGTCACGTAAACAGAACGTGCCAATTCGTTACTAGTACAGCACACCGGTGTGTTGGAGAGCAAATCCACAACATTTACGATCTGAGTACGATGTTTCGCCAGCAATTAAAACTAGTTTCATCAGGCGACAGCCAGATTTGTGGAGAAATCCTCCTGTTTCGTTCCTTAAATAGAGGGATAGGTGTGATGACGTCACTTATGAGCCCTTCTTGTGCGGGTTTAACAATACATTTATATTTACGCGATCTAACCCCAAAAAAACCTATATTATGGATAAACTGTCTATGTTGGAAGGCTTTTTGTGTGGTCATAAAACGAATATAACATGTTAGAATGCATCAATACAATACAATGTTTCATATTCTTTGTCAAAGTGTGATCGAGATGTGTGTATTATTTTTCTGAAGGTTATGATGCCGAGCGAAAGCAATCTTTACTCCATGGTCTGTAAAAACGCCACAGCATAAAGGACTCGACAGCAACGGAGAAATATAATTAAAACTTCAAATGGGTAATGGGTTTATCCTTGCAGATTGCACTTTAAAAAAACACACATGAGAGTTCTTTAAGTTAGAGGAGTGAGTTCTTAGTTTAGAAGAGGGAGAAAAAAGCATGATGGATAGATATACCTACGTGAACATCCACTCAGGAAGTGTGTATTTTGACATGCTCTTAATATACTCCACCACTGTGGCTGCAAACCAGTACAGATTCAAGATGCAAACATAGGCCGGCTAACTGAAATAAAACGGAAGAACCGCGAGGCAAAATATGATCCTTTAATGAAGATCAGCATGGACGCCAGTTAAGTGTTAATAATTCGCAGTGCGATGGGCCGTGACTCAGTTGGCCACGTCTGCCGAACAGACGTCGTAAATGATAGCTCAAGGTCGCCCCAATCGACGGGGTAGCGGAGGGGAGCACAAGTCGACGATGGATCATGTAGAACACAGGGAGATCTCATTAGGAGAGCACTGCGATCCGTCTTGGAATCGGCCTTCGAGAGACGAAAACGGAAAAAAAACGTTGCTAGGAACCGCCAAAAGACACAGGTCAATTATGAGTCACGTGTTGAATTCATGTAAGACATGGTCAGATGGGATATTGCAGAAGATGATGCAGCAGCTAAACATGATCGTGAAAATAGCAAATAACTAACCAAATAAAAAAGGAAATCAAACACTACTTAGGCCAAAAGGTTATAGGGCCAGGTGATTATTTTTTTTGGCCAGGCTTTGTTGAATACAAGCAAAAGATTAATACTTAGGTAAGACGTCATTCAATGGAGGATTCCTGATCGACTCGTTGCTCAAAACATCACATTGTTGGAGTCATTAGTTGTGTGATGCTGATAAAAAAAAGGTTGACAAAATAATTCGTTGGCTTTTGCCGCAAGCGTACGTGCACACAGGCACACGCAACAGGAGGCACACGCCAAGAATACTGCCTCGTTGGTGAGCAATACCAACTCTTTCCCCCCACGGTTTTCTGAACAGTATTGGCTGTCTCGAGAGCCACAGGTGATTGATAACCCTCCCGCCTAACCGTCTCGTACGGCCCTCTCTCCCGGACCTTTTTCTCCGCGTGCAACCGCTTTTGCGGCGGCGGCGGCAGCGGCAACAGCAGCGGCAGTGGCACAGCACTTCACAGTTGGCAATTGAAGCAGGGCCCGATCCCCTCCTGGGATGGCTCGGCACACCCTTCTATGACCCTGCCACACATTACAGGCGATGCAAACATGCCAACGCTTCACGGTTTTCCGCACAGCGGAAAATGAGAAAACTAAATTGGTGCTAAGCGCTAAAAATCTTTTAGGCGGGGACATTGGGAAGCTCTGGGGGCTCATAACGCCTGTTTTAGGGGACGCAGCTGACAAAACCAGTATTTCAGATTGGTATGAATCCAGAGTGTGTCTAATAAATAAGGTATGTTTAAAGTATGGAAAGTCGGATGGCCCTTATTTAATTGGTTATCAATGACTGCACAAAAAACCCATCAGATAAGATTGGTTGTTCATTAAATTCAACATAGTCGAGCTCTGCATGATTTAATTATTAAATCAATCAGTGGTACGTGGCAACCTCCTCTTTACGGTGCACGCAAGACCGCCATCAATTCCCAGGTAAGCGAAGCCGAAATTATAATATTTTTGTTCAAATTGTATCTTCAAAAAGGCACATTCTGAATAGCAGCAAATCATTAAGAGGCTCAAATTGTTGGTTGTAATTTAAATCTATGAAGAGAAATTTGACTGAATGGTTTCAGATGGTATATATGTTTTCAGTGAAGCAAGATTTTGCTGCAGATTTAACCACTGATGTTAATGTCTGACTCATAGAATTACACGCTAGAAATTAATCTTGCTTTGCTTAGATTTAGACATGCAATTGAATTATGATGAGCAGCTTCTGCTCAGGCGGTCTACAATTTGAAAAATGTTATTTGGCCCAATCACAAAACGGTGCACATTTGCTCCCCAGAGCCTCAAATACAGTAAAGTAATAATACATTATACATTATATTCATATACGTTCATCAAAAATATATGGGGAGTATAAAAACTTAAACAAAAGTATTTCAAAGAGTCAATACTTTAACATCTACTATCCCGGCAAGATAAAAATGAATTCTGAACTTTGTACTTTATTCAACTGTAGAAGACTTTTACAAATTACCCATGAGGACATTTGCACCTGGAGGGAACAAATTAAAATAGGTTTCATAATCAACGTTTTTGGGTTTAGATCGCGTTATTTATAAATGTGTCGTAACCCTCCACCACCCGACACGGCCAATCAGCAAAAAAAAAGTGTCACGTTGACAAAAGGCAAATAGTTCACTGCTTTAGCCCACCGGTGTGTTGAAGCGTGAAACCACAACATTTACAACTTTTGAGTACGACGTTTCGCTGGTAATTGCATCCAGCATCATCGGGCAATTCGCCAGAATGGTGAGGCTCTGCTCTGACTCCCGGTCTTAAATAGAGCAGCAGCAGGGTGACGTCATCATTTCACGCTTCAACACACCGGTGGGCTAAAGCAGTGAACTATGTCTTTTGTCAACGTGACACTTTTTTTTGCTGATTGGCCGTGTCAGGTGGTGGAGGGTTACGACACATTTATAAATAACGCGATCTAAACCCAAAAACGTTGATTATGAATAATATTGGTCGCGAAAGCCTACGTGTTAAACTAAAATAGGTTTATTAGCGATCGAATGAATCAACACGACATGGCATGGCACCATATATTATATTATTATCCAGGCTTTATGTTTGGAGGTTTCAGCCATTGTGCGACAGGGCCGCCCGACCGAGGCCAACAGCCAAACGTGAACGAGGCAGGAATCAAACTGGAGCCCTCCTGCTCAAAAGACTGCCAGTTTTCTGGTGAACATCGTTCTTGAGCTTACGTGAAATGGTGCAATTATCATTAAATTTCGTTGCCTTTAAAAAAAAATCATCTTTATTGACCCATTTAACAGTCTGCAACACTGGGGAAATAAAGTTGCTCATGAGTCTGCCTCGTGCAATGTAAAAAATATTTTGCATATGCAACACGTATTCTGATTGGCTGCAAGGACTCATATGGTCATTATAGCAACGTAGGCTTTACCGAACATGGCTGATTTGCTTACAGCAATATCAGAGTATAGACAATAAATAATTGGAGCTGTGTTTGTCATATTTTATCACCTTATCTTCGTTCATATCTCCCTTATTTACCCATCTCTGGAGTATTATTGACGAGTGTGTTGAATTTATTGTTTAATCTGTGGGTCCTGATTTTCTCATGCATTCCAAACACCAAATGAAACCAGTCAAACATTCTAAAGCAAAATCCCGCTGAAAAAGAGTTGAGACACAGCAAGACTTTCCTGGATAAAATAATGGCCATAATAACTATTGTTACTTTGTCGAGAAACAGAAGAAATGGAAATGCAGTAGTTAACATGGTACGATACACAGCATTTGAATACTGCAACAAAGTTACCTGCAGGAAATTTGTACAGATTAAATTCAGCTGAACTGTTTTGTACATATATGCATTGCCCACAAATGTTTTAAATGCAATACAGCTGGTTGCAAAAATAATGCAGCATGATCATTCATTTATTCATTCTTGTATTGTGTGTGCTTTGACAACAAAGCTTTGCCATTTCATTTTGCACGGGATATGTTAAGCAGACATGTTTGGCAACTGAACAGAATGCTGCTGTGAATGATAACAATAAAGAAAACTGACATTTAACACTCGAGAGAAGCGATGTTGGTTATATGCTTAAATAATGCTTATCCGCATGGCATTTAAAGTGGACAATGATTATAAATGGAAGAGCTAGCAATGCGGCGCTTACGCCATCCCAACCAGGGTACTGCAAGGTACAATATGTAGAAAAACAAGATAAAGAATCTCCACTTTTGGAGTTAACCATCGTTGGTTCATCACATTTAAAGCTGGCCTTCAATACAAGGGGAATCTCGTAACTATATACAGTTCCACGATTTTTTGACATATATTTCAAACACTAGATGTGTACAATCATTAACGTAATCATGAAGTGGCTTTTTTTAATTGGGCATAGTATGCCAACCTATTCGGACTATGATTCAAATAGAAATATCAAGCTCTCTTTGTAAATGGATAAAAGCTCGTAAAATACCAAGGTATAGGGCACGCTCAGACAAAATGACTTTTTAATCCATGCTGGAATGGTGACTTCATAATACAACAAAAACTTAAGATAATTATCCTCAGCCTGACAACCTATATTTCTTATTTTTAGTATTATTTTGAAGTTTATGGACTGTTACCTTACCTAATTTATGAAACTGTCCATGTGCACGATGGATTATCAGACTACTCTGTCTCCCAAACGCTGATGTTTGGCCCATAAAATAGATCCCAAGACAAGTTCAAATACCGTTTGACACGGTGTGCACAATTCAGCCAGCTTGCAGCGATCATAACACAGTGTGGTGGCAACAACCATAACCACCGCATTGCACACACACACACAAAGGGTACATTTACCAAAGTAAGAACCATTATTACTGGCAGGAAACATTTCATAAACACAACAGTAATTTTAAATGTTAAAATAGTAATTTAAAAACATGAAACATTCCAAACCCAGATGAGTAGTTTGCAATTACACGTTAATAATCTAGCGAGTAAACAGTTTTTTGCGTAACTGACAATCAGTGCACTCAATGCCAAAGAGAATTAACTGAATTCCCTTTTCATACGAGCAAGGGGGCCCTGTTCAGGTAATATTTATAATTTACATTTAAATCTATATCCTTTATTTCTATACCCAGATGCAGAGTCATTAACTTTTCTTGATTTATAATTTAACTTTTTTGTTTTAAAGCCTATCACATTTATCGGTGCAGTTCATATGTACATGAATTCCAGCAGGCAAATGTCCAACTTTAACAAAACATCTTTCTGGGCACTGCTACATTTTAACAAGTGCATGGGAAAAAGGAAAGTGAAAACATTCTTACAAATATCAGCAACTACTGCAATCATATATTTTATGAATAAGTAGCTTCGTGTCTCAAGAGCCTCGTACTTCTGTCAAGAGCACTGAGCGAACACGCTCACATTTTGCAATTAGAACAGGCTTCCAACTATGATTAAACCTGGTTCTTACATGTAACAAATTTATGGTTTCAGCCAAGAGAGTATTTTGGTCAGGGTTCAGGTGACTGTGGCTGAAGGTGGTTCGTTGAATTTAAGATGATGGTTAGAAGCAGTATTTGGGTTCGGGCGACTGTGGCTGAAGGTGGTTCGTTGAAATTAAGATGATGGTTAGAGGCAGTATTTGGGTTCGGGCGACTGTGGCTGAAGGTGGTTCGTTAAGATGATGGTTAGAGGCAGTATTTGGGTTCGGGCGACTGTGGCTAAAGATGGTTCGTTGAAATTAAGATGATGGTTAGAGGCAGTATTTGGGTTCGGGCGACTGTGGCTGAAGGTGGTTCGTTGAAATTAAGATGATGGTTAGAGGCAGTATTTGGGTTCGGGCGACTGTGGCTTTTACTTTTTCTATCTCAAACCCAGTGTCCACTTTGTGGACATTTGTGGACTTCCAATTATCCTTTCAGACACACTTTGGCAATGCCTGTGGCTCCCTAAGGGTCCGCTGACACCCGTTTGAAAAACCGGTGAGGTGGCCAGGAGATGCTAGTACAGTAATTGATTCTTGAATCTATCCATGCAGCGCTTTGAATGTTCCCCCACGTAAATATGAGCTTTCTCCAGTTACTTTGCTTACCTCCCACACGTCGCACACTAAACGGCAAAACGTCCCAATGTAGATCCTTCCTGAAATGGTGTTGAGATTCATCAAGGCGGTCATAGGTAAATAAAGGAAATCCTTATTTATTTACTTATTTACGATTACAACAACTGCATCAGCAACAACTGAGATAACCATGGCGATTTTTCCTTTGGAATTTTAAATTAAATTATGTACTTGCAACGATCTCAAGCGAGGACGAGAATCGGGTTCGTGCTGGCAAGGCATATACTCCCAACGTTTGAGTGATGTCTCAGAGCCACCCAGTCAACCCCTCGTTTCACTCTATTTGCTTGCGAGTGTCAAAATCTTGTCACTTAAAAACGTTGCGAGCAGCGAGATATTAAATAAATAAAAATACTAATCAGTCGGAAGAGGGAAGGGGGAAAGAAGGGTTGTAGAGATTTTTGCAGAGTTTGAGATGGTTTAGGCACACAGTCCAATCATCGTTTTCACTGGGATGAATTTGTTGTGCATAAGCACAGTCAATCCCCTTTAGAAGCTAAAAGCAACTGCAAGGTTAGCCTCTGGAAGTAAAATGTGTGTGCTTTTTTTAAAGATTAATGAATTCCCAGGATGCCATAGAATATTTGCTTATTAGCCTTATACAATAAAATATGGTTTTAGAATCAATGAATATATCAAATTAATAGTCGCTAAAATGTTTCGTATCGCATGGAATATGAACTGTTTAATATCAGATCACTGCGACAGTCAAGCGAGAGATATAAAACATGAAGGGCTGTCACGATTAATATATATTATCAACAAAAAATTATGAGAATCTGTGTCGATTCTAATGAACCAGCCGGCCAATTACTCAGAATCATTCGTCAAGTATTTATCGTGCCACACAAACCTGCAACGGCAAAATTGTAAAATTATCTCCGATTGCTGCACAAACCAGCGCAAGGTGACGCCGCTCGAGTGATAAGGTGGAGGATTCAACACCAAGCTCAAATGATAGAATTATAGGTCCCATGTGGCTTGAGAGATAAAGTGACAGGTTCCACACATGGCTCAAATTGTAGGCTTCGTACCCATCCCACTCTCAACCCCATCTATATTTCAGCAAATCCATGCAAAGTGGTACTATGTCAGTGCATTCCGTAGTGAATTTAAAAGCAATCGATTCATGCCTGGTGACAGTGACAGCCATACATAAAATAAAGGGGCCCTTTAGATGCATGGGCCGGTCCTGTGACAGCACAAAAAGAGTTAAAGCGCAGGTGCTTAACAAGAGATCAGCAAGTGGCCTAGTATTTTTGATTCTAAAAATGCACAGCGCTCGACAATTAGTGTCGCTAGCTAAGGAACATTAGCTGTGATGTATGGTTTTATGGGCGGTTTTTGGCATTAACTCTACCCACCCCTATCCTATAGCCTCCCCACAGCCCAAAGTTAAACAGATTAATTAGGCACAAACACATATAGTGTTGTGCAGAAAGCCATTTACCTGACCAGAAGGCTGACCTTTACATTTTTTACACTTTCCCTGGTACAAATATTAGCCATTAACACATACGTAAAAAAATGTTTTAACAATCATGTGGGAATTTATGAACCAATTTAATATTTCCCCTGCATAAATGCATTACTTATAGTGAGAGAATGTGGGAAGCTTTTTAGAAAATACGTACCTGCATTTTTTGCTGCATTTCTAGTAAAATCAACAATGACAAAAAACTTTAATTAGTTTGTTCAAAAAGGTAATTATATATCAGACTGCCACCATAGCTTTGTGCTGCAATTTTAATAACTTTTCAAGTATGTAAAACCATAATGCTACATATTATAAATTAAAAAATTTAATTCCACCCAACAGTAATTCCACAAAATGTCAAAACTCAAGGTCATAAGTCGATATAATAAGCTATTATTTTTGCAATTGTAGTGCATGTAGAATCTATAAATGGTATATGTTGATGGGGGATAATCAATTTTTAATTCTATCCGTAAAATGCGACCACATGAATCTCACATGTATTCAGCACAAGACTCTCTGATAATTGATCAATTAATTTATCTCGACTTAATCTGCATCAATTCATCAATTAAAACCGATTGTTACACTCAAAAGCATCAAATAATGCGTAGAAGAATCAATTCTTTTAGATCTCTGTGCGTCACGTGGTAATTGGTTGACATGGTCCCCTGCAGTGACTATAGGCACTACATTCACAGTGAATATAAAACAAAATATCCATAACTTTTTTTTGTTAAATCACGTAAATATAAATGTGTCGTTAAACCCACCACCACCACCCGACACAGCCAATCAGTAAAGCTTATCATGTAAACAAAATGCAAAGTCGTTACTAGTTCAAAACACCGGTGTGTTGGAGAGTAAACCCACAACATTCGAATACAACTTCTTGGTTCTTTCGGTAAAGTCACGTAGAAGGGAAATAATAAAAAAAAAACATAATCAAATAAAATTCTCACGACGTTTCGGCCACAACGCAAGCAGCCGTCCTCAGGTGAAGAACAGGGCTGTCGGAAAGACAGCGTCCGAATGAACACCACCAAGCTTGGCAGTGTATATTTAAGCTGGGTTAGCGGGAAAAAAAATTAGAGGAAAAAAAATTAGAGGAAAAAGAAATTCGAGTACAACGGTATGCCGGTAACTACAATCAGCTTTTCAGGCGACAGCCAGGACTGGGGAGAAATCCTGTTTCGGTCTCAGAGGGTTAAATGTGATTTCGTCACTTGTCAGCCAACCAGGTGCGAAGATCAGAAGGGGGGGGGAGGGCATGTTTTGTTTACGTGACAAAGCTTACTAATTGGCTGTGTCGGGTGGTGGCGCGTTTAACCACAGATTTATATTTACGCGATCTAACCCAAAAAACCTCCATTATGGTTAATATTGGTCGCGAAAGCGTGGTGGCGCGTTTAACCACGGATTTATATTTAAGCGATCTAACCCAAAAAACCTCTATTATGGTTAATATTGGTCGCGAAAGCGTGGTGGCGGGTTTAACGACAGATTTATATTTACACGATCTAACCCAAAACACCTCTATTATGGTTAATATTGGTCGCGAAAGCGTGGTGGCGAGTTTAACGACGCATTTATGTTTACACAATCTAACCCAAAAAACCTCTATTATGGTTAATATTGGTTGCGAAAGCCTAATTCGTGTTAATCATGAGAGCTCTGGGAACAGAAGTGTCAACCTCGGACGGTGCATGGGGTTAAATGGCCTGCACCAAGCCTCAAAACTTTTTATTTAGTGTATAGACCCCCCCCCCCCCCCCCCACTGCTGCCTTCAGAACTAATATTTTAAAGATTTGCTGTTGCTCTATCACCAAGGAGCAACGTGTGCAGCCACATGTGTAGAATCTCTACATGCCTCATCAATATTAATTATAAATACTTTTTTCCCCAGACATCTCTTGCAAATGAGATGGGTCTCCAATGGATCTGATCTGGTAAAGATATTTAACAAATTGAACAAACTACCTTCAACAAAAGAAAAAAAGATAATAAGCAAGCTTCCAAAATGTTTCCCAGCAGTTAATTGCAAGCTGGAGTGAAAATGTTGCGATTGACGGCAGTGAAGGACAATGTTTTATAAAAAAAAAATTACATTATCGTCAATAGCATGATAATTTTTTTTTTACCAGGTAAAGCCCACTGAGCTATATAGCTCTTTTTCAGAAGCGACCTGGCCACAAATGATAGCTCAACGAAGTGGCTTTTGTGGAAATTTATCGCAGACAAATATTCAAACGCATGTTTCTAAAAATGGAGAGAAAAACCGAAGGACCAGGATAAAAATCCACGCGAGCACGGGGAGTACATGCAAACTCCAAATATACAGGCGTCAGGGTCGGGATCAAACTCACGACCTCCTGTATACCAGGCGAGATAGCTTAAATTTCACCACCTCGGCGCAAACAATGCCTTAGAAGAAATAAACAACACAATAAGTAATGTTTTAACGTGCTAAGAAGAGGATCAATTTCCCAAAATGTCATCTGTGTATGTTTCTTTTAAGGCCAGTGTTATTTATGAATGTGTTAAGTTTTTTTTGTTAATTGTGCTTGTGCACCACTGTCAACGCAGCATCACCAAATAATGTTAAAACACTTAAACCACAAATTGTTGTGAATGCAAGATAATGTTTACCTCCTAAATGTAAAACCACAATCACCACATCATCTTTCTTCAGCATATTCAAATACAAGCCCTCAAAAAGCACTTTATTTTTCCAACACCATGTCCCATTTACTTTAAATCTCCAGCAACAGGACCATGACCTTCAAATACGAGTCTCCATTCATTTCATTTGCAAGTAAAAATAGCCAACTGGTTTGCAGGACATGCCAGTCAATGAACCAAAAGTAATTTGCTGCATGAAAGGTTGGAAAAAAAAGGTTACAATCTCAAATATTACACCATAAACACTCTAAGGGCCAGTGAACATGCATTCATTTCCACATATTTTCGTATTACTTTTGAAAGTGCTTATTCATATTCCTGCATACTTCCACTCAGAGTATTTTAAAAGCTGAAGTCTATGTCTGCAAAGTTGGACAATACTATTTCTAGCCTTGAATTACGGTATATTATGCTTTTCGAACTGTTCATACTCGCTCAGGGACAGACAGTTTTGCTGGCTTCCAGATTGTTGCGAGTAAAATCATGTGGCATTTGTACTGTCATGGAATGCACTGCACACACATCATTTTTTCCCTTCATCCTAATAAATGCATGGACAGCCAACATATATCAAGAAGCAAGCAGTAAAAACTACGAAACTGCTTACATGTTCCGAAAATTTACCTATGATTGAACGACCTGCTGGGAAACATACAGCATGATTTTGCTTTGCAAGCAACTTATTTTGTCTTTATAAAATCGAGGTAATGCGGCTTATCAAAAAACAGCTGCCAAATTCGTGTTTGAAAATGCCTGTTTCATAAATGTAAATGATCAGCATGTGTTTTTTCATTCAAAAAAGGTCATGTTTTAAAATATTGTTGTATTTGTAGTGTCAACATTGATGTCTATGCTGTTGTACCGTATATAGGATAAACCACCGAGCATACATATTTTGTTGTATCCTGAGAAAAATACACAGACATATCCATGTGCTTAGATGCAAATGCACAGCACAATAAAACCATATCAAAAGAATAACAAAGAACAAACAACTTCAAGCGAATATGACTTTGTGTCGTATCCAAGGTATGTTTTAGATGCTGTATATCCTTGCCAATACAGGAGATGAAGGTGATAGCATTACAAATATATAGAATCCATAGACCTACAAAGTGGTTGTTCCATTTGTCCTTAACCGTATTCTTTCTTGCATGGACGCTAGATTATTATTACTCGTCTCTCAAGTTAAAAACTAAAATAATGAACTACAAACAACGAAGAAGTTACTACCGTAATGTATACACTATTTGGTAAAACTGTTCATCAGCATGAGTAATGATATCATTAAATAAACCCGAACATATTGACAACTGGAACGCAAGCTATGCTTGTACATAAGTAATCTGTAAAAAAAAATAGTTATTAAACATTTCAAAAATCCATCAACATAAACTGAGCATATCATTATATAACGGTGCTGTATTAAAATACGGACTATTTGCCCATCGATACGATCCACTGACACGATTCTGGTGAAGATTCAATTCAACTTTCGATTATGTGTTTGTATGATGAAGACCGCTTGTGTTGCGATCGAAACGTCGTGGGTTTTTTGGTTTTATTATTTTCAATTTATGATTCATATTTTTTATTTTATTATTTTTATTATTTTTATCTACGTGACTTTACCGAAAGAACCAAGAATATGGCTCATATCTTTAGATGCCCGCAAAAGTTTGAGAGCGAGAAAAAAATGAATTTTCCACACGCAGTCAAATTGTGGTAATGACGCTTGAAAATTTGAACAAAAGTTGAAACACCCCAAAGCATTAAGAGATGCACGTTTGGATTACACTTAAGGGACACACGAGTCAGGGCACAAAAGCAAATGAGACACAATGATCTGGTAAGGAAGAACTATTTGAACAGATGGTTAATGGACAAGACTTCTAACGGAATGCCACCAATGGGCAAACCGATGTCTGATATTTTCTATGGAGACTACATTATACTGTAGACCCACTGTTTTTGTTCATGTAAGACGGACTTACATGAATCTAAATCGACTGTGTATTGAATTGCAATGAGATCATATTCCTGTACGGTATCTCTTTAGCTGTTGCTTGACTGACATTCTATTTGCAAACAATGAGGTACAAGTGTGATGGTTAGCGCACTGAACTTGCCAACTCTGCCGGCGCGAGAATTTAAATGGTCACTTTTTTTCAAACATTGCTCTACCCTGTCCACCTAGCAGTATAACTCGGCACACCGCTGTTAATCGACAGATAACGTGTGGTGGGATAAAGTGTGGGTACTCCCACCTCTTTCCAAGACGTCTGACCAGCTTGAAAGAGTAGGCCAAATACGCTCTAGAGCGGCTTTATAGCGCTCATTCTGCTCGCAGTGGCGTATTTGAGATAGTCTTAAAAATGCGAAAACAAGCAAAAACCGTACATTTGGCGTCATGACAACACGTTATTGCTTAATTCAGACAATAATTAACATGAGTTAATTTTGAGTGAATACATCTGTATGTTAAACAGTGGTCTGCAAAGAGCGCGTCAGCCCTGCAGCTGAAGGCGCGACCTCTCCGGCCGAACCCTAAGACAAGACCGTAAGGCTGCCACTAAGGCCTAGCAAAACAGCCCGTCTTCTTACCGGCTTTGCAACGCTTTCGGCTAGGCTCAGGAGCAGCCGATAAGCCGCTGGTTCCTCGTCAAAGTTGTGCTTCAGCCTCTGCGGATGCGGAGGCACGGGCGCATATTTTTCAAACATTTTCCGCCACAAATTCGGGAAAGTCTCGGTCCCATCGCTCGTGGGCGCCGCCATGGTTGTTGGTGCGCGCGACTCCCGGCGGACGCTACCATCGCCAACAAATGGAGGTGCTTTTCCGATAATCCAATTTATTAAATGATAAAATTCTACTTAAGGTATGTGTCTTTAATAAAAACTAACACGGTGTAAATATTTTAATAATATTTCAATCAACGTTATGTACTTTTAAGTGGTGAAATGTATATTGTCTGCCGTACTATAATTACGATCACCCCTATTGCGCACATTTGAACTCAACCGTTACCATGGTAATAGATGAGCGTGTACTATTCTTAGGTTTCAAACTAAATTATCAGGTAACTGTTACTGCTCTAAAGCTCTGCTTTCGTAAATCTAAAACGTATACTGCATCATTTCAACCACTTCATTTGGATTGGTTAGACCTTCCTACTGGATTTATTCACATGGGTTGTGTTTTTGGCAAGCATTTGATTCACAATTGGAAGACTAAGTTAAAAGGGACAGATTTGGGAAGGAGGCATTATTGCCTGCTTATTTATTTTTTTGCAAATATTCTCAACGACACTCGTGTTTATTTTGTGCAATGTATTATTCATTGTTTGTGTTGAACTAGGACATACATATGTAACACAGGGTCTTTGCCAATAACATCTGGCATTTAACCAGCATTGGTTCAAGCAAGCCTGACTGCTGATGAGACACTTTATGTCAAAACTGGTCCAGAATTTATTTGTATTAAACAAACGCTGTTGAAATTATTCTCACTCCCAAAAAGGCCGTGTGCATGGCTGATGGAATGTGTAAAATACTTTATAGCGAGAGACATGTGTTTGGTGTTAAAGATTGATTGAAGATTCTACGGTATAAATCTGTAATGAATGTTAATAACAGACAGTGATGTTGCTGAGTGTCTTCCTTACGTCACCTGGACACAGTTGCCTATGTCGCTGCCCTTGAAATCCACAAGGCCGTTTGAGGTAGCTGCCCTTATAAATCGACGGGCACTTCTGCAGCCTCAATACTTTATTTCGAATTTATTTTGACGGTAATCCTAATGGAATAAAAATCTCAGATTGGACAACTGACGTCTCTCTCCTTTTCATACAACGGTGTGTCACCGTCCTCGCCGCTCTACAATGTCAAAGGGTTCCTTGATATTCGCAATAAAACATACGGTACTAAGGCGCAATCTACAATAAATAACAAAGGTCAGTGCCGGATTATCGTAGTAGCAAAAGTATCATATGCTACGGGCCCGAACTTTCAAGGGCCCCGCACTGAATGCTTTCAAGCTATTAATTCTGGTTCAGTGATTCTGCACTTGCTCTATTACTATAGTACTATACCGCTTTCAACTTTTATGAACGACTGGGTGTTTAAGGTTAGCAATTTGTTGTATTATCTGGCTGTATAGCAAATTAAAAAATACTATTTACTTTGCAAGTAAAAAATGTACGTGTTTTTTTTATTTAAGGCCCCATACTAACATATGCTACAGCCCCGCACTAGCTTAATCCGCCACTGACAAAGGTGCAAGTGTAAGGTTAAGTGTCAAGGCCAAATAGCCGATGCACTCCAGATGCAGTGAAACTATATTTTCCCTTTTACATACCAGTCCTACTATCCAACCCCCGAATTTATTATGTGGACCGTACGTATGTAATGTACTAATTCACAGACACTAGTAGGAGGACCTCTCTCTCGTTTATTCCGGCCTTCACAGCCATAGGGGATAACTACATACCGGGTCAGGACAGCCAACATGCTTCCAGACCCACAGCTCGAAGAGGCAAAATTCCGACGACAGCAGCACGACGAGTTCCACTCCAGATGACAGCAGCCCCGACTGTGATTCGAAGCTCGCCTTTTATCCTTCCCAGCGTGGCCAGGCTCCGCCCTCGACCCCGCACCCTTCTAAATCCCCCAGAAGGCTCCGGGCTTCGCCCACGGGTCCAACTGGTAGAACGGGCTGCTACCCCCAATCCCATTCTCTACCAGTCCCCAGCACTATGCGCTCCAGTGACTCATTCTATGTCACTACACTTACATCCTACTCTCTGGTTCTTTTGGTAAAGTCACATAGGTAGAAACATTAAATAAATTATAATAAATTATAATAATAACGTACATCCTATATTCACACACAATTCTTCCTATTCATAATATTACTGCATCTGTATTTGTCCACTCTTTTGCGAGCGGATAAAATTAAGTTAATGTATTTTTGTGTGGATAAGGGCACTTCATATGGTCCGTCCGCTAATAGCACAAATGAGATGATTAAATAAAACATTCGGAGGAATTACATATATGTTCTGTGTGCTTGTTTCATCTTCATTGTGGATTGTTTAATCATCTAGACAGTGTCATTGGCGATCACTGGATTCACATTTGGAATGCAGGTTAAATTCCAAAGCAGAGAATCAGAATATTGTATTTATACTCGAGGAATCGGATGGGCTATAAACCTCTTTTTCACAGATGTCCAGAGGTTGCACATTATCTCTTGGATTCATAAAATAGGTACTAATTTGTGGAAAGTCAGCCCGCTACCGGCTCAGGGTAACCAACAGAGATAAACACTTCTCTACGATAAATTACTACTGCACTGTGTACCCCTTGTACCTTTAAAGTCCCGTAGGAAGAGTAATCAGTCAAGTAAAGCACTTCTACCCTAAGCTATTTATCTACCCGCCCCCTATGAGAACACACGCTGCTACGTGTAGCGTGGATACCCGAAAGTAGCTACCTCTTCCTCCCTATCTTCTTTTTATTGACATTTTGGTCCTCCTCTAATTTCCAATTCTTCGCCCCTGTGTATCAGGACCATGTCTGAAATAAACTTAACCTAACAATTTGCAGTGAAAACAATGTTTTTTTTTAAATAGGGCAAATGTATGTGTGTAAATATGTTGAACTTCTTTTGCACTGCACGTAGTCAACCATGCTAATCGGATGTGCAGGGGAAGGACAACGAACTTAACAAAAATCAGTTCTGAAGAAATTCCTTTTCAATCCTAATATCGAAAGGAAGAACGTTTCAGACGGCCGCAGAAGCACATCTGAAAGCACGCGATGCAGTGGCCGTCTTTGTTCTATGGTTAGTCAAAAGCCCCTGTGATGATGACCGGAGTTTGCAAAATGGTTTATGCTTCTTGATTAATGAAGCTTTGCTACACTACAGAGACAAACGCCTGCATTGAACATCAAGCTATGGATGTTCAAGGTACTTACTACTCAATAGGTGGCATGAGTTTGCGTGTTATGGTTATGTGGGGAGCGGTAGTGTAGCGGTTAGCGCGCTGTGCTCCAAACCTGGCGATACAGGTTCGATTACCGCTCACGGCCAACACCAGTGACGATTACCTGAACCGGTCCTGGGCCTTCTCTAGGTCGACTCAGCCTCAAATGAGTACCTGGTGCGATGTGTAAATATTGCCACTAGCGAGACAAAGGCGTGGTGTTGGCCACCCACCCCCTGGTGTTATTTGCCAGCCTTCATAGGTGCTCGCTAGCAGCACTTGCCCCAACAGTCTGTTAAGGCTATATGGAGGATATTTGTATTTGATTTTGTCATATATTTATGTCCAAGTAAAGCAATGATGTGCCTTTGCAGCTAACCAAGCACTAAAATTCTCATTAATGCTAATCACGTTATTTATCACTTGCAGCCATGGGAGCCCGTTGCTTACGTGCGTACGTGATATCTGTAAATGTGACGGGAGGCCGTGTTCGATTCGCCCCTGCGTGGCCAGCGTGAGGATGTAAAAGCTGGCGGGGTCTGTTGGCACCTTTGGTGGCTGCTCAAATTTCACCCGTGAACGACGCCAGCCTCTATCGTTCTCCTGCTCCCATCGGCCCAAACGAGCCTCCCGATGGCACATCGTCTTACTCCAAAGTTAAGAGGGCCCCTTTTGGAATGAACAAACATAAATTTAATAATTTTATTTTTATAAAAAAAAAATCTTTCGGTAAAGTCACGTAGGTAAAAAATGAAATTAAAGTTAATAAAAAAATAAGTCAATAAAATCACGACGTTTCGGAGGCAACACAAGTCTCTGTCATCAGGTGAGACCGTCACCTGGTGACAGAGACTGGCTGTGATTTTATTGTTTTATTTTTTATTCATTTTAATTTCATTTTTTACCTACGTGACTTTACCGAAAGAACTAAGAGTATGAATCCTTGCAGTCACGAAAGCTTCAAATCTAGAATTAAGAGTATGAATCCTTGCAGTCACGAAAGCTTCAAATCTAGAAACATAAATTGTTTTGAGGTTTGATGGTGCCGAACAACACGCAGAGGTTTCGATCAAATTTCACCCCGAATATTAAAAAGCGATCTACCCGAACGTGTTTAGGACGGATGGGTAGAATGGTGGGTGCCCTTCACTGCTTCTCGATGCACAATACAACCTTCGCCCACGTCTCCACACACCTCCACGACTTCGAATTTAATGATGCCACCCCTGCATCAAAGAACAATTCCCCCTGGTCATAAAACAAGACATTAGCATCAAACGTATCGTCTTTCTCGTTGCTCAAAACTTGACGTATCTATATATAAAAAAGAAAATTCATAGCACAGAAACAAATACATATAGAGGGCACTGTGTATTGTTACAAGGCTCTCCGACTGCACTACGGGGTGGAATGTCTATTTTTTTGTGAACAAATGACATTTCCCCCGCTACCGTTACGATGGCCTGCGTCTGTGTGTGAGGTCATTGTCACGGTGTATAGGAGGAGCAGTGGCAAATAGACACCCACCACGATGTCGATCAAATGTATTCGGGTGACGCTTCTGCATTTACAATGGTGCACACAAGCACATTTAACAAAAATAAAGAACGCATTTTTTCATATATATAATAGAGCATTTGTTTATGGTTATATGGCATCAATATAAATGTGTCATTAAACCCGCCACCACCCGACACAGCCAATTATTAAGGTTTGTCACGTAAACGAAAGATGCTAATTAGTTATTAGTTCAGCACACTGGTGTGTTGGAGAGTAAACCCACCACAACATTTACAATTCGAGTGCCGTGCCGTTTCGCCGGTAATTACAACAACCAGCATCATCAGGCGACAGCCAGAATTGTGGAGAATTTCCTCCTGTTTCTCAAATAGACGGGGTAAATGTGATGTCGTCATCTGTGAGCCAACCAGGTACGAAGACCAGATGGGGGCTAATGTAGTTATAAATTACAATGGATATCCATTATTAACGCATTTAAATTAATGTCTACAAAAAAATCCCTTGATTTACAGTAGTTTTCCTGCCACAGTAATAGGTAAATGTCTCGACTGGCTCAAGACTACTCTTTGGTTTTTTCGGTAAAGTCACGTAGGTAAAACAATTAATAAAATAAATGAAAACAACTAAGTTAAATCACGACGTTTCGGAGGCAACACAAGCCTCCCTCATCAGGTGTAAAAAGGCACAGCAAAATAACCGTAGCGAAAGTTATTTGTGATGAGGCATTGTTACATAGGGTAAGAGGAGGGGGAGGAGCCAAGGAGGACAGGCGCAGGATGGGGGGGGGAGCCAGGATGAGGGAGGCTTGTGTTGCCTCCGAAACGTCGTGATTTAACTTAGTTGTTTTCATTTATTTATTAATTGTTTTACCTACGTGACTTTACCGAAAAAAGCAAAGAGTATGTATCATTGCAGTCACGAAAGCTTCAAATATAGAATGAATGGCTCAAGACTGCCAAAGTCAAGAGCCGAATGGCTCACAGGGTAAATCCTAATAAATGAAACTGAAACAATTGAAGATGAGTACTGCTCAGCGCTAGTTTACGCACGGTGACACTGACTGGAATGTCGTTTCCGTCACGTTCGTCAATCAGAGTTCGTCAATCGTCTGTATGCAGCCACAAGAGTGTACAAAAATGTCGAATTATAAAGTGTCCAAATGCAATGCATTTCAGGAGTGGGCAGGAGGGATTTTACTGCTAAGCAGATGTGAAAGTTTGGGTAAGAAATGCACAGGAGGAGTAAGAGAAAAGTGCCTCTGTTCTGAATACTGGATTTACATTAAATTATTAACTTACACAGGTACAACGTACTGCAAATGCGTATGCCACGCTACTCTAAGCATCGTCATCATTAATTTGGGCACTGTCTGAGACAGACACATGACAGAAGGCTAACGCCATTGGAACCTCATTTGCCAGTAAAAAATATGATAATAGTTTTTTTTACCCTTCTATCTGGCAACAAAACTGACACCTTTTGGCGTCATCTGGTCCAACCCATGTGAGAATAGGCTCTAAGGAAAGCTGTCTCGGGTGTGGACCAATCAACTTCAAGGACAGTGCATACATTATCAGAGTTATGTTTTTTGTTTGCATTATGACTGTAGGTATTGTGGTATATGCAAACATGACTCTAGGGAACAGAAGCAGAGGTCGGTTGTAAGCGTCATGCCAATGCAGTCATGTTGAGATGCTTATTTCAAATCAAAGCTAAAGCCCCTGGAGGTTAAGCCACGTTTCCTCATATAGAGAGTTGATTGCATGCAAAGAATCCATCCTGTAAATATGAAAATTAAAATAATTATCGTCATCGTTTCCCTTGCCTGTAACATCAGCAGTTTGCAGTATTGATTCAAGCAAGCCTGGCTTTGCTGATGAGACACTGTATGATAAAACCGGTACAGAGTTTGCATGACTTGAAATCAATGCTGCTGAAATAAAGTACTTCCAGAAAGCCATGCAGCTGATAGGTTGTATAAGAAATACTTTCGTTTTTGTCAAGAGAAGTACACATGAAGGGGACATTGTCCGTTTATTTATTGCCTTATGCAAATATGGCGTTAATAAAATTTTGCCCAAAGCAAAGGACACACGGTGATATTATGAATGCAGATATTACTATAACAGTATTTATCTTATTTTGTCTTACTTTATATGATTTGTCAGTAAATTTCAAAGAACGAAATTTTTACAAATAAAACTATTTTTAACTAAACTATTTTATTTTACCAGGTAAGGCCCACTGAGCTGTATAGCTCTTTTCCAGAAGCGACCTGGCCACAAATGAGAACTCAACAAAGTGGCTTATCACGTGGAAATTTATAGCAGCCAAATACTCTAAACGCATGTTTTTAAAATGTGGAGGAAAAAACCAGAGGACCTGGAGAAAAATCGGCTCGACCACGGGGAGAGAAACATGCAAACCCCAAATATAAAGGCGTCAGCGTCAGGGTCCAACCCATAACCTCCTGCACACGAGGCGAGGAAGATATCATCTCGCCACCATTGTGGCTAAGGCAGGCAGGGGGCGATCTGAGGCAAACACATTGCAGTGAAATGACAACGAGCGTAGAAAATTACCTATTATTGAGCTGTGGTATAAGCATCCCCAATGAGACATCACAAGTGTGAGCTGCTGCACTTTTAAAAGTCGTCCTGCTAGAAGGTATTGTTTTGATTCTACTTGTTGTGCACAGGATATGTTATTAACTCATGATTTGCAATTTTGAGTCTTAAAAAAAAGACTCAAAATTATTTGAAGAGGAACGTTGAAAACAGTAACTCGGTAACCCATGAACAGATTGTCATATCAACAAGATAAAATGCGTAATTAACAGCGAAGCAAGCTTCATTTTCATATTTTCATCTTCACGGACAGCTCAGTCTCAGATAAGCGGTGCTCAATTTATGCAATTGTCACTTTAGTAACTTGGCAGCCATTCTCCCCTTCTCCATGAGTGACATAAAAAAAACTGTAAATTATACCATAAGCTGTAAATTGAGCCGCTTATTGTACGGTTTATGACTCTTTCAAGTGGGTTGAATTAAGGCGGAACTCTCCTGCCCTTTTTCCCCTTCACGGGTCCTCGTGGTTGTTAGAAGGCAGCCGGATAAGTAAGCCGCTGCAGCCACACTGCTTTGATTTGAGAAGCCTTCTTTGCAAGGCTCGTTGTCTCACGTGCCAATCAGCCAGCTCGCCTGGTGAGTCAGCGTTAAATAATGACGACACGGAGGGGCATAACAATTAAAACACACAATTTTTTAACTTGCATAGTAAAGTAATTGTATTTTTTCATTTGCTATACAGCCAGATAATACGACAAATCGCTAACTTTGAACACCCAGTCGTTCATAAAAGTTGAAGGTAGTATAGTACTGTAGTAATAGAGCAAGTGCAGAATCACTGAACCGGAATTGATAGCTTGAACACATTTAGCGAGGGGCCCTTGAAAGTGCGGGTCCCGTAGCTACATATGTAGCTACTTGTGCTACTCGGATAATCTGGCACTGGTCCTCACCCTCGCTTTAATATTCAGTCTCACTTGATCCCGAATCCCAAATCGGATTCGCCGACACTGTCTACATGTGCGAGCCGTTACCCGTACGCAGTTCCACACACACACACGCACTTTTAAACGTGTTTCCGTTATTTCTCCGCTACATTTTTTCAGCGTGCTTTTGGCGTGTGTGGGTGGGTCTCTTCCCAAATGAGCAATCAGCCAGAATTTTAATCAAAGGTCCAGCTTTGTGCAGCCAAGCGTTATAGATTAAGCCGCTTCAAATAGCGTTCTATTCAATTGATAAATCAATCGAGTCCAATGTGTGTGTATGTGTTTGAACAAATTCGTAACTTTACAATGCTTTGGATTTTTTTTTTTACAATATTCGCCACGTAATTCTTCATCACGTATAGAGAACAGCATCGATGAGTCTCGTGGCAATTGTCCGGGAGGGTGCTGCTTGGTGACTTGTCGGACACGTTTTATTGTTGAGCTTTGTGACATTCGGGGAGCAAATGAAGGTGGGTGGGTCCCTGGAGAAACCCCCCTGCATGAGGAGATAGTGGCCTAAAGGTTAAGGGGCCGTCCATAAATGACGTCACGCGATTTTGGACGATTTTTGACCCCCCCCCCCTCGTCACACGGCGTCACAAAAAGTCAGACCCCCCCTTCAAATATGACGTCACAAAGCCCTGCCCCCCACCCCCCCAAAATAAAACATACTTCAAATCGCTTTAAACTATTGTCATTGTAGTGCGTATTTAATGTGGCGCTGCACTCTGATGTTGTAGGAGAAAACATTCATTAAAAGTCTATTTAATTAAGTAGAACGCGTTGTCTATATTTATTTAAAGTTGCGCATTTTGATGTGACGTCACATTTCTCACCCCCCACCCTCGTCACACATCGTCACGAATTTCTGACCCTCCACCCCCGCCCCAGGTGCGTGACGTCATTTATGGACGGCACCTAATTGCTCGTGGATTAGCAACCCGCTTGCTATCGTGCAAATGTGTTTGTGCGTTTACACTGTTGAAACATATCTGACGGTTGTTGTCAAGCGGGGTCCAACTCATTGTTTTGGCCTCCAAAGGTGGGTCAAGGCACCCCCTTTGTACCCACGCTTGTGACGGATACTGGAGTGCGCGTGTTTATAGTTCATGATGTCAACAACATGTACAATCTGTGGTGGATTTGCTCTCCAACACACCGGTGTTGCCGTACGAGCAAAGCATTGGAATGTCCTGTTCACGTGACAAACCTTACTAATTGGCTGCGTCGGGTGGTGGCGGATTTAACGACGCATTTATATTTACGCGATCTAAGCCAACAACAACAAAACATTTCGATTTAAAGCTTTCGTGACTGCAGGGATTCATCTTCTTGGTTCTTTCGGTAAAGTCACGTAGAAGGGAAGTAATAAAATAATAAAAATTAAAACATAATAAAATAAGCAAGCAGCCTTCATCAGGTGAAGAATGCTTCACCTGAGGACGGCTGCTTGCGTTGTGGCCGAAACGTCGTGAGAATTATTTTATTGTTTTATTTTTATTATTGTATTACTTCCCTTCTACGTGACTTTACCGAAAGAACCAAGAAAACAAAAAAAAACAATCTATATTATGGATAATATTGATCGCGAAAAGCGTTTTACATGTTAAATTGACGGGGGGGGGCAGGGGAAGCCCAGCTGCCGTTGCGACCGCTTGGTGTTCGACCGACACTTGATGCAACTCTTCCAACCGCAGCCCGTGGCCTCGTCTCCAGGGAAGAAGTATCGATAACGACGGCCGCGATAATTAAATCTGGAACGAGCGCACGCACGCACGCACGCGCGCGCACTTTCCGCTCCCACCAGCGCGCACTTGACGTCCGCTTTAAGGCAGAGGAGGTCCATTAATAAATTATTCAGCGTCCGAGGGCACCTGCCGTTCGTCACTTGGCGCTGTGTAAATATTTTAAGTCGGTCGTTTTTTTTTTGTATATAACTCGCCAAGGATTGCGTCGGTGCCGGCGAGCGCGTCCTCGTCTTGTGGGTGACCGTGGCGGGGGTGCAACTTCCGAGTTCGATTCCCGCTGAAGGCCACCAACGCCGGCGACGGTGATCTGAACCTCCCTCTAGGTAGACTCAGCCACAAATGAGTACCTGGTTCGGTGTGTAGTAAACATCGCCGCTGGGGAGAAAAAAGCGGCCCGGGCGTGGTGCTGGCCACCCACTCCCACGTGTGCCGTGCCGGCCTTCAAAGGTGCTCGCTAACAGCACTTGCCCCAACAGTCTGTTAAGGCTATACGGGGGATATTTGTCTTTGCCCGTGGGTGTCCAGACACCACACCTCCCAGAATGTTTGGATATGGCTAAGGGATGGCCATAAAAGTTAACATGGTGGTACAGCAATACCCTGATTCTTACGTCGTTTTGCAAATTCGTCATCACTTTATTACTAACAATCACGTCGTCTTAACCCACACTTACGTCGCTGACGGCATCGTCCGTCGTTTCTCGTATCCGTCGCCTCTCAGCCTTCGCCTCCACCGACCTGCGCTGGAGGTCGCTTTGGAACGACGTCGTTTCGATATTCGTCGTCGCACCTTTCCCACCCGGTCAAGGTTCGTGTCGGGCGCAGGTGGCCTCATTGATCGATGGTGGCCTCATTGATCGATGGAGTACGAAGAACAAGCGGTGAAGCTCCAGTGCCGAGCACCCTCCAGGCCAGCTTTGTTGAGAAGAAGCAAGGACCACATGCGCCCATCTGTTGTAGCGGAAGCGCCGATTAAGCCACCGCCATCACATCGCGGTCTAAACTAAAACTAAAAGCGTTTGTTTTTGTTTTTTACAGATAGAAGAACTCGGAGGCGCAAGGAGGAGGAAACGCAGAGAAGCAGGAAGGCAACAACAGCAGCAGCAGCAGCCAGGCGGTGAGCCGGAGAAAACCCACGCGTGCGAGGGGGAAACGCTCTATCCCATACAAACTGAACAGGTGGGGGTCACATTTTTGCCGTTCCGCCTTCTCCTGGCGAGCAAGGGTATGGGCACCTCCACGACGCCCATTGGAAGGGAGTTGCATAAAGTTTGTGCGGTGATCCGCCAACCCTCGCTGCTGCCTCTTCAGCGCTGGATTACAAGCCACGTGCAGCAGTATAGCCACCACCACAAAGAGGTGACTGTAATACATACCGTTTTAAAACTATTTTAACTTTTTATTTTTGCCAAGTAAGGCCCAATGAGCTATATAGTTATATTCTTAGGTTTTTTTCGGTAAAGTCACGTAGGTAAAAAATTTTTAATTAATAAAAGTAAAATAAAATAAAAATCACGACGTTTCGGAGGCAACACAAGCTTGATACAGCTATCGTGCTGTGACGGTTCCACATGAAGACGGAGGCTTGTGTTGCCTCCGAAACGTCGTGATTTTTATTTTACTTTTATTAATTTTAATTTTTTACTTACGTGACTTTACCGAAAAAAACCTAAGAATATGAATCCTTGCAGTCACGAAAGCTTCAAATCTAGAACTATATAGTTATTTTTTTCAGAAGTGACGTCGCCAACAAACGATAGCTCAACGAAGTGGCTTATCAACGTGGAAATGTATGGCGGCCAAATTGCTCTGAACGAGTGATGTTTATTATAAATGTGCAGGGGGAAACACCGGAGGACTGCAAATATCCAAGCGTCAGGGTCGGGATCGGGATCGGACCCACGACGTCCTCCATGCCAGGCGAGGGAGTTAGCATCTCGCCACCGGAAATTTGATAGGTGGGAGGCGCGGAGTGGTGCATCGAGTGGAACTGACAAAGTGAACTCACGTCCCGGCTCATTACGGATGCAATAGAGTCTCTTACCCTTGGTGGTGTTAGAAGGGAATACCGAAGTGGGCACAGCCGGTCACAGATAACAACGTCGTGGTCGAGCAAAGGTATTTCACTCCTCTTGTTGTCATTCCCAACGTGAAGCTGTGACCACGAGTGCGCATCGTCGATACCGGTCATGTGGAAGCTCATGGTAAGTCTGTAAAACTGTGGCTCAAGAAAAAAACATATAAAAAATACTCTTATGAACTCATATCTGTCAACGCCTTATCAGTACCTATCTTGTTACAGACCAAATCAGACCTTATTGGTCACCCCTGGTGCCCTTATACATCTCAACGTTCATCCTACAAAGTCCCATCACAAGGGAGAAACTGAAGCAAATGTACAATTTAAATGTTTATGCCCCCATTGAAACGGCTATAGGCCGTATGGACCTGAAAACTCAATTTCCCTGTACAAGAATACGGGTTAACCCCTATAGATTGACAAGTATGGTGTAGTGTATAGTAGTGTATAGTGTAGTGTAGTAGTGTCTAGTAATGTAGTGTATCGTAGTGTAGTGTATAGTGTAGCGTATAGTAGTGTATAGGACAACGTATGGGTTGACAGCATTGCGAACTTTTGTAGATAACTTACATTTGTCGTCATGTTCGAAGGGGGGGAGGATTCTCTTCCCACCGTTTTGGGACAGTGAGGCGGTGCTACACAGGGCACGAGTCGGAGTGAGATCGTGCTTCGTGGCTGTTCGCGCGTATCTCATTATTATTATTATTGTTAAAGAGTTGTATTGTTAAAAAAAAGACCACCCCGAGTGCGATCATCTTTAACTGCACTCGTTAGTAAGGTGCCGAATTAGAAAATAGACAGCGCATTTTAGGGCGTCTTGAGTGGCCACCCCTAAGGATATGTGGTGAGGTGAACCTTACTTTAAACAAAAACTTCAAACTAATTTTTATTGCTGGTGAAGCTCACGATCTTGAAACCAATTTTGCAACGCAGTGCCGCTGCACTACGTCCACTTATTTTTTTTAACGGACGCCTTTTCGCGGACCACACTGTTGCTACGAATTGGTTTTCATATCTTTCTGGGACGCACGCCTCTTGACAAGGATCAGTCAGAGTAAGCCACCTTCATCCACTCGCAGTGGAATTGGCTGATGGTGCAATCCTATTGATGGCATCGTCACTCAAGGCAAGCGATGTATTGAACCCCTGCTGCAAGTTGTTTCCAGGTTCGGATTCAGAAACACGCATGTTTACTTTGTGTCTATGAACTGATGTGAATCAGTAACCAAACTCACATGTTATTAATCGGAACGCTAACAGCCGCGTATGCCAAACCCTCTCAGTTGAAGTTCTCGTCCGCCGATTTTTAAACAAAACTTCCATGACATATGTAGTGGTGATACGCGCTGGGGTAGCGATCAGGTGCCAGCGCGTTGTGATTGGATGTGTGTGTGGTGACGCGCGCTGACGGTGAGGGATCAGGGGTCAGCGCGGGATCGTGGGTTGTGTGGTGCTGATTGGCTGGGTGCCGGTGACGTGCTGGTGTGGGAGTGATCGGGTGGCAGCGCGGCGTGATTGGTTGGTGAGTGGAAACACGCGTTGGGGAAAAGAGGATCGTAGAGATAGCGCGTTGTGATTGGTTCACTAACAAGCGATGCTCGCATCGAGGTCCGCATCCGCTCCGTCTCCCGGGAGGAGAGACTATATAAGGTGATGCGCACAGGCGCACGGAGAGAGTGTAACCAGCGAAGACTGAAGACGGGAGGAAGAGACAGGGCCCTGCGGTACCTAGTCCCGCTGTCCTGTGAGGACCGGGACTCTGTGTAACCCAGAGGCGGAGTGTAGGGTGAGCATGCAGTGTCAGCATGCAGAGTGTGTAGCCGGGGCCTAGAGTCTACACGAGACGAGTGATGTGGGTGTAGCCAGAGGCGTAGGGTCTACACGAGACGAGTCTACACGAGAAGAGTCTACACGAGACGAGTGATGTGTGTGTAGCCAGAGGCATAGGGTCTACACGAGAAGAGTGATGTGTGTGTAGCCAGAGGCATAGGGTCTACACGAGAAGAGTCTACACGAGACGAGTGATGTGGGTGTAGCCAGAGGCATAGGGTCTACACGAGGCGAGTCTACACGAGACGAGTGAGGCGTGTGTAGCCAGAGGCCTGGAGTCTACACGAGTCCAGTACAGTGTGTTATAAGAAGAATAGAGGTTACGAGTTGTACCGGTGTCTGGTGACCGTACTCGGAAGAATAGAGACTACACGTTGTATCGAGATAAGCGAAGATTTAATAAAAGAAGTGTGTTACCCGTCAAGGAGTTTCCTGCGTCATTTCCAATACTTCACATATGCCGATTTTACCAGTGTATGTGTAATATAGTAATTACGGCGGGAGACCACTTGACGGGTAGCACACTTTTATTAACACCCACTTAGCCACAATAACACGTGTAGCCAACTACAGCCTACGCTACGCGTTCCACCCGGCTACACACACACGGGCTCTCCGGCCCCATAGCTTCCAGGGGAACTCACAGACCCACCCCGGCTGGGGTATGGGTCCCGACCACTGGGTCCCACAGCCACAAGGACGTCCGGCCCCGGGTCCCACGGTCTCGCCTCTGAACCACACAGGGTCCTTACAAGGACAGCGGGGCGAGGGGTCTCAGGGCCCTATCTCTTCCTCCTCCGTCTTCTGTCTTCACTGGTTTCCAACTCCCCGAGTGCTGCTGCACATCGCCCTATATAGTCCTCCGCTCCAGGGGGCGGGGCCTATGCGGACCGCGATGTGGACATCTGCCTGCGGACCGCGATGTAGCCACACCCGACGCGCTCTCACACGATCCCACCCTGCCAGCGCGTACCGCTACTATATATGTATTCATTCAGAGAATCCTGTTACACATAACTGCACAGCAGTGGCGGCTCAAGTTTGATTCCAGCTCACGGCGAACACCGGTGATGATGATCTACACCAGTCCTGGGCCTCCCCTACATCGACTCAGCCTCAAATGAGTACCTGGTGCGATGTGTAAACATCTCCAACTGGGGAGACAAAGGCGGCTGGGCGTGGTGTTGGCCCCCCTCGTGTGCCGTGCGCGGCCTTCATAGGTGCTCGCAAACAGCACTTGCCCCAACAGTCTGTTCAGGCTATACGGGGCATTTTTTTTTTACTTCTTTGGCGCCGTACGTAGCCAACCGTACTAATAATTATCGGAGGTGATGGCCTATTCGTGAACCTCTGCGATGAGCTTCGAACGCGCCTCCGCTGTGCCACATCGCTGCTCAGAGTGCGTGGCCAAAATTCAGTTTCACGATAGCAACCTTCGGACACCCCACGGGCCACAAATGTGATGCAAACTCCGAGCCTGCTGCCCCGAGAGATAAGCCGCTTATTGAACTTTGCGAGAGAGAAAAAAAGGTCTTTCAGGTGTCTGGCTGGCTCAAGGGGCTAATGCGCAGTGTGAGAGCTACTGATCCAGCACCTCCAGAAACCTTGTATTCGAGCCCCAGGGCAGACAAGCGAAAAAAGAGCATCGCCCCCCGCCCATCTCGCTTCATTCAAGCGGGTTTCACGTGGCGTGTGGGTGGCATGTTTAACAGACGGACGGTTTGGGGGAGGGGCATCAGTCCGTCAGTGATCGATGATTACACGAGCACATGAAAAGAGCGACGGCGAGGAGGAAATAAGTGGGACACACACCACCAAAACCCGTCATCTAATATTCACAGCAGCGCCGTAATTGGCTCGTGCGTTGCCTACGAAGGGCACGGTTTGGGCTGCCAGCTTAGCGCTGAAAATGAATGTATCTGTTCGTCAATATGACTAAAAGTGGGATCCAGAGCCGGCCCAGCCACTAAGCGACCCTTGCAATTGCAAAGGGCCCCGTGGCCAGCAGAGGGCCCCCCTAGAGTCACTGCTAGCTAGTGGGTGAAAAAAATCATACATCAAAGGGGCCTCCAACCAAATTTTGCTTAGGGCCCCCAAAGGTCTAGGGCCGGTTCTAGTGGGATCGAACCGGGCCTTGAAGCAGTGGTCCCAGATTGAACGATGGGGGAGGGTGGGAGTCTGTGCCGTGGCCATGTGGGTGTGTGAGTGACATCCGTGGGCAAAACCAGAACTTGAAAGCAGTGACCTGCGGTGAGGTCAATGGCTGGGGAGGCACTGGCTCGTGTCAGAGCCAGATTCACACACTGAGGGGGCGTGTCCTCACTGATGGGGGCGTGGCCTCACTGAGGGGGCGTGTCCTCACTGAGGGGGGCGTGTTAGACACGTCCCCCTCAGTGAGGCAGATGTGATAGCTGCCTCCCCTGGTGCTTTTTCATTGCAGTTTCATGACGAGACCAGCGAGCCTAAATATCTTTATACACATACGTGAAATATGTTACTTGGAGTATGGAAGGCGAGGACATAAAATTAAGGGGTCTACAAACATTACATTGGTGACATACTGAGATAGTAACAGGCACGCGCTTATTGCCCGCGCTCCATACAGTTGCTGAGGGGTTGTGCAATCAGAGGGGAGGCTGAGCTCGTCGCTGCCTCACCTCTCGTCTCTTCCTGTATTTGCAGCGGAGCTCCGCAAATTTGGCGATTTTGACTATAAAAATGATTGGAATCGTACAGAAATGACATTTATAACACAGATCAGTAGAAAAATCTTAATATTTATTTTATTTTATTATTATTTTAGTTACTTTTCGTAACAGCTATATACATTGGAGTATGACAGGTGAGGCTCTGCCTCCCCTGCCTCCCCTGACTGCACGTCCCTGCTTCAGAGACAGATCTAGAAACTTCACAAAATGTTTTGGAGGGTAGTCCTGAAACTTCAAGATCTTTAACAGGGCCCCGACATTATATCGAGAGCCACGACAGTGACTGCCGGGTGTCGTTTCCCCGTGGCAGCCTCCGCCGTCTGGAACGCGGCCATCATAATCATCGTCGTCCCACTGCACATCCGCAGCGGCATCAGCAGCCTGCTTTTAAAATACACTTAAAGGACCCATCTCTATCTTAAAGGACCGCCTCTATCTAAAAGGACTCACCTCTATCGTAAAGGCCCCACCTCTACGCTAAAGCCCCCAGCTGTGAAATACTGCGGCGCCTTGTAAATTGCAGTTTTATTGGTAAAGTAAAAAAAAAATTCGTATTTTCTCTGGTAAATAACAATGACATGCCAATGTTCTTTGTCTTAAGAACAGGGCAGTGTGAGAGCGGGGGGTGAGGCTATGGACGTGATCGCCCCCCCCCCTGCCCCCGGATCCGCCACTGCAAATGCCGCTGTGGGTGGTGCAGGTTGTGTGAGTGTGGGGCCGGGGGCTGACGGGGAGCGGTGGCGCAGCGGTTAGCGCACTGCGCTGCGCTACAAACCCGGCGACCCGTGTTCGATTCCCGCTCACGACCGATAACGGTGGCGAACATTTTGAAGAGGTCTTGGGCCCCCGCCTAGGTAGACTGGGCTCTCAATTGAGTACCTGGTGCGGTGCGTAAACATCGCCGTTCGGGGAGACAAAGGCGGTCGGACGCGGTGCTGGCCACTTACCCCTTCGGGTGCCGTGTCGGCCTTCATTAGGTGCTACTCGCTAACAGCACTTGCCACCAAAAGTATTTTAATGCTATATGTGGGGGGAGGGGAGGGTGGGGGAATTTTTGTCTTTGTTTTGGGAGACAGGGGTGGCGGCTCAGGTGATACGTACTGCAGGTGTTCAGAAGTGACAAACAAAAAACACACCCCTACAGTGTTCCGTGTCTGGAGGTGCTGTAGCTGAGGGGACAGAACACGGAGACAGCGTAAGGGGCCGTCCATAAATGACGTCACGCATCTAGGGGGGGGGGGGTCAGACATTTGTGACGATGTGTGACGAGGGGGGGGGGTGTTTGAGAAATGTGACGTCACATCAAAATGCGCAACTTTAAATAAATGTAGACAACGCATTCTACTTAATTAAAAAGACGTTTTAATACATGTTTTCTCCGACAACATCAGAGTGCAGCGCCACATTAAATTCGCACTACAATGACAATAGTTTAAAGCGATTTGAAGCATGTTTTATTTTTTGGGGGGGGGGGGGGGGGGCAGAGCTTTGTGACGTCATATTTGAGGGGGGGGGGTCTGCAAAATCGTCCAAAATCGCGTAACGTCATTTATGGACGGCCCCTAACCACGGTGACCGTGAGACGTTTTACAAGATTATGGAAAAAAAAGTGTTTGGTTGACCCTCCAGTGAGTGAACAAAAAAAATCCGCACCGAGTTTGTGCGTGGAGTTCACCGGGCGAAGGCGCAGCCCTGCAATTGCTTGCTCACGCCACTGCTGATCGAAGTGAGCTCCCACGAGAGGAAGCTCCGGAGAGATCCTTCGACGGCAGAGCCTATTCGGTCTACTCTTCCACCGTTGGCAAGACGTCTTGCAAGAGCCGAGAGAGTTGCTCACACTTTACCCCAGGAGACACGCGCGTGATGTGCTTTCTGCCGGGTGGACAGATGCGGTGGTGGGTGGGGCGGATTTCAGGAATGTTGCGATATTGTTTCAACCGCTGCACCGGGAAATCGAAGCGAACAGGCGACCTGTGCATCGCACATGCAGTTGTGCTGGTCATTACCGCACCGCGTCCTCGAAGCAGCAGCAGCAGCTTTTGGCTGGCCATCGAACAAAGACGCGGCGCTTTCAGATGCGCTTTTGCGGCCGTCCGGAACGCTCTTCCGCCCGATATTAGGAAGCCACTGAAGCTGCGCCTAGATTGAGAACGCGTTTATATAGGACTGCTTTGTGCGTTTAGCGTGTTGTCCTCCGTCCCCCGCATCTCCGATTGGCGCGGTTGGCTTCGTACGGTGCAAAAGAAATTCGACACACGTTTCATACATCAGTTAAGCCACCTTTCAATGACGCAACAAGGCCCTTTGCGCCTCCGAGTGTCGCAATCACAAAGCCAATCGGTTGATTAATAATTATCCTTCATTCAAGGCCTCAGTTTCCATTCCAGCCGACTTTTCCATTCCTCGGATTGGACTTTTTTTCGTGACTGTAGTTTTGTACCGAATTCATTAATCGCATTGTGGGTAGTTTTTATTTAATTTAATTCGCGCGCTCAACATTTCGCTTCGAGCAACAAGAGACTCCCGTAATTGGGGCGAATGCGGCGCGTGCTTGGCTATTAAACGTGAACCGTGACATTTTAAAAAATATCTCCTTTTCACTTTTCACTCTTCGCCGCCGCCGTTTGCAAGCGGAGGGCAAAGAGGCCTGACAGTGATTTCCTTCTCGAGACGGCCCAGACGAACGAAGGCAAACGGGGGAAGGTTTCCCTTCGTCTGGGGGGAAAGAAATCGGGGGAAGGTGGGTTTGATATGACGTCGCGTTTCGCCAACACCTCAGCCAAGCAGACCGATCATCAGCCGCGCGATTAATAGGCCTCTGGAGGGATGTTTCTAACGACCCAAAACAACACCTTTGCCTCGAAAGCAGCCGAACGCAATCAGTCGGAGTTTCAGAGTTTTTTTCAGTTTATTTTTTTCAGAATAACAAAATATAAATAATGAACACGGGCGGCATTACGATGGCGCGTGTATGTAAATACATCAAGTGCCGTGTGGTTTTTCGTTTCTGCCGCAGCATAATTAAGGGCGCGCTATTGACTCTTGGTCCGACTGCCTACGTGTAGCGGTCGGCCGACGCATCTGTTTGAGCTTCTAACGTACACGCAGCAATACGTGTATAATGCCACACTTATTCTGTTTGGTTCTTTCGGTAAAGTCACGTAGTTAGAAATAAAATAAAACAAATCACGGCGTTTCGATCACAACACAAGCGGTGGTCATCATTGCCTGATTGCCTGATGACGACCGCGATCGAAACGTCGCGATTTTTTTTATTTTTTTTATTTTTCTACCTACGTTACTTTACCGAAAGAACCAAAGAGTTTGGATTCTTGTAGTCACGAAAGCTTCAAATCAAGAATGCCACACCTGTTTGTCCATGGGGGGAGTACAACTGTTTGACCGTATGTCGTGGCCGGGGCATAGTGCCGTACGGTTATAATTCGTTAGAGTTGGTGGGTCGCGCACAGACCATTGTGCGTGCGCGCGCGCGCGCGTGCGTGTGACGCCCAGTCTGCAGACATGTGGTATTCATCAGTACCCCACTTGCCACTTGTCGGAGAGGTTCACGGTTCAAAAGCATTGGCGGCCCCGATCAATACTGCGGTCGGTGGCGCATATTGACTGTACAAATACGCGTCGTCCGCTTTACAGTGAACGTTGAAGGACCCCGTGACGCCATGAGCAAGAGCAGGCTTCTGTGTGGCCACGTCATGGTCTACATTTGTAGAAATTGGAAAATGACCGGCGAATGACCTGATTGACATTGCTGTGTCCATAGCAAGCTTTTGCCACCGACTGCAAAAAACTTGGCAGGATCCTCCTGAAAAACAGCGTCATGGGACTCTGCGAGTCTTTCCTGCGTAGACAAGCGGAATAACAATAACAATCATAAAATAATCACTGTCGTTATCGGCTTACGAAGGCGGCAAAGGGGCGGCCGTCATTTCATCGGCTGCTATACATTTCTCACACAATAAGCCACTTCGTTGAGCTATCATTTGTAGCCAGGTCGCTTCTGAAAAAGAACACTATATCTCAGTGGGCCTTACCTGGTAAAGTAAATTATTTTAGTTTTAGTTCACTCAGGGCGGCCGCTGAATTTGAACCAGGAACCTCTGACATTTCCCGAAAAATTTTGTCATTTCAGTTTTAAGATGTAAAAACATGTTGTATTTGATTCACATCCAACAAAGAATGCTTTGCAGTACTTACAAAAGTTGTGCCACTAGTGGTAACCATCATTTTCCTTGGCTGTATGCATGTATGTATGTTGAACTTATTTCGCATGGTACGTCGGCAACCGTGATAATTGGTGGTGCGGGCTTGCTCTCTCAAGTTCTCTTCGCTCATTCCTCGACGCCGATAGTAGAGGGTGCTTGAAAAAAAGTGTTTACACTTTTATGGGACTATCGTTTTTAATGGAACTAGAACGGATAGTGCAGTGTAACATGATAACGAATTTCGATTTAAAGCTTTCGTGACTGCAGGGATTCATATTCTTGGTTCTTTCGGTAAAGTCACGTAGAAGGGAAATAATAAAATAATAAAAATAAAACATAATAAAATTTCGATTTAAAGCTTTCGTGACTGCAGGGATTCATATTCTTGGTTCTTTCGGTAAAGTCACGTAGAAGGGAAATAATAAAATAATAAAAATAAAACATAATAAAATTTCGATTTAAAGCTTTCGTGACTGCAGGGATTCATATTCTTGGTTCTTTCGGTAAAGTCACGTAGAAGGGAAATAATAAAATAATAAAAATAAAACATAATAAAATTTCGATTTAAAGCTTTCGTGACTGCAGGGATTCATATTCTTGGTTCTTTCGGTAAAGTCACGTAGAAGGGAAATAATAAAATAATAAAAATAAAACATAATAAAATTTCGATTTAAAGCTTTCGTGACTGCAGGGATTCATATTCTTGGTTCTTTCGGTAAAGTCACGTAGAAGGGAAATAATAAAATAATAAAAATAAAGCATAATAAAATTTCGATTCAAAGCTTTCGTGACTGCAGGTATTCATCTTCTTGGTTCTTTCGGTAAAGTCACGTAGAAGGGAAATAATAAAATAATAAAAATAAAACATAATAAAATGTCGATGTAAAGCTTTCGTGACTGCAGGGATTCATATTCTTGGTTCTTTCGGTAAAGTCACGTAGAAGGGAAATAATAAAATAATAAAAATAAAGCATAATAAAATTTCGATTCAAAGCTTTCGTGACTGCAGGTATTCATCTTCTTGGTTCTTTCGGTAAAGTCACGTAGAAGGGAAATAATAAAATAATAAAAATAAAACATAATAAAATTTCGATTTAAAGCTTTCGTGACTGCAGGGATTCATATTCTTGGTTCTTTCGGTAAAGTCACGTAGAAGGGAAATAATAAAATAATAAAAATAAAGCATAATAAAATTTCGATTTAAAGCTTTCGTGACTGCAGGGATTCATCTTCTTGGTTCTTTCGGTAAAGTCACGTAGAAGGGAAATAATAAAATAATAAAAATAAAGCATAATAAAATTTCGATTTAAAGCTTTCGTGACTGCAGGGATTCATCTTCTTGGTTCTTTCGGTAAAGTCACGTAGAAGGGAAATAATAAAATAATAAAAATAAAACATAATAAAATTTCGATTTAAAGCTTTCGTGACTGCAGGGATTCATCTTCTTGGTTCTTTCGGTAAAGTCACGTAGAAGGGAAATAATAAAATAATAAAAATAAAACATAATAAAATTTCGATTTAAAGCTTTCGTGACTGCAGGGATTCATCTTCTTGGTTCTTTCGGTAAAGTCACGTAGAAGGGAAATAATAAAATAATAAAAATAAAACATAATAAAATTTCGATTTAAAGCTTTCGTGACTGCAGGGATTCATCTTCTTGGTTCTTTCGGTAAAGTCACGTAGAAGGGAAATAATAAAATAATAAAAATAAAACATAATAAAATTTCGATTTAAAGCTTTTGTGACTGCAGGGATTCATATTCTTGGTTCTTTCGGTAAAGTCACGTAGAAGGGAAATAATAAAATAATAAAAATAAAGCATAATAAAATTTCGATTCAAAGCTTTCGTGACTGCAGGTATTCATCTTCTTGGTTCTTTCGGTAAAGTCACGTAGAAGGGAAATAATAAAATAATAAAAATAAAACATAATAAAATGTCGATGTAAAGCTTTCGTGACTGCAGGGATTCATATTCTTGGTTCTTTCGGTAAAGTCACGTAGAAGGGAAATAATAAAATAATAAAAATAAAGCATAATAAAATTTCGATTCAAAGCTTTCGTGACTGCAGGTATTCATCTTCTTGGTTCTTTCGGTAAAGTCACGTAGAAGGGAAATAATAAAATAATAAAAATAAAACATAATAAAATTTCGATTTAAAGCTTTCGTGACTGCAGGGATTCATATTCTTGGTTCTTTCGGTAAAGTCACGTAGAAGGGAAATAATAAAATAATAAAAATAAAGCATAATAAAATTTCGATTTAAAGCTTTCGTGACTGCAGGGATTCATCTTCTTGGTTCTTTCGGTAAAGTCACGTAGAAGGGAAATAATAAAATAATAAAAATAAAGCATAATAAAATTTCGATTTAAAGCTTTCGTGACTGCAGGGATTCATCTTCTTGGTTCTTTCGGTAAAGTCACGTAGAAGGGAAATAATAAAATAATAAAAATAAAACATAATAAAATTTCGATTTAAAGCTTTCGTGACTGCAGGGATTCATCTTCTTGGTTCTTTCGGTAAAGTCACGTAGAAGGGAAATAATAAAATAATAAAAATAAAACATAATAAAATTTCGATTTAAAGCTTTCGTGACTGCAGGGATTCATCTTCTTGGTTCTTTCGGTAAAGTCACGTAGAAGGGAAATAATAAAATAATAAAAATAAAACATAATAAAATTTCGATTTAAAGCTTTCGTGACTGCAGGGATTCATCTTCTTGGTTCTTTCGGTAAAGTCACGTAGAAGGGAAATAATAAAATAATAAAAATAAAACATAATAAAATTTCGATTTAAAGCTTTCGTGACTGCAGGGATTCATCTTCTTGGTTCTTTCGGTAAAGTCACGTAGAAGGGAAATAATAAAATAATAAAAATAAAACATAATAAAATTTCGATTTAAAGCTTTCGTGACTGCAGGGATTCATCTTCTTGGTTCTTTCGGTAAAGTCACGTAGAAGGGAAATAATAAAATAATAAAAATAAAACATAATAAAATTTCGATTTAAAGCTTTCGTGACTGCAGGGATTCATCTTCTTGGTTCTTTCGGTAAAGTCACGTAGAAGGGAAATAATAAAATAATAAAAATAAAACATAATAAAATTTCGATTTAAAGCTTTCGTGACTGCAGGGATTCATATTCTTGGTTCTTTCGGTAAAGTCACGTAGAAGGGAAATAATAAAATAATAAAAATAAAACATAATAAAATTTCGATTTAAAGCTTTCGTGACTGCAGGGATTCATCTTCTTGGTTCTTTCGGTAAAGTCACGTAGAAGGGAAATAATAAAATAATAAAAATAAAACATAATAAAATTTCGATTTAAAGCTTTCGTGACTGCAGGGATTCATCTTCTTGGTTCTTTCGGTAAAGTCACGTAGAAGGGAAATAATAAAATAATAAAAATAAAACATAATAAAATTTCGATTTAAAGCTTTCGTGACTGCAGGGATTCATCTTCTTGGTTCTTTCGGTAAAGTCACGTAGAAGGGAAATAATAAAATAATAAAAATAAAGCATAATAAAATTTCGATTTAAAGCTTTCGTGACTGCAGGGATTCATATTCTTGGTTCTTTCGGTAAAGTCACGTAGAAGGGAAATAATAAAATAATAAAAATAAAACATAAAATAATTCTCACGACGTTTCGGCCACAACGCAAGCAACCGTCCTCAGGTGAAGAACAGGTTGTCTTTCCGACAGACTGTTCTTCACCTGAGGACGGCTGCTTGCGTTGTGGCCGAAACGTCGTGAGAATTATTTTATTTAGTTTTATTTTTATTATTTTAATATTTCCCTTCTACGTGACTTTACCGAAAGAACCAAGAAGATGATAACAAATGTAATGGTAATAGCTTCAAAAGGTCAAAGAGTCTCCACGTGTTCGCCATCGTTGTCAACGCGTGCCTGAAATCTTCTCCAGGTGTTCTCCAGAAGCCTGGAGGCACATTTCTTGTGGTGTTGCTGCAAATTCTCAGAAGTGTTCACATTTGTTTGAAACACCATGTACAGTTGTAATCTAAATGATAAAAAAAAAATCAAAGTGTAATATATACCGTGTAAACAATAACTCAAAATAAAACAGCAAGGTTGCACAATTGCAAGTGCTTAATACGATCTCTATAACGACTCTTGGCCCAGATTTGTACATCTTAACAAATCTATATATTGCCTTCGTAGGTCTTATATATTGTCGTATATTACAAACTTTGCCCACAGCAAAACCACAGTTGTACGTCATGTTCACGAGCCCGGGTCATTTGTAGTTCAAATTGCCAACTTTTTATTTAATGCAGTGTTAAGATTTATTGTTTGTTAAGTTAACGCCGATGCTAAGCCAAACACAACAGCTGAGCAATGGCGGCTATGCACGTGACTTGCCTGCAGTCCAGCACTGTGGAGGCAGCAGCAGCAGCAGCGAGGGTTGGTGAATTGCACCAACATTGTTACAACTTCCTTCCCGTGGGTGTCGAGGTGGCATACCCTGGCTTGCGAGGATAAAGTATAACAATCGGTTTTACCCTTTCTGGCAATAGAACAGGTGTGTTAAGATGTAAAAACACCAAACAGAAACCTTTTCGCGAGGAATCGTGTCTGCATTAACCGCACGGTACTTGTGATGAACATGCAAACAAAAAAAACATGCTCTGATAATAAATGCATTGTCTTTGAAACTGGTTGGTCCACACCAGAGACAGCTTTCTTTAGAGCCTAGTTTCAAAGTGTTAGACCAGAGGACGCCAAAAGGCGAACATCACAGAGACAATATCACTATCAGGGCATTGATAGCTTGGGGAGAGCAGCTACAAAATGGGTCTTTCTTGGCAGTTTCAATATATAACAATAGGTTTCACACTTTTTGGCAATAAAACAGTTGTGTTGAGATATTACCGCTGTGCGACACGACTGCCCAGTTGTACCGCGTGCAGTTCGGCACCGTGCCCGACGTTTCGCTTCCAGTTTCATGAACAGGCTGTACGATACGGGTACGACCAGACATCATCAGAATCAATCAGAATATGTATTTATATTTGAGGAATCTGATGAGCGATGAAGCTCTTTTTCACAGATGTTCTCCGACGAACCGGGTGTTGTGAGATGTGCCCCTCGAGCCAGCCGGGGCCCTCGCATCTGGCTTGAAATACGCGGCCCATATCGGCAGCGCGTTCGCCGCTCGTTGCTGCGAAGGTTTACGGTTCGAATCCATCCGCCCGCCCTGGTTATTACTGCGTGTGTGTGTGATCACCGTAATGCTGCGACGCGCCGTCCGCTTTACGTTGGACGTTGACAGATCCCCGGGAAAGGCCAGCACGAGGCCGGCGCGATGCTTCGAATTTTGCCAACTCAAAAAAAATCGCTTCGTCGGGACGATACGTGGCAGCAATCATCGCTTACTTCTACCGGCAGATGAGTGCCCTCCCCCCCCCCCCGTGGGTAACTCAAGAGACTCATCTCTGGTCTCTTGATTTGTCACCTGGCTAAAAATGTTTTTTTAAACCAACACCTTGAAACTCAATTTTGACTTCAAACTATCGTGACTGCAGTAATTCATCGCTCATCAGATTCCTCAAAAGAACCAAAGCACCTTGAAACTATTTAAAGCGGAAGCGATGAAGTGGCACGGCTTGAAAAGAAAACAATAAGGGAATAAAAAGCGCGGGCGGTTCGTCCCTGGGAAGGCCTTCGCCGCACTGGCTGCGCCCATGCCACGGCGCGTCATCTTGTCACACGTTGATTTGTTTTGGCTCCCGCAGCCTTGGGCCTTTCCGCTGAATTCTCCACGTTCCTGAGGTCACTGCTATTTATTACGGCCGGAAAAGTTGAGGCAGGAACTGGAGAAAGATATGAAAAAATATCTATTTATTTATGGAATATTCAGAAAACAATAAATGTGCGGCTTATGAGCACGCGCTGGGATTTGCGAGTAACGCAGGCACAAACGAGAACCACCCAGCGGCGTCACTACTAAACGACAAAACGAAACCATTCTTAGCTGTTTTTCAGAAGCAACCTGGCAATAAATGATCGCCCACTGAAGTGGCTCATCATGTGGACATTTATAGCAGCCAGATACTCTACTCCAAACGCGTGTTTCTAAATGTGGAGGGAAAAACCGGAGGATTCAGAGAAAAATCCACAGGACCACGGGGAGAGAGAGAGAGACATGCAAACTCCAAATATGCAACAGGTGTCAGCATCGGGATCGAACCCACGACCTCCTGTATACCAGGGGAGGTAGTTACAATCTCGTCACCTCGCCCAGGGCGAGCTCCGAAGAGATTTCATTGTTCCTTCAACTTGTCCCCATTTTTGTTTGTTTGTCATTCAATCACTTAACTCGGTCCACCATATCATCCACCCAGCCACGACCGTTAAATCACCATCTCCCTTTGTGCACATCTGCCCATGCACAGTCACCATTTCACTTATGTTTTGCCTCTTCGGGACCATAAGATATTGCAAAGGCTTTGGGGGAAGGCCTTTATTCAGCAGTGGATAGATCATGGCTGACATTCAGTATTCTTGGAATTCGCGAGGCCGTGGGATGATGGCGGAGGCGGCGGCGTTGATGGAGGCCTTCATCCAGCAGTGGAGAGATCACTGCTGACGATTTCACGACGAAAAAGTGTCATGTGGTAATTGGGGCAGCTCTTATAGCTGTTGGCTAGTGGTGGGAATTCTACATTTCCATGCCAGGAGTCGGTTTCTTCATCCTACCATAGAATTACCACTGGCGACTTCCCACAGAACGATGCCAATTTAACCCCGGAGTGGAATTTTTTTTTTCTGAGTGTAATAACGATAATAGTTATCTTTGCATTCATATGGCGTTTACATGCCTGAGTAACTCTAAGCACCGTACATTTACGTCTCATCTCAAACAATCTGAAGGATAATCCCCTATTGGCAGCTGCCTCTGTGCAGCACAAGCTGACTCAGCACCGTATTAGTCTGCCCGTAGGGGCGATGATTCGCACGCGTAATCCCAACCGAGTAATTTTCAAGTCGGTCAGTTTCCAAAATGTGGCAACATTTGGAGCATGTCGTCAGGGCGCAATGGCCTGCTCCTTTCAAACGACAACCCGGGATCTCTAAACTTCAAACCGTGAAGCGAACGGCACGCGTACGTTGTTAATGCTCCCGGCAGTAGTGACCAGGGTGGCCCGACTCGATTCGAACCGCGCACCCCTGCAATGAGCTGCGAATGCGTCACCTGTCCACCGTTACCTGCTCACCGCCAAATGTTATTTCGTTAGAACTGCTCTTTTGTGTTTAGTTTGTTGTCCTTCCCCCGTACTTCTGATTAGCACGATTAGCTACATACGGCGTGAAACAATTTCAACACACATACGTACATTTATCCGTCTTTCCGTTGTTCAATATCACTCGGCTCCCATTACCTGCTCAATATAATTGCACCGTTTCCACCCATTCATAGATCTGTCCGCCGCTGCCCGTTAAATGATCAATTGGTACTAACTTCTCGGTCGGTCGGTCGGTTCGCCAGCCAGCCATCCACCCGTCCATCGGTGTGAATCACGGAATTTGTTTGTATTCGCACCGCGGCTTGGCGCAAGTGCTACGACCTCGGACTCGTTTCACCTAGGATGCAAATGCCACGCGAAACGCAGTCCATTTACACCGTTTCAAAAGCGTCATTTGCGTTGGCAAGGTGGCCCACCGCCGTGAACACCGCCCCTGGTGCACCTTGCGCCAGCGATTTTAAAGATGGTTTGTTTGACTGCAAGGTGGCCGAGTGGCCGCGTGGCTCAGCGCTCAACGGGGGCTGAGACGGCAACCGCTGAGAGATCCTTGGCCTCGAATCCAGCTTTGGGCTCCTCCGTGACTGATCAGTGTTCTGGAGTGTGTGTGTGTGTGCTGTGGGGAGCGGTAGCGTAGTGGTTAGCGCGCTGAATCCTGCTCACGACCAACACCAGTGACGATTATCTGAACCGGTCCTGAGCCTCGCCTAGGTCGATTCGGCCTCAAATGAGTACCAACCCGACACATGGACAATTATTTAGGGTTTGTCATGTAAACAAAACGTGCCAATTGGGTTACTACAACATTTACAATTATAGTGTAGTGTATAGTGTAGTGTATAGTGTAGTGTATAGTGTAGTATACTAGTTCAGCACTAACCGGTTGTGTGGGCTGGTGAATAAACCCACTACAACATTTACAATTATAGTGTAGTGTATAGTGTAGTGTATAGTGTTGTGTATAGTGTTGTGTATAGTGTAGTATACTAGTCCAGCACACACCGGTTGTGTGTGCTGGAGTGTAAACCCACTACAACATTTACAATTATAGTGTAGTGTATGGTGTAGTGTATAGTGTAGTGTATAGTGTAGTATACTAGTTCAGCACTAGCCGGTTGTGTGGGCTGGAGAGTAAACCCACTACAACATTTACAATTATAGTGTAGTGTATAGTGTAGTGTATAGTGTAGTGTATATTGTAGTATACTAGTTCAGCACTAACCAGTTGTGTGTGCTGGAGAGTAAACCCACCACGACATTTACAATTCGAGTACCCGTGCCGTTTTGCTGGTAATTACAACAACCAGCATTATCAGGTGACAGCCAGAATTGTGGAGAAATCCTCCTTTTGTTTCGATCTTAAATAGAGGGATAAATGTGATGTCGTCACTTGCGAGCCAATTATGTGCGAAGGCCGGAGGGGGTGGGGGGGGGGGGGTAATATATGGATATAAATTACATTGGAATACATTACTGGCTGCGTTATTCAAAGGATAATCATCATACATTATGCATGTGAATTATGCATGCACATCCTGCCGTTTCGAGTGCAAGAAATCACAATATCTGTTATTGCCTGCTCACAGGTAACTATTATGGAGTCCATATGCTGTTTGTCTCTTAACTGTGATTCTTACATTTTATTGTTTCAATGTGAAGTTGGAAAAAATTCACCTGCGCTGTCCAGTTGCCTGGGTGATTTTTTTTCCTCTTCCCAAACCTGGCCCAGGTTGGCTCAAAACAAACTTAATAAACTGAGACTTCTAACAGTGAGGTGAGTGTATTTTTTTTTATTGTGGGGAGCGGTAGTGTAGCGGTTAGCGCTACACTACGAACCTGACAACCCGGGGTCGATTCCCACTCACAGTCAACACCGAGTGACGATAATCTGAACCGGTCCTGGGCCTCCCCTAGGTCGACTCAGCCTCAAATGAGTACCTGGTGTGGTGTGTAAACATGGCCACTAGGGAGACAAAGGCGGCCGGGCGTGGTGTTGGCCACCCACCTCCTCGTGTGCCGTGCCGGCCATTATAGGTGCTCGCTAACTGCACTTGCCCCCACAGTCTGTTAAGGCTATACAGGGGATATTTGTCTTTTGTTTTTATGTCACACAGTGCCACCAGCGTTTTGTCACGGTGCCACACCACGCGTTAAACAATATTCAGACGGTGCTCAGCTCTCTCATCATTCGACGCAAGTTCGCAAGTAAGCCAGCAGTTCAAGTCTCTGTAATGTATCACGCAATGTTTTTTCCAGATTAGGCGGGTCACCCCGCTGTGTGCTACTGGTATCGGCGACTGTGTTGCGGTTATATTGGTGCGGGGTCGGCGATGCTATTCCCTAAGGGTGGGTGGGTTTCCTCCAGGCACTCCGATTTGCTCGTTAAAGAAAAAAATACATATTCCAAAACTGGAATCTGACTCCGCCCGACACGGCCAATTAATACATTTGTCACGACGTGACGAACGAACGTGCCCATCGATTAACGCATCGGCACCACCAGGAGTGTTGTCGGAGAGCGAAGCACACGCTATTTAACAATTGTCTCCGGCGTTTGTCGCTGGTTAGTTCAGAGCCAGCATCATCAACTGGGCGGTTGCGACAATTGCGAAAATGTCCTCAAGTCTTGACTCCTTCAATAGGAGTCGCGCGATGTCATCATCGTCGTCGTCGTCCTTGCCCCTCTGTGGCAATGAATCTCGATAAGACTCGACGAGTCACCGATCAAACGAAAAGATCCCGACGCCTGCAACGCACGAGCTTCAATCTCGTCGCTCCATCTCCACGGTGGACGTTCTCGTTGGCGCCTTACCCCCCCCCCATCCCACCCACCTCGGCAGCCACGGCCGTTCTTGTAGCCCGACCTGCCGACGCGTCGTGATGATGAATTTCCCACAACCGCTACGAGCGAGGGGGCCGCCTTCCGTCACCCCGGTCCCCCCTGACACTAGGGGGGGGGGGGGGTGAGAGGTCTCGGAGCCCTGAGCAGCCTCAAATGCGAGGCCACTTCAAGGGAGCAGGGTTCGGGACAGCCTCGCGGTGGGCTGCTCGGCACATGTCAGACGCCGAGGTTTGGAAGAATAAAAACGGTAACATCAACAACACCAATAATAAAGCGAAATAATAATGAGAATGGATTTTTAAGATGCCGCTTTTCGAAAAGCCTGCCAATGCTCCCCTCTCTCCCTCCGCTGTGCTGCGTAATGCGGCGCTGTAGGCGCTTTATACGACGTCGAGATTGACTCTGGAGAGTTCCAAGGCCTGCTTCACTCCTGCACCCCCTCCCATCTCCCCCATCAACCGCCCCCACTCACCACCATCCCCGTCCTGATTATAATAACGCGGCCGCGTTCCCACCGCAGCACCGATAAAGCGCGCGCCGCGTCCATCCACACGTCCTCTCGACCGCACGCACGCCCGCCCACCCGCCCGCCCGCCAGCTCGCTCGCGGACCATAAACATCGCAGGGAACACTTCGCGAAGACCCGCCACGTAATGTCCCCGGACTTCGCGGACAAAATAAAACCGACCGCCGCGAATATAAACCGGGCAGCCCTCTGCCAGAGAACAAAAAACGAGGTCGGTCGAGAAAACGACGCGTGCTGGGTCTGATCGGGGCCAGCCTCGTTAAAGAAGTTCAGTAAAAAAGCAAACCAGTTTAATCAAGGGGACAATGCGTACACGGCGCTCGCTATGTTTGACCCCTAGAGCATTGTGGATAATGAAAAAGATGAACAGACTTTCCTGTTTCTAAAGTAAACCATATGTTTTATTTTACCAGGTAAGGCTCGCTGAGCTGAACAGCTCTTTTTTCAGAAGCAACCTGTCCACAAATCACAGCTCAGCGAAGTGGCTTATCACGTGGAAATGTCTATCAGTAGTGATGTTGATTCTAAACGTGGGAGAGAAATACCGGAGGATCCGGAGAAAAATCCACGCGAGCACGGGGAGAACACTCAAACTCCAAATATACAGCAGCAGTTGTCAGGGGTCGGGATCGAACCCACGACCTCCTGTATACCAGGCGAGGGAGTTAACATCTCGCCACCGCGGCGCCGTTATCCGTACTGTTCTAGGACAACTCGTGTTGATTTGTGTCAGCTTATTGGGTCAGATCGGCGGGCGAGTAACAAAACAAATGGCAACGACGTGTGTCGTAAACTCCTCCTCCATCTGACCACAACCCGTTCCTAAAGTTGCCACGTGATGAACAAAACCGCGTCCAATTTTGCCATCGCTCGAGTCGCTCCGTCGGTGTCGTTGGAGAGCGATCGACACGCGTTGACCAATTGGCCAATTGGGTTTCCCGACGAGTCGTCGTCGGTAGCTAACAACCAGCATCGTCAGGCAGTCGCCATAAAAAAAAGAGAAAAATGAAGCCAAAGCCAAATACGTGTTGAACTCATGTTGGGTTTCAAAAAAAATGTTGTCGGCGTTGACTCAACGGAGACCCCCCCACCTCCCAATCCTGTACGGGAAGTGCTCTTGCCAATAGCGCTAGCTGCCCCATCATCAGATGCCGGTTGTAACTCCGAGCGAAATGTCTCCGAAACCAGCTGTTAATGTGCTCGATTGCTGTCCCTGCGTAGCTGTTACGCGATGCGTGTAGAACGAAGTGACATGAAAATACACCACAGACGCACACAATACTGCAGACGTACGAAGACAAAGACAACGTTCCTCCGTGTAGCCTTAACAGACCGTAGGGGCAAGTGCTGTTAGCGAGCACCTTTGAAGGCCGGCACGGCACACGAGAGGGTGGGTGGACCGGTATCACGCCCGACCGCTTTTGTCTCCCCAGTGGCGATGTTTACACACCGCACCAGGTACTCATTTGAGGCTAAGTCAACCGAGGGAGGCCCATGACCGGTTCCGACAATCCTCACTGCTATGGGCCGTAAGAGGGAATCGAACGCGGGTCGCTGGGTGAGGAGTGCAGCGTGCTAATCGCTACACCGCCGCTTCCCATTGTAGACATTTAAAACAAAGACAAAGATCCCCCGTATAGCCTTAACAGACCGTAGGGGTAAGTGCTGTTAGCGAGCACCTATAAAGGCCGGCACGGCACATGAGGGGGTGGGTGGCCAACACCACGCCCGGCCGCTTTTGTCTCCCTAGCGGCGATGTTTACACATCGCGCCAGGTAGTCATTTGAGGCCGAGTCGACCTAGGGGAGGCCCAGGACCGGTTCAGATAATCGTCGTCGGTGTTGGCCGTGAGCGGGAATCGAACCTGAGTGGCCAGGTTCGTAGCGCAGTAGCGCGCTAACCGCTGCACTACCGCTCCCCACACGCACATAAAACACAGACACACACACACAGCGTGATTTACAGACATAATTTAAGAAAGGAAAGCATCCCAATATACTTTGTCTTCCCAATGCCAGGTTCCCTGGCAGCCCTTACTTTTGATGAAGTGCAGGAACCTGTCAGCAGCTGGTAGCACTGGGAATTACTTCCAATGCAATATTAATCCCGTGCCCTATTTTTATGTCTTGCTGTGTTCTGGACAGTGACATCCCTTGAACCCATCTCTGCATGCCACCCCCTCCCCCTCCCCACCTTCCATTAGTCCGTTCTTGCCAGACCCCTTCTGGACATGTTCTACCCATTCAACGTCACGAGCGCCAAACAAAAACCAAATGCCTACCTTTTCACTTGTTTGCGTTCTCTTATCATTTGTTCCTTTTGTATTTCTTTCATGAAAGAGGCGCGTCTCTTCGCCTCCCAGTGACGTTCGCCTTGTGCTGTTCGGCAGCTTGCCGCACGACGACAGCGTTTCCGTTTCAGAAGCCTCGCGGCGAGTACTGTCACCGCCCCACCACGGAACACGATGTCATAGAACTACTCCCAAGGGTGGGATTCCAAATCCACGTTAAGTCACGCTGCTACTCGGATGACATCGCCAAGGCAATCGAACCGGTGTTTTTTAATATTTAAATATTTGAATCCGAATTAAAGTGAAATTTTTATTTTTACATTTTTCGTGCCGAGGGTTGAGATCATCGACTCGCTACGTTTGAGAGCCAGGTGTCATCGCAGACGACTGAGACCTGGATTCGAACCCAGGTTTCTCAGCAGTGTGGGGCTCAGTCGACTGTCTTGGCCATTCACCTACATTTTGACTCCGAAAATAACAGCGGCAAAGCGCAGCCGAGACGTGCGGTGGTGATTTAATTTTGGTAATTGCCTGATCCTTGAGTCAGTTTGTTTGATGTGCCACGAAGAAAAAGGGGTGGAGGGGGGAACATTTCCCGTAACTTCACCTTTTACGTAGTGTTCCTCTTGAAGCCAAAGTGTTTATTTACACACGTGTGTGTCGCTTATTTATTTATTTATTTCGGTTTTGTTGTTTTTACGATCTCAGACCAATCTTCGACTTTGTTATGTTGTCAGAGGAGATGGTGGCCTGGGGTGGTGCATCGGAGGTGAGGTGAATGATGGCAATGACACGAACAAATTCAATGGTTATGACAGCCTCGTGATAACAATGCTTGCGTTGGTTTTGCCTTCGTGATGACACCACAATGGCAACAAAGGCCGTTGTTTGACTTGATAGGGGGTTCGCCAAGAGGCAAGAGCGATCAAGTATCTGGGGCAGGCATTGGAGTGTACTAATTTATGCGGAAGCTTTATTTATACAGAGGAGTGTGAAAACATATTCAAATATCGCATATGCAAAACTCGTCTTATTCGCCGCGATGATTTGGGGCACACCAATATTGCGGATCCGATTATCCGTGGCGGTTATAGGCAATTGTACTTCCTCTCATCTGCGCGGAGTAAAATTTAGCGGATAATCTGCGGTTAAGGAGCTTAATGTCACGCGGAGATTCCTTTTATCCGCGAAAAAAACAATCACGGATGATAGGAGCAATTTGTTGCTCACACCTCCTCTTCTCCGCCGAAAAATCGCGAGTATTTAGGAAGCTTAAATTTCGATTTAAAGCTTTCGTGACTGCAGGAATTCATCTTCTTGGTTTTTTCGGTAAAGTCACGTAGAAGGGAAGTAATAAAATAATAAAAATAAAACATAATTCTCACGACGTTTCGGCCACAACGCAAGCAGCCGTCTTCAGGTAAAGAATGAGAACCTGTCAAGCTGGGAGCTTATATCTTCGCTATGCATTCTGGATGAAATCGCGGATAATTCACTGGTCAACAAAAAAAACACATTTTTTTCTGGCCTGGACTTTTGCAGCTGTTTTAGACTAATTTCAGGGTGCTGATTCCAAATCTGATCTCAGATTTGCTCTATCACATCTCATTTTTATGCTATCGGCAAACCCCATTTTCATTGATTTTACCCGAAATTAACTCTGTCACTTATGATTGCAAGTTGTTGCGAGTCAGTGACTGCTTTAGTGTTAAAATATGGTGCTGTATTTTTAGGATAGTGTGTTTATAATATCATTTTATGTAGATATCCACATTTATTTAATATTTTTCTTCTGCAGTTTTTATTGAAAATGCAATATTTGATATCTCAAAAACCTGATGTGATAGACAAAAACTGATGCCAGATTTGGAATCAGCACCCCAGAATTACCTTAAAACCGTTGGAATACCTTATACCAGAAAAAGTGTGTTAACCAGTGTAATCGTTCATGGTAGGAGGAAATATTCTCACCGGTAATCGAAGTGTTTGCACACCCGACAGCTAGCACGTATAATCGCAGCGACGGAGATATTAGGTGCCGTGGACAAGAGTTCTCCTGTGCTGGGAAAACCGTAATGCGCACGAGACCCATGAAGGTTTAAACCAGTGTAGAGCTTGCCTGCTTCAACAAATTCCCCTTGAAAAAAAAGAAAGAATGTCCTTTAAAAGGCCAATAGGCCGAAGGGGACTAAAATAATAAAATAATGTAATTTTAAAGTGTGGAGATGCGGAGTGGAGTTATTCTCACATTAGGCACATACAGATTTTCCATTAATAGACACCGACCGCTAAAACGACCAGAGACAGAGAACAACAGCATTTTATTTCAAAGCCCCTACGCGCCTCCAACCAAATCTCTCAACGTACGCATCGATGCATCTTTTGAGTTTTACTTCATTTGTAACACCAATGGGACCCGTTTTGGCCAGCTCCCTGGATATTTTACATAGGGACCCACAGGGAAACGTAGCGCTTGAGTGTTGAGCTGATTTCTTCCACGGATGACGGTCCCGTTCAGTAGACAGTCGCCCGGCTATTTTACACGGGAGATCCGTGGTGCGTGAGCACAGCAGCAACAACTAAAACAAAAGTGAAAAACATCACAGAGTCCTTCAGGAATACAGCACCACTAACAAACCCAAATGCTTTAACTATCTCCTGGTCTGTAAGACATGATAGGGCGCTGTGGTGGTAAGATGTTAGCTACCCTGTATATGTGGAATTTGCGTGTTCTCTCCTTGTGGTCGCGTGTATTTTTCTCCGGGTCCTCCGGGTTTCCCCTACACATTTCGAAATGTGCAGTTAGAATATCTGGTTGCTATGAATATCTCACGTGATAAGCCACTTCGTTAAGCTGTTAAAGAGCTACATAGCTCAGTGGGCCTTACCTGGATAACAAAAAAATAATTGTTTCTGTTTTAATATTTAGTTATCGCTTTCACAACATCCAATGAGCTTTGGTTTAAAGCTTTCGTGACTGCAGGGATTCATATTCTTGGTTCTTTCGGTAAAGTCATGTAGAAGGGAAATACTAAAAAAAATAAAAAAAAAATAATTCTCAATACGTTTCGGCCACAACGCAAGCAGCCGTCCTCAGGTGAAGAACAGGTCTGTCGGAAAGACGCTGTCTTTCCAAACGTCGTGAGAATTATTTTATGATGTTTTATTTTTATTATTTTATTATTTCCCTTCTACGTGACTTTACCGAAAGAACCAAGAAGATGAATTCCTGCAGTCACGAAAGCTTTAAATCTAAATTTTACAGAAACTAATTACGAATCAACACTGTTCGCCGTGTAAGCCCTACGAATACAATTATCCCCGAGGTTTGTTTACACTATCGCGTGTAAATTCGTGACGCAATGCACATGGAACCGCGCTCCTCTGAAATGTGGTTGAATTCGGCGGAATGAGCAAATTTTGTCTCATTTTAATATTCACCAACCTCATTAAAACGCGTCTCGTTTGTGCCACGAGTCTGAAGCTCAAATGTTCTCGTCAATTCAGCAACAGGTATCGAATGAGCCTGTTGCAGACGAACATTCCCTCGGTCTGCCGCAGCGAGAGTGGTAGTGGTGGTTCGGCAGTGGTTGCGAACCACGCTGCGACATTGAGCCGGTGACGTGAGTTCAATTCCGGGCCGTGGCGAACATCGATTGGTGAGTGATAGGCCCTTGTAGTATACAGAACACGTACAACTAAATTAACGTTATACAAGGTATGGTGGGTAGATTGACCTACGTACCGATTACATTGCCATGATTTTACAGTGTTTTTGCGTAGAGGATAATGATTTATGTACAGAGACTTTGGCTTTAAGAAAAGTAATAAAGTTTGATTGATAGCAATATGTTTGCGTACAATAAAAAGGTTTTCAATAATTGTGTATTACCTGCTGTCACAGCAAATGTCATATGCTGTGACATATGCTTGTGACATATGATCACAAAGAATGCGAATGAAAAGGGCACTGTAGTGGATAAGGTAAGGGCGCAGCCCTGCAATTTCCCACGCCACTCGAGGGATCTCTCAACATCGTCCTTGAGAGGATATTTTTGGCCTACTCTTTCACGCTGGCCAAACGTCTTGGAAAGAGGTGGGAGCGCGTATCCACATGTTTTCCCCCCACCGCATGCAAACCCTGCTGATCGACCAAATGTCGTGCTACTGTGCCCATTTATACTGCCAGGTGGACAGAGGCCGGGCGGTGCTTTATAAAATAAAGATCTTGATTTGAAGCTTTCATGACTGCAGGAATCCATACTCTTTGGTGCTTTTGGTAAAGTCACGTAGGTAGACAAAATAATAGATCACGACGTTTCCATCACGACGTTTCGATCGCAACGCAAGCGACCGTCTGAAAAGAATCCCATGAGCTTAATAGCTCATGGGATTCTTTTTAGCTTCATAGCTCATCGGATTCCTCTAGTATAAATACATATTCTGATTCTGATCATGTTTAATGTTTTGCCCTCACGGATTCTCCACTTGTACGCGCACTGAAAATCGCATTAGAAACATTGATTTACGAATCAGATAAAGTCCGATAGAGTCCTGAGATCGCGACCCCAGAGTGCGACAATTCACCAATTCTTAGGAGGAGGAAGCAGCAGCAGCAGGTGGCGGTGAATCATTAAAATCCATAAACAAAATCCTTACACACTTCGCAAAAACAACAATAACCCACCACCCGCCAATGTTACGATATACCTTATGACACGTTGAGTAGTAAACCCTTCAATAATTCACATCATTTCTCCACACGCCAACTCCCCCCCCCCTCCTCGCTCTCACCTCTCCAGCAAGCGTTGCTCTCTTGAAAGCGTGCAAGGCACACACGCCTGTGTCCCTCGCCCCGTCTCTCGGACTTTGATAAGCCCTCGCGTCACCCTCCCCACTACCCCTCCGGGTGACACGTGGCTTTACACGGGAGATCCGTGGTGCGTGAGCACAGCAGCAAACGGCTAAAACAAAAGTGAAAAACATCAGACCATGAGCACAAAGTCCTTCAGGAATACTGCACCACTAACAAACACAAATGCTTTAACTATCTCCTGCTCTGTAAGACATGCTAATGGCGATGTGGTGGTAAGATGTTAGCTACCCTGTGTATGTGGAGTTTGCGTGTCTCTCTCTCCTTGTGGTCGCGTGGATTTATCTCCGGGTCCTCCGGGTTTCCCCTACACATTTCGAAACGTGCATTTAGAATATCTGGTTGCTACGAATATCCCACGTGATAAGCCACTTCGTTGAGCCGATAAGCCCTTGCTATCACCCTCCCCACTGCCCCTCCGGGTGACACGTGGATTCCTTGTCATCGCTTTAGAACCACGTTTAACCCCCGGGGGGTGGGGGTGGGTGGTGGGTCGCATTCGAGCCACAACACTCCGGCGAGCGCCGTCACCGTCGCCGCATTAATAATAACGAGGCTCAACAAGGCCACTTTGAAAATGCGCAGCAGGAAAAGTGGAGAGTTTGTACCCTCCGTGCATTGAATTGCGTTCTCTTTTTTGGTTCCATGGCAGTGATGGTGGGTGGAATAAAACATTGCCGGTGATATCGTATGGTCACATCACCCCCCCCCCCCGGAAAAAATAATATTAGCTTGTACCTATTCTATTGTTGCCACGGATGACAGCAATATGTTCAGAAGCTAAATGCCAATGTCGAGCTCTGCGCCTGGCCACGACAAGAGGGCTTTAGCAGAGAGAGTTGGTGTCGATTTAAAGCTTTCGTGACTGCAGGGATTCATCTTCTTGGTTCTTTCGGTAAAGTCACATAGAAGGGAAATAATAAAATAATAAAAATGAAACAATATTCATTCAGACGCTGTCTTTCCGACAGACCTGTTCTTCACCTGAGGACGGCTGCTTGCGTCGAGGTCGAAACGTCGTGAGAATTATTTTATGTTTTATTTTCATTATTTTATTATTTCCCTTCTACGTGACTTTACCGAAAGAACCAAGAAGAAGAGTTGGTGTCGTTTTGCTGTTCCCTCCTCTTGTTGAGGGTAGCTGTGTCATATTTATCTCAATGGATGACACTGACAGGCCAACAACACCTTTATATATAGAGGACCGCAGAACTTGGATGCTGCCCCTCTGCCCTTCTGTGGTTTTTCCACGCGCCTCTGACTCGTTCTCTCTCTTCCAGAACGAGCAAATACTGTGTGCGTCGGTGGCAGCGCGTTAAAAATGTGAAATTATGATTTAAGTTTGCAGCTTAAAAACGCTGCTCTGGATTCAACTACAGCCAATCGCCCCTTTTGGAATCCATAATATGAGCAGCATTTTTGGAGAGACATCAACATTCAGTGACGGCCCTATAGTTGGCAAAAGCCGATTAAAGCACCGTTGAAATATGTGCACGGATTCATCTCACGAAGGCCGAATGCGACCAAAGGTTGTTTTTCCCCAAACAAAGCCCCCTCACCGTTTTGATGTCTCGTAAATAAAAATGTGGTCTTCTAAAAAAAAAACCCATCATCATTATTTTTTGCTCGTCCAGTCAACATGCATGCGTGAGCTTGATTCAAGCTCAAACAATTGCACACAAAAGTCGTTCAGTCCACTAATGACTGCAAATTAATTATTTTCCACAATTGTCACTTAGTCCAAATAATTAAGGTGTTGTGTGTTTATTTCTCCGCTAATTTAAGTATATAATGCACGATTTTATTACGAAATAATATAAAAATAATTTATTTACTTTTACATGTAGTAACTCTTAATTGTATTTAAATTTAATAAAAAAATATAATATTAATTTGTCTGGGATGGGCAGTGGTTTAAAATATAACCCCAGGCCTGGTTTCAAATTATCTCCATAATATCTCTGTGGTGGTTGTTTAAAACAAGTGCCACTTTGTGTTGAAGAAGAGAGTGGGCCACCACCATGGATGGGACCGTGGAAATTTTACTTCAGGCTCAGTGTCGGGACAACACATTTTTTCCGGGATTTCATAGAATCGCGACGGGCTGGAACATTGCAGCAAAAACCATCATCGCCTCCGAGCCCAGCCGCTTGGCCCAGTTATCTCTGCGGGAAGAACATTAACCAAACAAGATCAACGCCATACAGAAAAAAAATAAGCCACGTGTTTTGTAGCAGAGAATACGATTCATAACATAAGCTGGCAACAACGTCTCCTTTTAATATCTGTTCCTGCGCGTATGCATGTTGGTGTTTACAAATTGGTAGGAACGTATGTGCTTGTGCAAGTTGTACTTCTATACTTTATTCATAATTACGTATTTGGTTAAAGCGACTTGCTTACCTTTTTTCTATTTTTCTCTTATATCGTTTTTTAAAAATATTTGTTTGATGATGGAACTCACTGACTCACCCGCCCCCGACTGGACATTTGTGAAAAAGAGCTCTATAGCTTGATCGGATTCCTCCAGGATAAACAAAGATTCTGATTCTGACATCTTACGTATATGTGCTGTACGTTGAACTTCTTTGGCACCGTACGTAGCCGACCGCGCTTACTCGGTCAGCGTGCTGCCATCTGCTTCACATCGGACGTTTAAAGATCCCCGTGACGTCGTTTGGAAAGAGTTTAGCGCCCGCGTGGCAGGTCACATTTGAAGAAGAAAAAAATGACTCACAGATTACTTACTTGGGAAGAACAAAAAAAACCCCCACAAAGCAACATTGCCCTCCTACTGGCAAGACTATGCTCATCTGTGCAAAGTGGCGCCTTAATGATAGCCTTGTGCGATCAGAATGGCGCGAATGTTGAAGGTTATCATTTGGTTTATTATGTTATGCGGTGGATGCGTTCATCGTAAATATGAGGCGTCTGCTTCGAAGTGGACATTAAAGATCTGGTGATGTTATCTCAATACTCGCGGGCGTATTCTGAGCAGTATTATTATTTTAACTATAATCCAAGGACATTCCCGGCTGTGAGTGGGGTGACGTTTCTGACCGAGTGATTTCTGAAAGTGCATCTGCTTAAGGGCAGCACCATCCAGTTGAAGTGCAGAGATAATGTTCAGTTTCATGTATAGCGCCGTCGATCATGCACATTTGATCACACACAGCCCAGACCAACCACAGACGAAGATGGGAGGCAGTAGCAGGCAGGCAGTGAAGCCGGCGCAACCAACAATTGGCCCACGTTCTGCAGTTCTCTATATATTCAGATGTTTTCAGCCAATAATGAGTGTTTATACACTTGAGGGAAAAGCGGCGCACCCGGAGAAAAACTCACGCGCGTGCGAGGGGGAAATGCTCTATCCCCATACAACCCTCGCTGGATCACAGGCGGCCGCGTGCGGCAGCGCAGCCCGCCGCCCGAAGAGGCGAAGCACAACAGCCACCCTCACTCCTTTCAAAGTCACAGGCGTCACCTCGATTCACCACTTGGCCCGCTTGGGTGGGGAGAACGTTGAATCTTGCGTCGCGGCTGCGGGTGGAGCCCCCCGGTTGTGTTTTTCGAGGTCATCAAATATCAAGGCCGCTCCGTCGATCACGGGAGCTGTCCATTAGCATTCATAAGTTGTGAATATTTATTGGACCAAGGCTTGGCGATGTCTGAGACCGGAGGCGTTTTGTTTCCCTTTTTCTCCTCCTTCCTTCTTCTTTTCCTTCTCCTCCTCCTTCATCCCCCGGTGTGCGGGTTGACGGACGACGAAAACAACTCTCAACGTAGATCCCAATGATGCTGCGTTCACCACCGGGCATTAGACGTCAGACTCGAGCCGCGCCAGGACCATTTCTGCAAGAGGTCATCGTGGCTCGGGTCACGTGCATGGCTCCTTGAGCTTGGCCCTCACCCCTCCCATCTCCCTCGTTCCCCCTCTCGCCCTCTGGCAGCCGGAGGGAAGCGATCAAACACCAGACGTGTCCACGTGCTATCGGCCAATTAACGAGTGTTCGCGCACACGTGGGAGGAAACCGGAGCGACCCAGGGAAAAAAACCCCACGCGCGTGCGAGGTGGGAAAACACTCCACCCGCCCTCCCCCGTACAGATGGAAACAGACGGCGATCAGTCCGCTTGCTGTACCGCCTTCTCCCGGTAAGCCAGGAGGATGGCACCTCCTAGACGCCCTTGATAAGGGATTTTTTTTCTCTCTCACAACATTTGCGCGGTCATCAACCAACCCCCGCTTGCCCTCCGACACGGCCGGACGACAGGACCGCCACGTGCATCACAGCCAGCCGCCAATGCGTTGCTACACCCAGTGAATTAACGACGGCCCTTCCGAAGGGCACGACCGCCCTTCCGAATGGAGTTGTCCACCGGCCCAATTGTTTTGACTTCACCTCTTTTTGGCGGCTTACTCACGAAGGCCGCCAACACGCAAAAAAAAATACCTAAAAAAAAAGCTATTAATTTACTCGAGATCAAATACCCCCCCTCCCCCCGCCCTGTAAACCGGTCGCGTGCTATTTAAGTCCGCGCACAACAACAAAAATCGGTGGGGGGGGGGGGTTGGACATCATTGGGCGCAAACGGAGCACAGAGACACACGGGAGAGACGCGGCCGCTGCGGCGTCTGCGTGTTTCACGAACGAGGGCTTCATTCGCGCGTACGCGTCGAGGTTTTCCCCGCGGCTACCGCGCCACCCAAAGTCTCCGAGTGAGACTGGCGGCGATTTTCCGCCCCCCAGCCCCCCAGTCCCCCCCTCGCGGCGTTCAGCCAAAGCGGCGATCGGGGCTTTGAAGCTGCGACGCGACCGGCCGGCACGCACGCGGGCATCCTGCGCACGTGGTGCACTGTGTGATCGACAGGCCGGAGAGTGGGGGGGGGGGCAGAGGATCCGGATCATGGGCAGTGTGATAGGAAGGGGAGGGGGCAAGGAGGGGGCAAGGGGGTGAGAAGAGCCAGGTGCTGGCGGGGGGGGGGGGGTCTGAGGCGGACGCCGAAGTACGAGTGTCAATCCACTGCTGGATGAGTGTCCGCCCCCCTCCTCCACACCCTCAGCATGGCCGCAGGTGCCACGTGGTAAAACGATGACCGAAGACGTCACGTGAGCAGAACGAGCGCAATGTCGGCGGACGGGGGGAAGGGGGGGGGGGGCGCTCGAGCGACGCGTGGGTCATTGGGGGTACTCGACCATACTTCACCACACACTGGTCACTGCGGGTGAGTGAAGGTAGGAGCTCAGAGATCTCGTGTGGCTGAAGTCTAAGACTAGAACCCCCCCTCCCTCCCTCTCCCCGCCTCGGGGGGTATTTGGTCTAATCTTCCACATACTTGGCCAGACGACTAGGAAGAAGTGGGAGTAGTATCCACACGTTACCCCATCACCCCCGTTTGGGCGAACAGAGAGGCGGGGGAGATGTTAACTACCTTGCCAAGTATGCAGGAGGTCGTGGGTTCAGTCCCGGCCCTGACGACTGCTGCTGTATATTTGGAGGTTGCGTGTCTCTCTCCTCGTAGCCACGTGGCTTTCTCTCTGGGGGTTTTCCCCCTCCACATTTAGAAACACGCGTTTAGAGTATTTGGCTGCTATAAATTTCCACGTGATAAACGATTTCGTTGAGCTTTCATTTGTGGCCATATGGATTCTGAAATAAGATATATAGCTCAGCATTCCTTACCTGGTGAAATAAAAATAGTTAAATAGTGACGAGAGATAAAGTGACGAGAGATACATTAACGAGAGATAAAGTGACGAGAGATAAAGTGACGACAGATAAAGTGATGAGAGATAAAGTGACGAGAGATAAAGTGACGAGAGCTAAAGTGATGAGAGATAAAATGAAGAGAGATACAGTGATGAGAGATGAAGTGACGAGAAATAAAGTGACGAGAGATCAAGTGACGAGAGATAAAGTGATGAGAGATACAGTGATGAGAGAGAACTTCTCAAAGCTTTAGAAGCATCTGGAGACATACGATAAACGCACATGCAACGGCATCCTTCCAATACGCATCATCATCATAATTTGAGGTAAAATTAATTCATAAACTATTATTTAATACTGTACTTGAATATTTTGCTTTTCAATTTGTGTTATGATAATTGTCATGTATTTAATAGCTCAATTATGTTTTTATTTAAGATAATGAATATAAAAAAGGCTTTTGTAGGCCAATGCCATTGCCCGCGAAATTTGCTCTTCATGAGCATCTCCAGAACGTATCCCTCGAGAAGAAGAGCCATGTAGAGATCCATCCCTTCAGTTTATTTTATTTTTTTGCCAGGGGCCTCCCACCTGGTTACTGGCTATGCACCAAGGGTGAAGAATTCGCAAAGGGAGCTCCGCATGTGGTTCATTCAGAATGGGGGGAGGGGGCAGCTGGCAGTCGGACAAAAATAAATATAATTTGGCTGAAAAGAAGGGCACGGATGGCAAGGCCGGGAGGAATGCTGGATGCCCGCCATGCGGAACTCGGGCCAATCCGCCAGCGGCCGCACGGAGGGGAGGTGCGTCACGTTTGAATTTGAGATTTGGTCTCATCGTGGCCAGCAAGGCTGGAACTCTGACAGTGGCCTCCCCGTGTCAGGGTTTCAAGGGCATCCAGCACGGCCCGGCCTTTACGTAAGCCGGGGGGGGGGGGCGGGCGGGGGGGGGGGGTGTGTTCGCACGACCGAATTGTCGGCGACAAAAACAGCCACTCGCGTTACCGCACCCACCAAGCGGACAAAATTCGTTCCGTGAAATACCTCTCCAAATATAACCCCCCCCCCCCCCCACTTTACCCGGCCGCATTGACCTGCCGATTGAACCGACTGCGGCGAACCCATTTGTAGCCGCAGGGTGGCACAGAGGTGGTGGAAGGGCGTTGGGGGGACCTCAACCGCCACGTCCTGGGAGATCGAATCAAACTGGCGAGACGTCTCTGGCTTGGGCGTCGTCCAGTGCGCTGCTAACCCATCACGCCACGACTCGTTATTAACACCCTCGTAATTAATAATAAAAAAAAACATTGGATCCGTCTGCCATCCCATTATAAAAATAATAATTATTCAGAGTTTTTAACAACTTAATCAGTCTCTGTCAGCAAGCCAGGTGTGAATTCGGCCCCTTATCAGCCGTTAGAGGAGGGTGAGATGGGTAAGCGAGAGAGGGGTTGGGGCGGGGGTGAAAAAATAAATAACCCGCAGTGCTGTGAAGCTGGTTTTAATTCTGGCGCGCTAATTGGTATCCCTCTGCGCGTCGTGCACACGCTCTAAAGGACAGCTGTAAGCGCCGAGGAGAAAGTGAGCGGCGCAAGTGCCAAACGCGGTCAATTAACCTTTTCCCGCATCGAGACGGGCTGCAAGTTCACAGTGAGAACATTCGTTTTTACTTAGACCGGAGGAATCCGAGGGGCCGAGAATCTCTTTTTCTCACAGGAGTCCAGCTGGCGGGGTGGGTCCCTTTCGCCGCGGAATCTCGGAAGGGCACAAGCGGGTTCGGCGTTCACTTTATTCAGAGAGGCGTTTGCAGCGCCGTTGGTTTTCAACGACGTTGTTACTCACCGCGGAGAACCGTTGGCGACGCGACCGTCGCTACTCTGCGACAGCTGGCGCCAAAAACCGTGCCTAGGGGGGCGTCTCCGTCACCGACGAAGTTATTCTACTTCCGTTTTTCTTCCGCCTTCCGTTCCGACGACGTACGCGTGCGTCCTCGTACGTCATCGGAACCGGGAAAGGGTTAACCTTTGTTGCATACGCCTCCGCGGGGCTGGATTCCGCACCCGGCGCCCGGGATTAAAAAAGCTGTCCGGGGATTTTGTTTTTGCGCGAGCGACTTAAGGCCTTCTGACGCAGCGACGCGATTAATTATAATTGCTGAATGCCTCTTGGCGTCGGCGCGGTCGTTCTCGCGGAGCCAAAGCTCTCGTCACTGAGTTTCACGGCCGCCGGCTCGCAGCGGTTTCGTAGGCGGTGCCACGTGCAATCCCGATTGAGTAACGAGCAGGTGAATGGGCCATGTAAGCCGAGGGGGAGCAGTGGTGGCTACGCACTGTGGCCTGTGATCCAGCTCTGTCGAGGTGGGGGGTTGGTGGATCACCGCGCGAATGTCAAATGCTGCGAGACTCCATTTCCGCACGGGCGCATCGAGGTGTCATACCCTTGGCTTTTCTCTTCCGCGTGGGATAGAGTGTTGCCCCCTCGCACGTGCGGGTTTTCGACGGGTGCTCTGGTTTCCTCCCACGTGTATGGTAAACGTTCACAAATTGCCTGAAAACATCGTAATATGCAGAGAGCTGCAGAGCAACTGTTGGTGCCGGATCTTCACCTGGCAGTCTTCCGGCTTCGTCTCTGGTTCCTCCACGGCGTTTGTGAGAGATGCAATTAGCATGAACGACGACGCAACGGGAAATTAATCACGACGTTTTTTATTTATTTTTTTTATTAAAAAAATTAGGCAAATTTGGACGTCACGGAATGTTTAACATCCACTGTTCTAACAGATGGCTGCGTTCCGTTCGGTTAACACACCCGCAGCATTAACCAGGGTGGACACCGCGAAACCTTAAAAACCACGCGCACACAGCAACCGCCGCGGTGGTGAGGAGATGTCATCTCCCTCGGCTGGTACGCAGGAGGTCGTGGGTTCGATCCCGACCCTGACGACGGCTGTCTACCTGGAGTCTGCGCATTCTCCCCGTGGTTGTGTGGATCTTTCTCCAGGTTACACGTAGCTTCATTTAGTACTATGACGTGGCCATTGTGGATCCCCCTGAGCCCATCGGCCACCATTTGCTAGCGCGATTTACGTAATTTTTCGAAGGTAAAAAAAAAAACCACACACATCCGCCAAACGTTGTTTAAAACTGGCCTATACCTGCAAAACCTCGCTTTACACGCTTTCGCGGTACGCCATATTGGAATAACGCGGCACGCTTTGTATTTAGACCTTTAATTGACGTACAAATTTCGGAATGACGCCACCCGCAACGCGACGCACGCGCCACCCTATAGCTTGGCACCGCGACCCCAATAGCGTTGCTAGCATCCAGTGCGGTACGATGACTAGTACGCTACACGATGACTAGTTCGCTACACGATGACTAGTACGCTAACACCTTTTGCGGCATCTCGCCACGCGTGTATATCGGGGCTCTTCCCATTGTCTCCACAGCGCAGCTGCTGTGTAGTTACTAGTAAGTAATACTGTGCGTCCCATAACGCAGGTAATTTTTTTGGGTTAGATCGCGTAAATATAAACGTTTCGTTAAATCCACCACCACCCGACACAGCCAATCAGTGAGGTTCGTCACGCCAACCGAACGTGCTGATTCGTTACTCGTACAGCAACACACCAGTGGTGTGGTGTTGGTCGCGAAAGCTTATGTGTTAATACTGTATTTCTTTACTTTCTATTTTATTCATATGAAGCATATTAGAGTCTACGTGATTTTCTTTTACATTCAAAGTATTATATTGTGTGTACGTGTATTGTATTGATATCGTCGAGGATAATATTGGCGATTATGTCTGCGAGTGTGAGTGAAATCCCCTAAACCCCAACCAACCCCCCCCCCTTCTTTACCATTATTTCTCATGGAGAAAATTGCTTTTTAGACGTAACCCGATTTTGAGACACGCGCTCTTTTCTCAGGAACGCATCCATCGTCGCGTGACGTCAAGGAGTGCCTGTGTTTTGGTTCGCTCGAGGGCTCGCGCATCCCTCTGTGACTATGGAAACGGGGAGCTCCTTCGCCTGGCCGTGTCGCAAGCGATGCGTCACCTGTATCCGTGACCTCTGGCTTTCCTCAATTTTGTCGAAACGACGAAGCTAATTTGCCGTGAGCATTTCTACTAACGTATATATTACTGATTACTGACTTACACTGATATGATGGATGCTATTGTTGATAGTAACAGAATTGGAAACAGTTGACTGTATTTTAGAGAACCTTGGCTTGCTAATACTGATGAAGTATTGGAAAATGACGGCAGGAAACTCCTTGACGGGAACACACTTCTTTTATTAAATCTTGACTTGTAACAATACAACGCGTGGCCTCTCTTCTTCACAATGCGGTCACCATACAACGGTACAACTCGTGACCTCTTCTTCTTCACCCTACGCTTCTCTTGACTCTCTGGATTCTGTGCTGCTGGCTCTCTGTGCCTCGTGTAGACTCCGCGCCTCAGCTACATTCCTCTCTCGCCTCGTGTAGACTCTGCGCCTCTGCTACACTCTCCACTCGCCTCGTGTAGACTTTGCATCTCTCTCTCTGGCTACACCGTATGCATACTCGGCTCGTGTAGACCTTCCTCTCTCTCCGGCTACACCGTATGCATACTCGGCTCGTGTAGACCGTTCTCTCTCTCTGGCTACACACTATACATTACTCAGCTCGTGTAGACCGTTCTCTCTCTCTGGCTACACACTATACATTACTCAGCTCGTGTAGACCGTTCTCTCTCTCTGGCTACACACTATACATTACTCAGCTCGTGTAGACCGTTCTCTCTCTCTGGCTACACACTTATACCTTACTCTCCTCTACTCTCCATTACTCTCCTCTCCGGGCTCTATCTCTGCACCTTCGTCTTCATTCTTAGATGGTTCCACTTCTGCCCCCTGCTCCTCTGTGCATCACCTTATATACCTCTTCTTCCCGGGAGACGGAGCGGATGCGGACCTCAACGTCGGCACCGCTCCTCAGTTACCCAATCCCCACGCGCTATCCCTACGATCCGGTTCCGCTCAGCGCGTGTTTCCACTCCCCGACCAATCACACCGCGCTGCTACCCGATCACTCCCTCTGGGCGCGTCACCGGCACACAGCCAATCAGCAGCACTACCCCCACCCACGCACTGACGCCTGCTCCTCCCCGTCAGCGCACGTCACCACACACACACCCGTACATACGCGCTGGCACACGACATATACACCCAGCGCGTATCACCACTACATCACCCCCTCCCACATAGCTCGCAGCCGGCCCGGCTGCTAACAACAACCAACCGCGACGATAAAACGACAACCAACAAAAAAAAACCCCGTAACCCCCCGAGTGTGCCCCGTAACATAACACAACAACAACAACAACAAGAATAACTATGTACAGATTGACAATGAACACGAAAAGTCAACAATAACACGATACGAGCAAATTCGAAAACGAACGCGCCCCACGTCCCTGCGGCTACACGCAGTGACGAGGCGCTCCAACTGCCCCGACTCCTCACGAGGCAGGTCATGCAAAGTAGCACGACCTGGCGCGAGTCCGTCTGGCTGGTCCATCGTATGGGGCGGGACACTGACGACCGTCCGGCGGTTCCGGCTGCTCCAGACGGCGCGGAACGGGCCTGAAAGGGCCGGCCCCGCCGCGGAGATCCGGCCGCCGGTGATCGGCAGCTGTCAGTTCCGAGACACCTGGGAGCAGATCAGGCGAAAATACGTGTGGATCAGGCAGAGACATTTCCCCCTCTGGGTCGCCGGTCACGTCACACGCCCGGCCATCACGACACAAGGGGAGGCCATATGGAGGCGAGAACGGTTTCAGTCGGGAGGGGTGAACGTACCAACGGCGCTTTCCCCACTTTATCTGAACGCACTGGGGCCGTGCAACGCGCACGACCTCCACGGGTCCCCTCCACGGTCTCAACAATTTAGGCGACGTAGCCAAGGGTGCCTGAGGGCAATGCAGCCAGGCCCTGTCACCTGGTTTCCATTCGTGCATGGACACCTTCCGTGCCCGCAACCGTTCATTAGCAATTTGGCGAGCCCGCGAATTAAGCCGTGCGGCCTCCCTCGCCTCTGTCAGCTTGTGAATATTAAACTTAATATGTTCTGCCAAATTAGAATTAGTTCGTGGAGCGGACAGGCCAAGTTGCGTTTCCATTGGCGGGTCAGCTTCCCGACCGTACATCAAATAGAATGGGGAAAACCCCGTAGCTGCATGGGGGGCCATTCTATACGCGGCAAGGACTCCCGGGACCTGCAGGTCCCAATCTACATGTGCCTCGCACACCTGCTGGCACAGCATGGAAGTCAAAGTTTTGTGGAGTCTCTCCACCATCCCGTCAGTCTGCGGGTGGTACGGGGAGGTACGCACCTTCTTGGTACCCAACAGATCGCACACCTCTTGCAACAATTTACTCGAAAATTTTTTACCTTGGTCGGTCAGCAGGCGTTCGGGAGCCCCCTTGTCCAGGACATAGCCCTGGACGAAGGCATCCGTCACAGCCGCTGCCGACTGGTTAGCGAGAGGCCACGCCATAGGCCATCGGGTAAAGTATTCGACCCCCACTAACAAATATTTATTCCCTCTCGGCGTGACTGGGAAGGGCCCCAAAATATCGAGTGCAACGAGCTCGTTGGTACGCGAGACCTGAATAGATTGCAGCGGTGGATTAGCTGCCACGGCCGGTGGTTTACGCCTGGCGCAATCAACGCACCCCTTCAGAATATGTACCACATCACTTCCCATTCCCGGCCAGTAATAGTCACGCTGAAGCAGGGCAAGCGTCTTGTTAACTCCCAAGTGCAAGAGGCGTTCGTGTGCCGCCAAGACAACCCTCCCCCTCACAGCGGAAGGCACCACGAGTGCGTTCCGCCGGGACAAACTGTCCCATCTCAATAACACGCCCTGCTCAAGTACATAGGAGCCGGTACGCTCCTGGTCCCCCTCGGGACCCCCAACCTTGCGGCGCAATGCTAGCAGCGAGCTGTCCGCCATCTGGAGGCGGCCCCATTCGCTGAGCGACAGCGAGAGCAGCGAGTCCCGACCCTGAGAGGCAGTGGAATCATCCCCGATCGGTGCGCCCGCTGTCGCAGCCAATGCCCCCATCTCCCCCGCAAGCGTCGGTTTACAGCGCGCCGATCCCGACAAACACGCGCATTCATCACAAGGCAACAACCGCGACAAGCAATCGGCATTAGTGTGTCGCCACCCCTTACGGTACGTAGTCGTAAACTGATAGTCCTGGAGGACTTCCAACCAACGCGACAACTGGCCCGAGGGCTGGGCGACCCTCAATGAATACTGTAGCGCCGCGTGGTCCGTTCGGACTGTAAAGTGACGACCATAGAGATATGGCCTAAACTGCTGCACAAAAAAAACAATGGCAAGCAGCTCGCGACGGGTGACACAGTAGCGCTGCTCCGCCGGAGACAACACCCTACTACCGTAGGCGACAACTCTTTCGACACCCCCAACGACTTGGGATAGCACCCCCCCAATGCCCGTGTTGCCAGCATCCGTGTCCAGCAAAAAGGGACTGGCAAAATCTGGATAACACAAGGGTGGGGCACCCACCAAGGCGTCCCGGAGGGAGCGAAACGCGGCCTCCTCCTCCGGTCCCCATTTGAACTTCACTCCCTTCGCCGTTAGAGCGTGCAAGGGTTTTGCAATAGTGGCGAAGTGCTCAACGAACCGCCGATAATAAGAAGCAAACCCGATGAAACTACGCACGTCGGAAACGGACGTAGGTGTCGGCCACGAACCGACACAATCCGTCTTCGCGGGATCGGTGGAGATCCCCGAAGAATCGACAATGTGACCCAAGTATCTAACGGACCTACGAAGGAGGTGACATTTGGCCGGTTTAAATTTCAACTTAGCCGATCGCATTCGCAAGAACACCCCTCTCAATCGCCGGAGGTGTTCTTCAAACGTTTTACTGAAAACAATGACATCGTCCATATAAATCAAGCATGTATCCCACTGCAAGCCCGACAAAACCAGCTCCATAAGTCGCTGAAACGTCGCTGGAGAGGAGTGAAGTCCCATGGGTAACCGGTTAAACTGGAACAGCCCCCCTGGAGTCCGAAATGCTGTCTTAGGTTTCGACTCTTCGTCGAGCGGCAACTGCCAAAACCCCGATAACAAATCAAGAGTCGAAAAATATCGCGCACCAGACAATGCATCGAGGGACTCATCCATCCTGGGGAGCGGATACGCGTCAGCCACAGAGATCTTATTCAGGCGACGGAAATCAACGCAGAATCGCAGGGACCCGTCCTGCTTCTTAACCAGCACAATAGGCGCTCCCCACGGGCTAGAGGAGGGCGAAACAATATCGGCTTCTAGCATATCGTTAACAGCCGACTGAACATGTTCCTTCTCCACGGGACTCAGTCGGAAGGGATTTAGCCTGACCGGCGCCGCATCGCCCGTTTCAATGTGATGGTGCAACAAATCCGTGCACCCAATGTCATACTTATGTTTACTGAATACATCAGAGAATTCAATGAGCAACTCGCGCAGCGCACCCAACTGCGCCGCCGACAAATCGTCCGAGGCGGCACATAGCGAATGGACCCACTCAAGGTCTTCCCTTGGCTCAACGTTCCGCGCGGGGCTCGAGCCCACCTGCGCAACCAACCCATCATCCCCAGGGACCTGCGCCGCGTGAGCCAGCACGGTGCCCTGCGGAATGACAGCTGGTCGCGACCCCACGTTCAAAACCATCACAAACGGATCCCTGTCAGCCCGCACCAAAGTGTGAGCCACCGATAAATCAAGACCCCCGACAGCCTTGTTAGAAGGACCCAAAAGCATACTCTGTCCCGAAGCCTCCCTCACCCATGGTTTCCGCAACCGGAGGGGAATCAACATCTGTGAACCCGGGGGCACTTGCACTGTCTGCGTCGCCACCGCTTGTATCGTAGCGCACGCCGTCCGAATGTCAGTAGGGCCCGTCAAAAATGAAATCCGGCGACCCGATGGCAGTTCAATGCATCGTTGATCGATAAGAATTTTAATAGGCATTTTAGCCAAAAAATCAGTGCCCAAAAGACACGGAACTGCCAAAGAAGACGAAACGAAAACGGGTCCCGACAATTTGATATCTCCAATGCAAATGGACGCCCTAACCTGACCGATAATGCCCAACGATCCCCCATTAGCGGCGTAAAATGGCACATCCACTGGAAGCAGCGGACGACATTGGACTGGAAGAATATTATAAATGAGGTCCGATATAATAGTTGCCGATGCCCCCGTGTCCACTAACACCCTAATCTCAACCCCATCAATAGATCCCGTAACAGCGGACGAACCCGCCGAAGCAGCCACAATTCTATGCCCCAATTCCGCCCATTCAATGTCTCCCTGGTCCCGGCCGAACCCCCCTCGCCGAACCGAATCCCCGAACCTTAACCGGCCCTCCTCCGCCGCAACGCGGCGTCCCATGTGTGCCGAATAAACAGGCCGAGCGTGTGAGGTGCCGCGACTTGCCGGGGATTGTAGAGATGACTTGGGCTCTCGGTCGTCGTCCAGCCGAGCTCCCATGGCGCGCTGCCGCGGAGCGCGGCACCCGGACGCCACGTGGCCCCGGAGGCCGCAGTTATAGCACGTGACGAGGGTCGGAGTAGATCTTGGTTGCTCCGACTTTCGGCCCGATCGCAGAGGCGACCGGGCCCCCGGCCTCCAGTCCCCTGGTCGTCCCGTGGCGAACGCCTCCTCTCGTGGGCTGACGACTTGGGGTTCGGCGACCACCACACCCGGGGCTGCGACGACAGCAGCGTTGCAACCAACGCCTTGCTTCCGTTGTAGGGCCTCGTGTGCTTGAATACTCGTGGCGACTCTCAAAGAAGAAATATCAATCTCGTCAGCTGTGTTGATAGGGACCCCCAGGTCCTGCGCCAACTTGAGCAGCTGCTCCAAAACCATCGCGTCTTGGCCCTCCTCGTCCATCCGAGGGAACGCAGCATCAGCAAGAGCCAGCAATGCCGTGCGATAGGCCAGCGCGGTCTCCGTGGCCGCTTTCCGTCTTGCGTAGAACTGATGGCGGCACGTAGAGGGAGGTCCGTAGACCCTGGCCAACAAACCCAGCGCATCCTTCAGCGTGGAGCGGTCCGACTTCCGTGCAGCCCTGAAGGCCGCGAGCGCATCGTCGTCCAGCATGGCGGGCAATGCCCGCAGAGCCGTAGCATCGGACCACGCTGACATCTCTTGATGCGCCAAAAACCTTCGCTGAAATTGGCCCCAGTCTCCGCCTTCCGCCTTGAAGGCTGACAACGTGGGCAGGCGCTGCTGAAAAATGAAGTCATCCGCCTCGTGGTTCCTCTCCGCCTGTCCGTCGGTGTCTAAGATGGCGGCTCCAGCAGCAGACGTAAGATGGCGGACCCCCTCGCGCGCTGATGACGTCGATGCGCGCGCTTGGGAACCCACCACCACGTGGCGCTCGCCGTTCCCGCCAAAAGTAGGCCCAGGCGCAATGGCGGGAATCCCCCATTCGTTTTGGCGGGAATCTGCGGGGCGACCTTGTAAAATGTCCCCCACCGTCCCCGCTCCTCCCGACGAGCTGATCTCCGCCAAGATGGACGCGGCGGCGAGCAGCAGCTCCGCCAGTCGGGAGTGCGCCTCACGAAGCCCGGCGTCGGTCCCCGGTCGCTCGGCCGGCGCCGTCGACAGACCCTGCAGCGTGGGCAAGTCCTCTTCCTCACCCCCCGCCACCAGCGGCCCCGAGTCGTCCAGGTCTTCCTCGCGGTCAATCCCGTGGGTCCTACGGGTCTTCCTTGTCTCCATACTTGGAAGCCCGTTTCACTTCTGACGCCAGATGAAGTATTGGAAAATGACGGCAGGAAACTCCTTGACGGGAACACACTTCTTTTATTAAATCTTGACTTGTAACAATACAACGCGTGGCCTCTCTTCTTCACAATGCGGTCACCATACAACGGTACAACTCGTGACCTCTTCTTCTTCACCCTACGCTTCTCTTGACTCTCTGGATTCTGTGCTGCTGGCTCTCTGTGCCTCGTGTAGACTCCGCGCCTCAGCTACATTCCTCTCTCGCCTCGTGTAGACTCTGCGCCTCTGCTACACTCTCCACTCGCCTCGTGTAGACTTTGCATCTCTCTCTCTGGCTACACCGTATGCATACTCGGCTCGTGTAGACCTTCCTCTCTCTCCGGCTACACCGTATGCATACTCGGCTCGTGTAGACCGTTCTCTCTCTCTGGCTACACACTATACATTACTCAGCTCGTGTAGACCGTTCTCTCTCTCTGGCTACACACTATACATTACTCAGCTCGTGTAGACCGTTCTCTCTCTCTGGCTACACACTATACATTACTCAGCTCGTGTAGACCGTTCTCTCTCTCTGGCTACACACTTATACCTTACTCTCCTCTACTCTCCATTACTCTCCTCTCCGGGCTCTATCTCTGCACCTTCGTCTTCATTCTTAGATGGTTCCACTTCTGCCCCCTGCTCCTCTGTGCATCACCTTATATACCTCTTCTTCCCGGGAGACGGAGCGGATGCGGACCTCAACGTCGGCACCGCTCCTCAGTTACCCAATCCCCACGCGCTATCCCTACGATCCGGTTCCGCTCAGCGCGTGTTTCCACTCCCCGACCAATCACACCGCGCTGCTACCCGATCACTCCCTCTGGGCGCGTCACCGGCACACAGCCAATCAGCAGCACTACCCCCACCCGCGCACTGACGCCTGCTCCTCCCCGTCAGCGCGCGTCACCACACACACACCCGTACATACGCGCTGGCACACGACATATACACCCAGCGCGTATCACCACTACATCGACATTACATCATTACTACTATTGGCCAGGAGTGATATTGACTCATTTATATTGACATTAGCTCACTAATGCATACACTAATACTCATATTGACTCACTCACACTGACATTAGCTCACTAATGCATTCACTAATACTCACATTGACTCACTCATACTGACAATGGCTCACTAATGCATTCACTAATACTCATATTGACTCACTCACACTGACATTGGCTCACTAATGCATTCACTAATGCTCACATTGACTCACTCCCACTGACATTAACTCACTAATGTATTCACTAATGCTCACATTGACTCACTCATACTGACACTGGCTCACTAATGCATTCACTAATGCTCACATTGACTCACTCCCACTGACATTAACTCACTAATGCATTCACTAATACTCATATTGACTCACTCACACTGACAGTGGCTCACTAATGCATTCACTAATGCTCACATTGACTCACTCATACTGACAATGGCTCACTAATGCATTCACTAATACTGACATTGACTCACTCATACTGACATTGGCTCACTAATGCATTCACTAATACAAACATTGACTCACACTTACATTGGCTTACCAATACTACCATTGGCTCACTAATGCATTCACTAATACTCACATTGACTCACTCACACTGACATCAGCTCACTAATGTATTTACTAATACTCACATTGACTCACTCACACTGGCATCAGCTCACTAATACATTCACTAATACTCACATTGACTCACTCACACTGACATCACGTCACTAATGTATTTACTAATACTCACATTGACTCACTCACACTGGCATCAGCTCACTAATACATTCACTAATACTCACATTGACTCACTCACACTGACATTAGTTCACTATTACATTAATACAAAAACAACAACCGCCATTCACCACTAAGTGGCCGTGACGTCACCACGACGCTTGTGCCAGGCTATGTGCACGTTGAGGCCACGTGAAGTGTCGAACGCCCGCTGACAGGAGGTCACGGGACAGACCCAGGTACCACAGGTCGACTGACTGAGATGACTGGCTGATGCACCACCTGTGCCCCCAACTGTGCTAACTTGCTGCGCTTTAGCCACCCGGCGCTCCGCTCGTTGTTGTGAGCGTCGCTCCTCCCCCCTCCATTGTTGTTGGAGGGCGACTGCCTCCAGCTGCCCAGTAGCATCCTTCACGAGCCTCCTCCACAGAGGCCGATCTTGACACCGCTGGTACCAGTCATCAGCAAGTCCACTTAGCTCCACATTCTCCTGTACCACATCACTCCATCTCTTCTCTAACCCATGCTGTGCCCGTTTAGCCCCCTCGATCCGGCCAAACAAAAGCTGTTTAGGCATGCGGTAGCTGGGCATGCGGGCTACATGACCCGGCCAACGCAGCCTTACCTGCTGGAGGAGCTTACCGATGGGACTTTGCCCAGATCTTTCAAGGATTTGTGAGCTGCTCACACAATCCATTCTCGTTAAACCCAGGATGGATCGTAGGCAGGCCAGCCTAAATGTTTCTAACCAGCGAAGATGTTCCATCAGGGAAGTCCACGTTTCGCAAGCATAGAGAAGGGAGGGAATAACCGTGGCCGAGAAGAACTGAAGCTTCGTGCGGAGCGACAGAACGGGTAGTGTCCACACAGCGTTACGCAACCGATGAAAAGATGACGCTCGACTGATTCAGAGTGAGACCTCTGCTGTCAAACCGGAGCTGGTCATGAGCACACTGCCCAGGTATGGGAAACTCTCCACTCTCTCCACAACTGCCCCATCACCAATTTGGAGTTGTGGGGCTGGAGTGTCCAATGGTACAAAATACCCAGGCAGGTGCTTAGTTTTGGTGGGGCTGATGGTAAGGCCCCACCTCTTAGTGGCACGCTCCAGGTTCAGCAGCAGCGTCTCCAATTCCTCCTCTGAGTGAGTGGCAATGACCAGAGCATCAGTATACATAATGTGGTTGACCAATAGGGAGCCATCCCTTGAATGCACCAGGGCATCGATCAGCCTCCCATTGGATCTGTACCAGATGGAAATTCCTCTGGTACAGCCATCAAAGGCTTCACGAACTACGTAGTTGAAAAATATGTTAAATTATGTGGGAGCCAGAGGACATCCCTGTCACACTCCAAGGTGAGCAGGGAATGGCTCCGACTCCCGGACACGTAGTTTTACCCGGGCCCGCTCACCATCATGAAGGTCCTTAATGATCGTGAGCAGAGGGCCAGGGACTCCGAAACCATGAAGAATAACCCAGACCCCAAGCCTACTGATGGTATCATAGGCCTTGACCAGTTCAATAAAGCAGAGATGTAGGTCTTGTTGGAATTCCCTACACCTCTGCTGTAGCAGATGGACAGAAAATATGGCATCTGTGCAGGACCGCCCTTTCCTGAAACTGCATTGGGGCTCCGCAAGCCTCTCCTCAGCGTGCCTGGCAAGGCGATGTTGAATTTTCCTTGCCAGGACCTTTGCCGGCACACTGAGGAGTGAGATGCCCCTGTAGTTGTTACAGTCTGTGCGGTCCCCCTTACAGATGGCCCCCCTTAAAGAGGGGGACCATCAGGGCATCCTTCCAATCCTGCGGAACCCGTCCAGTAGTCCAGATTGTTGTTATGATGTCATGTACGACAGTCTGTGTACAAACGCCACTCTCCCTCAGCATTTCGCTTGGGAGATCATCTCTGCCCAGTGCCTTTCCTGGTTCTCAGACTCTGGATCGCCTTTAGTACTTCCTCAACAGATGGCACCTCGGCCAGCCACTCACAGGGGGTGACTTCTTCTTCCAATATTTGAGACACCGCAGCCTCAGCAGGGTCATCCCCACTTTGTCCCACGATGTTTTCCATGCCGAGAGATTTCCCCTCCCCCAGGACTTCACAAAAATGCTCAGCAAATCTGCAAACCTGTTCCTGGGGGTCGGAGATTGGATCACCATTTTCCCCCTAATGATGGTAATAGGTGTAGCGCTGCAGGTTACTTTTTTGATGGAGTTAAATAGTGATTTGTGATAACGGGCCATTGAGGCAGACTCCATCTCCTCAGCAAACCTGCGACCACCACCCATCCTTGCAGCGCCTCACAGCTCTCCGAACCTCCGAGCGAAGGTTGCGGTAAGCCTCCTTATTCTCTGACGTGGGATGCTGTAGACGATGAGAGGTGGGCCTGTCGCTTTTTCTCAGCCAGCCTGAACACCTCCTCCGTCAGCCAGGGTCTCTGGGGAGGTCTGGACCATGTACCCAAAGTAGCCATTGCAGCTGCGTGAGCCATAGTCCTAAACCTTGCTCATTTCCCCTCGACATCTGGAGGAGTGGGGGACGATGCCAACCCCAGCAGCAAGCGATGATTAAATTATCGCTTGCAACTTTCATCAGCTAGCTGAGACCAGGCCACCTTGGGTTTGAATGGGGTCCTGGTGTACACCCACCACCGGAGTGGACGAATGGCAGGTGCATCTTACAGATGACAAGTCGATGGTCAGTGAGCAGATCAGCTCCATGGTAAGTCCTGGTGTCAAGGACATGGGCCCGCATCCACTGTTTCATCACTACGTAGCCCAGCAGATGTTCTTGCTTGGACCAGGCATGCATCCATGATGTTGGTAATTACAAGCCCATGGGCTGCACAAAAATCTAGCAGCCTCCTCCTGTTGTTATTGAGCTGATCTGTCCCATGCCTTCCAATCACTCCAGACCAGGTACCAGCATCATGAACAACTTGGGCATTGAAGTCGCCCAACAGGATGAATCTCTCCCAATGGACTCTTTAGCTAGCACCTGTGACAGGAGGCCATAGAAGCCATCTGACTAATCGGCCTTGCCTGCATCCCTCCACGGATGTTTGTCTTCGCTGGTGGTATGAGTAACCACGACCACCACTCCTCGCCTCCGGTTGATGGGAAGGTGAGCCCAAAGTAGTCTTGGGCTTACCGCTTCCCATACCTCACCGCCACGCTCCCATGCCCCCTTCTTTCTTTTGTTCAGAAGAAGAGCCACTCTCTGTTGTTTGGCAGTCTCCTGCCCCGAGTAGAGGACTGTCCACCCCTCATGGTGGCAGGAGCCAGAGCCGGTCCACCGGACTTCCTGAATACCACAGGGATCCAGGCAGTATCGGTCAAGCTCCCAACAGAGGAGTGGCAGCCTCTCCTCCTTAGTGAGCATTCAAACATTCCACGTGGCCATCCGAAGTGGCTTTTTGTTGTTTCTGGAGGAGCCCCAAGGGTAAAGATTAAATCTCCTGGCTCCGCCAAATGGGTTTTGGCCAGGAGATGTCATAGACACCTGTCCCCCAGGGGCCTCCGGCACAAGCTTATTAAGTATATATTTTACGTGGTTTTGTGGTAATCAATTAAAGGTGGAGGGGTTACCAGCCCCTTGCACCCGTCCAGAGCTCCATTTGGCTGCTGTGGTGGTTACAAACGCCATGAGGGGAATGGTCAATCTAAATTGGCCCTCCCCCCACGGCACTGCCCACCACAGCGTTGCCATCCGGCACCACGAGGAGGTAGGGGGTTGTTTTTGCCGGACTACTAATACATTAACTCACTCATACTGACATTGGCTCACCAATACTGAGATTGGCTGACTAATGCTGAGATTGGCTCACGAATACTGGCATTGGCTCACTAATGCTTCACTAATACTCACATTGACTAACTAACACTGACACTGGCCCACTACTACTCACATTGGCTCACTAATTCTGCCATTGGCCAGAAATAACATTGCCTAACTATTTTGACATTGGCTCACCAATACTCACATTGACTCACTCACACTGACATTGGCCAGTCGTAATATTGGCTTGATAACTATATACTGACCTTTGCTGCTGGTTAATGATGCCATTGGCCCACTTACGCTGACATTACCTCGCTCATACCGGCCTGACCTTTGCTGCTGGCTAATGATGGCATTGGGCTCGCTGACACTCCTCTCATACCACGGAGTTCACATCGCAGGCGCATTCAAAACCCGCCCACGGGCGTTCGAGCCCCGGGGCTCCGGGACTCCTACCACGCTCGTGACGACGAGCGAACTTTTGTCAGTGTCTCTCTCCGTTCCTCCACAAAGTCCCTCGCGGTCCGAATGCGATCACCCCCCCCCCCAGGGAGGAATCGGTGTGCTGCCTATTGTATTGATGACTCTGGCAAATCCCCCCAACGCCTGCCTCATCCCCACTCGTAATCAGTCAAAGGGATTCGGGAAAGGAGAGAAATAAAAGAGTAATGGCCGAGGTCATCGACAGGGTTGAAACGATGCTGTAAGGCATCTTCATTCCGTTCGTAAATCACGGCACGCCGCCGCGTTATTGTTTAAGTGGACATCTAACGATACTGAACATCTGCGGTACTGGGCATCTGTGATACTGAACATCTATAATACTGGAGATCTGTGATACTGACATCTGTGATACTGACATCTATAATACTGGAGATCTGTAATACTGACATCTGTGATAGTGACATCCATGATACTGACATCCGTGATACTGACAACTGTGATAGTGGACATCTGTGATACTGGACATCTATAATACTGGAGATCTGTGATACTGACATCTGTGATACTGGACATCTATAATACTGGAGATCTGTGATAGTGGACGTCTGTGGAAAAGAGCTTTGTAGCTCATCGGATTCCTCCTATAGAAATAAAGATTCTGAGTCTGATTAAGTGGACATGGGGGCACGGTGGGCGTGAGGGGGGGGAGCGTTGGGGGAAGGGAGACCGGAGGGTGCACTAGCCTCTGCACCGTCTGCCCGGCGGGTGCCAGCAAACTCGGCAGCGTCGCGAGGCGCCGTCCAGGGGCATTAACCCCCCCCCCCACACACACCCCCCCCACACCCCCCCACACCCCCCCCACACACACTCCCCCCCCACAATCCCCCACACATCCCCCCCATCAACACCCCCCCCACACCCCCCCCCACACACTCCCCCACACATACCCCCCCCACACACCCCCCCACACCCCCCCACACCCCCCCCCCCACACACCCCCCCCACAATCCCCCACACATCCCCCCCATCAACACCCCCCCCACACCCCCCCCCACACACTCCCCCACACATACCCCCCCACACACCCCCCCCACACCCCCACACCCCCCCCACACCCCCCCACACACTCCCCCACACCCCCCCACACACCCCCCCCCACAACCCCCCCACACCACCCCCTCCACAACCCCCCCACACACACCCCCCCCACACTCTCCCACACAAACCCCCCCACACACCCCCCCACGCACAACCCCCACACACACCCCCCCCACACACTCCCCCCACGAACACCCCCTCCCCCCCACACTGCCACTCCCCCCCATGACCCCTCTCCACCCCCCCCCCGGCCCCCCATCCCTCCGGCCCCCCGCCCCCCCGGCCCCCGCGCACGTGCTCACAAATTATGACTCGGAGCAAGACCCGATTTGTTTTTTTTGGAGGGGTGGTTTTGAGGTTTTCGATTGAATGTGATTTTGTCTTGTCATCACCAGGAGCCCCTTCGCAAATATGTTACATGTTGATAAAAAAAATATAATTAATGACGGCCCGAAGATGAAGAATAATAACGGAGTGGCAGCCGAGGAATGGAACGTAATTGATAAAAAAAAAAAGATTTTAAATCGCGTAATTAAAACAATGAAAATCGTGTCATTTCCGTTATTGTTTTTAATTGTGTCATTTAAAGCAGTACCGGTCCGTGGCCTGTGAGAGCGGTGAGTCCGCGCGTGGTCCGCCCCCATTGTTGTATTATTCACCACATCCATCCGCGACCTCTTTCCCGCACTCCGCACTCGTCTCGGTCACAGTGTTAGTAAGCCCACGAGCTAACCCTGTCTTTTCTTGGATTTTCTGTTTGCACATAGTCACTTTAAGATGTTTTCTTGTTCATGTTTTGTTTGTTGCGGTTGCACCCGATTCAAGAGCCGAATGGTTCACAGGGCTATACCTAATAAATTAACTTGAACTTGAAAATGAGTAAAAAACAAACATCGCCGGAGAACTTCTTTGAAAAGGGGGAAAGACCCAATGATGACCCCCCCCCCGGTCCGTGAAAAAATTGTCTTCCACGAAACCGGTCCCTGGTGCCAAAAAGGTTGGGGACCGCTGATTTCAAGTACTCACGGTCCCACGAACCAAACAGAACAAATTAAAGCGGACTCCCTCCGAGGAGATCGAGGGATGGAAATTACTTCGTGCGCTGGGGCAAGGTGGATTGTTTCCAGATTTGAAGCTTTCGTGACTGCAAGGATTCATACTCTTAGTTTTTTCGGTAAAGTCACGTAGGTAAAAAATGAAATGAAATTTTTTAAATTTTTATTTCATTAATTTCATTTTGTACCTACGTGATCGTCGCCCTGTCCACCACTAAGCCGACGACTACAACGAGGCAAGCGGCCCATCGCTCTGCGCGTACGCGTGTGCACGTTGAAATGTGTCGCACCGCACGTAGCCAACCGCACTAATTGGAGTTGCCGCGGGGGAAGGACAACAAACTGAAAAAAAAACTGAAAAGCAGTTCTAAAAGAAATGAGCTTTCGATTTGAAAGCGCATCGCTCCGAGTGGCTTCCTCATATTGGAAGGAAGAGCGTTCCAGACGGCCACGGAAGCGCATCTGACTGTCTTTTTTCGATGGTTAGCCAAAAGCCGCCGCTGCTGACGAGATCAGCGAGGTTATACTGGTAGGAACCACTTGGTTCCAACAGCCCACAGGGGATTATTGTGTCCGTCCGTCCGTCGTGCATCCAAAAATGGGAGGGGTGGGGTTGGAGGGGAAGGGGAGGTTGGGGAGGGTGGGGAGGGGCTAGGTGGGAAGGGTGGGGCTGAGTGGGGGCGGGAGGGGTGGGGCTGGGTGGGAAGGGGCTGGTCACCCCGCGGTGCCCTTATAAAACTCAACGTTTAAACAGGGGTGTTCCTCCTCTTCCCCCTCCCTGCTCCCCCATACTCGCCCATCCCCCCCCCCCCTCCTCATAAAGACATTGAAGCGATGTGGCTTCGTTCACGGGATTTAGCACCCGAATTGGGATTGTGTTTGCGCGCGTCGTATTTTATAACAGGGGGTGGTGGTGCGGGTGGTGGTGTTAGAATGGTTGCTGAACAAAACTGCGCTGTCAGCCCCGGTGACCCCAACGTTTGGGAATTTCCGTGTGAACTTCGACCTGGGAATCTCGAGATTGAGCTCGAGTACTTGCTGCTGTTTGGTCTATGTAAACTCTGGGGATACAAATGTGGCTGGCAGGAGATAGTGTTGTTGGCCCAACCACGTGTGCCACGTGATGGCCCCAGCGGGCCGTGAAACTTAACGAGAGACGCCTGCCTCGTTTTTTGGTTATATTTATATGTTTTGTTTATAATTCGATTCGACTCTCTACAAAGCGCCGAGTGTGATTAAATACAAAAATCGTCATCCTCGTTCGTGGTCGGCGACCATTCACCGTGAACAATCCCCGATGAGCGATTGGAGCGCCACGCGCGGCGTAGTTAATCCTGGACTCGGGTCTGCGTTCCCGGGGCCGGTGTGCGCGCGTCGGAGCGCGAGCCTCATTAGCGCTTCTGTAAAGAGGCAATACGAACAACAACAACAAAAAACGCCGTTACTTTTCAAAATAACGATCGGAACGACGTGCCTGCCAGTTGACCGCTCTGATGTCTTTTGTTCATTTCTCCTCCCGCTCCTCCTCCTCCTCCTCCCCTTTGTCTGTCCGCACGTTTTAGTTTGTCTTATATTGTTTCTGACGTCGATGTGTGTGCGCTTTTGTTGTTGGGGCGAACGTCGCCTGTCGCAGCGGCGGCGGCGATCGCTGCAGCCAGGACTTTGAAGGTTGACGCGGCGCCGAGCAGAGGGGTCGCCCACCATGGAGACGGAGCGACGGAATTAGCTGTCGTACAGAAGGGGGTTCAGGGTTGCATTCCAGTTGCCACAACGAGACCGACGGCTCGGTGAGGCTTTCATACAGCAGTGGAGATGACCGTGGCTGCTGATGGTGACACTGCCTCCGTTGTGCTGAATAATGGCACGTGATATTCTTTGGGTCTTTCGGTAAAGTCACGTAGATAGGTTCAAAGAAATAACAAAAATAACAAAAAACTACGATGTTTAGATCGCAACAGAAGCGGTCGTCATCGTAGTTTTTAAATTAGTTTTGTTATTTCTTTGAACCTATCTACGTGACTTTACCGAAAGACCCAAGGAATATGAATTCCTGCAGTCACGAAAGCTTTAAGTCAAGATTTGAATGCCGCGTGGTGTATATTCTAAGCTGGATTGCGTGATATTTTGCGAGGCAATCTTTATAATGCCATGCTGTTATGTACGCTGTGTTTGGTGATATCTCTTCTGTTGTTTTAAATTTATTTTTTATTCGTTTTATACTTTGAACGATTAATGATCCCCAGCCCTTTGTCAAATCAGAATCTTCATTTATCCTGGAGGAATCCGATGAGCTGTGAAGCTCTTTATTCACAGATGACCAGGCGGGGCAAGTCAGAAAGTTGAATGGATGAAGGGCTTCCCCATCATCCTGTGTTGGCTATGTGGGTTGACCATAAACCATCACCATGCCGGTCAGTGAGCGAACAGGGCCAGGCGCCAAAACCTCTTTGAACTTAAGCTGCTGAGGTCAGTGGCCGCGGGCGGCGGCGTGGTGACCCCAGCGGTTGGCGGCGCATTCGCCACCCGTTGGAAGGGGGGGGGGATCACAGGTTGACACCAGTGGGCCGCCCTGGTCAATACCGGGGCGTGTTCGTCATCACCAACAGTAAAACAAACACCACGGCGCCGTCCGCTTCACCCGCAACAGACGTCAAACATCCCAGCGACGGCATTCGCAAGCGTAGGCCATGGTACAAATTTGAAAAATTACACCGTAAAATTTGCTCGATTGGGATTATACGGAGCAAATTGTTGGAAGATCCCTGGCTTCGATCTTTACCCCGAAGCTCACGGGCAACCCTAAACCGCATCCGTACAAACCATGGCAGTAGACGCGGATACCTGATGCACAAATTGGAAATTATAAACTTTCCAGCAGTGTACGGCTGTGGTCATCCGTAACAGAGGCCGTGACAATGTACGATGGCCGATCAACAAATGCGAAGGAGACATCATAGCGATACCATTCCCGCTCCTGACGCGATTGTCTGGCCTGACCACCTGAATGTGAGAAATTGGTCGTTGTTGCTCTGCAATCGACATCAGCAGCCGTACGGAACAAGACCGACCCCCACCCACCAACTACCATGAAACCTTGCCAGGACCCTCCTGTAAAAGAGTCATGAGACTCAGTGAGGCCTTGCCTGGGCAAACAAGCGAAGCGCAGTGCACTAACCACTGCACGCATCACCACTCTTGCGACGCAATTAAAGTCAGCTAAGCACGTTATGGCTATCCCACCTATTTGAAGGAGACCGCAAATGAAAGTCATTCATTTTGCGGGCACTGTAGACAAAAAATTTACCATCACCGGGGGTGCTCAGACACACAATTACCGAACACGTTTAGCGTTCAAGAAAAAATAATAAACCTCCATTGAGGAGGCAATTGCGCATAACTTGAATTAAAAATGTAAAACAATGCCGCAACGACTGGCGAAGAACGCCGGTAGAAGTGTTCTATTGATTTACAATTATTAGCGATGAGTGCTCCCCTCTGCTGCTGCTGGGCTCCTGCGGCATCCTTGGGACGCAATCCTCCACGCAGAGAGATCATTAAGGCGGCCATATGTCTACGTCTGTCTCCCTCAATTCCTCTGCCCCACACCCCCCACGATCTCATTAATGTTCCGAAAAACCTACATCTGTCTTGAGTCGGAGCGGTTGGGGGGGTGGGGGGTGGGGGGCCACGGGCTCCCAACCAGATGTAGCACCGAAGGGGAACGACAGCGCGAGGCGGCGGAGACGGCCAATCGCCCCGTGGATGGGTGGGGGGCTGGGGATGGGGGGAGGGGTGGGGGGGCTGGGGATGGGGGGAGGGGCTGGGGGTGGGGGGCTGGGGATGGGGGGAGGGGCGGGGGGTGGGGGGCTGGGGCGGGGGGTGGGGGGGCTGGGGATGGGGGGAGGGGTGGGGGGGCTGGGGATGGGGGTGGGGGGGGCTGGAGATGGGGCGAGGGGTGGGGGGCTGGGGATGGGGGGAGGGGTGGGGGGGCTAGGGATGGGGGGAGGGGCTGGGGGTGGGGGGCTTGAGATGGGGGGAGGGGCGGGGGGTGGGGGGCTGGGGGGAGGGGTTGGGGGTGGGGGGGCTGGGGATGGGGGGAGGGGCTGGGGATGGGGGGGGGGCTGAGGGAGGTGCTGGGGATAGGAGGGGGGCTGGGGATATAGGGGGACTGGGGATGGGGGGAGGGGCTGGGGGTGGGGGGCTGGGGATGGGGGGGCTGAGGGAGGTGCTGGGGATAGGAGGGGGGCTGGGGATATAGGGGGGCTGGAGATGGGGGCATGGAGGGCCTGGAGGGGCTGGGGATGGGGGGGCTGGGGATGGAGGGGGGCTGGGCGCATAGAGGGGCTGGGGTTGGGGGGGCTGGGGATGGAGGGGGGCTGGGGGCATGGAGGTTAGGGGGGAGAGGTTAGGGTTGGGGGGCGGGAGAGACCCACCGTGGTCGTCTTTCCAATGTTTGCGTGTTTACGACTGAATTTCTCCCTTCTACTGATTTGTGTCCCCTGGGTTATGATCAGAGTTTATTGGGGGGTTAGGTCCGACATTGGTTATGGCCAAAACATATTGTATCATCGGCCATGATCACTCCACTGCTTGAACTTTAACTTTTATTTCACCAAGGCACACTCAGCTATGTCGCTATTCTTTCGGAAGCGACCTGGCCACAAACGATATCTCAGCAAATTGGCTAATCATCACGTGGAAATGTATAGCAGCCAAATAAACTAAACGGGTGACGTTGGTGCTATATGTGGAGCAAAATACCGGAGGACTCGGAGAAAAATCCACGTGACCACGCGGAGAGACACCGTAAGCTCCACATACACAGCAGGCGTCAGGGTCGGGATCGAACCCACGACCTCCTGTAGACCAGGCGAGGTAGTTAACATCTCCTAGCCACCGCAGCGCCCCACTGCTGGGTAAAAGGCTTTCCCCAACCTGCCAAGGTAGTTAACATCTCCTAGCCACCGCAGCGCCCCACTGCTGGGTAAAAGGCTTTCCCCAACCTGCCACCACCTCTCACCATCACTAATCCATCACTGATCCATCACTGATCCATCGGGCGCCTCTCACCGTCAACAGCCCATTGGACTGCGTGCCGCATGTCTTACGCCCGGCACTCGCTTTGCCGCCGCTGCTGCTGCTGCTCCAGTGTCCGCTGGTGTTGTGCACCACCATCACCCACCACCACCACCACCCACCACCACCCATCACCACCACCCACCCACCACCACCCACCACCACCCACAACCACCCACCACCACCACCACCACCACCCACCACCACCCACCACCACCACCCACCACCACCCACAACCACCACCACCCACAACCACCACCACCCACAACCACCACCACCCACAACCACCACCACCACCCACAACCACCACCACCACCACCCACAACCACCCACCACCACCACCCACCACCACCACCCACCACCACCCACCACCCACAACCACCACCACCCACAACCACCACCCACCACCACCACCACCACCCACCACCACCCACAACCACCACCACCACCCACAACCACCCACCACCACCCACCACCACCACCCACCACCCACAACCACCACCACCCACCACCACCCACAACCACCACCCACTACCACCACCACCCACAACCACCACCACCCACAACCACCACCCACCACCAGCAGTCATTCAACTCTTAACTGGATTCGTGCACCTTTGGACACCGGAGACTGATAGCTTATTAACCATCGGTCAGTCGGTAGACCTATGTAATATATCTTGTCAATAGGCTTTTAGTGCATGCACTATAATCAAATCAGACCGTTGCGTATTTAATACATGCTTGCTCGTCAGACAGACTAATGCTTCATTTGTCATTGGGAAGAGATATCCCCTTCCAAAAGTCAAAGTGTCCCCAAGTAGAGAGAAGTGCTGGGCAGTGTTCCAACATCTTGGCTACTGGTGGTCCTGAGCCAGTGAGGCTCCATATAGCCATGGCAAGGACCAGGATTCATAGGATGAACTCATTACACGACCAATATTCGTTTATTTCACGATAACCTTGGCTCTGTCGCTGGGTGTGGGAGAGTTCTGGTAAAACAATGTCACCCCACCCACTCGACGATCTAAGAAGCAGTATAAATTAATTATAGATATACTCCATTTACCTCTCACAAAGTGGTGCTAAATTTACACACCCTGTAAGAATGATGGGCCTGGCGTGTAGGTCCACCAATCGGAATCTGAACTCGCAAACTTTGCAACTGTGAAGAAGGTGAAATAAAAATAGCAACATTCAACACCGAGTGGCCTTAAACGGGAATCCAAACAGATACGAGGGGTGATGTTTGCGGCAGTAACCCATCTTCACGGCACGTGCAACGATCATGACGTATGCGCACGTCACAGTTGAACATGTGTTATGGAAGAAGAGCACACAGCAGTGGTTATCAACACGGAACGTGTTGGGATTTGTTTTGTTTTTATTGTTGTCTGTGCTTGTGGCACCACCACCAATGCGGCAACAGCAGCAGCGGTACCAAATGGCGTCCGAGCGTGGCGGCTTGCCACCACGCGGCCCTCCAAACTCGACAGAAAAATCCGCAGCAGTCGTCACACCCACGCTGCGCATTTTTCTGTATTATTACACTCTTTTATTTAACTCACTCCGTCTGTTGTATCCTCAAAAAAGACATCTTGTAACTCAATTTTTACCCACTTCCCAATGTGCTATCGACTGCAAACTTAGTATAGCTGTCATACTGATGACAATACTATATACGCTAAACTCACGTTGCCTGTAAATCACCACGGTCCCTTACGTCACGGCAAGTCTCGGGGAGCCACGCCGAGAGGCGGGAGATGTGGAAGGAGGGGAGGGGCAGCTCGAACAGTACATTTCATTAAAGCGTGTTTTAAAAAAAAAGTATTTTTTAATATTTTATTTTGTCGCTGTCGCTCGCATTCCAAACGAATTCCTAATAAACCCCTCGCATCATAATCATTGGTCTGGGAAGGGGACAAAAAAAAAGGGCAGAAGCAAAAATCACTGCCAAAAGTCAAAGCAAAAAAAAGGCCCAATTTAACACGTCGGATTTCAGATGGTAAATGTTGTGGCTTGGCTCTCCAACACACCGGTTAGTGCTGTACTGGTGACGAATTGGCCACGTTCTGTTTACTACTTGGCTGTGTCGGGTGGTGGCGGGTTTAACGACACATTTATATATTTACGCGATATAACCCCATAAAAAAACTAAAAACCTCTATTATATAAAAAAAAACAACAACAACCTTCTAACACGCGGCCCAACCTCGTCGGACCTCGGACGCCCGCCAAAGCTGTGATCCGGCGCACCACAGGACCCGCGCTCGTGCACGAGGCGGGCGTCGTAGGCTACGGACCAGAGGTCGCAAACGGGTTTTCATTCCTTACCCGTACCCGGCCGCACCAGGGTCGCAATCGGGTACCCGTACCCGCCCGTACCCGTAACCTAGCCGGGTACGGGTAGGGTACGGGTATCGGGTACCTGATTGCGACCTCTGGGATGAAGCCATGTTGCAGGCGCGGGTGGGTTGATTCTAGGAACTTGAATTGTGAGAAGAGACAAGTCGTTGGGAAATGAGTGACAAACGGTTACTCACCAGTGACTCACGGCCTACCCGTACCCGGCTACACCAGGGTCGCAAACGGGTACCCGTACCCGGTAGCCGGGTATCGGGTAGGGTACGGGTATCGGGTACCCGGTTGCGACCTCTGCCACGGACTGAGCAACTTTTGCTGCACGGCAGCGGGGCGTGCAGCAGCGTTCACTGCAACGTTCGCTGCCTTCGTCGGTCCGCAGTGACGAGCACTGGTCGCGGCTCGGTCCAATGAACAACTATTACTTAAATTTCGATTTAAAGCTTTCGTGACTGCAGGGATTCATCTTCTTGGTTCTTTCGGTAAAGTCACGTAGAATGGAAATAATAAAATAATAAAAATAAAACATAATAAAATAATTCTCACGACGTTTCGGCCACAACGCAAGCAGCCGTCTTCAGGTGGAGAACAGGTCTGTCTTCCCGACAGACCTGTTAAAATAAAAAAAGAATTCTCACGACGTTTCGGCCACAACGCAAGCAGCCGTCCTGCTTGCGTTGTGGCCGAAACGTCGTGAGAATTATTTTATTATGTTTTATTTTTATTATTTTATTATTTCCATTCTACGTGACTTTACCGAAAGAACCAAGGATAACTATTACTTAACTATTTTTTGTTTGTTTGTTTCTATTGTTACCAGGGTAAGGCCCCCAACTGAGCTGTATAGCTGTTTTTTCAGAAGCGAGCTGGATCGAACCCACGAGCTTCTGTAGACCAGGCGAGGTAGTTAACATCTCCGAGCCACCGTGATGATGATGAGAGAGAGAGAGACGCAAACTCCAAATGTAGAGCAGGCGTCAGGGTCGGTATCGAACCCACGACCTCCTGTAGACCAGGCGACCAATCAGCCAGAGATTGTGTGTTTCCAGATTGTCTGTTTACACAGATTGTGTGTTTCCACAGATTGTGTGTTTACACAGATTGTGTTTTCAGAGACTGTGTGTTTATAGAGATTGTGTATTTACACAGATTGTGTGTTTACATAGATTGTGTGTTTACAGATTGTGTGTTTACAGATTGTGTGTTTCCACAGATTGTGTGTTTACACAGATTGTGTGTTTTCACAGATTGTGTGTTTCCACAGATTGTGTGTTTCCACAGATTGTGTGTTTCCACAGATTGTGTGTTTCCACAGATTGTGTGTTTCCACAGATTGTGTGTTTCCACAGATTGTGTGTTTCCACAGATTGTGTGTTTTCACAGATTGTGTGTTTTCACAGATTGTGTGTTTTCACAGATTGTGTGTTTCCACAGATTGTGTGTTTCCACAGATTGTGTGTTTCCACAGATTGTGTGTTTCCACAGATTGTGTGTTTCCACAGATTGTGTGTTTCCACAGATTGTGTGTTTTCACAGATTGTGTGTTTCCACAGATTGTGTGTTTCCACAGATTGTGTGTTTCCACAGATTGTGTGTTTCCACAGATTGTGTGTTTTCACAGATTGTGTGTTTCCACAGATTGTGTGTTTCCACAGATTGTGTGTTTCCACAGATTGTGTGTTTCCACAGATTGTGTGTTTCCACAGATTGTGTGTTTCCACAGATTGTGTGTTTCCACAGATTGTGTGTTTTCACAGATTGTGTGTTTTCACAGATTGTGTGTTTTCACAGATTGTGTGTTTCCACAGATTGTGTGTTTTCACAGATTGTGTGTTTCCACAGATTGTCTGTTTACACATATTGTGTGTTTCCACAGATTGTGTGTTTACACAGATTGTGTGTTTACACAGATTGTGTGTTTCCACAGATTGTGTGTTTACACAGATTGTGTGTTTACACAGATTGTGTGTTTACACAGATTGTGTGTTTCCACAGATTGTGTGTTTCCACAGATTGTGTGTTTCCACAGATTGTGTGTTTTCACAGATTGTGTGTTTACACAGATTGTGTGTTTCCACAGATTGTGTTTTCAGAGACTGTGTGTTGACACAGATTGTGTGTTTATAGAGATTGTGTATTTACACAGATTGTGTTTACAGATTATGTGTTTACACAGATTGTGTGTTTACAGATTGTGTGTTTACATAGATTGTGTGTTTACAGATTGTGTGTTTACATAGATTTTGTGTTTACAGAGATTCCGCGTTTACACAGATTGTGTGTTTACACAGATTGTGTGTTTACAGAGATTGTGTGTTTACACAGATTCCGTGTTTACACAGATTGTGTGTTTACACAGATTGTGTGTTTACAGATTGTGTGTTTACACAGATTGTGTGTTTACAGAGACTGTGTTTACGCAGATTGTGTGTTTATAGAGATTGTGTGTTTACAGAGATTCCGTGTTTACAGATTGTGTGTTTACAGACTGTGTGTTTACACAGATTCCGTGTTTACACAGATTCCGTGTTTACACAGATTCCGTGTTTACACAGATTGTGTGTTTACACAGATTCCGTGTTTACACAGATTCCGTGTTGACACAGATTGGTGTTCCTCGCATCTCTCGACTTTGCTGGATCTCTTGCCTTCTTGTGTGTTGGGCAATCAGATCTTCGGCGTCCAACGCCTCTCTTCATGCCCCATCCCGCTGCCGAGACGCCTCGCATTCACGCCCTTGTCACTTTTGGCAAAGCCACGGCCGTAACTCTTCCCCCCCCGCCTCCATCTCTGCGGCCTCCTTAAATCCCCCCTCGCTTCGAAAACTCCGGACGGTTTCAAAATGCCGCAGCCAGTTTTCTGACTCGCTCACCCGCGAACGAGATCACGGATCAAAATACCTCTGCTGCCTTCCAATTTGAGCTTCGATCAGTCGTGACATTTGCCCCACCCACCCACACCCCCCAAGGTTTTTCGCAAGATCCTAAAAACGCTCTCTCCCTCTTTGCCTGCCTCTCCCTTCGCATCCGACGTCAACTGCGGCCGGGGAATCAAACCGAGACGGCCCGGTTTGCAGCGCAGTGCGCAAACCAAGAGCACCAGTTGCTCTCCATCTTTACGCAACAAAGACACCGCCATGTGACCGTACCGACTGTCGAGGCAGAGTGCCGCTAGTGAGCTCCGATTGCAGGCAGGCACGGCGCAACGACGGCCCGGTGTGCCTAGGACCACGCCCAAGCCGCCTTCATCTCCCCAGTGCCCATGTTACTGGTAGGAACCACCTGGTTCCACCAGCCCACAGGGGATTATTGTGTCCCTCCGTCCGTCGTGCATCCAAAAATGGGAGGGGTTGGGCTGGGTGGAGAGGGGAGGGTGGGGAGGGTGGGGCTGGGTGGGGGGTGGGAGGGGTGGGGCTGGGTGGGGAGGGGCTGGTCACCCCGTGGGTGCCCTTATAAAACTCAACGTTTAACCTACTCACGCCGGCTTGTGCCCGCCCTCACAGTCGGGCATATTTGCGGAATACACCACGCCGCCGTTGACCCTGGCCATTGACCGAGCAACCCAACGTTCCTACCAGCTCCCTCCGCAGGAATGTGTAAGGCAAAGGAAGCGGTTCGAGCGTGAATCGAACTCGTGGCGACTGCGTCGTGGTACCAACAACTCGCCGCGCTGCGGCTCCTCCCGTGCTCCAAACGGTCGCACGCGCAAGTGCAGAGGTCCCACCCCGCGCGTGGCCTTCGACAAACCGTGGGGGAAAGTGACATTCGCAAGTGCCTATGAAGTAGGGCTGAACGATTTTGGGAAAATATCTAATTGAGATTTTTCTGATAGATATTGCGATTTGATTTGCGATTTTTTTCAAGTCAAGCTTTAGTTCAATATTCACTGTGAAATAGATTTAAAACACGTGATGGAACATTACCACATGATACCATAAAAATATGAACTGCTCTGTATATTCCAATGCAAGGATGAGAACTTAAAATATATGAATTGCTTCCAACCTGTATTTATTAAAATGTTTTAATGGAAATAAGACAATTAAACAGCAAGCAATTTTTAAGTAAAATATATAAAGTTATAATAAAAAACAAAAACAATTCCAATAAGAAAGTAATAGGACTTATCAAATCGCACAAAAATCGCAGCCTTTGCGATTTCGTATCGCATTGTTTCAAATTGCGATTTCGATTTAATAATCGATTAATCGCTGAGAACCTCCTATGAAGGCCGGCACGGCACACGAGATGTGGTGGGTGGCCAGCACCACGCCAGACCGCCTTCGCCTCCCCGGTGGCGGTGATTGCAACAAACCGTGCCAGGGTCAGTGCTGGATTATTGTAGAAGCACAAGTAGCTACATGTGTAGCAGCTGCATGTGTAGCAGCTGCATGTGTAGCAGCTGCATGTGTAGCAGCTGCATGTGTAGCAGCTGCATGTGTAGCAGCTACATGTGTAGCAGCTGCATGTGTAGCAGCTGCATGTGTAGCAGCTGCATGTGTAGTAGCTACATGTGTAGCAGCTACATGTGTAGCAGCTACATGTGTAGCAGCTACATGTGTAGCAGCTGCATGTGTAGCAGCTGCATGTGTAGCAGTTGCATGTGTAGCAGTTGCATGTGTAGCAGCTACACGTGTAGCAGCTACACGTGTAGCAGCTACACGTGTAGCAGCTACACGTGTAGCAGCTACACGTGTAGCAGCTACATGTGTAGCTTCACAGCTCATCGGATTCCTCCTCCAGTCTAAATAAATATTCTAACGCTACGAGTCTCTACGCACCTCTGTCCCTACGGGTTCATGATACGGTTTTCGGGGTTGGCTTGCGTGGCCGCAAACGCACGACTCCGTCTGCGGCTTCTTTCTTTAATTTTAAATTCAAGAAGGAGATGCGTGATGCAGCGTCGGATCTGCTGCTGCTGCTGATGTTCTGACGCGGCAGACGGTCACGCCAGTGTCTTCCAGGAGGAGGAGTGGGGGAGGGGGTAGAAGCTACGTGAAAGCAAATTTAGCTTTGGCGACGTTTTAAATATAAGCTATATTAAAACTAAACTATTTTTTTGTCACCAGGCAAGTCCCACTGAGCGATTTGCCTCTTTTTCAGAAGGGACCTGGCCTTCGCAAATGAGAGCTCAACGAAATAGCTCATCGCGTGGAAATGTAAATGATCAAACAATTGCAGTGCTGCACCTTTGCCTTTTATATGAACAGGTCAAACGGGTCACACTTTAGGTGAGTAGGTTCATCTGAATTTCGCCTTCAACCTGCCTGGCAAACAAATCATTGGCTCGTCGTGATACAGTCCGATGCGATGTGGATCATCACCACGTGGATATTTACAGCAGCATATACTCTAAACGCGTGACGTTGATGCTCCATGTGGAGGGGAAAAATACCCGGCGGACCTGGAGAAAAATCCACACGACCACGGGGAGAGAGCCAACACGAAAGACTCCAAATATACAGCGGGCGTCAGGGTCGGGATCGAATCCACGACCTCCTTGTATACCAGGCGAGGTGGTTAACATCTCCTAGCCACTATGGTGATGATGATGATGAGAGAGAGAGAGAGACACCGCAAACTCCAAATATACAGCGGGCGTCAGGGTCGGGATCGAACCCACGACCTCCTGCATACCAGGCGAGGTAGTTAACATCTCCTATACATTGTGGTGATGATGATGAGAGAGAGAGACACCGCAAACTCCAAATATACAGCGGGCGTCAGGGTCGGGATCGAACCCACGACTTCTTGTCTACCAGGCGAGGTAGTTAACATCTCCTAGCCACTGTGGTAATGATGATGATGAGAGAGAGAGAGACACCGCAAACTCCAAATATACAGCGGGCGTCAGGGTCGGGATCGAACCCACGACCTCCTTCATACCAGGCGAGGTAATTAACATCCCCTATACATTGTGGTGATGATGATGAGAGAGAGAGAGACACCGCAAACTCCAAATATACAGCGGGCGTCAGGGTCGGGATCGAACCCACGACTTCTTGTCTACCAGGCGAGGTAGTTAACATCTCCTAGCCACTGTGGTAATGATGATGATGAGAGAGAGAGAGACACCGCAAACTCCAAATATACAGCGGGCGTTAGGGTCGGGATCGAACCCACGACCTCCTGCATACCAGGCGAGGTAGTTAACATCTCCTATACACTGTAGTGATGATGATGATGAGAGAGAGACCGCAAACTCCAAATATACAGCGGGCGTCAGGGTCGGGATCGAACCCACGACCTCCTGTACACCGGCGTACCCGTGGATCGGTGTACGATGGGGCAGAACCCTCGACGGGCGCTCTGTCGTTTCCGCGTGACAAGCTGACGCTTCGCTTGTGTTGAAATCGCACCTGCCACGTACACTAGACATCTGTCGGCTTCGTGAAGACACGTGAACACACGCACAGTCACAAACACACTGTCACTCACACACTGTCACACACTGTCACACACAGTCACACACACACTGTCACACACACACTGTCACACACTACAAAGACAAAGATCCCCCGTATAGTTTTAGCAGACTGTTGGGGCAAGTGCTGTTAGCGAGCACCTATGAAGGCCGGCACGGCACACGAGGGAGTGGGTGGCCAGCACCACGCCCGCCGCCTTTGTCTCCCCAGTGGCGATGTTTACTCACCGCACCAGGTACTAATTTGAGGCTGAGTCGACCTAGCGGAGGCTCCATGACCGGTTAGGATAATCGTCATTGGTGTTGGCCGTGAGCGGGAATCGAACCCCGGGTAGCCGTGTTCGCAGCGCATCATGCTAACGAATAAGGGAAGAGAGCGAGTAAAATGAAGAAATCATCTTTTTACGTATTTTCGGTGTCAATTTTTTTTCTTTCTCAGCGGTGCAACGGAGGAACGAGGGAATCCTGAGCTGCAAATGTCGAGCGTGAGGAGGAGGAGGGAGCTCGGCGGCGTGGGGTCGAGACACTTCGGCGAGACACTGAGACGGGCAGACATCTGAACTGGAGGCGTAAAGATTCAACCCCCGCCCCCCCCCCCACATGTTGTACACGGACCGGACAGCTTGTCAAAACAAGAGAGGGAGAGACAGACGTGTTTATGCCCTGCCTTCTAAAGTCGCCACTGCATTGCCCCTGTGGGCAACGTCATAGCTCGGTTGTCATGGTCCCTGCGTGTGGAACAAAAACTTCCAATGCCCCCTCCTTCTGTTTAACTGACACCCAGGGGCCCTTCGGCCCTTGGGTCTCTGGTGAAGCTGCGCCGTCTGCACATTCGATAGCTACGCCACTGCCTGCTGATAGGTGGGGGGCAGCAGTGGCGAGATGTTGACTACCTCCCTCGCCGGGTATGAAGGAGGATCGTGGAGTCGATCCCGACCCTGACGTCTGCTGTAAATTTGGAGTTTGCGGTGTCTCTCTCTCTCCGTGATCGCGTTTTTTTTTCTTTCTCCGGGTCCTCCGGTTTTTTTCGCCGCATTTAGAAACGTGCGTTTTAGGGTATTTGGTTGCGAGAAATGTCCACGTGATAGGCCTCTTCGTTGAAAGATTATTTGCGGCCAGGTCGCTTCTGGAAACGACTTATATATCTGAGTGGGACTTTCCTGTTAAAATGAAAATAGTAAATAAAAAACGTGCGTTTTTGTTACGTACTTCATTGCGTGATACGTAAACACTCAGTAATTGACCGATAACACCTCAATACATCGAGGAACCACAGAGCTTGGGGGTGAATTTGGCACCGGCTTATCGCGCGGCGGCCGTCTTCAAGCTCGTCCCGTGGTTCCTCCCCGTGCCTCTGAGTCGCTCTACGAGAGAGCGAGCGAGCATTGTGCGGTGGCGGAAGCCGAACATTATTATCATCTTCTTGGTTCTTTCGGTAAAGTCACGTAGAAGGGAAATAATAAAAGAATAAAAATAGCACATAATAAAATATTATTTTATTATTTCCCTTCTACGTGACTTTACCGAAAGAACCAAGAAGATGAATCCCTGCAGTCACGAAAGCTTTAAATCGAAAATTATTATCATTATTCATTATTGTGATTCACCAACCTTGCCTCTACATTGCACACTGCCTGATGGTGCCACTTGAGAATGAATGGAATTGTGGGCAAGTGGAAACGGCTGCGCGTGCCGGGGTAGGGGGGCATCAGGTGACGTTTGCAGTCAAAGGTCTCGTTTGTCATCTCGATGGGTTGGGTTTTATTTTTGTAACTGCTGCTTGAAATAAATACAATTAATCAAAAAAATTTTTGCCACGTAAGGCCACCGGACCTATATAGATATTTTTTCAGAAGCACACTGCCCACGAATGATAGCTCATTGAAGTGGCTTATCACGTGGAGATTTATAGCAGGCAAACACTCTAAACGTATGTTGATTCTAAATGTGGAGGGAAAAAACCACGCGGGGAGATAGACACGCAAACTCCAAATATACAGCGCCCCACCAAGTAAATTCGGTGTCGATGGAGACCGGCTCATTCTAAACCAAGATTGCATTGCGCAACACCGGGGGAAACATTGACAAGAAGATTGCAGATTGTAGATTGATGGGTTTGTAACAATAAAGGTATTTGTGACTCGCGGTAGCGTCCAATAGGGGTAATGCTTTGAGCAATACCCTAATCCCATTTCCACAATAATACTATAATAGGTAACCGAAAAAACAACAACCCCCCCAAACAGTCCAAGTAGAGCCCCCCGCAAATTGCTTGCTCACACCACTGCTTTTCCTGGTAGGAACCACCTGGTTCCACCAGCCCACAGGGGATTATTGTGTCCGTCCGTCGTGCATCCAAAAATGGGAGGGGTGGGGCTGGGTGGAGAGGGGAGGGTGGGGAGGGTGGGGCTGGATGGGGGGTGGGAGGGGTGGGGCTGGGTGGGGAGGGGCTGGTCACCCCGTGGTGCCCCTATAAAACTCAACGTTTAACCTACTCACGCCGGCTTGTGCCCGCCTTCACAGTCGGCCATATTTGCGGAATACACCACGCCGCCGTTGACCCTGGCCATTGACCGAGCAACCCAACGTTCCTACCAGCTCCCTCCGCAAGAATGTGTTTGGGCCCACTCGCCCACGCTTGCCACACGGCTCGAGGGAGGTGGGTCTCCGTGCCCCACGCTTTACGGAAACGGTGCGCGAGCTGCCGATCGACTCACCGTGGGGTGCCCGTCTACCCCGCTCGTCGGATTGGACGCGCACGTGGTGCAGGGGTAGGTGGGTGATGGGGGAGTGGTGCGAGAAACGTGTCCGACGTTTTACCTGCCACGCTCGGGAGATTGAACCGGTGACCTTTGCTGGGGCGCAACAATCTATTTCAATGGGGGGGGGGGGGGGGGTATGGCAAGGTACGACTGTGCCCCCCCGCCCCCTCCTTTATCCCGACTCCCTTTAACTGAAATAGATTACGGATGTTTTTAACCCGTACACATTAATATGTATGCTGACTTGAAGCTTTCGTGACTGCAGGAATTCATATTCTTGGTTCTTTCGGTAAAGTCACGTTGATAGAAAATAAAATAGAAATAATACAATTTAATTAGAAATTAAAAATATAATAAATTGAATATAATAAAGGCAAAAAAACGTGACTTTACCGATAGAACCAAGACTATATTATGTATTATGTTAGGTGTACCGTGTATAGTGTTTAGAGGAAGTCAGTCTCACGGTGACACTATTAATAAAAGCCGACCTTTAAAGGTACAAGACTCAGGATTAAGTTATCCTGCGTCTTGTTTTCATGCCGGCCCATCGCACTCGGATTTCTTCAAAGGCGGTGGATCGCGCAACTTGACGCTGCTCTGTTGATACGATAGCCAGATGCGTTAGTCGAGCTTGGTCCGTGATAGACCGCAGGTTATTTTTTGTACTGAATGAAAAAAAAAACTCATCACGTTATTTGTTCTTCTTCTTGGTTCTTTCGGTAAAGTCACGTAGAAGGGAGACACCTGAGGACGGCTGCTTGCGTTGTGGCCGAAACGTCGTGAGAATAATTTTATTGTTTTATTTTTATTATTTTATTATTTCCCTTCTACGTGACTTTACCGAAAGAACCAAGAAGATGAATCCCTGCAGTCACGAAAGCTTTAAATCAAAATAATTTTTACTTGTTAAATCTGTTGATTCGGGGCACCCTTGTGGCCGAACGGGCCCCTTTGCATCGCATAACTCTGCCACATACCTCCCCCCATAGTTTACGACCTTTGGATTTCAATAATCATAATGATGCCCTTTCATGTCATACGTAGGCTTTCACGACCAATATTACATTTCGTAATTGGTTTATATTTGTGTTAGATCATCGTTTGGGTATCGTGAGAGCTCGTGCACCCGACACAGCGCAGATGCCCCCCCCCCAACCCCCCCCTCCTCGTTCTAGATGCCCCCCCACCACCCCCCCCCCCCGTTCTAGATGCCCCCCCAACCCCCCCCCGTTCTAGATGCCCCCCCAACCCCCCCCCGTTCTAGATGCCCCCCAACCCCCCCCCCGTTCTAGATGCCCCCCCCAACCCCCCCCGTTCTAGATGCCCCCCAACCCCCCCCCCCGTTCTAGATGCCCCCCCCAACCCCCCCCCCGTTCTAGATGCCCCCCCAACCCCCCCCCCCGTTCTAGATGCCCCCCCCAACCCCTCCCCCGTTCTAGATGCCCCCCCAACCCCCCCCCCGTTCTAGATGCCCCCCCAACCCCCCCCCGTTCTAGATGCCCCCCCCAACCCCCCCCCCGTTCTAGATGCCCCCCCAACCCCCCTCCCCGTTCTAGATGCCCCCCCAACCCCCCCCCGTTCTAGATGCCCCCCCCAACCCCCCCCCCCGTTCTAGATGCCCCCCCAACCCCCCCCCGTTCTAGATGCCCCCCCCAACCCCCCCCCCGTTCTAGATGCCCCCCCAACCCCCCCCCGTTCTAGATGCCCCCCCAACCCCCCCCCGTTCTAGATGCCCCCCAACCCCCCCCCCGTTCTAGATGCCCCCCCCAACCCCCCCCGTTCTAGATGCCCCCCAACCCCCCCCCCCGTTCTAGATGCCCCCCCCAACCCCCCCTTCCCGTTCTAGATGCCCCCCCACCACCCCCCCCCCGTTCTAGATGCCCCCCCCAACCCCCCCCCCGTTCTAGATGCCCCCCCAACCCCCCCCGTTCTAGATGCCCCCAAACCCCCCCCCCCGTTCTAGATGCCCCCCCCAACCCCCCCCGTTCTAGATGCCCCCCAACCCCCCTCCCGTTCTAGATGCCCCCCCCAACCCCCCCCCCCCGTTCTAGATGCCCCCCCCAACCCCCCCCCCGTTCTAGATGCCCCCCCAACCCCCCCCCCGTTCTAGATGCCCCCCCCAACCCCCCCCCCCCGTTCTAGATGCCCCCCCCCAACCCCCCCCCCCCGTTCTAGATGCCCCCCCCAACCCCCCCCCGTTCTAGATGCCCCCCCAACCCCCCCCCCGTTCTAGATGCCCCCCCAACCCCCCCCCCCGTTCTAGATGCCCCCCCAACCCCCCCCCCGTTCTAGATGCCCCCCCCAACCCCCCCCCGTTCTAGATGCCCCCCCAACCCCCCCCCCCCGTTCTAGATGCCCCCCCAACCCCCCCCCCCGTTCTAGATGCCCCCCCAACCCCCCCCCCCGTTCTAGATGCCCCCCCCCAACCCCCCCCCCCCCGTTCTAGATGCCCCCCCAACCCCCCCCCCCCCCGTTCTAGATGCCCCCCCCAACCCCCCCCCCCCGTTCTAGATGCCCCCCCCAACCCCCCCCCCGTTCTAGATGCCCCCCCCAACCCCCCCCCCGTTCTAGATGCCCCCCCAACCCCCCCCCGTTCTAGATGCCCCCCCAACCCCCCCCCGTTCCAGATGCCCCCCCCAACCCCCCCCCCCGTTCTAGATGCCCCCCCAACCCCCCCCCCCGTTCTAGATGCCCCCCCAACCCCCCCCCGTTCCAGATGCCCCCCCCAACCCCCCCCCCGTTCTAGATGCCCCCCCAACCCCCCCCCCCGTTCTAGATGCCCCCCCAACCCCCCCCCCGTTCTATATGCCCCCCCAACCCCCCCCCCCGTTCTAGATGCCCCCCCAACCCCCCCCCCCCCGTTCTAGATGCCCCCCCCAACCCCCCCCGTTCTAGATGCCCCCCCAACCCCCCCCCGTTCTAGATGCCCACCCAACCCCCCCCCCCGTTCTAGATGCCCCCCCCAACCCCCCCCCGTTCTAGATGCCCCCCCAACCCCCCCCCGTTCTAGATGCCCCCCCAACCCCCCCCCCGTTCTAGATGCCCCCCCCAACCCCCCCCCCCCGTTCCAGATGCCCCCCCCAACCCCCCCCCGTTCTAGATGCCCCCCCAACCCCCCCCCCGTTCTAGATGCCCCCCCAACCCCCCCCCCCGTTCTAGATGCCCCCCCCAACCCCCCCCCGTTCTAGATGCCCCCCCAACCCCCCCCCGTTCTAGATGCCCACCCAACCCCCCCCCCGTTCTAGATGCCCCCCCAACCCCCCCCCCCGTTCTAGATGCCCCCCCCAACCCCCCCCCCGTTCCAGATGCCCCCCCCAACCCCCCCCCGTTCTAGATGCCCCCCCAACCCCCCCCCCCGTTCTAGATGCCCCCCCAACCCCCCCCCGTTCTAGATGCCCCCCCATCCCCCCCCCCCCGTTCCAGATGCCCCCCCCAACCCCCCCCGTTCTAGATGCCCCCCCAACCCCCCCCCCGTTCTAGATGCCCCCCCCAACCCCCCCCCCCGTTCCAGATGCCCCCCCCAACCCCCCCCCGTTCTAGATGCCCCCCCAACCCCCCCCCCCCGTTCTAGATGCCCCCCCAACCCCCCCCCGTTCCAGATGCCCCCCCCAACCCCCCCCCCGTTCTAGATGCCCCCCCAACCCCTCCCCGTTCTAGATGCCCCCCCAACCCCCCCCCCGTTCTAGATGCCCCCACCAACCCCCCCCCCCGTTCTAGATGCCCCCCCCCAACCCCCCAACCCCCCCCGTTCTAGATGCCCCCCCAACCCCCCCCCCCGTTCTAGATGCCCCCCCAACCCCCCCCCCGTTCCAGATGCCCCCCCCAACCCCCACCCCCCCCCGTTCCTAGATGCCCCCCCAACCCCCCCCCGTTCTAGATGCCCCCCCCAACCCCCCCCCCAGTTCTAGATGCCCCCCCAACCCCCCCCCCCCCGTTCTAGATGCCCCCCCCAACCCCCCCCCGTCCTAGATGCCCCCCCAACCCCCCCCGTTCTAGATGCCCACCCCCTAACCCCCCCCCCGTTCCAGATGCCCCCCCCCAACCCCCCCCCGTTCTAGATGCCCCCCCAACCCCCCCCCCGTTCTAGATGCCCCCCCCAACCCCCCCCCGTTCTAGATGCCCCCCCAACCCCCCCCCCCCCGTTCTAGATGCCCCCCCCCCCAACCCCCCCCCCCCCCGTTCTAGATGCCCCCCCAACCCCCCCCCGTTCTAGATGCCCCCCCAACCCCCCCCCCCGTTCTAGATGCCCCCCCCCAACCCCCCCCCCGTTCTAGATGCCCCCCCCAACCACCCCCCCGTTCTAGATGCCCCCCCAACCCCCCCCCCCGTTCTAGATGCCCCCCAACCCCCCCCCCCCGTTCTAGATGCCCCCCCCCAACCCCACCCCCCCCCGTTCTAGATGCCCCACCAACCCCCCCCCCCGTTCTAGATGCCCCCCCCAACCCCCCCCCCGTTCTAGATGCCCCCCCAACCCCTCCCCCACCCCCCCCGTTCTAGATGCCCCCCCCAACCCCCCCCCCCGTTCTAGATGCCCCCCCCAACCCCCCCCCCGTTCTAGATGCCCCCCAACCCCCCCCCCGTTCCTAGATGCCCCCCCAACCCCCCCCCCCCCGTTCTAGATGCCCCCCCCAACCCCCCCCCCCCCGTTCTAGATGCCCCCCCAACCCCCCCCCCGTTCTAGATGCCCCCCCAACCCCCCCCCCCGTTCTAGATGCCCCCCCCAACCCCCCCCCCCGTTCTAGATGCCCCCCCAACCCCCCCCCCCCGTTCTAGATGCCCCCCCCCAACCCCCCCCTCCGTTCTAGATGCCCCCCCAACCCCCCCCCCCGTTCTAGATGCCCCCCCCCAATCCCCCCCCCCCCCGTTCTAGATGCCCCCCACCAACCCCCCCCCCCCGTTCTAGATGCCCCCCCCCAACCCCCCCCCCCCGTTCTAGATGCCCCCCCAACCCCCCCCCCGTTCTAGATGACCCCACCAATCCCCCCCCCCGTTCTAGATGCCCCCCCCCAACCCCCCCCCCGTTCTAGATGCCCCCCCCCCAACCCCCCCCCCGTTCTAGATGCCCCCCCCCAACCCCCCCCCCGTTCTAGATGCCCCCACCAATCCCCCCCCCGTTCTAGATGCCCCCACCAACCCCCCCCCGTTCTAGATGCCCCCCCCCAACCCCCCCCCCGTTCTAGATGCCCCCCCCAACCCCCCCCCCCCCCCCGTTCTAGATGCCCCCACCAACCCCCCCCCGTTCTAGATGCCCCCCCCCAACCCCCCCCCCCGTTCTAGATGCCCCCCCCAACCCCCCCCCCGTTCTAGATGCCCCCACCAATCCCCCCCCCCGTTCTAGATGCCCCCACCAATCCCCCCCCCCGTTCTAGATGCCCCCACAACCCCCCCCCCCGTTCTAGATGCCCCCCCCCAACCCCCCCCCGTTCTAGATGCCCCCCCCCAACCCCCCCCCCGTTCTAGATGCCCCCACCCAACCCCCCACCCCCGTTCTAGATGCCCCCACCAACCCCCCCCCGTTCTAGATGCCCCCCCCCAACCCCCCCCCCGTTCTAGATGCCCCCCCCAACCCCCCCCCCGTTCTAGATGCCCCCCCAACCCCCCCCCCCGTTCTAGATGCCCCCCCCCCAACCCCCCCCCCCCGTTCTAGATGCCCCCCAACCCCCCCCCCGTTCTAGATGCCCCCCCCAACCCCCCCCGTTCTAGATGCCCCCCCAACCCCCCCCCCGTTCTAGATGCCCCCCCCAACCCCCCCCCCGTTCTAGATGCCCCCCCCCCAAACCCCCCCCCGTTCTAGATGCCCCCCCCAACCCCCCCCCCGTTCTAGATGCCCCCCCCCAACCCCCCCCCCCGTTCTAGATGCCCCCCCCAACCCCCCCCGTTCTAGATGCCCCCCCAACCCCCCCCCCCCGTTCTAGATGCCCCCCCCAACCCCCCCCCCCGTTCTAGATGCCCCCCCCAACCCCCCCCGTTCTAGATGCCCCCCCAACCCCCCCCCCGTTCTAGATGCCCCCCCCAACCCCCCCCCCGTTCTAGATGCCCCCCCCAACCCCCCCCGTTCTAGATGCCCCCCCAACCCCCCCCCCCGTTCTAGATGCCCCCCAACCCCCCCCCCCGTTCTAGATGCCCCCCCAACCCCCCCCCCCCCCCGTTCTAGATGCCCCCCCAACCCCCCCCCGTTCTAGATGCCCCCCCAACCCCCCCCCCCCGTTCTAGATGCCCCCCCAACCCCCCCCCCGTTCTAGATGCCCCCCCCAACCCCCCCCCCCGTTCTAGATGCCCCCCCCCCAACCCCCCCCCGTTCTAGATGCCCCCCAACCCCCCCCAACCACCCCCGCCACGGCCAGGATCGAACGCGCCGTCTCTCGGCCGGTGTTGTTTTTGTTGTTTTTGTTTGGGCGAATCTCATCGGAGGGGCTTTGATTGAACGGCGCGCGCACGACGCCGAGGCCAGGTCACCGGCGTGACCATCCATTACTCGACGCGTCGTCATTAACCACGAGGCCGGAGGTGGCGGCGTGCTGCGTGGAGGGAGAGGGAGGTCGCATCTCCACGGCAACGAGGAGCAGAGGATAAAACGAAGAGACGAGACGGCGCGGCGGGGAAGGCAAATCGCCATCGTCGCCGTCCAAAGTCGCTCGGAACCGCCACTCTGTCCAAACAACAACAACAAACCAGATCGGCGATGAGACGCCGTATGTCGAAACCGGCCCAGAGTTTCGCTTGTTGTACGGATCGGTTTGACTTGCTGATGCTTTGTGTAAGAACGACTTTGTTCATTATTGAACAAAAATTTCAGCGTCGATTGTTCTTGCTTGTGGCATCAGCAGTTCAACATCGTTTTCGAGCGAGTCTGATTCTGCTGACGAGACAACGCACGTCGAAATTTCGCTTGTATAGGAATCAGTTTGGCTGCTCATGGGTTATTTAAGAAAAAAACTTAAAATTGTATACATGTATTTAAAAATCAGCAGCGTTGTCGTCATTGCATGGAACATCAGCAGTTCGCCAGCATTGATTCAAGAAATCCCGATTCTGCTGAGACACCATATGTCAAACCTGCTCCAGAGTTTGCGTGTCTTGAAATCGCTGACTGCTGAAAGTATGCCCGTTACCAGCAGCTGTTTTTTGTGTGTTTGAAGAAACATTTGTTTTGTTCTTGTTGTTTTTGGAGATATACATTGTCCGCACATTTATTTTGATTGCCCGAGATGTTCGTTGTTTGGAGTGGCCAGATGGTTTTAGTTTGAGGGCTTCACGAATGGCTCTTGTCGGGACACCGAGCCAGCAGCTGCTATGAGCTCTGCGTACAAATCCATGGAACGTCCCTTTTTTATTATTATTACACGCTTTTATTTAACTCACTCCGTCTGTTGTCGCATCCTTAAAACAATCTTGTAACTCAATTTTCACCCACTTCCCAATGTGCCATCGACTGCAAACTTGGCATGCTTTACGTCATACTGATGACAAGACCATATTGTATCACAAAAAAAATCCAAAACATATTTTAAAACATTTTACACCCTTTTATTTAACTCACTCTGTCTTGTTGTCATATCCTCAAATCTTGTAACTCAATTTCAACCGTCTTCCCAATGTGCTATCGACTGCAAACTTGGTATACTTATGTCATACTGATGACAATACTATATTCTATCATAAAAAATCTAAAACATTATACACGCATTTATTTAATTCACTGTCTGTTGTCATATTTTCAAATCTTGTAACTCAATTTCAACCGTCTTCCCAATGTCGTATCGACTGCAAACTTGGTATAGGTATGTCGCACTGATGACGATACTATATTCTATCATTAAAATATTCAAAAATATATTTTAAAACAATATTTTTACGGCTTTAATTGTCCACGCTCAACTCACGTTGGCTGTAAATCACCAGGTGGTCCCTGACGTCACGGCAAGCTTCGGGGAGCCACGCCGAGTGGCGGGGGGTGTGGAAAGAGGGGGAGGGGCGATGGGGGAAGGAGGCAGGGGGATGGGCAGCTCGGACAGTACATTTCATTAAAGCGTGTTTAAATTTTTTAAAAATATTTTTTTTTTATTGTAAATGATATTCATTGATCCAACCACGATGGGGGGGGGGGGGGTACAGATTCCGCGGCAGGTGAGTGGTGCATAGCGGGATAGGCGGGGGCTCGGACAGACAACAAACGCGGATGTGTCAGGCCGTAGCGTGATGCGATACGTGGTGCGTCAGATCCCTTTTCTTTAGGGAAGGAGGCAAGAGGAGGGGGGAGGGAGGGGATCAGTCTCATTTCAAGTGAACTCAGAGTCTGGATGCACCAGATCTGGGTGAACTCCCATTCTCTGTTTCTCAGTTTCAGGGTGTTCTAAAGATGCTCGGGCGAATCGGGAGCTATGCCAGAGGGTGAATGAGGGGGGCCCCATGATTCTTCCTGGGCGAAAGTCCTCGTGTTCGGAGCGGAGCAAGGTTTGCCGGCAGCGTTCCCGTGAGTGAAAGCAACACCATGGCTCCACAATCGAACGGGGAATGTGACCGAGTGCCGAGTGATTCAAATGTTGTTCAATGGGCATTTGATTTTTCGCGGAAAACAAAGGGGTTAGACACGGACTTTAGATACTTTTCCCGATGACCAAGTCGACCGGAATGCGCCCGCGTCTCATCACGTCTCAAAAAGGCTGAGCAGGGGGGGGGGGGGTGGTTGAGTCTGGGTAGTGCTCGCCGAAAACGCACCAAAGAGGCAACACAGCTCCAACCCACACAACAACAAAAAAACGATTCGGCGAAAAATCGCGCACTCGCCCGGCGCTTGTTTGAACACGTGGCTCCTGCGCTCTCTGCGAGTGATCCATGATACATTATTAAACAAGTCTCGTTAAATCACTTTCATACGCGCGTGTGTGTGTGCGCGTGCGTCAGTGTTTGCTTTGGATTATGTAGTCGTGCGAAACGTGTAAAATAATATAAAAAAAACCCCGCGCGAGTTTTTTTTTGTTTTTATATTGTTGCAATATTTACGTTTTAATTTTAAAACCAAAGCTTTCCAATTCCGTCTGCAGGATGGACGAAGCCAGATGTGACGCTGACATCGGAGAAATCGACTCGTGGAAGATAAGATGGTTCGTGAGTTCACTTCCTGCTCCGGGGTGGGGTGGGGGGGGGGCCGTCGGTGGGGTTCAGCTCATCCCATCGTACCCCTGGAGTTGGTAACAATATGAGCACCTGCTTGGTTGCGAATTCAACAGCGGTTCGCGCCCAAGGGAGCGTCACCCCTCGTCGAAGGCACGTGGATCTCTCGCCACTTTGCTCACGATCGAGAGTGGACACGACTGGTGGACGGAATAGGGTGACCGCCGCAACACGGGTGCTGAATTATATGCTGGCCTGCTAAGGTGGCCAGGCCCATTGAGGCTGTCCGTACGAAGGCTACGCGTTGATTAATATGCGTGATGGGTGTTTTTGTTGTTGTTCTCCAGGCACTTCGAGTTCAGCCCATTTGAAGCCAAACGCTCATTTGAAGAAAAAACAACAACCCCCACGTGGAATTGGCCAAACGTGTCAATTTGTAGGACCCTCCTGAATGATTAGCCTTGGGACTCGGCGAGGCTGCTTGCCGGCGTGACCGTTGCTCACGACTTTCATCGTCCTAATTCAAGCGTTTAATTCAGAGGCAGCCGCTGCTGGTGGGATAAACATCATTGTGCGCAACACACCGCACCGCAAACCCATTCCGATCGCCTGCTGCGGCTTAGCCAAAGGGACCCCCCGCCTCCTCCACCCTCCCGATGGCAGCTTTCCCTGTGTGGCACGAGCGGCCCTCTACGTGAATGAAGGTGTTATCGACCAATTGACGAGGGCATTGATGAACAAATCCTGGGCGACGATATATTGCGGGCGCGTGAGGTTTTTTGTCACGACCCCACAGCCACCGGAGTCGCTACCATTCACGTGCAGGAGCGACTCAGTGACAGCCGGTGGTTACATTAAAGGAACACGCGTCCCGTTTGTTTGCGTGAGAGCATCAATTTAGCCCTCTGCCCAACGGTAATGTTTCCCTCTCGGGACGTCAAAATGCTCTTTGCACGTTCCGGAACTGACAAGAATATCTGCAAAGAGGCAATGCATATTACATAAAGAACTCCAGACATGATGATATTACATGACAGCGATTTGTCAAGCCACTGCTAGATGAAGGCCCTCCTAAAGCCAATGGTGAGTCATGGAGTTGCTTTCACCATATTTAACCGTAGACGGTTGGTGATGCTTGGTTGGGGCCTCAGGGTTGGTTCAGATGCCACTGATTTCTAACCGTGGCCGGTCACATCGAACTCAGGTCGACATGTTCATTTGTGTACACCGTGATAACTACTGCGCCCACCCTCTCCCAGTATCATATCTTTAACCTGTAGCACTATACTCTTTGCTTCTTTCGGTAAAGTCACGTAGTTAGAAATATAATAAAATAAATCACGACGTTTTTTGGCGTCATCTGGTCCAACACCATGTGAGACTAGGCTCTAAGGAAAGCTGTCTCGGGTGTGGACCAATCAACTTCAAGGACAGTGCATACATTATCAGAGCTATGTTTTTTGTTTGCATTACGACTGCAGGTATTGTGGTCTATGCAAACATAACTCCTTGTAAAAAAGGTGTCAGTTTTGTTGCCAGAAAAAAGGGTAAAAAACAATTATCATATTTTTTCTTCTGGCAAATGAGGTTCCAATGGTGCGTCGTGATTTTATTTTATTTTTAACTACGTGACTTTACCGAAAGACCATGGATTCCTGCAGTCACGAAAGCTTCAAACCTGTAGCACGTTTTATCAGTCCACTGCTGGATGAGAGCTTCCCCACACCGACGGATCGTGGGGGCTATTGGACCGTACATTACCACGCTGGTCGGCGCGGATCGGTAAAAGCTTGGTGCGTAGACGTGGGAGCATAGAGGGAGAATATGTTGGGCCCCTTGAGCTATTTGGGGCCCTAATCATTTGCTTGGCTTGTTTTATGCTAAACAAAATGCGTTTAAAGGTTGCCTCGGTGGCGAGATGTTATCTCCCTCGCCTGGAATGGAGGAGGTCGTGGGCTCGATCCTCCTGACCCTGATGCCTGCTGTATATTTGGAGTTTGCGTGTCTCTCTCTCTCTCGCCCCCGTGCGGAGAGGCCACACCTAGTGGTCGCTCCTGCTCCACCAGGTGAGCGGACAGAGGCCTGGGCTCAGGTGAGAGCCTGTGCCTGGCCTGAAAGGGAGAGTCATCGTTCTTTTCGTTTCCCTTTCTCGCTAAGACCTGCGGTTACTGCTGCCTTTCCACCATGGCGCAATATCCAAGGCTCGAGTGTCTTTCGCGAAGGAACGGTTTAATCTGCTATCCACCGCCCGAGATCACAGCCGACATCGTCGCTGCTGCTGTGGCCACGTGTGTGGGCCATGCGGGCATCCTCACCGCCCAAAGGCAAGACCGAGGTGTGGTGGTGTACGTGACCCAGGAGAGTATGGTGGCGCGCCTGGTAGAGACGGGGCTCGACGTCGGGGAAGGGCTGTTTGTGCAGTGCACCCCGCTCTCGTCGCCCGCCATCAGGGTGATGCTCTCAGGTGCGCCGCCATTTCTCAAGGGCACCGAACTGCGCCGAGATCTACAGCGCTTCGGCACAGTGATCTCGAATATAATTATGCTGCCTTTGAGGTCGAAAGACCCAAAGCTAGCACACGTTTTGTCGCTGCAGCGTCAAACGTTTATGATCTTAAAGGAAGGCAACACGGAATTGGATGTGAACTTCAAGTACACCATTGATGGTCACGTCTATACCGTGTATGCCTCCACGGCCGCGCCGAAGTGCTACGGGTGTGGTGGTGTCGGACACACCCGAAAACACTGCACGGCAAACAAACAGGAAAGGGGAAAAGCAGCTCCGCCTGCGCAGACAGCAGCAGCAGAAGTGCGGGAGCAGCAGAAGCAGCAGCAGGCGTCGCCGCCGCTGCAGCAGCAGCAGCAGGCGCCGCCACCGCGGCAGCAGCAGCAGCAGACCCCCACCGACTCTGCTGATGGTCACGCGCAGCCAAGGACTGACGGCGGGGAAAAGGGTTTCACCGTCGTTGAGTCGAGAAAGCGGAAGGCGAGAGGAGGCAATGCGGGGGGGGGGCGCGGTGGCACCTTTCCAAAACGCGTGGCCGCCGCCGCCGCCGAGAAAGACAACAGCGACAGTGACGAACGGGACAACCGCCCGAACGCAACAGCAGGGCGCGGCGGTGAGGCCGAGCCACAGGGTGAGGTGATCGTCATTGACGAGGCCCACCGGCCGGTTGATGCCGAGGCAGAGGGGCGACCACCAGACCCGGACTCAGCTGCCCCGGAAGGGGGGGGGTGCTGGAAGCCACCGATGAGCCTGCCGATGACACGGCGCTCGGGGGTGACGACCAGCTCACCTCCTCACCCGACCAGGTGAGGGAGGCAGAGGCCGCAGAGGGGAGCCGGCCCGAGTTGGAAGACACCTCCGATCGGCACGGTGCGTTGGAAGAGGTAACCACCGAGCCTCACACAAGCGTGCCGGGAGACTCAGACGACGGAGGGTCGGAGTTAGAGATAGAAGACAACTTGAGTGAGGGGAGCTACTCACATGTTAAGAAGAAACGAGAGTACACACCCGGCAAGATTGTCGAATTCCTCCGAACTAGTTACAAGAAGCGGGGGGTCGACATCGGAGATTCTTTCCCCGATGCGCAGGCCTTCTTGAAGGTCGCGCAGACAATCATCAGCGACATGGAAAAGCACAAATGCACCCCGCAGGAAGGCAATCGGCTGAGGGGTTTCATGCAGAAGGCAAGAAAGGGGAGCATGTCCCAACCGGAGTGCCCCCCCGCTGATGCTGTTGCTGAAGCCGACGCCTAAAGCCATGGCTTCCTCAGGTGTAAGGATCGCGAGTTTAAACTGCAACGGAGCTCGAAGCGATCAGAGGTGGCACCGCATCTGCAGCTTCATTAGCGAGCAGAAAGCGGATGTGACGTTTCTGCAAGAAACGCACCTTGACGCAACTCTGCAGGCCCAGCGCCAGCACCTCTTGGGCAGTCAGACCTTTTTCAGTCACGGAGAAGACAACCGCGCTGGTGTTGCAATTGTGTTTAGTCCAAAGTTTCTCCCGGAAGGCGTGGCCTTCAGAGAGATCCAAAAAGGCCATCTGATATCTGTAGACTTCGTGTTAAACAACACGAGGCTACGGTGTTTCAACGTTTATGCGCCGAGTAAGACCAGTGAGAGGAAACGCTTTTTCTCCGGCACACTGCGGAATGCCTTGGAGGCAGGCAGTGCGGACGGGGTGCTCACGGTCGTGGGGGGAGATATGAACTGCACCCTCGACCCGGCTCTCGACCGCAATAGTGCTGAGCCCCACCCGGAATCCGCACGGCCATTAGCCGACATGGTGCAGCAACTGGGTTTGCTCGACACGTGGCGACTGCAACACCCAGGCCAGAGGCAATACACTTGGTGCCGCGCGGGCCTGCAGGGGAGGATGAGCCTCGCCAGGCTGGACCGGCTGTACATCAGTGCGGACAGCGCTAACCGGCTCGGGGGCAGCAACATCACCCCATCCGGTTTCTCTGACCACCACCTGGTCTCAGCACTGCTGCGAGTCCCCAGGGAGAGGCGTCGCTGCCCCTACTGGAAACTCGACGTGCAGCTGCTTGAGGACGAAAATTTCACGGAGGCATTCAGGGCCTGTTGGTCACACTGGGCAGCAACTAGGAGCAGTTTCAGCTCTGGTCAGAGATGGTGGGAACACACTAAAGCGCAAATTAGGGCCCTCTGTCTACAGCTTTCGAGCCAGCACGCCGCCGCCAAGGAGGAGACGGTGAAACACCTGGCGAGCGAGCTGCTGCTGCTCGAGGCTGAGATGGGCTCGGCCCAGGACGCGCACAACAACGAGGGCGAGGTGCTGCTGGAGAAGCGGCGACTTTTTAGGGCCGTCACGGACCAACAGGCACATAGTTCGTTTGTGCACAAAAAGGTGCAACACCTGGCACAGACGGACTCTCCCTCAAAGTATTTCTTTAGGCTAGGCAATAGACCCTCGAGCAATGAGAACAACATTTCAGGGTTGCTTACCCCAGAGGGGAAGACAGCAACTGCCGAGGGGGAAATTGCTAGGATCGCGAAGGACTTCTATTCACACCTGTTCAAGGCTGAGCACGTACAGGACGAGGCAGTTGAAGAACTACTAGCTGCGGGCCCTACTCTGGGGGACGCGGAGAGAGACAAACTGGAAAGCCCTGTCACCCTGGAGGAGCTGCACACTGCCATGAAAGGTCTGGCAGCTGGCAAATCCCCAGGGATCGATGGGCTGCCAGTTGAGTTCTACGAGACCTTCTGGGATGTACTCGGCCCTTGCCTGCTGGGGCTGCTGGAGGAGAGCCTGCGGGACGGGGAACTCCCGCAGAGCTGCAGGAGGGCGGTGGTCACCCTGTTGCCTAAGAAGGGGGACCTGCGTCGCATAGAAAACTGGCGGCCCGTCTCCCTCCTGTGCGCCGACTATAAAATATTCGCCAAGGCGCTGGCAAACCGCCTCAAAGAGGTGGTGGGTCAGCTCGTGCAACCCGAGCAGGCGTATTGCATCCCCGGCCGCTGCATCTATGACAACATCGGCACGGTCAGGGATGTGATCTCCCTCGCCGATATGCACGACATGGATGCAGGTCTCCTATTCATGGACCAGGAGAAGGCGTTCGACAGGGTAAGCCACGAGTACCTGAGAAGACTGCTCCTCTCCTTAGGGTTCGGCCAGAACTTCACGGCACACGTGCACCTCCTATATACGGGCATATCCAGCCTCATAAAAATCAATCAAAGGCTGGGCTGCCCTGTTCCCGTGACAAGAGGAGTCAGGCAGGGGTGCCCTCTCTCGGGGCTCCTCTACACCCTGTCCCTTGAGCCGCTCTTGCGACGCCTGAGAAACACCTTGTCCGGGTTCGTGGTCCCGGGGCCGGAGAATGCAGTCATAAAGCTCTCCGCATATGCGGACGACGTATGCGCCGTGATCAACGACGCGCAGGACGTCGCTGCACTCTGCCGGGCGGTGGAGGTCTATGAAAAGGCCTCCTGCGCCAAAGTCAACTGGCGGAAGTGTGAGGCGTTATGGATGGGGTCACAAGGTGCAGTGAGTTCCGTGCTCCTCCCAGGCGGAGTCACCTGGCAGGGTGAGGGCGTGAAGTATCTCGGAGTGTACCTAGGGAAGCCCCAAGTCGTTCACAAAAACTGGACCGAGATGAGCGACGTATTTGATGCTAAACTGAGAGCGTGGGCACATCTTGCCCCACAAATGTCCTTCAGGGGGAGAGTGCTCATAGGGAATAACCTGGCAGCCTCGGTGCTGTGGCACAGAGCCAAGGCCCTCCAACCCCCGGGCTGGTTACTCACGAGGGCGAACAGGTCGCTTGCCCACTTTGTCTGGAACGGCAAGCACTGGATGAGGCCAGGGGTCCTCTGCCTGCCGGTGGGTGAGGGCGGCCAGGGCCTGGTAGACGTCACCGCTCGAGTGATGAGCTTCAGGCTCCAGGCCGTGAGAAACTTGCTATATGAGCAAGAAGAGCTGCCCCGGACGTCGCTGGCCCTCGCCCTGCTGAGAAATGCGGGCGGGCGGCTGGGATATGGGAGGGAGCTCTTCCTTATGGACCTGTCCCTAGTCGATTGCACCGGACTGCCGGGCTATTACCAGAGCCTGTTGGAGGCGTGGCGGAGCCTGGAATGGAGCAGGGCGAGCCCGCACCACGGCCTTAACGGCTTCATGACCGAACCCCTGTTCCACAATAGCCTCCTCGACGGAATCAGGGAGGAGGGAACGCTGGCCCTCCGTTTCGCCTCGGCAGGAGTGCGAACGGTTAGGGATCTTGTGAAGAGCCAGGACGGCCGCTCCAAATGGAAGAACGCAGCTGAGGTGAGCGGCGCCGCTGGGCTCCGCTCCATGATGGCCGGAGAAAAGTTGTTGCGAGAGGCGATCGCGGCGATGCGGAAGCTGCGTTTGCAGCTAGAAACGCCAGGAGACAGCGGTGCCGCACGGCCGCCGCCCTCCTCCTCCCCCCCTCCCCTCCCCCCGCTTTCCAGGAGTTGCGCGTCTCCTGCATCCAGCCCCCCGGGCGCTGTGAGGCAGGGAGGTTGCTCAAGCTCGCGAACTGCAGAGACGTGGCCCTCAAGGGTGCCTCCAAGCGGGTGCTGTACGACTGCTGCGTCAAAACACTGCGGTGTCGAGAGCTGGAAAACCTACCGGACACGAAGTGGAGGGAGTTCTTCTCTCCCTTGATCGACACCACCCCCCAGTGGAAACAGCTCTACAAGGCCCCCGTGGCAAAGCGCAGCGGGGACCTCCAGTGGAGGCTGGCGCATTGGACGCTGCCCTCGGCGGCGTGGATCAGCAAGGTCACCCCGGGGGCATCAGACCTGTGCGTGTTCTGTGGCGCGAGGGAGGACCTCGCCCACCAGTACGTGGGGTGCTCGCGGCTGGACCCGCTGTTCAGACTCCTGGGAGCCGTGTTTAAGAAATTGGGGGTGCCCTTCTACAAGAGCGTCTTTATATGCGGGGTACCGTACCGGGCGGACAAGCGCCACATCCTGGCAAACTTTGTCTGCGCGCAAGCCAAGATGGCAGTATACAAAACGCGAAAAAAGAAACTGCGAGGTGACACGGACGATAGTTGTTCAGCGGAGGCAACGCTGAAAGGTCTGCTGAAAGCGAGGCTCCGGCTGGAGCACGCGCACTTTTCCCAGGTTGGAGATGCGCACGCCGTGTTCCAGGAGCGGTGGGGGGCCGGTCAGGCCCTCTGCACCAACACGAATGGTGAACTGACCTTCACTTTTTAATGATCGAGTCGAAACGGGCGTTAGACGCGGCGACGCGGGCAGGACGTATGCGGCGGTACAGCGCGCGTGGTGGAGCGGAGCGCGTGACAGTCCGGCCGTGCAGCGCACGCGCCTGGCAGTGCGGCACATGTGCTGAGGTGTGGCGCACGCGGCGGTCTGAATAATGTGGTGTGTGCGCGGCGGTGTGGCGCGCTTGGCGGCGCGGGACACGCGCCGCGGTGTGTCACGCGGAGTGAGGCGGCGTGACGCACGTGGCATGGTGTAGCGCGCGCGGTGGTGCGGAACTCACTCAGCGGTGTGACGCACTTGGCGGCGCGGCACATGTGCTGAGGTGTGGCGCACGCGGCGGGCCAAAAATGTGCGCACGTGCGCGGCGGTGGGTCGCACCAGGCGGTGCGGCGCACGTGCCGCGGTGTGGCGCAGGGCGTTGTGGCACGCGTACCTGTGGCGTGACGTGCGCGTCGCAGTATGGTGCATGCGGTGGTGTGACACACGTGTCGCGGAAATCTCGCGGGGTGGTGGTGCGTGCGCAGCGGTGTGGCACATGTGACGTGGATGAATGTGCATGTGGCGGTGTGGCTCGCGCGGTGGCGTGGCGCACGGGCCGCGTTGTCTAGCGGTGGTGATGTTACCGATGACTGTGACCTCGAACCATCAGGGGAGGAAGTGTGGAATAAGCGGGGGGGCCCTGCCAAGCAAAGAGGTGCCAAAGCTCGAAATGACACAGCGCGTCGGATGCTGTTGCGCGGCCGGTGCGTGGGGATTGTAGTGCCGGCGTTGCGTGTCGCGGGGCGGCGGTGGGATGGTGAGCTGTGCTTTTTGGTGTGGCCATTAAGGCTTGAATATTGCGAAATTCCAGGGCATTTTGCCGCTGGTGAATAAACTTATAAAAAGTCTCTCCCCGTGGTCGCGTGGATTTTTCCCTGGGTCCTCCGGATTTTCCCCTGGGTCCTCCGGATTTTCCCTCCCCATTTAGAATCAACGAGCGTCTCGAGTATTTGGCTGATATGAATTTTGACACGCGAGGCCACTCCGTTGAGCTATAATTTGTGATAGGCAGGTCGCTTCTAGCTCAGTCGCCCTTACCTGGGGGGGAGGAGGAGGAGGGGAAGCAATACATAAATCAATGAACAATATCTAAATATTTTTCGATTTAAAGCTTTCGTGACTGCAGGGATTCATCTTCTTGGTTCTTTCGGTAAAGTCACGTAGAATTGAAATAATAAAATAATAAAAATAAAACATTTTTATTTTATTATGTTTTAAATAATAAAAAAAACATTATTCTATTATGTTTTATTTTTATTATTTTATTATTTCAATTCTACGTGACTTTACCGAAAGAACCAAGAAGATGAATATCTAAATAAATATAATTGCATGCCCAGGTGCCGTCACCGTCCGACTGTTCCTCCACCCAACGGCGTGGCTCGTCAACCGCTTGGGCTCATCACATGGGCCCAGCGGAGCGCTTTTCCAGACGGAGCGTTTACGTCTCTCGCACGCCAAGTGAACGCAGAGGCTGCCATCCGTCACGTCCGGCGTCAAGTGAGCGCTCGGCACCACGGTGCCAACTGTGGGCTCCCCGAAGCACAATCGTCCCGCAGACGCACAGATGTTGCCGCGGTTTTGAATGGTATTAATTTTTTTTTTTACAATGCATCGCCGTTTGAATGTCTTCGTTTGCTTCCAAATTGCGAGGCTTGTTCATGCGATCAAAATGAAATGTATTCCGCGACGGTCGTAATCACGACGACGATTGCTTTTAATATTGTTTAACAACAGAAAGATTGGTAATAGATGCTGTATTGTACTAACACCAATAGACATTACCGTTCATGAAATCGGCCCGTAACGGTGCGTTTAAGCGCCACGCTCAACTCTGGCAGGCAGTGACAGGCAGAGAAATAAGAGACGTCTTGAGCCGTACTTGAATAGATTACAACACGGATAACTGGGGGAGGGAATTTGACAAAATAACACCTTTATTTCCATCATAGCCATTTGGAAACCGATGTATGGTAAAGAATAGCCCACGGTGAGACTTTGGGTGCTAGCCACAAACGCACGGACCACACGGTTACACCACTGCCTGGCGGCATGATTAGCGTGCAGCGATTCGGATGATCCAGCGGTCTACTGCTGAAGCCGCGTCTATTTGAGACCATTTGTCTCAGTGTTACGTCAATGGTTCCAGATTTGAAGCTTTCGTGACTGCAAGGATTCATACTCTTAGTTTTTTGGTAAAGTTACGTAGGTAAAAAAATGAAATTAAAATTAATACATTTTAAAAAATATATATGTGATGACGCAGACTTGTGTTGCCTCCGAAACGTCGTGATTTTTATAATTTTATTTTTATTAATTTTAATTTAATTTTTTTACGTACGTGACTTTACCGAAAAAAGTAAGATTATTACGTCAATGGGTCCGTGCATCGCTATGTGAGGCGACGGGTCTCTGTGATGCTCACCGGTCTCCTCCCGAAGCTGCCCATTGGCTCACTCGCCGACCTCGACACGCGCATTTGTTGACAATCAACTGCCTGCCATACGAAAGGAGGTTCGTGAAAACGCAGTACGTAATGATAATACTAATGACCCACAATAGAGGTTGTTGGGTTAGATCGCGTAAACATAAATGTGTCCTTAAGACCGCCACCACCCGGCATAGCCAATTAGTATTTTTTGTCACGTAAACAACACATGACAATTTGTGACTAGTTGTTACTAGTTCTGCACACCGGCAAATGCGTTACAAACCATGAGCATAATAATGGAGTCAACCTGCAGATAGACTTGCTTCTGTCAAGGGAATGTGGAATTTCCACGACTGGCTCAGAGCCACGAACGGAGACGATTACTACACCCCCCCACGCAGATTTGAGGAGCGAGTAAAGACGGTGGTGGTTATGCACGTGGCCCAGCACAGTGAAGTCAGCAGCGAGTGTTGGTGCATCACACCGACGTCTGAGAAACTCCCTTCGCTAGGGGCGTCGAGGGGGTGTCCGTAACCCTGGCTCGCCAGGAGAAGGCGGTACAGCAAAGCTGACAAATCGCCATCTGTTTCCATCTGTACGGGAAGTAGTGTCGCCCCCCCCCCCCCCAATGCTCACAGGTTTTCTCCGGGTGCTCCGGGTTTCTCCCACAGGTATAATCAACGCTGATTATTAATCGTCTGAAAATCAACTTAAAAATAAAAATCCAATGTGGTCAGGGCCCTCCTGAAAAGAAGAGTCATTGGATTCAGTGTGTCTCTCCTGGATAAAAAAAATAAATTATCACGGTGATTATAATAACAAATTAAGGTCGCACTCATCACACACAAAGTGCTCGCCACAAATGAATCACAATTACCTCGCCGATCTCGTCGAAGAGCATACACCGCCATCGCGCGACACTCCGGTCATCCTCACAGCAGCGGCTCTTGGCTAACCATCGGACAAAGACGGTGGTCACAGCATCGCGTGGCGCTTCCAAATGCGCTTCCGCGGCCGTCTGGAACGTTCTTCCTTCTGATTTTAGGAAAGCCACTGGAGCTACGCACTTTTAAGTGATTTCGATTGAAAACTACTTTATTTTAGAACTTATTTTCGTGTTTACTTTGTTTCCCTTCCCCCGCACCTCCGACGAGCGCGGTTGTCTACGTACGGTGCGAAAGAAGTCCAACGCACGCACATACAATCAATATAAAATTGAACGTAATTCCAGTTAAGGAAAATACGTTTACTACCAGAGTTGTAAGTGCGTCGTTTCAGACGAAATTGCGTAAAAGCCTCCCCGGAGTGTACCGAAGAGTAGGTCCTCGTGGAGAGAGAGAGAGAATGGAGCCGTTAACTCCGCGTGCCCAGAGTCCCCGGCGCGCGCAACGGAAAATTTCCAGAGCGGTCCAAGAGGGTGTGATTTCGGTTTATGACAACCACCCAACCGGAAATACCTCCGACTCAAACAAGCGGATATATTGCGGGATCGGCAAAAACAAAACAATAACAAAAAAAGCTGCCGGTGGGGAATGTGACGGAGGAGCGTCAGTGACAGCACGAGTCGGTCGATATTCACAAAGACAGCTTCTTCGATTGCCCTTCCAAACCTTTTTCGGGCAATGGCCAGGGTCAACGGCAGGCTGAAACCTGCTGAGCTCTGATGAGACCAGGCGCCCTCAGGGCGAGTTTCTTGGAGGCACATACATTCAAAATAAGAATAAGAATCTGTATTTAGACTGGAGGAATCCGATGAGCTTTGAAGATTTTTTTCACATATGTCCAATTAGATATTTACACCAAACAATACCACATCATTGCGAAAGTATAGGAAAGATAATCACTCAAAAAATCAACATAAAGTGTTATTTGAGCAATTCTAGATTTGAAGCTTTCGTGACTGCAAGGATTCATATTCTTAGGTTTTTTCGGTAAAGTCACGTAGGTAAAATAAAATAAAATTAATAAAAGTAAAATAAAAAAATCACGACGTTTCGGAGGCAACACAAGCTTCAGTCTTCAGGTGGAACCGTCAGAGCACGATTGCTGTATCAAGTAAGAGAAACTCCAAGAAAACAGTCCTTGTATATACCTACGTGACTTTACTGAAAAAAACCCCTAAGAATATGTTATTTGAGCAGGTGAAATGCACTGAGCTTCGAGCTTTTTATTCAGAAGCGACCTGGTCACAAATGATAGCTCAGCGAAGTGGCTTGTCATCACGTGGACATGTATAGCAGCCAAATAATCCAAACGGTCTCGACAATTCACGATTGAGTCGGAGATGGCTCCTATTGCCATCAGCACTGTGGTACCTTCTCCAAAAAAGAGCCCTAAGGACTTAGTGTCACCTCCTGGGTAAATAAGAAATGATGATGATCATCATTGTTGTTATATTTAGGCTCATGCTGATTGGAGCCGCAGGAGCGAATGCTGTAACCACTATGGTCACTCTCTGACTCTCTACCATCGTCGAGTTGAAAAGCGATTCATCGACACGTGCATGGTGTTGGCTTTTAGGCTTTAGCCATCGTGTGACGCCAACGTGGCGAGATGTTAACTCCTCCGCCTGGTATACAGTTGCAATAAAGAGTTTTAATAAACTCTGCAACCTCCTGGTGTCTTCCTAAGCTCTGATACCCCTGTAGTAGCGAAGGGGTTCCATAGTTGGTGGGAAGCTTTCTACCCGCCCCTTAGTTCTGCACTTAGATGCTCTAGGGCGGCATTTTTTGACAATTTATTTGCCCATCCCTGCCGCGTTGGGAGAGTGGCTATGCTTGTTTATCCGACGTGAGCAACTTGCAGGTAAATAATGCAAATTTGCCAAATGTTTTGACCGTGGTGCTAGCCCCACCCCCGCAAAGTGTACACCAGTTAAATCTCTATTGCCTGAAACTTCGACTATAATACACACAAACATTTTATCACGATGTTGTTAATTGTGCCCGTGCACCACTGCCAACGCAGCAGCAGCACCACCACCACCACCAGATAATTCGTTTAACTCGGAGAGCAGCTCGCAGAGTAAGCTTGGTGAATCGTAGTCTCGCTGGGCCCAGGTGAAATTCAATGGAACAAAAAAATGCACGTTTCTACAAACACGAGAGAGAGATGTCGTTTTAGTTTTATTCCGCGGAGAGTGTCAGAGCCACTCCACAGCCCAGCCCTGGCTCAGTGTTCAGGGGTCGGGTGGTCTTGGGATGGCCGATTGAGTGCTTCTGCGCACACCTGGGACATTTTTTAAGCCCTTTGTGGAATTTGATTTCGGAAGAAAAAAAAACCCCGACAATATTGGCAAACCAATTTGTGCTCCTTTATGGGTTGCGCTCTGGCATGTGTGCTGGTGCTTTTTGGGCTATACTGTCCAGAAGTTTTGGACGTTTTCTTTAAAAACAAAAATTAACCTCTCTGTGGCTCTGCATGGTCATACAACTGGCAGCAGTCCCCCTCCCCCCCCCCGAAACACACTCATCGTCATCATCATCAGCCATGATCTGTCCACTGTTGGACGCAGGTTTCCCGCAAGCCGCCGCGATCACGAGATGCAAGGATCGATCGAGCCCCTCTGTACGCACGAGCTGACCTCTGTCTCCTCCGTGGACGCCCTCACGGGCGAGTTTCCCTCCTTTGGCTGTCGCTCCGTCCCCAGTCTCCACCGCCGGCCGCCAGCGACGTGGCCGAAGCAAAACCCACTGACTCATCACCTGAGCCGGGCGTCGTTGGCTATGAACGTGGCTGCCTGTAATCTATGCGCTGTGCAGGCAGCAGTGAGGGGTAGTGAATCACCGCACAAATGTTGTTGCGAAACTCCCTTCCACGTGGGCGTCAAGGAGGAACCATATCCTTGAGAAGGCGGTACAGCGAATGTGGACTAGATATATTTTGTCTACATGGGGATAGAGTGTTCCCCCCTCGCATGCGCGGGATTTCTCCGCGTGCTCCGGTTTCCTCCCCACATGTAAACACTCATTAAGTGGCCGATTACACCTGAATGTATTTTCTGGAGATCAGCTCCTGGACAGCTCCGGCAGCTGAAGTTAAGCCCTGCTCTTTTCTTCGACTACCCCGGATAACCGAGCGTTGACTGCACGTGATTCTTTGTTTAGCAGGGTGGGTGGGTGGTGGGTGGGCGGGTGGATGGTTTTGTGGGTGTGTGGGTGGGTAGATGGCGTGATGGATGGGTTTATGGGTGGGTTTGTATGTGGGTGGGTTGGTGGGTGGGTGCTTCGGTGTGTGGGTGGATGGGTGATGGGTCGGTGGGTGGTTTTGTGGGTGGGTGGATGGCTAGATGGATGGGTTTGTGGGTGGGAGGATGGCTAGATAGATGTGTTTGTGGGTGGTTTTGTGGGTGGGTAGGTTAATGGGTAGGTGGATGGCTGTGTGGGTGGGCGTGTGGGTGGTGGGTCGGGAGCAACTTGAAATCTCGGATCAAGAACCTCGTAACGAAAATATTGCCCGCCACAATAACCTAGGCGAGGGGATGGGGGGGTCCAATTGTAGCGTCATCCACGGCGCTCACCGCGTGCCCACTCCCCTCCCCCGCCCCCCCTATACTTTTGATTATCTGACAGATCGTTGAGAAGTTATTGTCGTGCAGGACACTAAGGGTTGCCTCTGGGGCCAGGGGAGAGTGGCGGATATCGATGTCTCGTGTTGGCAGCAGGAGCAGCAGCAGGAGCAGCAGCACAACATTTCGCACTCGAGCTGCAGGCGACCGGTGACGCCGCTTTTATCTGCGATCGCGGCGAATTAAAACCGTTGCCGCCGCTCGTCGCTTGATTTCCCACTCGATGTTATCCGAGGCGCGCGGAAATGAAGCGAAAGTCCCCTTTAGCCCTCGCGGCCGCAGCGGGAGCGTCCGGCTGCGCGTGGTGTTCCGGTCCGAGGGCGGGCGTTGTTGTTGCTGCCGCCGGCTCGGTTGGAGGAGGAGGAGGAGGACAGGGAGATCCGTGTGGAGATCGCTCGCCACCCGATGTCAGATGCGGCCGGGGAGTCGAATTGATAGTTGCGGACACCGCAGTGCGCTGACCGTTGCGCCACCGCTCCCTCCTCTTCGTAGTTGTTCTGTTACCTACTATAATCACCCAGGAATGTCTGTTCGTCCCGCGCGTGACGTCACTCCACATGAGAACCCCCCCCTTCATTAATATTCATGCCGGCGTGGAAATTGACAGTAACGCACAAGAAGGTCGCGCACTCCACATGCCGCACCCCTCCCCTCATTAATAATCATTAGCGGGTGACATCACTCCACATTCCGCACCCCTTCCCAATAACAATGAGGGGGTGACGTCACTCCCCATGCCGCACCCCTCCTCAATAACGATTAGCGGGTGACGTTACTCCACATGGGGAAACCCCCCGCCCCCCCCCCCCCCTCATTAATAATCATGAGCTGAACAATTTTTATATTGAATATTTCTGATTTACTGCAATAAACACCCGTCCTTGGATGGGAGTCAAATAATAATAATAATAGTGATACCAAAATTCAGCCCATTAACGATGAGTGTTTATCATACGAGTGGGAGGAAACGGGAACACTCGGAGAAAACCCACGCACATGCGCGAGGTAGCAACGCTCTATCCCCCCGCACACGATGTCCGACGTTTCGCTCCGCACGCCTGGAGCTTCTTCGGGAAACACTGATTTTTTTTGGAACCATTCGTCGGGACGTCGTGCCAATCAATGCGCGCTAACGACCCGAGCACACGTCAGAGCACCCATCGTATGGGGAAACGAATCAACCAGAAACAAAGCGCCATCAGAGAGCCGTACAGGAAAAACGGCGAACACCTCTTCATGCAGTGCAGATAAAGGGGACCCGCCATTAGGACCCGCAATGTTCACCACCACGGGGAGCTGATAACCCCATGTTGATAAGCGCTCCTGGCATAGGAACGTGTAGTTTCCACCATCGGCTGAGGGCTGCAAATGGGAAATGAGCACCGATGCAACGCTCTCACTTGAGACCAAGAAATAACTTTTAATGTTTTTTTTTTACTATTATCATTATTCAGTTGCTCGGATAATAACAGTTGCGATGTGACGGCCCAACACAAGTGCGGCTAAAGACACCAGGTGTGATCAGTCCGTTTGGTGGACTCGTCGCACCGTAGCCGGCGGTTAAAATCGGCACAACGTCCGATGTTTTGCCTCTTATCGTGGCCTAGGTGTGTCTGTGTATATATATATTAATAGTTTTTTCTTACTTTCCCCTGCGCGCTGAGATTTTTTGTGAACACAGAGATTCGGAAGACGAGCTCGGGGGAGAAGGAGGAGGAGAGGGTGATCATGAGGTGGAGCGAGGGAGGGGATCAAGCAGTTAGTTGTTTTTTATGGTGTGTTTTTGTTGTTGTTTGTGTCTGTGAACAGAGTACACAGCGGGACATGTGTTGCACGGAAAAAAAGATGTAAATACGTGAATTTTTTGTAAAGAAAAAAAAAGAAGAAGCCTTAAAAATGCAACAATCAAAAACCAAAAAAGCGTCGATGATGAACGAAGCAAAGTGCCGAATAACCAAGCATTTGTGTTGTTCCTTCTGATCGGAAAAAAGGAGGGGAGGGAGAGAGGGAGGGGAAGGAGGGGTGGGAGGGGTAGGAGGGGAGGGAGGGAGGGGGGAGGGAGGGGAGGAAGGGAGAGGAGGGAGAGAGGGAGGGGAAGGAGGGGTGGGAGGGGAGGGAGTGGAGGGAGGGAGAGAGGGAGGGGTGGGAGGGAAGGGAGGGGGGGAGGGAGGAAAGGAGGAGGGAAGGGAGAGAGGGAGGGGAAGGAGGGGGGAGGGATGGAGGGGAGGGAGGAAGGGAGGGGAAGGAGTGAGGGAGTGGAGGGAGGGGAGGGAGTGGAGAGAGGGAGGAAAGGGAGGGAGGGGAGGGAGGGGAGATTATCGGAGAGGCACCGCGGCGAGACGAGGAGGCGATGCGGCCGTCGATAAACGCCGGGCGCGGCAACTTTCTCCACGCGCTCAAAAAGTGCCACCGACGGAACCCGACCGTGATCTTCACGATAGGCGTCGAGCTCAATTTATAATCGGACCGTGTCGACAGCGGGGGAGCGGGGGGGGGCAGACAGGGGTGGTGGGAGCCGTCTGGTCTCTGCAGCCAGGGTTTCTAATTCGTTTACTTTGGGTTAGATCGTCGTGTCGGTTTCAACTAGTGTAACTAGTGTAACCCTCCACCAATCCAGAGGCAGTGCCAATCACATCACGGTGGTGTCACGTGGTGGGCAAACACCGGGTGGAGAGGGGGGGGGGGGTGAAAAGCGAGTAACATGTTGACACGTGTGTCAACATGTCGACACGTGTGTCGGTGGCGTTTCGCTGGAGGTCGCGGACCGCCATCGTCAGGCGTTCAGCAAGGGCTCAGCTCTCGATCGAAACGTCCCAGAAATTATTTTTTTGTTGTGAACAAAAAACAAAAAGGGAAATGCTTCCCTTTTCGACATTTCCTCGATTTTTCTTTTGCTGATAAACCAGCTACATTTTCAAAACAGAGCGACAGCCGGAAACCCCATCGACTTCCACTGACGAAACGATGCCATGGGTTTCAGCCGCAATGAAAATGTTATTTTTCAAATTGACCGGGAAGGTTGGGTGAATGCATGTTTACCTTTCCAGTTCGTCTGTTCATTCGGAGAATGTTGTTTTGATACATTTTCTCTTTTTTTATATTGGCTGACGAGAACGTATAAAGATAAAATAATAAATTAAATAATAGCATACTACGACGTTTCGATTGCAACACAAGCAATCTTCATCAGGTATAAAAGAAATAGCAACACAAATCTAACCAGAAAACTATAGACAGACATATAAGCAGACAGACATCATAAAGATACACAGAGAGAGAACACGTATCGGCACAAAGAGAGGTCGTCTCTGTGATGGGGCCTTAAATATAGAGAGGGGGCGGGGGCGGAGAGAGGGAGGGGGCAGAGAAAAAATTAGCATGTCAATGAGTGGACAACGACGTGGTACGGTACGCAAGCTTGAATATTAGGAGAAAGACACACAAAAAATAAATAACCTAGTAAAATATCGAAATGTCGTAGTATGCTATTAATTTATTATTTTATCTTTATACGTGACTTTACCGAAAGAACCAAAGAATAATTCCTGCAGTCACGAAAGCTCCAAAATTAAGATTGACGAGAACGTCCCTGTCGATGGTTAGTTTCATGGGGGGGGGGGGGGGGGTCTGTCGCTTTCTACTGCTCAGAAAGATTGCACGTGCCACAAATTACAAGCGGCGGGAGACTGGTGAACATCCACCGGTGGTGAGATGTTAACTCCCTCGCCTGGTATACAGGAGGTGGTGGGTTAGACCCCCACCCTGACCCCTGCTGTAAATTTGGAGTTTGCGTGCGTGTCTCTCTCTCGCCGTGGTCTTGTGGCTTTTTCTCTGGGTCCTCCGGGTTCCCCCTCTCCACAGTTAGAATCAACATTCTACGTTTACAGTATTTGGCTGCGGCTATTAATTTCCACGTGAGGATAAGCCACTTTATTGAGCTATCATTTGTGATGGCCAGGTCGCTTCTAAACAAGAGCTACATACAGTAGCTCAGTGGGGCCTTACCTGGTAACATAAGAAATAGTTTATAGTAAAATTTATATTTAAAGCTTTCGTGACTGCAGGGATTCATCTTCTTGGTTCTTTCGGTAAAGCCACGTAGAAGGGAAATAATAAAATAATAAAAATAAAACATAATAAAATAATTCTCACGACGTTGTCGAAAAGACAGCGTCTTTCCAACAACCGACAGACCTGTTCTTCACCTGAGGACGGCTACTTGCGTTGTGGCCGAAACGTCGTGAGAGTTATTTTCTGTTTAATTTGTATTATTTTATTATTTCCCTTCTACGTGACTTTACCGAAAGAACCAAGAAGATAGTTTATAGTTAATTGGTGTTTAGCTCACGCGTGCCAGGCCCAACCTAGGACGCAGCACCCAATGCGCGTGACGTCGGCCCGGTGCTCGTAACGCCGCGTTGGGCAGAAATCTGTATTCAGCGCGATTGATGCAATTAATTTATTTCCTTTTGAAAAGACCCCCTCGTCTGTATGATCAAATTCGGCCTTCATCTCCGCACGTTAAACATCAGACACACACCGGTTTTATGAATCCCACGGAAGCAACGAGCATATATATTAATTCCAACGCGTATTTAATTACGAATTTCCTTCATTTTCATGTGTGCGGTATGTGTTTAGAGGTTTTTTACGACATAATTTTACGATAGAATTTCATCCCCACAATTGTGCCTGACCATAATTTGAAGATGTCCTTTTTTGGAGCTGCCTTTTATCAGCAGCAGGATTGCACGTATTGTGAAATCAAATCACCTTGAAGCTGAGCGATGATGCATGAATTCCAACACTTTCCACAAAAAATGCCGTGGGGAGCTCATTGGACCGAAAGAGGTCGCGTAGGCTGGAAACAAACACGAGTCAGTCTATACAACCTGCTATGACACACGGATCAGAAACATTCATTGTAACTGACAAGGGGAATTGAACAAAACCTGAGAAGTGTGCTTTTGTGAGTTTAGTCTGTTGTCCTTCCCCGCACCTCTGATTATCACGGTTGGCTACGCACGGTGCGAAAGAAGTTCGACGAACGTACGTGCGTAGAAGCGCGGAGAGGAACCGCACTGAGAGACACGGATAGAGACGCGCGCGGACCAGGCAGTGCACGCGGGTTTGGCACGCCGCGTGTGACCGGGAGGACGAGAATACGCAGGCTCACCGTGACACGTCACCGCTCAAAGTGACGATGGCCGGTTGGTCGAGACCGACGATGGAGTGACAGCCAAAGGAGGGAACGTGGCCCGCGGAGACGGAGCGACGAATGTAGCGCAGCGCGCAGGAGGTGGACGGAACGACACAGCGCGTGGCCATGAGGGATGGCGATAATTTTGTGGGGTCAGGACTTCATCCGGCAGTGGATAGATCATGGCCGATGATGTTTGTACGTTGAACTTTCATACGTCGGCTAGCCAGCAATAATTCACTGGTCACACTTTTTCTGGCATAAGGTTTTAATGTAATTTTGGGGTGCTGATTCCAAATCTGACATCAGTTTTTGTCTATCACACATCAGGTTTTTGAGATATCAAATATTGCATTTTCAATAAAAACTGCAGAAGAAATATCTACATAAAATTATATTATAAACACACTATCCTAAAAATACAGCACCATATTTTAACACTAAAGCAGTCACTGACTCGCAACAACTTGCAATCATAAGTGACAGAGTTAATTTCGGGTAAAATCAACGAAAATGGGGTATGCCGATAGCATAAAATGAGATGTGATAGAGCAAATCTGAGATCAGATTTGGAATCAGCACCCTGAAATTAGTCTAAAACAGCTGCAAAAGTCCAGGCAAGAAATTTTTTGTTGACCAGTGTAATTGGAGGCGCGTGGAGAGGGAGTACAAGCACTAATCACACAAAGCAGCAGCGTCTACAGAAGACGACGGTCACGTCGTGAAGGCCGCCACACATTGTTTTCGCAAGCAAGCCAGCAAGCAAGCAAGCCAGCAAGCAAGCAAGCCAGGAAGCCAGCAAGCAAGCAAATTGACGTCCGTGCGCGGCGCATTTTTCTCAAAGCGCTCGGCCCTGAGCACCGACGCGATCTGGTACAAGCGACATACGGACACGTCGGAGGGCTCCTGCCCCGCGTCGAGGAGTACTGAGCCAGAACCTCCCGAGCTCTCGGCTTCAAGCCCCGGGGCTGACTAATCCTGCATAATGCACGGGCATAATATGACTTTAAACCCCCCGCCAAACCTCCTACGCATTTCACAAGTAGTACTAATCGCATATCTGCATTTTCCATAAATATGCTAAATTCCTCTTGATATGCAAATTATTTTGTCAAGGCGCTCTTCCCCCCTCCATCCCAGTTTAAATAGACGCTCCAAGCCTGGGGTGTGTCATTCAGACTCTGTCTTCTCGACAGACCTGTTCTCCACCTGAGCACGGCTGCTTGCGTTGTGGCCGAAACGTCGTGAGAATTATTTTATCATGTTTTATTTTTATTATTTTATTATTTCCATTCTACGTGACTTTACTGAAAGAACCAAGAAGATGAATCCCTGCAGTCACGAAAGTTAAGTCTCATCGTCCGGAGGAAGGGCTCCGTCATGTCGTGAGCGTTCATTCGAAGCTCCGAGCGCGGCTGCTGACTGTTCCCAGCGTGAAGAGAAATAAAAGTCACGATGTAAGAAAAAAGAATAAAATCTAATTGGCTTATCCACAATTATTATTGTTGTTGTTGCTGCTATCACGCTAATTTACCCGGCAAAGCATCACTGAGTCTCGAGATTATTGTTTTTTTTGCCGGAGGGTCCTGCCAAGTTTTTGCAGGAGGTGGTGATATTACGGGCCACCAATGATAACCCAACGAAGTGGCTTCTCATCATCATCATCTGGAATTGTATAGCAGCCAAATATTCTAAACGCGTGACGTTGATTCTAAATGTGGAGGAAAAAACCGGAGGACCCGGAGAAAAGATCCACGCGATCACGGGGAGAGAGAGAGACACACACGCAAACTCCAAATATACAGCAGCAGGCGTCTGGGTTGGGATCGATCACCATGACCTCCTGCATACCAAGCGAGGGCGATAACATCTCGCCACAGCGATAACTGTTCTTGACAATACTCACTTAGGCACGAGGATATTTGAAATTGGCGTGTGACACACACGTGGGGGGGGGGGGGGGGTGCAGTGTTGTTGGTGCGGCCGTTCAGCGCACTGCGCTCTCAAGCCGGCAGACCTGAGTTTGATTCGTGGCCACGGCAAACGTCAGGTGGTCAATGATATCCTAACATGGTCCTGTGGACACCTCAGTCCCCTCTTTCACCAACCAGCGCTGACCAGCGTGGTAGAGTACGGTCAAACAACCCCCCATGCCTGACGTGACATAAGGGGGGCTTTTTCATTCGACGGCAGATTGTGTGTATGCATGTTGAGCTTCTCTCGCACCGTGCGTAACCAACCGAGCTGATCGGAGGTGCCCTGTACGTATAACCTTTTTTTGTATGTTGAACTTCTTTCGCACCGTACGTAGCCAACCGTGCTCAACGGAGGTGTGGGGGAAGGACAACCAACTAAAATTGATGCGTTGCAATCAATTGTTATCATATATATTTAAAAAAAGTTTTGCTGGCTGGCCTGAGGCAGAGATAGACGGACGGTCACGTCCAAAGGACATTCGGGCTACTAGTTATTGTAAACTAAAATTGCGTTTCAACGTTCAATTCCAATTTCGATTCCCAAAATATCTCTAAATGCGACCGCATCTCAAGGCGAAGTGCAGACGCAGTGGGGGGGGGGGGCATTTATTTCCTAGAGACGGGGAAAGGAGCAAACAGCCACAGGCAGAGGAATAAAACGTGAAGGTGTTGGTGCGTGTACTTGATCAAGGGCAGGGAGTCAACAGCACGGACGGCTGGGGAAAGGAAGCTCCAGACCGCGAGGGCAGCAGATGATAATGGGCGACCTCATGCTGAGTGAAGGTCATCCCACTTAAAGTCAGAATCAAGAGGGGGCAGGTGAGGTGCGCTTATTGATGAATGAACACCACCACAACTGTTTGACCCCGCAGGGAGATACTTTGACCTTTGACCTCGTACTACACGCACACTTGCAGTCGGGGGTCCAATGATGCAGCGATCCATCCGTTAACGTCGGTTCTTACACGCACGATACACGCACGGCACCGCGTGGGTAAGAACGGACGGTGTATTTATGGTGTAGTATTGGCGCCACGTAACGCCTGCAGGCACCAGAGGCGCTCAACATTCGACGTTATCTTGAACGAAACAAAAATAGAGTCACTTCTCGAGTTGAATTGCGACAACACGTAAGATTGTCCGGTGTGATTTCCATCAGGTGATCTTTGGCTCACACAGTGCCCGCTGAGCGCGATGCTCGTTTGCACGACGGTCCGAAAATATATTTGTTTTATTCCCAGCACTGCGATATTATTGTCGAACTAAGCGCAGCGGCAAGTTTAATGTCACTGCTTTGCGTCTGGATTCGCTGGCGATCAGGGTTGAGGCCACCGACTCGCAATAACGAGAGCCCGGCGGTTCATGCGCAGGAGGCTTGCTCAGACTCGAACGTTAGGGGCCCCCGCACGGAGTCATCTCGGCACTCGGACCTCTCAGTCACCCCGGCCACCATACATTTGTAGTAGGTTCAATGAGACGTGGACGACGTAGTCGGAGGCACACTTATTTATTAACCGTTTCACTCAATACAGGCCAAGGTATACAACACTCGATGGGGTATCGGCCCCTTCACCCGTCTAACAGGGAGATCCCACGATCTCTATCCCGGCTAGCCTACTCCCAGGTCCTCCACTCGAGAGCTAGGGGAGGCTAGCTGATCCAGCTCTGGCCAAGCTGGGATCACGGCACCCTTAGTCACCAGACTGGCTCTTACGAGAGCATCGGCACTGGGCTCTCGGGGCCACGCCACTGGCTTGCCCTGGTCGGTCCTTAGAAGGACAGCGATCCAGGGGAGTCCCAGGGCCTATCTAGCCGGTCTTCTTTCTTCACTGGTTTAAGCTAAACACTGAACCCCGAGCCCACCGGCTCACCGCCTTATATAGCAACTCCCCCCCCCGAGGGGTGGGGCCGTGGGGGATCACAGCGCCGTTACAGCCCCCCAGGGCTTACCGATGCGGACGTGGATGTAAGCATCCTTCCGCGTGCGGGCATAACCACCCCTGGTGTGTTTGATCGCCCTCCCGTAACACCTCTACACATTAATTCTAGATTTGAAGCTTTCGTGACTGCAAGGATTCATATTCTTAGGTTTTTTCCGTAAAGTCACGTAGGTAAAACATTAAAATTACTAAAAGTAAAATAAAATAAAAATCACGACGTTTCGGAGGCAACACGGAAGCTTGTGTTGCCTCCGAAACGTCGTGATTTTTTATTTTTATTTTCTTTTTCTTTTATTAATTTTAATGTTTTACCTACGTGACTTTACCGAAAAAACCTAAGAATACCTCTACACATTTTTTAAAAGTATATATTTTGTAAGTGTACCAAGGGGCTCCAAAAACAAACGAAGTAGAAATAATAGGAAAACACCACCACCCAAGGAACTGGGCACCATCGTTATCGGGCTATCGGCACAACAACCGCGGGGCCACAGGTGGCAAACCCCGATCCCATTGTCCTCGTTACCACCGTGTCTGCCAAGCTCCAGAATTCACGCAACCTGCTCACAGGGTCAATGTTTTATTCAGAACGTTAGATGTTTGTTCACTCGGGACATTCAGAAGCAACCGATGGCCCAGCCTAAATTGCAAGAGCAAGTTGGCTTTTTGGGGAGTTTGCCCCCTCTCCTGCTATAATCCATCGACTGAAGTTGCCTCGGGTTGGCTCAGATGTCAAGAGACTCAGAGCTGGCAATGTCTGAGAAACTTGGGTTTCAACCCAGGCAGCTGACCGAGATGAAACTTGGTATCTCAAGTTTGGTGAGTTTATGGTCTCAGTCTGATCATCGATGACTGCACAAGAAATGCCATCACATTGAAGTTGGTTCTGCACTAAACTAACTTTGTCAAATTCCAGCTCTTAGAATGAAAAGGCATTACATGCGGCTGTCAATGAGACGCACGTAACCATCAGTGGCAACGACGGTATTGCAAAGTGGATTGTGCCCCGAATGTGTGGACCACCTGAAGGGATCTCAGAGGGAGCTGTCTGGTGTCTGCTTTTGTGTGCCGTTCTCTAACATTAAGTGTCGCACTACTCTGCAGGAGACCAGAAGAGATTCACTGACAGACAAATAGACTGATTGACGGATAAACAGACGTATGTACTGGATGGATGAATGCATGGATGGATGAACAGACTGACTAAAGGAAAATGTAAAAACACAAGGATAAAAAACACATTTAAACAATTCACCCGTAAACTACACTTTATCAGATTAATACACAGCAAATATAGACATGCCGTATTCCACTGCGATATCTAAAAAACATTTACAAATATGTTTGGAAATGAATGACTTAATCGGAGAAAGGAAATTAGATTCAAATTTAAGAGAATTTGGTTGGATAGGAGCTACAATATCATTCCGTGTAACCGGGGCAATACATTTTAGATAGATTTTTAAAATCAACACTTTTGTAAATTTCTTCTAAATTGTAACCTACCAAATTTCATTTTATAAACTTACGCAAGAACTAGTTTTTTTTACGAAAATAATTTATAAAATTCGGAATAGTATCAAATAGGAAAATGTACCTTGGCTCAGATAGTCTTTAATGATGCATGAAAGAAAATGTTAAACTTCTTAATGTGTGTGCAGCCGTGGATGTGGTCGAGAGGGCATGGGTAGCCGTGCCGTTAATTTAAATCAACGATCATTACAACAACAACAAATACCAATCGCCGTATTATTATTATTATCATCCACCGCCCCATATTGATCTACAGAAAATCCTACGATACACTCAACTATTATTAAATATTGTTTCATTAACTCCGTGTGAACAAGAAAAGCCTCATGGAAGTGGTCGCAAATTCATCATCCGATTAGCCATTCTTATCCATGTTTGAGCGACAAGGAAGTGGTGGGAAATGCATCCCATTATCCGCGGATAGCAACGCGGATAAATGCTGATAACATAATACACTCACGGCGTCCGTTACTTCACCACGGATGAGCGTTTGCCTTGTATCACACTTTTTTCGTGTGGTGGTTCCACGGTGGCGAGATGTTCACTACCTCGCCTGGTATGCAGGAGGTCATGGGTTCAATCCCAACCCTGACGCCTGCTGCTGTATATTTGGAGTATGCGTGGTCTCTAACCCCGTGGTTGCGTTGATGTGTTTTTTTCCGGGTCCTCCGTTTTTTCCCTCCACATTTAGAATCAACACGCGTTGAGAGTAGTTGGCTGCTATAAATGCCCCTGTGATAAGCCACTTCGTTGAGCTAAAACTTGTGTCCAGGTCACTTAAAAAAAAATAAACCTATAGTGCTCAGTGGGCCTTACCTGGCAAAAGAAAAGAGTTTTAAAACGGTGTTTATTACAGTCACCTCTCTGTGGTGGCGGCTATACTGCTGCACGTGGCTTGTAATCCAGCGCTGTAGAGGCAGCAGCGAGAATTCGCGGTTCACCGCACAAACTTTATGCAACTCCCTTCCAATGGGCGTCGTGGACGTACACATACCCTGGCTCGCCAGGAGAACGGGGAACGGCAAAAATGTGACCCCCACCTGTTCAGTTTGTATGGGATAGAGCGTTTCCTTCTCGCACTCGTGGGTTTCTCCAGGCGCTCTGGTTTCCTCCCACTCATTAATTTGCCGACAACACCTTGATATATCGAGGACCGCAGTGCTTGGGCAATTGTTGATTCCGGCTCACCGCCTGGCTGCTTCTGCTGACTTCCTGCTTCTCTGTGGTTCCTCCTCCTAGCGCCTCCGAGTTATTTTCTTCGCTACGAGTGTGAGCGAGTACCGCGTGGCACGTTCCAAGTTGAAATCATCATTATTGCTATTATGTTGACACTGACCAGTGTGGGGAAGTACGGTCATACAACCCTCCCGTGATCGATATGGCACCGGCCGAAGACCTTCAACCAGCGGTGGAATAAACAAGAGAGCTCTTTGGTTCTTTCGGTAAAGTCACGTAGGTATAAAATAAAATAAATCAAATCACGACGTTTCGTCGTGAGTGCTGCAGTACTCCACTCCCCCTAACCCACACCCCATCCCCTCTCTCCATCTCTCCTCCCTGGCTTCTCCCCCACTCTCTTACCTTTAAAACCTCTTGCTATAGCAGCCCTTTTGCCCACTTCAGCAATTGTATCTTGCTGTGGTTGTACCACCTGATGACGGACGCTTGTGTTGCGCCCGAAACGTCGTGAATTAATTTATTTTATTTTCTACCTACGTGACTTCACCGAAAGAACCAAAGAGTATGGATCCCTGCAGTCACGAAAACTTCAAATCTATGAAGGGAGCTGAAAATGAACTTGCACAATACCCCGTAAAGAAAACACACACACACACGTCTCTAATGTTTACGAACAAATATGTTCGTAAAATTGTATTTTTGTTAAAATGAAACACAACAATTATTTCAATTAAGAAACGGGCACTTAAAAACACACGGAATGTCCCAAAACATTCAGCGACGGTGTCTGAATCAACGGCGACGAACGGCTGCGCCGCGATCGAGCAACCAAATCAAAAGCTCAACTCCGCGAGGATTCACAAAGACGAGCGGCAAAACCCGTACGGCGGCTGCGGGCGGGCGGGCGCGCGCGCGCGCCAATGTTGCTCCAAGCGCACGCGACGACACGGTTCGTTCGTTTGTTTGACAAACGTCGCGCCGCACCGTTGTGGGGAGGGTGGTGGTGGTGGTGGTGGCGGAGGAGGAGGCTCGATGTAGAGGTCGCAACCGGGTACCCGATACCCGTACCCTACCCGATACCCGGCTACTCGTACCCGGCCGGGTACCCGTTTGCGATCCTGGTGCGGCCGGGTACGGGTAGGCCGTGAGTAACTGTTAGTCACTCATTTCCCAACGTCTGGTCTCTTCTCACAATTCAAGTTCCTAGAATCAACCCACCCGCGCCTGCAACATGGCTTCATCCCAGAGGTCGCAATCAGCTACCCGATAACCGTACCCTACCCGTACCCGGCCGGGTACGGGTACCCGTTTGCGACCCTGGTGCGGCCGGGTACGGGTAAGGAATCAAAAACTGTTTGCGAACCTCTGGCTCGATGTGGACGCGCTCAGACCGGGGGTGTCCCGGTGACTCCCCTTTCGCGCCAGACGCTTCGCGCAGCTGGCGCGCGTTCAGCCCCCGGCGCCACGACAGGGGAAATAAGAGCGACTGCGAACTTACCCCCTTCTATGAGATTATATAAAAAATATTTTTTTTAAACTACGCACATCCATTTTCTCCATTGCCGGAGGGCACTACCACCATCCCCCCCGCCCCGCCTTTTTTTGTTGACGAATTTCCTGGCGGGCCGGACGATGACCGCTCGGGGGTGAAAGCTATTTTCATTTTGTTTTATGAGATCGAAGCAGGTTTAGCTGTCCGTATGGTGAACTTAATTTCGCACCGCACACGTAGCCAACCGTGCCCACCGGAGGTGCGGCGGGCGCGCAACAGAGCAAACACAAAAAAAGCTGTTCGAAAGAAATTCGTTTTCAATCGAGATGATTTACAAGTGCGTAGGGAAGAGTGTTCCAGACGGCCGTAAAAGCGCGTTTCAAGGCGCATGCGATGCGGTGACCACTCGTCTTTGTTGGTTGGTTTGCACACACACGTACAACAACAACAAGCGCCATTCGCCGCTAACGTCATCAGGACGCTTGTGTCAGGCTATGTGCACGTTGAGGCCACGTGAGGTGTCGAACGTCCGCTGGTAGGAGGTCACGGGGCAGACCCAGGTGACACGGATCGGCTGACTGAGATGACACACACACAAAGATCCCCCATTTAGCCTTAACAGACTGTAGGTGCAAGTGCTGTTAGCGAGCACCTATAAAGGCCGGCACAGTACACGAGGGGGTGGGTGGCCAACACCACGCCCGGCCGCCTTTGTCTCCCTAGTGACGATGTTTACACATATCGCACCAGGTACTGATTTGAGGCTGAGTCGACCTAGGGGGAGGCCTGGGACCGGTTCAGATAATTGTCACTGGTGTCGGCCGTGAGCAGGAATCGAACCTGGGTAGCCAGGTTCATAGCGCAGCGTGCTAACCGCTACCGCTCCCCTTGACACACACACACACACTGACGCATCTCCTCGATTTTTTTTTATATCACAAATTTTCAGCGGGATGGATGACGGTGATATACAGGGTGCTGACAAAAACGTGAACACTTCTGAGACTTTGCAACAATATCACAAGAAACGTGCTGCCTTCGGGCTCTGGAGACCACCTGGAGAAGATTCCAGGCAACGTGTTGACAACGATGGCGAACAAGTGGTGACTGACTTTTTGAAGCTATTAACATTACATTTTGTTATCATGTTAGTGTATTATCCGTTCTTTTCCATAAAAAAATGAGTGCCCCATGTAAGTGTTAACATTTTTTTGAAGTACCCTGATTGCATATGTACAATATATGTTCATATATGTTATCAGCAAGCGGTAGCGGCAATTCCACGTTCCCATGGCGAGGGCCACGCGTAGGAATATGGCAATTCAAGTGGACCGCGTGGATTAGAGAATATACGGCAGGTCGGAGACGTCATATTGACTGTCAGGACACGTAAGCAGGCTTGGGTGGAAGATGTCACTCAGAGAGGCCATAAATTCTGTAAAGAAAACTATATTTATTTTAACCAGGTGAGCTATGTAGCTCTTTTTCAGAAGCGACCTGGCCACGAATCATAGATCAACGAAGTGGCTTATCACTTGGACATTTATAGCAGTCAAATACTCTGCACGCACGTTCAATCGAAATGTGGAGAAAAAAACCGGAGGACCTGGAGAAGAATCTACGCTACCACGGGGAGAGAGACAAGATATACAACAGATACCAGGGTCGAGATCGAACCCACGCCCTCCTGCATGCCAGGCGAGGTAGTTAACATCTCCTAGCCACCGTGGCACCAGAACTCTCTGTGGGCTGTGAGTGACGAGCACTCGATTGGGCATCGACGATGTTGTTGTGCCCCAGTATTTTGACCCCTTGCATTGGTCCCCGCGTGTCTGTCACTATCACCGAGGAGAGCCGCTTGTGAAGGCTAGCAGAGGAGTGGCATGGCAGTCGAAGGAGGGATCACGGCAGGGTAGGACGTCCGCCGTGGCCATAGAGCGATGGAATTCGCTCGTTTGTGCCGGGGACAGATCGCTGCCGCTGTCGTATAATCGCGTGCGACGGCAATAACGTGAGGGGGAGGCGTTCATCCAGCAGTGGACTGAGCATTCATAATCAACGATTTTTGGGTTTAGATCGCGTTATTTATAAATGTGTCGTAACCCTCCACCACCCGACACGGCCAATCAGTAAAAAAAAGTGTCACGTTGACAAAAGACAAATAGTTCACTGCTTTAGCCCACCGGTGTGTTGAAGCGTGAAACCACAACATTTACAATTTGAGTACGACGTTTCGCTGGTAATTGCATCCAGCATCATCGGGCAATTCGCCAGAATGGTGAGGCTCTGCTGTGTCTCCCGTTCTTATATAGAGCAGCAGCAGGGTGACGTCATCATTAACTCATTAACTCATCAGGTGCAAAGATTTGAGGGGGGGGGGTTATTGTAATTATATACTTGATTAGTAATAAGGCTATTGTTACGATGCGAGTTGTAGATTAGTAATCATTTGGAATGTGTTCTATTGTGATTATGCTACATTAATAATCAGTTAGTGCTTGTTTCCCTTATAAGGAATTGTAATGCATCTTATTTAATAATACGCTTCCAGGCCGCACTAAGCCTGTAGCTGTCTGAGCGATTAAAGTTATTTCTGTTTCTCTCAATCTCAATGGATTCTCTAATTAGTCTTTGCCAGTAGTAACTAGTTTTACACAACACTTCAACGTTGTCAAAATCAATTGAGTGTCCCTGTTGACAAGCATGTTCTGCCACTGCCGACAGTTGTGTTTGCGATAGTTTAATATTTCTCTGGTGTTCTTTTAGTCTTACACTAACGTTACGCCCTGTCTGTCCAATATAGCATCTGCCACATACACAATTAATCCGATATACACCTTCTGTTGATAATTTAGGTAATTCGTCTTTAGTGCACGTTACTAATTGTTGAATTTTGTGTACTGTACCAAATCTTACTGTAATGTTTTGCTTTTGCAAAACACGGGCTAATTTGTCAGTTACTCCTGAGATAAATGGTATTTTTATTGTTTTAATAATCTGATCGCTTTCAGCAGTGTTGCTTTGCGATCGTGATTTGGCATTTAGTGCTCTGTTAATTTGAGCATTATTGTAGCCATTCTGTCTTAGTGCTTCTTTAACATGTTTAATCTCTCTCACTAGACTTTCATCATCTGACACTGTTTTAGCCCGATGTATGAGCGTCTTGATTAGAGAGGATTTCTGAGCTGGGTGATGATGCGATTTCGCATTCAGATAGGCATCAGTGTGCGTTTGCTTTCTGTAAACGCTGTGTGTTATTTTACCATTTAGGCCATGCCCAAGTAAAATATCCAGGAACGGGAGTGTGTTATTCACCTCCATTTCCATGGTGAACTGAATGGCCGGGTTTTGTGCATTGAGATGATTTAGAAAATCGTTAAGTGTATCTTTACCATGTGGCCAGACAACCAAAGTGTCATCCACATATCTAAACCAAAAGGATGGTTTTAATGTGCTCGAGGCAAGTGCTCTGGTTTCAAAGTTTTCCATGTACAAATTTGCTATAGCAGGAGATAAAGGAGAGCCCATTGCTGCTCCCTCCCTTTGTTTAAAGAATTCACCTCTCCATAAGAAGTAAGTGTTATTTAAACAATGGTCAGCGAGTTTCGGAATATCTTTTGGTAAATCTGTATTCTTTACCAGTGTATCAAGTAATTTAAGCGACTCGCTCACTGGAACCTTAGTGAATAGCGAAATCACATCAAAACTCACCAAAATATCATTAGGGTTAAGCTTAATATCTTTGATCATATTCACAAGATGTTCTGAATTTCTTATGAATGATGATGTCCTACCGATGTAGGGCTGTATTTGTTTAGTTACATATTTTGCTAATTTATATGTGGCAGAGCCAATTGTACTGACTATGGGTCGTAAAGGGATGCCGATTTTATGGATCTTTGGTAGCCCATACAGTCTAGGTGGTTTTGAAGCCCTTGGCTTAATTAGGAATTGCTCATTTTTTGGGATTAATGAATTTGCAATGATTGCAGTAGTCTTACGTTCCAGAGTATTAGTTGGATCTCGTTTAATTTTAATGTAGGTACTTTCCTCTAATAAATCTTTAATTTTATTATCATAATCGGCTCGTGACATCACTACAGTAGTGCGGCCCTTGTCCGCTGCTAGGATTTGAATATCTTTATTTAGACGAAGCTCTCTTAAGGCTTTTGCCTCGTTCGAGCTAATATTTACTTTCGGTATTTTACTATTCTCAATTATTTTGGCAACCTCGTGTCTAGTCATCTCTGCCTCATTATGTGGAAGAAGTCTTACTGCTGATTCTACCTCAGCAATTATCTCATCCACTGGAATTGTGCGTGGGGTAACGGCAAAGTTAAGGCCTTTAGAAAGGACAGAAATCATGTCAGTGGTTAAATTAGTGTTAGTCAAGTTCATTACGGTTTTGTTTTTAAATTGTTCGTTTTTAATAGGGATTTGTTTATTGTAAAGTCTAGAAAATTTGTTAATTTGGTTAGCATTTGTTAGATTAAACACATTATCAGCCGATTGTTGTGTTATAGTATCGATTATATTCCAATCATGCATGGACACACTATTGCTTATATTTAAATGTAAATGCTTTAGCGATTCAGAAATGCTGGATAATTCACTCCTGTTGTGTTGTATTCTCTCTATTAATAATAATTCGCTAGCTTTGTGTAGTATTTTGTTAGCTTTAGAAGACTTTATGTGATGTGTTATTTTAACTGCGTTTGGTATTACCTTCGAATCTCTGCACCTTTTGAGGAACGCCAATGAAGATATCAATTTCATCCGCTTAATGCGGAGCTTCTCCAATTTTCTGGTTTTAAGAAAAGTATCCTCCCCATAGAGGTTAGTCAGTTTAACACGTAGGCTTTCGCGACCAATATTGTTCATAATCAACGATTTTTGGGTTTAGATCGCGTTATTTATAAATGTGTCGTAACCCTCCACCACCCGACACGGCCAATCAGTAAAAAAAAAGTGTCACGTTGACAAAAGACAAATAGTTCACTGCTTTAGCCCACCGGTGTGTTGAAGCGTGAAACCACAACATTTACAATTTGAGTACGACGTTTCGCTGGTAATTGCATCCAGCATCATCGGGCAATTCGCCAGAATGGTGAGGCTCTGCTGTGTCTCCCGTTCTTATATAGAGCAGCAGCAGGGTGACGTCATCATTAACTCATTAACTCATCAGGTGCAAAGATTTGAGGGGGGGGGGTTATTGTAATTATATACTTGATTAGTAATAAGGCTATTGTTACGATGCGAGTTGTAGATTAGTAATCATTTGGAATGTGTTCTATTGTGATTATGCTACATTAATAATCAGTTAGTGCTTGTTTCCCTTATAAGGAATTGTAATGCATCTTATTTAATAATACGCTTCCAGGCCGCACTAAGCCTGTAGCTGTCTGAGCGATTAAAGTTATTTCTGTTTCTCTCAATCTCAATGGATTCTCTAATTAGTCTTTGCCAGTAGTAACTAGTTTTACACAACACTTCAACGTTGTCAAAATCAATTGAGTGTCCCTGTTGACAAGCATGTTCTGCCACTGCCGACAGTTGTGTTTGCGATAGTTTAATATTTCTCTGGTGTTCTTTTAGTCTTACACTAACGTTACGCCCTGTCTGTCCAATATAGCATCTGCCACATACACAATTAATCCGATATACACCTTCTGTTGATAATTTAGGTAATTCGTCTTTAGTGCACGTTACTAATTGTTGAATTTTGTGTACTGTACCAAATCTTACTGTAATGTTTTGCTTTTGCAAAACACGGGCTAATTTGTCAGTTACTCCTGAGATAAATGGTATTTTTATTGTTTTAATAATCTGATCGCTTTCAGCAGTGTTGCTTTGCGATCGTGATTTGGCATTTAGTGCTCTGTTAATTTGAGCATTATTGTAGCCATTCTGTCTTAGTGCTTCTTTAACATGTTTAATCTCTCTCACTAGACTTTCATCATCTGACACTGTTTTAGCCCGATGTATGAGCGTCTTGATTAGAGAGGATTTCTGAGCTGGGTGATGATGCGATTTCGCATTCAGATAGGCATCAGTGTGCGTTTGCTTTCTGTAAACGCTGTGTGTTATTTTACCATTTAGGCCATGCCCAAGTAAAATATCCAGGAACGGGAGTGTGTTATTCACCTCCATTTCCATGGTGAACTGAATGGCCGGGTTTTGTGCATTGAGATGATTTAGAAAATCGTTAAGTGTATCTTTACCATGTGGCCAGACAACCAAAGTGTCATCCACATATCTAAACCAAAAGGATGGTTTTAATGTGCTCGAGGCAAGTGCTCTGGTTTCAAAGTTTTCCATGTACAAATTTGCTATAGCAGGAGATAAAGGAGAGCCCATTGCTGCTCCCTCCCTTTGTTTAAAGAATTCACCTCTCCATAAGAAGTAAGTGTTATTTAAACAATGGTCAGCGAGTTTCGGAATATCTTTTGGTAAATCTGTATTCTTTACCAGTGTATCAAGTAATTTAAGCGACTCGCTCACTGGAACCTTAGTGAATAGCGAAATCACATCAAAACTCACCAAAATATCATTAGGGTTAAGCTTAATATCTTTGATCATATTCACAAGATGTTCTGAATTTCTTATGAATGATGATGTCCTACCGATGTAGGGCTGTATTTGTTTAGTTACATATTTTGCTAATTTATATGTGGCAGAGCCAATTGTACTGACTATGGGTCGTAAAGGGATGCCGATTTTATGGATCTTTGGTAGCCCATACAGTCTAGGTGGTTTTGAAGCCCTTGGCTTAATTAGGAATTGCTCATTTTTTGGGATTAATGAATTTGCAATGATTGCAGTAGTCTTACGTTCCAGAGTATTAGTTGGATCTCGTTTAATTTTAATGTAGGTACTTTCCTCTAATAAATCTTTAATTTTATTATCATAATCGGCTCGTGACATCACTACAGTAGTGCGGCCCTTGTCCGCTGCTAGGATTTGAATATCTTTATTTAGACGAAGCTCTCTTAAGGCTTTTGCCTCGTTCGAGCTAATATTTACTTTCGGTATTTTACTATTCTCAATTATTTTGGCAACCTCGTGTCTAGTCATCTCTGCCTCATTATGTGGAAGAAGTCTTACTGCTGATTCTACCTCAGCAATTATCTCATCCACTGGAATTGTGCGTGGGGTAACGGCAAAGTTAAGGCCTTTAGAAAGGACAGAAATCATGTCAGTGGTTAAATTAGTGTTAGTCAAGTTCATTACGGTTTTGTTTTTAAATTGTTCGTTTTTAATAGGGATTTGTTTATTGTAAAGTCTAGAAAATTTGTTAATTTGGTTAGCATTTGTTAGATTAAACACATTATCAGCCGATTGTTGTGTTATAGTATCGATTATATTCCAATCATGCATGGACACACTATTGCTTATATTTAAATATAAATGCTTTAGCGATTCAGAAATGCTGGATAATTCACTCCTGTTGTGTTGTATTCTCTCTATTAATAATAATTCGCTAGCTTTGTGTAGTATTTTGTTAGCTTTAGAAGACTTTATGTGATGTGTTATTTTAACTGCGTTTGGTATTACCTTCGAATCTCTGCACCTTTTGAGGAACGCCAATGAAGATATCAATTTCATCCGCTTAATGCGGAGCTTCTCCAATTTTCTGGTTTTAAGAAAAGTATCCTCCCCATAGAGGTTAGTCAGTTTAACACGTAGGCTTTCGCGACCAATATTGTTCATAATCAACGATTTTTGGGTTTAGATCGCGTTATTTATAAATGTGTCGTAACCCTCCACCACCCGACACGGCCAATCAGTAAAAAAAAAAAGTGTCACGTTGACAAAAGACAAATAGTTCACTGCTTTAGCCCACCGGTGTGTTGAAGCGTGAAACCACAACATTTACAATTTGAGTACGACGTTTCGCTGGTAATTGCATCCAGCATCATCGGGCAATTCGCCAGAATGGTGAGGCTCTGCTGTGTCTCCCGTTCTTATATAGAGCAGCAGCAGGGTGACGTCATCATTAACTCATTAACTCATCAGGTGCAAAGATTTGAGGGGGGGGGTTATTGTAATTATATACTTGATTAGTAATAAGGCTATTGTTACGATGCGAGTTGTAGATTAGTAATCATTTGGAATGTGTTCTATTGTGATTATGCTACATTAATAATCAGTTAGTGCTTGTTTCCCTTATAAGGAATTGTAATGCATCTTATTTAATAATACGCTTCCAGGCCGCACTAAGCCTGTAGCTGTCTGAGCGATTAAAGTTATTTCTGTTTCTCTCAATCTCAATGGATTCTCTAATTAGTCTTTGCCAGTAGTAACTAGTTTTACACAACACTTCAACGTTGTCAAAATCAATTGAGTGTCCCTGTTGACAAGCATGTTCTGCCACTGCCGACAGTTGTGTTTGCGATAGTTTAATATTTCTCTGGTGTTCTTTTAGTCTTACACTAACGTTACGCCCTGTCTGTCCAATATAGCATCTGCCACATACACAATTAATCCGATATACACCTTCTGTTGATAATTTAGGTAATTCGTCTTTAGTGCACGTTACTAATTGTTGAATTTTGTGTACTGTACCAAATCTTACTGTAATGTTTTGCTTTTGCAAAACACGGGCTAATTTGTCAGTTACTCCTGAGATAAATGGTATTTTTATTGTTTTAATAATCTGATCGCTTTCAGCAGTGTTGCTTTGCGATCGTGATTTGGCATTTAGTGCTCTGTTAATTTGAGCATTATTGTAGCCATTCTGTCTTAGTGCTTCTTTAACATGTTTAATCTCTCTCACTAGACTTTCATCATCTGACACTGTTTTAGCCCGATGTATGAGCGTCTTGATTAGAGAGGATTTCTGAGCTGGGTGATGATGCGATTTCGCATTCAGATAGGCATCAGTGTGCGTTTGCTTTCTGTAAACGCTGTGTGTTATTTTACCATTTAGGCCATGCCCAAGTAAAATATCCAGGAACGGGAGTGTGTTATTCACCTCCATTTCCATGGTGAACTGAATGGCCGGGTTTTGTGCATTGAGATGATTTAGAAAATCGTTAAGTGTATCTTTACCATGTGGCCAGACAACCAAAGTGTCATCCACATATCTAAACCAAAAGGATGGTTTTAATGTGCTCGAGGCAAGTGCTCTGGTTTCAAAGTTTTCCATGTACAAATTTGCTATAGCAGGAGATAAAGGAGAGCCCATTGCTGCTCCCTCCCTTTGTTTAAAGAATTCACCTCTCCATAAGAAGTAAGTGTTATTTAAACAATGGTCAGCGAGTTTCGGAATATCTTTTGGTAAATCTGTATTCTTTACCAGTGTATCAAGTAATTTAAGCGACTCGCTCACTGGAACCTTAGTGAATAGCGAAATCACATCAAAACTCACCAAAATATCATTAGGGTTAAGCTTAATATCTTTGATCATATTCACAAGATGTTCTGAATTTCTTATGAATGATGATGTCCTACCGATGTAGGGCTGTATTTGTTTAGTTACATATTTTGCTAATTTATATGTGGCAGAGCCAATTGTACTGACTATGGGTCGTAAAGGGATGCCGATTTTATGGATCTTTGGTAGCCCATACAGTCTAGGTGGTTTTGAAGCCCTTGGCTTAATTAGGAATTGCTCATTTTTTGGGATTAATGAATTTGCAATGATTGCAGTAGTCTTACGTTCCAGAGTATTAGTTGGATCTCGTTTAATTTTAATGTAGGTACTTTCCTCTAATAAATCTTTAATTTTATTATCATAATCGGCTCGTGACATCACTACAGTAGTGCGGCCCTTGTCCGCTGCTAGGATTTGAATATCTTTATTTAGACGAAGCTCTCTTAAGGCTTTTGCCTCGTTCGAGCTAATATTTACTTTCGGTATTTTACTATTCTCAATTATTTTGGCAACCTCGTGTCTAGTCATCTCTGCCTCATTATGTGGAAGAAGTCTTACTGCTGATTCTACCTCAGCAATTATCTCATCCACTGGAATTGTGCGTGGGGTAACGGCAAAGTTAAGGCCTTTAGAAAGGACAGAAATCATGTCAGTGGTTAAATTAGTGTTAGTCAAGTTCATTACGGTTTTGTTTTTAAATTGTTCGTTTTTAATAGGGATTTGTTTATTGTAAAGTCTAGAAAATTTGTTAATTTGGTTAGCATTTGTTAGATTAAACACATTATCAGCCGATTGTTGTGTTATAGTATCGATTATATTCCAATCATGCATGGACACACTATTGCTTATATTTAAATGTAAATGCTTTAGCGATTCAGAAATGCTGGATAATTCACTCCTGTTGTGTTGTATTCTCTCTATTAATAATAATTCGCTAGCTTTGTGTAGTATTTTGTTAGCTTTAGAAGACTTTATGTGATGTGTTATTTTAACTGCGTTTGGTATTACCTTCGAATCTCTGCACCTTTTGAGGAACGCCAATGAAGATATCAATTTCATCCGCTTAATGCGGAGCTTCTCCAATTTTCTGGTTTTAAGAAAAGTATCCTCCCCATAGAGGTTAGTCAGTTTAACACGTAGGCTTTCGCGACCAATATTGTTCATAATCAACGATTTTTGGGTTTAGATCGCGTTATTTATAAATGTGTCGTAACCCTCCACCACCCGACACGGCCAATCAGTAAAAAAAAAGTGTCACGTTGACAAAAGACAAATAGTTCACTGCTTTAGCCCACCGGTGTGTTGAAGCGTGAAACCACAACATTTACAATTTGAGTACGACGTTTCGCTGGTAATTGCATCCAGCATCATCGGGCAATTCGCCAGAATGGTGAGGCTCTGCTGTGTCTCCCGTTCTTATATAGAGCAGCAGCAGGGTGACGTCATCATTAACTCATTAACTCATCAGGTGCAAAGATTTGAGGGGGGGGGGTTATTGTAATTATATACTTGATTAGTAATAAGGCTATTGTTACGATGCGAGTTGTAGATTAGTAATCATTTGGAATGTGTTCTATTGTGATTATGCTACATTAATAATCAGTTAGTGCTTGTTTCCCTTATAAGGAATTGTAATGCATCTTATTTAATAATACGCTTCCAGGCCGCACTAAGCCTGTAGCTGTCTGAGCGATTAAAGTTATTTCTGTTTCTCTCAATCTCAATGGATTCTCTAATTAGTCTTTGCCAGTAGTAACTAGTTTTACACAACACTTCAACGTTGTCAAAATCAATTGAGTGTCCCTGTTGACAAGCATGTTCTGCCACTGCCGACAGTTGTGTTTGCGATAGTTTAATATTTCTCTGGTGTTCTTTTAGTCTTACACTAACGTTACGCCCTGTCTGTCCAATATAGCATCTGCCACATACACAATTAATCCGATATACACCTTCTGTTGATAATTTAGGTAATTCGTCTTTAGTGCACGTTACTAATTGTTGAATTTTGTGTACTGTACCAAATCTTACTGTAATGTTTTGCTTTTGCAAAACACGGGCTAATTTGTCAGTTACTCCTGAGATAAATGGTATTTTTATTGTTTTAATAATCTGATCGCTTTCAGCAGTGTTGCTTTGCGATCGTGATTTGGCATTTAGTGCTCTGTTAATTTGAGCATTATTGTAGCCATTCTGTCTTAGTGCTTCTTTAACATGTTTAATCTCTCTCACTAGACTTTCATCATCTGACACTGTTTTAGCCCGATGTATGAGCGTCTTGATTAGAGAGGATTTCTGAGCTGGGTGATGATGCGATTTCGCATTCAGATAGGCATCAGTGTGCGTTTGCTTTCTGTAAACGCTGTGTGTTATTTTACCATTTAGGCCATGCCCAAGTAAAATATCCAGGAACGGGAGTGTGTTATTCACCTCCATTTCCATGGTGAACTGAATGGCCGGGTTTTGTGCATTGAGATGATTTAGAAAATCGTTAAGTGTATCTTTACCATGTGGCCAGACAACCAAAGTGTCATCCACATATCTAAACCAAAAGGATGGTTTTAATGTGCTCGAGGCAAGTGCTCTGGTTTCAAAGTTTTCCATGTACAAATTTGCTATAGCAGGAGATAAAGGAGAGCCCATTGCTGCTCCCTCCCTTTGTTTAAAGAATTCACCTCTCCATAAGAAGTAAGTGTTATTTAAACAATGGTCAGCGAGTTTCGGAATATCTTTTGGTAAATCTGTATTCTTTACCAGTGTATCAAGTAATTTAAGCGACTCGCTCACTGGAACCTTAGTGAATAGCGAAATCACATCAAAACTCACCAAAATATCATTAGGGTTAAGCTTAATATCTTTGATCATATTCACAAGATGTTCTGAATTTCTTATGAATGATGATGTCCTACCGATGTAGGGCTGTATTTGTTTAGTTACATATTTTGCTAATTTATATGTGGCAGAGCCAATTGTACTGACTATGGGTCGTAAAGGGATGCCGATTTTATGGATCTTTGGTAGCCCATACAGTCTAGGTGGTTTTGAAGCCCTTGGCTTAATTAGGAATTGCTCATTTTTTGGGATTAATGAATTTGCAATGATTGCAGTAGTCTTACGTTCCAGAGTATTAGTTGGATCTCGTTTAATTTTAATGTAGGTACTTTCCTCTAATAAATCTTTAATTTTATTATCATAATCGGCTCGTGACATCACTACAGTAGTGCGGCCCTTGTCCGCTGCTAGGATTTGAATATCTTTATTTAGACGAAGCTCTCTTAAGGCTTTTGCCTCGTTCGAGCTAATATTTACTTTCGGTATTTTACTATTCTCAATTATTTTGGCAACCTCGTGTCTAGTCATCTCTGCCTCATTATGTGGAAGAAGTCTTACTGCTGATTCTACCTCAGCAATTATCTCATCCACTGGAATTGTGCGTGGGGTAACGGCAAAGTTAAGGCCTTTAGAAAGGACAGAAATCATGTCAGTGGTTAAATTAGTGTTAGTCAAGTTCATTACGGTTTTGTTTTTAAATTGTTCGTTTTTAATAGGGATTTGTTTATTGTAAAGTCTAGAAAATTTGTTAATTTGGTTAGCATTTGTTAGATTAAACACATTATCAGCCGATTGTTGTGTTATAGTATCGATTATATTCCAATCATGCATGGACACACTATTGCTTATATTTAAATGTAAATGCTTTAGCGATTCAGAAATGCTGGATAATTCACTCCTGTTGTGTTGTATTCTCTCTATTAATAATAATTCGCTAGCTTTGTGTAGTATTTTGTTAGCTTTAGAAGACTTTATGTGATGTGTTATTTTAACTGCGTTTGGTATTACCTTCGAATCTCTGCACCTTTTGAGGAACGCCAATGAAGATATCAATTTCATCCGCTTAATGCGGAGCTTCTCCAATTTTCTGGTTTTAAGAAAAGTATCCTCCCCATAGAGGTTAGTCAGTTTAACACGTAGGCTTTCGCGACCAATATTGTTCATAATCAACGATTTTTGGGTTTAGATCGCGTTATTTATAAATGTGTCGTAACCCTCCACCACCCGACACGGCCAATCAGTAAAAAAAAGTGTCACGTTGACAAAAGACAAATAGTTCACTGCTTTAGCCCACCGGTGTGTTGAAGCGTGAAACCACAACATTTACAATTTGAGTACGACGTTTCGCTGGTAATTGCATCCAGCATCATCGGGCAATTCGCCAGAATGGTGAGGCTCTGCTGTGTCTCCCGTTCTTATATAGAGCAGCAGCAGGGTGACGTCATCATTAACTCATTAACTCATCAGGTGCAAAGATTTGAGGGGGGGGGGTTATTGTAATTATATACTTGATTAGTAATAAGGCTATTGTTACGATGCGAGTTGTAGATTAGTAATCATTTGGAATGTGTTCTATTGTGATTATGCTACATTAATAATCAGTTAGTGCTTGTTTCCCTTATAAGGAATTGTAATGCATCTTATTTAATAATACGCTTCCAGGCCGCACTAAGCCTGTAGCTGTCTGAGCGATTAAAGTTATTTCTGTTTCTCTCAATCTCAATGGATTCTCTAATTAGTCTTTGCCAGTAGTAACTAGTTTTACACAACACTTCAACGTTGTCAAAATCAATTGAGTGTCCCTGTTGACAAGCATGTTCTGCCACTGCCGACAGTTGTGTTTGCGATAGTTTAATATTTCTCTGGTGTTCTTTTAGTCTTACACTAACGTTACGCCCTGTCTGTCCAATATAGCATCTGCCACATACACAATTAATCCGATATACACCTTCTGTTGATAATTTAGGTAATTCGTCTTTAGTGCACGTTACTAATTGTTGAATTTTGTGTACTGTACCAAATCTTACTGTAATGTTTTGCTTTTGCAAAACACGGGCTAATTTGTCAGTTACTCCTGAGATAAATGGTATTTTTATTGTTTTAATAATCTGATCGCTTTCAGCAGTGTTGCTTTGCGATCGTGATTTGGCATTTAGTGCTCTGTTAATTTGAGCATTATTGTAGCCATTCTGTCTTAGTGCTTCTTTAACATGTTTAATCTCTCTCACTAGACTTTCATCATCTGACACTGTTTTAGCCCGATGTATGAGCGTCTTGATTAGAGAGGATTTCTGAGCTGGGTGATGATGCGATTTCGCATTCAGATAGGCATCAGTGTGCGTTTGCTTTCTGTAAACGCTGTGTGTTATTTTACCATTTAGGCCATGCCCAAGTAAAATATCCAGGAACGGGAGTGTGTTATTCACCTCCATTTCCATGGTGAACTGAATGGCCGGGTTTTGTGCATTGAGATGATTTAGAAAATCGTTAAGTGTATCTTTACCATGTGGCCAGACAACCAAAGTGTCATCCACATATCTAAACCAAAAGGATGGTTTTAATGTGCTCGAGGCAAGTGCTCTGGTTTCAAAGTTTTCCATGTACAAATTTGCTATAGCAGGAGATAAAGGAGAGCCCATTGCTGCTCCCTCCCTTTGTTTAAAGAATTCACCTCTCCATAAGAAGTAAGTGTTATTTAAACAATGGTCAGCGAGTTTCGGAATATCTTTTGGTAAATCTGTATTCTTTACCAGTGTATCAAGTAATTTAAGCGACTCGCTCACTGGAACCTTAGTGAATAGCGAAATCACATCAAAACTCACCAAAATATCATTAGGGTTAAGCTTAATATCTTTGATCATATTCACAAGATGTTCTGAATTTCTTATGAATGATGATGTCCTACCGATGTAGGGCTGTATTTGTTTAGTTACATATTTTGCTAATTTATATGTGGCAGAGCCAATTGTACTGACTATGGGTCGTAAAGGGATGCCGATTTTATGGATCTTTGGTAGCCCATACAGTCTAGGTGGTTTTGAAGCCCTTGGCTTAATTAGGAATTGCTCATTTTTTGGGATTAATGAATTTGCAATGATTGCAGTAGTCTTACGTTCCAGAGTATTAGTTGGATCTCGTTTAATTTTAATGTAGGTACTTTCCTCTAATAAATCTTTAATTTTATTATCATAATCGGCTCGTGACATCACTACAGTAGTGCGGCCCTTGTCCGCTGCTAGGATTTGAATATCTTTATTTAGACGAAGCTCTCTTAAGGCTTTTGCCTCGTTCGAGCTAATATTTACTTTCGGTATTTTACTATTCTCAATTATTTTGGCAACCTCGTGTCTAGTCATCTCTGCCTCATTATGTGGAAGAAGTCTTACTGCTGATTCTACCTCAGCAATTATCTCATCCACTGGAATTGTGCGTGGGGTAACGGCAAAGTTAAGGCCTTTAGAAAGGACAGAAATCATGTCAGTGGTTAAATTAGTGTTAGTCAAGTTCATTACGGTTTTGTTTTTAAATTGTTCGTTTTTAATAGGGATTTGTTTATTGTAAAGTCTAGAAAATTTGTTAATTTGGTTAGCATTTGTTAGATTAAACACATTATCAGCCGATTGTTGTGTTATAGTATCGATTATATTCCAATCATGCATGGACACACTATTGCTTATATTTAAATGTAAATGCTTTAGCGATTCAGAAATGCTGGATAATTCACTCCTGTTGTGTTGTATTCTCTCTATTAATAATAATTCGCTAGCTTTGTGTAGTATTTTGTTAGCTTTAGAAGACTTTATGTGATGTGTTATTTTAACTGCGTTTGGTATTACCTTCGAATCTCTGCACCTTTTGAGGAACGCCAATGAAGATATCAATTTCATCCGCTTAATGCGGAGCTTCTCCAATTTTCTGGTTTTAAGAAAAGTATCCTCCCCATAGAGGTTAGTCAGTTTAACACGTAGGCTTTCGCGACCAATATTGTTCATAATCAACGATTTTTGGGTTTAGATCGCGTTATTTATAAATGTGTCGTAACCCTCCACCACCCGACACGGCCAATCAGTAAAAAAAGTGTCACGTTGACAAAAGACAAATAGTTCACTGCTTTAGCCCACCGGTGTGTTGAAGCGTGAAACCACAACATTTACAATTTGAGTACGACGTTTCGCTGGTAATTGCATCCAGCATCATCGGGCAATTCGCCAGAATGGTGAGGCTCTGCTGTGTCTCCCGTTCTTATATAGAGCAGCAGCAGGGTGACGTCATCATTAACTCATTAACTCATCAGGTGCAAAGATTTGAGGGGGGGGGGTTATTGTAATTATATACTTGATTAGTAATAAGGCTATTGTTACGATGCGAGTTGTAGATTAGTAATCATTTGGAATGTGTTCTATTGTGATTATGCTACATTAATAATCAGTTAGTGCTTGTTTCCCTTATAAGGAATTGTAATGCATCTTATTTAATAATACGCTTCCAGGCCGCACTAAGCCTGTAGCTGTCTGAGCGATTAAAGTTATTTCTGTTTCTCTCAATCTCAATGGATTCTCTAATTAGTCTTTGCCAGTAGTAACTAGTTTTACACAACACTTCAACGTTGTCAAAATCAATTGAGTGTCCCTGTTGACAAGCATGTTCTGCCACTGCCGACAGTTGTGTTTGCGATAGTTTAATATTTCTCTGGTGTTCTTTTAGTCTTACACTAACGTTACGCCCTGTCTGTCCAATATAGCATCTGCCACATACACAATTAATCCGATATACACCTTCTGTTGATAATTTAGGTAATTCGTCTTTAGTGCACGTTACTAATTGTTGAATTTTGTGTACTGTACCAAATCTTACTGTAATGTTTTGCTTTTGCAAAACACGGGCTAATTTGTCAGTTACTCCTGAGATAAATGGTATTTTTATTGTTTTAATAATCTGATCGCTTTCAGCAGTGTTGCTTTGCGATCGTGATTTGGCATTTAGTGCTCTGTTAATTTGAGCATTATTGTAGCCATTCTGTCTTAGTGCTTCTTTAACATGTTTAATCTCTCTCACTAGACTTTCATCATCTGACACTGTTTTAGCCCGATGTATGAGCGTCTTGATTAGAGAGGATTTCTGAGCTGGGTGATGATGCGATTTCGCATTCAGATAGGCATCAGTGTGCGTTTGCTTTCTGTAAACGCTGTGTGTTATTTTACCATTTAGGCCATGCCCAAGTAAAATATCCAGGAACGGGAGTGTGTTATTCACCTCCATTTCCATGGTGAACTGAATGGCCGGGTTTTGTGCATTGAGATGATTTAGAAAATCGTTAAGTGTATCTTTACCATGTGGCCAGACAACCAAAGTGTCATCCACATATCTAAACCAAAAGGATGGTTTTAATGTGCTCGAGGCAAGTGCTCTGGTTTCAAAGTTTTCCATGTACAAATTTGCTATAGCAGGAGATAAAGGAGAGCCCATTGCTGCTCCCTCCCTTTGTTTAAAGAATTCACCTCTCCATAAGAAGTAAGTGTTATTTAAACAATGGTCAGCGAGTTTCGGAATATCTTTTGGTAAATCTGTATTCTTTACCAGTGTATCAAGTAATTTAAGCGACTCGCTCACTGGAACCTTAGTGAATAGCGAAATCACATCAAAACTCACCAAAATATCATTAGGGTTAAGCTTAATATCTTTGATCATATTCACAAGATGTTCTGAATTTCTTATGAATGATGATGTCCTACCGATGTAGGGCTGTATTTGTTTAGTTACATATTTTGCTAATTTATATGTGGCAGAGCCAATTGTACTGACTATGGGTCGTAAAGGGATGCCGATTTTATGGATCTTTGGTAGCCCATACAGTCTAGGTGGTTTTGAAGCCCTTGGCTTAATTAGGAATTGCTCATTTTTTGGGATTAATGAATTTGCAATGATTGCAGTAGTCTTACGTTCCAGAGTATTAGTTGGATCTCGTTTAATTTTAATGTAGGTACTTTCCTCTAATAAATCTTTAATTTTATTATCATAATCGGCTCGTGACATCACTACAGTAGTGCGGCCCTTGTCCGCTGCTAGGATTTGAATATCTTTATTTAGACGAAGCTCTCTTAAGGCTTTTGCCTCGTTCGAGCTAATATTTACTTTCGGTATTTTACTATTCTCAATTATTTTGGCAACCTCGTGTCTAGTCATCTCTGCCTCATTATGTGGAAGAAGTCTTACTGCTGATTCTACCTCAGCAATTATCTCATCCACTGGAATTGTGCGTGGGGTAACGGCAAAGTTAAGGCCTTTAGAAAGGACAGAAATCATGTCAGTGGTTAAATTAGTGTTAGTCAAGTTCATTACGGTTTTGTTTTTAAATTGTTCGTTTTTAATAGGGATTTGTTTATTGTAAAGTCTAGAAAATTTGTTAATTTGGTTAGCATTTGTTAGATTAAACACATTATCAGCCGATTGTTGTGTTATAGTATCGATTATATTCCAATCATGCATGGACACACTATTGCTTATATTTAAATGTAAATGCTTTAGCGATTCAGAAATGCTGGATAATTCACTCCTGTTGTGTTGTATTCTCTCTATTAATAATAATTCGCTAGCTTTGTGTAGTATTTTGTTAGCTTTAGAAGACTTTATGTGATGTGTTATTTTAACTGCGTTTGGTATTACCTTCGAATCTCTGCACCTTTTGAGGAACGCCAATGAAGATATCAATTTCATCCGCTTAATGCGGAGCTTCTCCAATTTTCTGGTTTTAAGAAAAGTATCCTCCCCATAGAGGTTAGTCAGTTTAACACGTAGGCTTTCGCGACCAATATTGTTCATAATCAACGATTTTTGGGTTTAGATCGCGTTATTTATAAATGTGTCGTAACCCTCCACCACCCGACACGGCCAATCACCATTGTTTAAATAACACTTACTTCTTATGGAGAGGTGAATTCTTTAAACAAAGGGAGGGAGCAGCAATGGGCTCTCCTTTATCTCCTGCTATAGCAAATTTGTACATGGAAAACTTTGAAACCAGAGCACTTGCCTCGAGCACATTAAAACCATCCTTTTGGTTTAGATATGTGGATGACACTTTGGTTGTCTGGCCACATGGTAAAGATACACTTAACGATTTTCTAAATCATCTCAATGCACAAAACCCGGCCATTCAGTTCACCATGGAAATGGAGGTGAATAACACACTCCCGTTCCTGGATATTTTACTTGGGCATGGCCTAAATGGTAAAATAACACACAGCGTTTACAGAAAGCAAACGCACACTGATGCCTATCTGAATGCGAAATCGCATCATCACCCAGCTCAGAAATCCTCTCTAATCAAGACGCTCATACATCGGGCTAAAACAGTGTCAGATGATGAAAGTCTAGTGAGAGAGATTAAACATGTTAAAGAAGCACTAAGACAGAATGGCTACAATAATGCTCAAATTAACAGAGCACTAAATGCCAAATCACGATCGCAAAGCAACACTGCTGAAAGCGATCAGATTATTAAAACAATAAAAATACCATTTATCTCAGGAGTAACTGACAAATTAGCCCGTGTTTTGCAAAAGCAAAACATTACAGTAAGATTTGGTACAGTACACAAAATTCAACAATTAGTAACGTGCACTAAAGACGAATTACCTAAATTATCAACAGAAGGTGTATATCGGATTAATTGTGTATGTGGCAGATGCTATATTGGACAGACAGGGCGTAACGTTAGTGTAAGACTAAAAGAACACCAGAGAAATATTAAACTATCGCAAACACAACTGTCGGCAGTGGCAGAACATGCTTGTCAACAGGGACACTCAATTGATTTTGACAACGTTGAAGTGTTGTGTAAAACTAGTTACTACTGGCAAAGACTAATTAGAGAATCCATTGAGATTGAGAGAAACAGAAATAACTTTAATCGCTCAGACAGCTACAGGCTTAGTGCGGCCTGGAAGCGTATTATTAAATAAGATGCATTACAATTCCTTATAAGGGAAACAAGCACTAACTGATTATTAATGTAGCATAATCACAATAGAACACATTCCAAATGATTACTAATCTACAACTCGCATCGTAACAATAGCCTTATTACTAATCAAGTATATAATTACAATAACCCCCCCCCCCTCAAATCTTTGCACCTGATGAGTTAATGAGTTAATGATGACGTCACCCTGCTGCTGCTCTATATAAGAACGGGAGACACAGCAGAGCCTCACCATTCTGGCGAATTGCCCGATGATGCTGGATGCAATTACCAGCGAAACGTCGTACTCAAATTGTAAATGTTGTGGTTTCACGCTTCAACACACCGGTGGGCTAAAGCAGTGAACTATTTGTCTTTTGTCAACGTGACACTTTTTTTTACTGATTGGCCGTGTCGGGTGGTGGAGGGTTACGACACATTTATAAATAACGCGATCTAAACCCAAAAATCGTTGATTATGAACAATATTGGTCGCGAAAGCCTACGTGTTAAACTGACTAACCTCTATGGGGAGGATACTTTTCTTAAAACCAGAAAATTGGAGAAGCTCCGCATTAAGCGGATGAAATTGATATCTTCATTGGCGTTCCTCAAAAGGTGCAGAGATTCGAAGGTAATACCAAACGCAGTTAAAATAACACATCACATAAAGTCTTCTAAAGCTAACAAAATACTACACAAAGCTAGCGAATTATTATTAATAGAGAGAATACAACACAACAGGAGTGAATTATCCAGCATTTCTGAATCGCTAAAGCATTTACATTTAAATATAAGCAATAGTGTGTCCATGCATGATTGGAATATAATCGATACTATAACACAACAATCGGCTGATAATGTGTTTAATCTAACAAATGCTAACCAAATTAACAAATTTTCTAGACTTTACAATAAACAAATCCCTATTAAAAACGAACAATTTAAAAACAAAACCGTAATGAACTTGACTAACACTAATTTAACCACTGACATGATTTCTGTCCTTTCTAAAGGCCTTAACTTTGCCGTTACCCCACGCACAATTCCAGTGGATGAGATAATTGCTGAGGTAGAATCAGCAGTAAGACTTCTTCCACATAATGAGGCAGAGATGACTAGACACGAGGTTGCCAAAATAATTGAGAATAGTAAAATACCGAAAGTAAATATTAGCTCGAACGAGGCAAAAGCCTTAAGAGAGCTTCGTCTAAATAAAGATATTCAAATCCTAGCAGCGGACAAGGGCCGCACTACTGTAGTGATGTCACGAGCCGATTATGATAATAAAATTAAAGATTTATTAGAGGAAAGTACCTACATTAAAATTAAACGAGATCCAACTAATACTCTGGAACGTAAGACTACTGCAATCATTGCAAATTCATTAATCCCAAAAAATGAGCAATTCCTAATTAAGCCAAGGGCTTCAAAACCACCTAGACTGTATGGGCTACCAAAGATCCATAAAATCGGCATCCCTTTACGACCCATAGTCAGTACAATTGGCTCTGCCACATATAAATTAGCAAAATATGTAACTAAACAAATACAGCCCTACATCGGTAGGACATCATCATTCATAAGAAATTCAGAACATCTTGTGAATATGATCAAAGATATTAAGCTTAACCCTAATGATATTTTGGTGAGTTTTGATGTGATTTCGCTATTCACTAAGGTTCCAGTGAGCGAGTCGCTTAAATTACTTGATACACTGGTAAAGAATACAGATTTACCAAAAGATATTCCGAAACTCGCTGACCATTGTTTAAATAACACTTACTTCTTATGGAGAGGTGAATTCTTTAAACAAAGGGAGGGAGCAGCAATGGGCTCTCCTTTATCTCCTGCTATAGCAAATTTGTACATGGAAAACTTTGAAACCAGAGCACTTGCCTCGAGCACATTAAAACCATCCTTTTGGTTTAGATATGTGGATGACACTTTGGTTGTCTGGCCACATGGTAAAGATACACTTAACGATTTTCTAAATCATCTCAATGCACAAAACCCGGCCATTCAGTTCACCATGGAAATGGAGGTGAATAACACACTCCCGTTCCTGGATATTTTACTTGGGCATGGCCTAAATGGTAAAATAACACACAGCGTTTACAGAAAGCAAACGCACACTGATGCCTATCTGAATGCGAAATCGCATCATCACCCAGCTCAGAAATCCTCTCTAATCAAGACGCTCATACATCGGGCTAAAACAGTGTCAGATGATGAAAGTCTAGTGAGAGAGATTAAACATGTTAAAGAAGCACTAAGACAGAATGGCTACAATAATGCTCAAATTAACAGAGCACTAAATGCCAAATCACGATCGCAAAGCAACACTGCTGAAAGCGATCAGATTATTAAAACAATAAAAATACCATTTATCTCAGGAGTAACTGACAAATTAGCCCGTGTTTTGCAAAAGCAAAACATTACAGTAAGATTTGGTACAGTACACAAAATTCAACAATTAGTAACGTGCACTAAAGACGAATTACCTAAATTATCAACAGAAGGTGTATATCGGATTAATTGTGTATGTGGCAGATGCTATATTGGACAGACAGGGCGTAACGTTAGTGTAAGACTAAAAGAACACCAGAGAAATATTAAACTATCGCAAACACAACTGTCGGCAGTGGCAGAACATGCTTGTCAACAGGGACACTCAATTGATTTTGACAACGTTGAAGTGTTGTGTAAAACTAGTTACTACTGGCAAAGACTAATTAGAGAATCCATTGAGATTGAGAGAAACAGAAATAACTTTAATCGCTCAGACAGCTACAGGCTTAGTGCGGCCTGGAAGCGTATTATTAAATAAGATGCATTACAATTCCTTATAAGGGAAACAAGCACTAACTGATTATTAATGTAGCATAATCACAATAGAACACATTCCAAATGATTACTAATCTACAACTCGCATCGTAACAATAGCCTTATTACTAATCAAGTATATAATTACAATAACCCCCCCCCCTCAAATCTTTGCACCTGATGAGTTAATGAGTTAATGATGACGTCACCCTGCTGCTGCTCTATATAAGAACGGGAGACACAGCAGAGCCTCACCATTCTGGCGAATTGCCCGATGATGCTGGATGCAATTACCAGCGAAACGTCGTACTCAAATTGTAAATGTTGTGGTTTCACGCTTCAACACACCGGTGGGCTAAAGCAGTGAACTATTTGTCTTTTGTCAACGTGACACTTTTTTTACTGATTGGCCGTGTCGGGTGGTGGAGGGTTACGACACATTTATAAATAACGCGATCTAAACCCAAAAATCGTTGATTATGAACAATATTGGTCGCGAAAGCCTACGTGTTAAACGGACTGAGCATTGCCGATCACTGTTGAGTTTCGCACACAATGGTTCAAATTTTATTGAGCCTGGAAAGGGATGATTCCCGCACGCTCAGAGCCAACATGGGTGACGAATACCTGAACCGGTCCTGGGCCTCCGCTAGATCGACTCGGTTTTAAAATATGTACCTGGTAACGGTGTGAAAACATTAGCACTGGGGAGACAAAGGCGGTCGGTCGTGGCTGTTGGTGACTCATTACTTCGTGTGCCGTGCCGGCCTTCAGAGATGCTCGCTCACAGCACTTGCCCCCACGGCCTGTTAAGGCTATACGGGGTTTCTATGTCTTTGTGGTTGTTGTTGGTAGGCAACCTGCCTGCCGCCTGCTGATCAACGAGACGGCCCAAATAAAACGGTTTAATATTGCGAGAGGCGTTTTTATATTTATTTTTGTTTTATTCCTTTAAAATTATTTTTTTATTTCCTCCGTCGTTACGTCTCTAGCTCGGAGGGCTCGGCTGAGAGCGAGCGAAATGAAAACCGTTCGTCATGCGGTTCTTTGCGCAGGGTTGTTTAGAAAGGAGCGAATACATCATCATTATCGCCATCATTATCGCCATCATCATCATCGCCATCATCGCCATCATCATCATTACCATCGCCGTCATCAGTCATCATGATTTATGTGCATTGCCGTTTGTTATCATTGTTGTGTTCATCCTTACCATTGTCATTTACATTAATAATGTTAATAATGCTTTTTATTTTTATAAAGCACTTTTCACATGAAAACATGCCAAAACACTGTATGTAGTAAAAATAATAATAATAATCTTCAATCGCAAGTGTGATTAAAATCCAGTCGAAACACAGTTAATAATAATAGCAATGTCAACTACACGCACAATGAAGAGAGATTAAAGACAAACTATGATAAAAGCTAATGATATTAAATATTAAACTCATAGTAGGAGTAAAATGACGATATTTTCACCTAAAAATTTGTATTAATAAGGCACCCTTAAATAATGTATCTTGGAGCGTTCCAGAAGCAGATTACAATGACTCTTTTATATACGTTTGCCTCTGCTGGAGCTCGTGATTAGATGTAAGATCTTGTATATGTTATGGACGCTAATGCCAATATTATTAGTTTACAAAACGTGACTTCGTGACTCGTGAAATATGTACGATAAGTAATTTGTCGTGGCTATTGGTACTGGTGCGAGCATATGAATTATTTCAATTATTTCAACTTCAAACTATGCTATGATTACATACGCACATCCATTTAACTTGATTCAGGAGGGAACACGACTCAGATGGACGCCCAGCGAGGAGATGGAGTGACGAGGTCACCTCTATGGATCGTTGCAATGCAGTTCCACGTACGAGGAATGGTGATGGGTTTGGGGATGTCTTCCTCCAGCAGTGGATAAAGCACGGCTGATGATGATGATGATTGGAGCAACAACAAAAAAACCTCAAATCCCGGTCGGGGATTCACTCAGCCCATCATCCCTCCAGACGTATTAAAATAAATACCAGTTTGTGGGAAGTCAGCAGTGGTTGTTCTATGGATCAGCTGACCTCCACCATACGAATATCGGTCCTTTTATACCTGATGATGATTGCTTGTGTTGCAATAGAAACGTCTTAGTATGCTATTATTTAATGTATTATTTTATCTTTATACGTGACTTTACCGAAAGAACCAAAGAGTAATTCCTGCAGTCACGAAAGCTTCAAATTAAGATTATCGGCCCAACTTTGTAACAACGTCACATGTTCACGGAGCAGTCTGGACTCCTACGAGCAGAAGATACTCAAACAAAAAATACCTAAAACTCCACATCACCAGCCACCTGTTTCGAACGAGTTTTGGAGACTCAATGATGGCTTTTACCCGGGTAAATAAATTGAGAATAAACCCTCGTACATTTGGCGAGGAGCTTTCATTGTACGACGAGACGTGCGCATGAAACGCACGTGCAAAAGGACACATCACAAACCACCGCGGTGCACATGACCAACATTAACGCATTTTTTTCTAATTCTCAAAATTGCTTTGGAAAAAAATATATATACTTCACGATCAATATTGTCCCAAAACGATACGGACCTGGACGGACTTCGGTGTTGGTGAGCCGCTCGATAGCTTGCACATTCCCTACCCTGCAAAGCCTCGTGGCTCTCTGCCACCCGCCACTACTGCTGTTCGTCCTCGTCTCGGAGCTGGCTCAGCTTAACCGGGGGCCTCACAGGCCGAGATAATAACGCCTGAGCCGCGAGTCTGGTGAGTTTGGTGGCGACTGCTTTGGTGGTTTCTCAAAGCGTTTTGTCAAAAGACCCTCCCACGTGCCATTGAATTGACACCGCGGCGCACGAGCGGACGTGACGTTTCCGGGAAACGGCGATAAGTGAAGCGACTGGCTCCTTTTTAAAGGAGATAGCGAGCCCGCCGGAGCAACTCAATTGAGTAAATTACACACACACGCGCGCACGCGCGAAGAAAGCGTAAATTAAGCCGCAAGTCAAGCCAACACCACGACGTAACAATAGCTTAATGGCCAATCTAATTACATTACATTATTTGCTGGGCCAATTTGAAAGTGAAATAAACGCATGGATGAAATCAACCGAGGGGTGGCAAATGGAAGGAACGTGGGCAGCAGAGAAATAGCCAATCATCTAACAGCGTGCGCGGTAGCGGCTATTACGTGGCTGATTGGGCAGCCAAATGGCAGCGTTTTCGCTCGGCACTCTGGACTAAGTTGAAGGAGCCAGCGAATTGAGCTCGAATTGCCGAGCACGGCGAATCGAACTCGGTATCTGACGCAGTCCTCCGCTCCCCTCCATGCCCACCTCGACGCGGCAGACTTCTCCGTCAGACACGCTGCAGGCGCAAAAAATAAAAGTTTCGGAGCTCGACTACTACTCGGACGGACGATGAGGTTAATCATTGGGGCCACGTTGGCCAGATGCTAACCACATACCTCGCCTGGTCAGCAGTGAAGGTCGAGTGGGTTCGATCCCGACCCCTGAGTTTGTTTGTGTTCTCTCTCTCACCGTGGTCGCGTGGGTTTATTTCTCTCTTTCTCTCCGAGTCCTCTGGTCTTTTTCTCCTCCACATTAAGAATGAACATCACGCGTTTAGATAGTATTTGGCTGCTTGCGATACATTTCCACGTGATGATAAAGCCACTTCGTTGAGCTGTAGTTTGTGAGCTGTAAAGCTCAGTGGGCCTTACCGGGTAAAAAAAAAGGTTATCGTTTTTTTGAAAAGAGTTTTAAACCATCGGTTTGGCTATCGAGTGACAGAAAGTGTTGCCTTCAAATGCGTCTGAGAGAAGTCAATTGAAGGGATCTCAGAAGTAGTTTCGTGATGTCTCCTTCCGTGGGCCGTTCACCAACTCAAAGGGTAGCAGCTGCTCTGCGTAAGATCTAAAGGGACATTGTCACGATCACCACAGGCTCTGTGTTTTCTAAATTCACCCAAAAAATAGTTGAATAAAGGGGACTCCTCTACTTACGAACTAGTTAGGTTCCCGAGGTCTGTTCGTAAGTAGATTTGTTCATAAGTCCAACTTTACTGCTGTCGATTCCAAACATGTTGTACGGCATCTACACTAAACACGGGAAATGGCTATAAAACTTGTATAATCTCCTGTAGACGTAGATGCCACTGGTTCTTCATGTTCAAAGTGTTTACAATTATAAGACGAGGAGCAGGAGAGCAAATGCACGTTCGAAAATAATAAATATGTATGACTTGAATATAGAACGTTAGGAAATACGTGTTTACACTTGGACATTGGATTTCAGCTAAGATATAGTCGGGTTCTAATGTATGAGGCAGTTGTCTTCAGATGTTTTTAATTGCCTGGTTAGGAAGAGACAGAGAGAGGCGATGTTGCTCCATGAGCACGAGCGGCGTTACACGGCTGAAATAACATTTCCCCAAATTCAGAGTTAACCCTTGGACGTTAAACAGACACACGGATGCAAGGGTGGTGCTTCGGCTGTCGGCAGTTTGTTTTTTAACCCTTTAAAAAAATTGTATCGCTAAACATCTTCTTTAACTCCCACCCCCCCCAATTTTGTATACAATCGCGCTCCCGGCGTCACGCCTTTACGAGACAAAAAATACGTCCTTATCCCCACGCACAGCAGCACAAAGTCCTCCGTGTCAGGGAAGTGGATATTGTAGAATTACCTCCTGATATCCCTCCTTCTTCACGTGACCTCCGGTCCGCACGGTAATGAGCGGCACACTTCACTTCCTCACCCCGACTCGGCACACGTTTGTCGCGCATGCAGTCAAACCGATATTTTAATTTTCGCGGCTGTAAATGTCGCAATCCCCTTAAGTCGTTTTGAAAGAAACCAGATTTCGATTCGCTGGACGGCGACTTTGGGATTCTCTGCTACTCGGAGTCAGTGGCGGCTCCTGCAAAATCTCTCAGGGGGGGCAAATGTCTGGATGATTGATAAGGATAAGGTCCACCCATGCAAAGGATAAATTAACAGCTTAAGCATGTAAAGGCAACTTCACTTCTTTAATATTAATGAAAAATAAAGTGACTCTTACAATACATCTTGTTTGTTTCTATACTCAATATTAATACAATCCACTCATGTTTCTTTAATTAAAGATTCCACTAGGTGGCGACAAATAATTTTGTTGGATGAAACGTGCTTACGTATGATGACGTAAGCACGTTAGTGCGAGCCCTCCCGGAAGCCATAGAGAATGCATTGCAGCGCCCCCCGTTCGAAAAAAAACATCTATGAATGTAAGTCTATGGGACCATTCGGGGCGATTCTCAGCCGGAGGGAAATTGCCCAAAAAGAGGCGGTACTCCACAGAACGTAACATGACGCTGATTGGACTATATCCAGAGGCACAGTGACGGCTAGCGTGACTCTGTGGTTGAATGACATTGGTGGTGCGTCGCCCAATCGCCCTAATGAAGAAACCGCCCCTGCTCGGAGTGCAGCCTCGCTCTGGATCAGTGCTCTCATGACACAGCCATGCATTTGCTACCACCACCCTCCCCTCCCACTCGCCGTTTTAATTTGACGGCTGATCATCTGTCAGCTTTGCTCGGCGAGAAAGGTGGGTGGGGTGGGTATTAATACGTGCAAATTTGTATTCACATGTTGTTTTTTTCTGACTTTATGTGAACGAAAAGACGCAAAGTCGCCCGTTTTCTCATTGAAAATAGGTACATTTCCAAATATCACTGTCCTGGTCACAAAAGCAAAGTTTATGGGGAAAAATAGCAATTTTCTGTACTTTTGAGGCATAAGCAATAAGGAAATAACACTTACTAGCCAAGAACAATTTTTTTTTTTTACAGTGTCATCATTTCTCTACCGCCTGCCCTGCCCCCTCTGTGCCTCATTGCCCCGCGTCCCCCTTCCGTTCTAGCGGAGAGAGAGAGAGACAAAGAGGCAGAGATGGAAGTGGCGGCGGCTCATGACGGAGGGCCTCAGAAGTTGGTTCGGCAGCATTGCCAGCCCGAGGCTAGCGGCGTGGTATGTCACCGTTAAAATAAAACAGACCCGGACTCGTCACGACGTCGCCGGTCTCTCCCGATTTGAACTCCGGCGTTCGTGAGCACTGCCAACTCCTGGCACCCGTACCCACCGTCGTCGTCGTCCACTACTGGATGAAGTTCTCCCCCAAGGCTCGTTTGCCAACTCTCACGATAAACTACCTCCGCGCGAGCCGATTTCATCTTCGCTTCATCCCATCGGCGGATGTCCTCTCGGACGCGTTGCGGTCCTCGGCTGCCGCTCCGTTGTTACTCTTGACCACCGGTCATCATCCTTGCTGGCTGTGACGTGACGTCATTCGACTGTTGAATGACGCCACCAACCGTAATCCACACGTTTCCCTTCCCGTCTCTCAAACGCAATTTCCAAGCACGCTTTGCGTCATGCTTTTTTTTTTATCACACTTGCAATACATTTCAGGGCTTGCCAATAATTTTGCCAACAATTTTCATTGATCCTCGATCAGTGTAAAGGATATATGTTTGTTTATAAACCTAAACAAACATAGGCCTACCAACCACCATAGACATTTTAATAAAGCAGCTCTTTTTGTTCTTGTTTGCAAATTTGTGTGCTCGGTAGAATTAGCCTCGACGCAACATCGGCGTTACACTTTCCCATCTTTACTTTGCATGCGTCGTCAATAATAAGACAAATCACGTCCAAGTCGAAGCGTGTACCACGGGAATCCATTTGAATCGATGGACATTTCCGCCGTCGTTTCATAAATCCTCATCGCATCGGACTGTATCACTACGAGCCAATGATTTGTTTGTGTGAGGCAGGTTGAAAGCGAAATTCGCGTGGATCTACGAACCTCAAGTGTGACCCGATTGACCTGCTCACAGTAAAGGTAAAAGGAGCAGCCCTGACATTGTTTGATCATACTGGTGCTGGCATGCCGGTGGCTGGATTATTTGGCTGCTATACATTTCCACGTGATGATTCGCTATTTCGTTCAGCAATAATTTGTGATGGCCAGGTAGCTTCTGAAAAAGAGCTATGTAGCTGAGTGGGCCTTACCTGGTCAAATAAAAAAAGTTTTAATTGTTTAGTCTAATGGACAGATTTGGCCTACTCTTCCATGCTGCCATCGGCGTCTTTGAAGAGATATGTATGTTAAACTTCTTTGGCGCCGTACGCAGCCAACTGTGCTATTCGGAGTCGCGTGGAAATCGGAGGTGGCAGTTTCCCGCACTTTACCGCAACGTAGACAACCTACCGACTTTCGACCAACCGCGTTCACACCGCTCGACGCGGTGGGCGATTTAAGAAACTCGTGCGTCGTTGCCAATCGCAGAGCCGAAGTTGAAACTTTTTTTCTTTCTGCTGAGACGCCTCTTACCAGAAAATGTATATCCACGTTGCTCGATTTAATAAGAGCGGTAACAATGGGGGAAAAAGAGACGTGAGTTTTCTACACTAAGCAATTTAAAAATCCTGTTTTTTTTCTTTCATTTCTACTTGCACATGCAACAATAATAGGATTCTGCTGCGACGAACGAAATGTATTGTCCATGTGGAGATCCACGCGCGTATTTCATCATAGAAAGGGCTGCTCTGAAGTGGCCAAGTGGCTCAGGGCAGAGGTCGCAAACGCGTTTTGATTCCTTACCCGTACCCGGCCATACCCGTACCTTACCCGAAATGAGTGACAAACGGTTACTCACCAGTGACTCACGGTCTACCCATACCCGTACTCGGCCGCACCAGGGTCGCAAACGGCTACCCGTACCTGGCCGGGTACGGGTAGCCGGGTATCGGGTAGGGTACGGGTATCGGGTACCCGGTTGCGACCTCTGGCTCAGGGTCAGGGCACGGACGAGTGGGAGCCGTCGAGATGCCGAGTTTGAATCCGGGTTTTCTGGCCATCTGTGGTGAGACAGTTCCTCGAGAAGGGCGAGCCAGTGGCAACATTGTACAACTCTTGGGAATCGACAACGGCGTCGGCTCGAATGTGCAGTCCATACAATGAGCGTGCGGCGCTCGGCATCAGGGATGGTGGGAATGGTGAAGTTGGGTTTACGTTTATTTTGGTTAACCGGGGGTAAGAACTGGAGAGACCAAGGGACACGGATCATTTCGCAAGGGTGGCTTTTGGGGCATTTATTTGCGAGCATGGGCGAGGGGGGGGGCTGTGGGCCGCTGCCGTGTGCGTGATCCCCAATCGGTTCAGTTGCGGCGCCATTTTCGAAAGTGGCAAATTTTGGACGCTGTGAAGCCAGCTGCACAATGACGTCAGATCCGATGACGTCAGATCCGCAACGTCCACCGTCAGGCAGACGGGGCACGTAGTCGGAGCATTATGGCTGTGATATGGGCAGGATTAATCAGGGCGTGGATTCGAACCGCGAACCTCGGCCGCAGGCGGCGAGGTCGCTGCCGCTGGGCCAAGTCACCGCCCGGCATGCGTTAACAAACGCGACTGGGTACCGCACTTGAACTTCTGTTTGCTCTCTGAGAAGTGCATTTTCGGAATCTATTGCGTTCTTGAGCGTGATGGCAGCAGCAGCAAATGCGTTCACAAGGAGCTGAATGCCAATGTCGAGGTCCTGCTGCTACTGCTGCTGGCGAGAGGGCTTCAGCAGAGAGTTAGAGAGTTCGTGTCATCTTGCTGTTTAGCATCCTGCGTTAAAGGAGCGCGGATTATATCAACAAATGAGAATAAAACTAACCCTGCTTTGCAGACTTTGACGTGAAAAAAAAAATGTGGTTTTCAGATCACGTGTTTTTTTTGGTATAACTTTTATAAACCCCAGGACGCATTAACATTTCCAAGTAACAAACGACAAATGATTTGGTGTGGCAGTGGTGCGCAATTCACAAAATGTATTTACGACAGGAAACTCAACACATTCCTCAACAGCACGTTTCTCAAATTTTAAAAAACCAAGCACAATCGGTGACCTTTCGAGCAATCGCCCTTCTTCAATGAAGAGGGCTGCGTGAATTGTCAACCACGTCAAAAATCCAAACACGACAGCGCCCGCCACGTGGGCACGCGCGGCTTGCGTCGGGGAGCTGGGAAACAAACGAGTTGACGGAGGGGAAGGTATCAGTCACAAATCTCCGCACTCAGCTTCTTATATAGCCCGTCAACACTTCTGTGAATAGCTTTTTTTTACAACTTTCAAGGTCAGGAGCCGGATTAACGTGGGGGGGGGGGGGTGGCTTTATGGACTGTAGTCACTGGGGGTGGGGTCTCCGATTTTGAGTGTTCACCAAAAAATATCATATATATACGGCTTTATAGTAGCTTAAATGCAATACTATAACGCACTCTGATAAATGCTATCGTGTAAACGTCGTCATTGGAAGCCAAAGCGTCCGGCGGTGCGTTAGAAACAGTTACGGGCCGAAGATTAACGAGGGCGAGACTTTTTTTCCCCCCGATTTGATTGTGCTTTGCAAATCGCGTGCTGCACATCGCATTTAAACAACCCCGGACCTGAAATAACCTAACAAAGGTGACAACTCCGACAGGTGGAAGAGTTTGGGCAACACATCCGTTGGGTGCTGTTGCTGCTGCTGCAGCAGTAGACGGGAAGGAATTGAATAGACACCGAGGGCCCCCAAAGAGAATACAAAACATACTTTGAAAGCCCTGGGTCCACCTCTCAAATGTCATCCAGCCCTGCTCACACTCCAGTCGAGTTATGTCTCCACTCATGGACGGAGTTTAGGGGGGGAGTTTAACGCCCCTACAAAACTCGACACCTTCATCAATTTTTATTTTCAGTCATTTACAATTTACATCAATCAATATCGGCCCGCTTTTTCCGAACCGAATCGGCTCGCCGACGCAGCGACTCCACCAAGGCCTTCTTCCGTCCTGTCCCGTCCTTCGCCAGGGGCATCAACTGTGGCCCCCTCGGATCGTCGGGGCCCTCCTCGTCTGGGCATCACCGAAGCCGCCCTTCGCTGCGCGATCGCCGGCGGCCTCTGGGCCGTTTGCCCGGGGGACGTCCTTCGAGCATCTCCCCGGGCGAGTCTTTCTTTCGGCATCTTTAGCAGATGACCCACTGTGTGCACCCGCGATTCCTAATGTGAGGGACAGAGCGAACCCCTGGCCTCACCCCCCACAAATATAGAAGTCAAACTCGGCCTATGTCTCCGCTGTGCGCCCCACCGCTCGTTCCTAACTGGCAAAAACGCAGACCGCGGTGAGCGCGGTGGCGCTGGTTCTAATCTTGGTGGCAGACAACAAAAGCACACGTTCAGGAGCTCGATGCCAAAGTCGATGTCCTGACTGCTGGCCACGATGAGAAGACTCCCGGAGGGGGGGGGGGGGGGTAGAGAGAGAGAGGGGGTAGAGAGAGAGGGGGTAGAGAGAGGGGGTCGGTAGAGAGAGGGGGGGGTAGAGAGAGAGGGGGTAGAGAGAGAGGGGGGGGGTAGAGAGAGAGGGGGGGGGATAGAGAGAGAGGGTCGGTAGAGAGAGGGGGGTAGAGAGAGGGGGGGGGGTACAGTGAGGGGGGGGGGGTAGAGAGAGAGGGGGGGATAGAGAGAGAGGGTCGGTAGAGAGAGGGGGGGTAGAGAGAGAGGGGGGGGGGTAGAGAGAGGGGGGTTAGAGAGAGAGGGGGGGGGTAGAGAGGGGGGGGGGGTAGAAAGACAGGGGGGGATAGAGAGAGAGGGTCGGTAGAGAGAGGGGGGGTAGAGAGAGGGGGGGGGTAGAGTGAGGGGGGGGTTAGGGAGAGAGAGAGGGGGGGTAGAGAGAGAGAGGGGGGTAGAGAGGGGGGGTAGAGAAAGAGGGAAGGGGTAAGAAGGAGGAGAGCAGAGCGTGAAATCTTTTGTGAAATATTTCATTTAAAAAAAGGGGGGGGGGGTTACATAAAGCAAATCATTGAAAAAATACCCGAAATGATGAACGAAGCAAAGTGCCGACTACACCGAGCATCTTCTTGTTTCCTCTGATCGTAAAAAAGAGAGGGAGAGAGCGTGTCGTTTTTTTTCACGATCAGAGGAAACAAGAAGATGCTGGGTGTAGTCGGCACTTTGCTTCGTTCTTCAATTAGTTTTTTTTTTAATGCTTTGCTTTATTTAAACCCTTTTAAATGGAAGATTCAACGAAAGATTTCGAAAGCGCAGACTCAGGTGGTTTAATTTACGGTCCATGATCTGGGTTGGGTCGCCGCAATCAACACTGTGGCTTATACTCCTTGGTTCTTTCGGTAAAGTCACTACGTCACCACGTGATTTTACCGAATGAACCAAGGAGTATGGATCCCTGCAGTCACGAAAGCTTCAAATCAACACTGTGGCTTGTCTTTAATGCCTCTCCATGCGTCTCTACGTTTCTCTATTGCTCTCTGTGAGTCTCTGAGTGTGTGTCACTATGTGTCTCAATGTAAGCTCTGTGTCTCTCTGTGTATCGTTATGTTTCTCGACGTATCTCTATGTAGCTCTGTGTGTCTCTGTGTATCTCTACGTGTCTGCATGTATCTCTGTGCGTGTCTATGAGTCTCTGTGTGTCTCTATGGGTTTACGATGTGGGTCCGTAGCTTGGGTTACGTGGCCGCGATCGCACGACTGTGGTTTGTCGTTAATTTTTCATGGAAAAACTTAATGGGAAAGGGTGGCCTTGTCCCTGTTGCTCCACGTGCTACGCGATTTCACGTCACTTTCAACACAACTCATGCCGTATGTATGTTGTACGTATGTTCAACGTCTTTCGTAACGTACGTAGCCAACCCTGGTAATCGGAGGTGCGGGATTAGAATCGCATCAGAATTATTAGACTCACACTCTGCCCGTAATTTGAATCGCAATGTGCTCGAAAGTACGTACGTATGTGGAACTTCTTTTGCACCGTACGTAGCCAACCGTGCCAAATCGGAGGTGCCGTCCCCAAGGCGAATTGACGTCGCTAACTCGAATGCAAATAGGAGCAGTGGTGCAGGACGGACATCCGCGATGCCGCGGTGTGGAGGTGGAGCGCGTGGCACCCAGCTGCAGTGGCAGTGGTGTGCCCATCGCTAGCCCGACGCAGACACTATCATTGGGGGCACCACGTGACTTCAAACATGATACGACGAAGAAACTACCGAGCTTAATTATATCGCAGTTGTGTGAATTAAAAAAAGGGTAATTTATTTTAGGTTTTCTTAGAATGTTATCAGGAACTCACTTAGATTTGGTGTGTTCCGATATATATATATATTTTTTTTCATGAACCCGGAGCTCCTCTTGAGCCCTGAGCTCGTGGGCCCTCAACCTGTGCTTATCTTGCTAAGGCACAGATGCTACCATTGTGAGTGTGTATGTTGAACTTCTTTCGCACCGTGCTAATTGGAGGTGCTTGGGAAGGACAATATGGGAGGTGGTGGGACTATATCCGCAAAGGCAATTCATGAGGTTGCTGTCCTGCCCATGGAGGCAGTACGGCAATTTTTGACGCAGGCGGTGCCACAGGGAATAGGCGGGGGGGGGGGGGATATACCCCCGCCGCCCACAACCCAGAAAAACTTGTAAACTGGGGGGGGGGGGGGGGGTCAAGGTTTTGGATAAGGATCCCTGTGGATGTTGAATCCATTTGGCGAATGTAATAAAACACATGTATTATTCTCGACAAATGCTTTTCCCTGTTAAAATAAGAGCTATTGTACATTCAAAATGTAATGCATTATATATTGGGGCCTACTTAAAAGTTAGAGCCTCCATCGCTCGGCGGAGCGAATAGATGCTTACGTTGGATTCGGCGTTGAAGAAGTGATGGCCCCTGCAATTTGGGGATGGCTGCTGCTGCTGCGTTTGGCAGCGGCGCACAAACGCAGACAACAATGCAACCCGACGCGTCCCTCAATAGCACTGTGGCTTCACAAAAGGAACATGTAAGATTATCGGCACATTTTTTTTGCCTTGCAAGAAACAGATTCGGCAACACGCTGCCTCGCGTAAGGCAGACGACGCAAGGCTTCTGTGGGCAATCGCGTGGCATGGGTAGGGGGCACGGGGGGGGGGGGGTGGTAAAGGGGGGCACGGCGGGGGGGGGGGTAGAAGAATGGAGAGTGGAGACTTCATCTCGGGGTGGCTGAGTCGAAAGCAACAAAATATGGAAGGCCCTTGCCACCATACCAGGTCTTTGTCTTTGGTGTTCTCTCCTCGTAGATGTTAAGCATCCTCCAGGGTTGTTAACGCGAAACCGGTCACCCAGTAACCGTTTTGAGAATCGGTTAGCGGGTTCCGAAAGCCAGGAACCGGTAACCGTTTCCAGCGGAAATTGTATGTCGGAAGAGCTGGGCGTAACCCACACTTTACCCCACCACGCGCAACCTGCTGATTTGCTGACTGGCGTTGCCCGTTTCGGCATCTTTGGTCGACAGAGGCAGTGGGTGGGGATTTCATCGTCGTGACAACCGCCGGGAGATGGAATCGAACCTGCAGCCTCTGGATTGCAAGTCCAGCGAGCTTGCTAGACGTTTCACCCTGCTGCGCTAGCTCCCTTCGTGTCATCGCGGATTTTTTTTATTTTATTTTTTTGCGAGATAATTCCATACGAGCAGAAAACCCGTTCACCGTCGTTTTTTTTCTTCCATAATGATGATGACGATGATAACATTTCACTCAACTCTCGAGAAGAGAGACCGACAACTGAGCACCGAGGGGCGGCGAAAACTGTCCCGGCGCGAGAGGAAATCGACACCACGACGTTTACCGGAAAACAAAGAAACTTTACGGAAAAATTAACAAAAAAATCCGCTTTGTTTTTGTGCGAAAACTTATCGCGCAAAGGCAGAGCATAGCTGCGGGAGGCCTACTTTTCGCCACGGTTATAATCGCCGAGGAAATGGGCGAGCGATAATGGCATTAGTGCGGTATACGTATTTATTTTTAAAAAATATTTGAATTGGCGACATTACCGCCACCGCGGTCCTGACGACCAGGGGCGAACGTGACATTTTAATTTGGCACTAAACCACCTTGCGCATGGAGCCACATCGAGGGCTCTCCCCAGGGTAATGAGCTGCTACATCCGATATGGGAAGAAGCCTCTCGTCGAGTTTAAATCATACCCAGCGATCACTGGGAGCCCGCATCTAATCTGCCCGGGCGTTTCCCGTCTTTGCACAGCTAACAAAGCACACGCGTCGGCCAAACAAAAACATATCCCAAAAAGTTGCACGATCACCTTTCGAATAACTCAATCGGGATGACACGCTGTAGGAACGCGGCGCGCCCTCATACTGCAAAACACTTGGCAGGACCCGCTTGCAAAGGAGTCCTGGGATTTGGTGGGGAATCTCGCTTGGTTAAACTGGCGGAGTAGAAATAATAATAACGAAGTAGATTCGAAGCTTTCGTGACTGCAAGGATTCATATTTTTAGGTTTTTTCGGTAAAGTCACACGTAGGTAAAACATTACAATTAATAAAAGTAAAATAAAAAATAAAATAAAAATCACGACGTTTCGGAGGCAACACAAGCTTCCGTCTTCAGGTGGAACCGTCACAGCCAAAACCTAAGAATAATAATGAAGTAATAAAGAGAAAAGGCCAATGCAGATGAGCATCACGAAACAAATATCGCCAATCAGAGCGAGTTCCTGGGGGCAGCCACTGTCGGTGTCGTGGTAAGAGGATGGAGGAGGGGGGGGCAGCTACGGTGGGTGTGGAAGATTCTGGAAGACTTTGCAGTTTTTTTCCTGGATTTTTCTGTTTGCGCATAGTCACATCGTCACTTTGAGATGTTTTCTTGTTCATGTTTTTGTTTTTTGTTTGTTGCGGTTGCACCCGATTCAAGAGTCGAATGGCTCACAGGGCTATGCCTAATAAATTAAACTGAAACTGGGTCGTATGTGGCGCGGCAGCCCCACGTGGCCGAGGGACACCCACTTCACGTCCCTCTTGTGCGCCACTGGTCAACACACCCACACATTCACGCAGCTCTCTCATACACACACAGCACACAGAGATTCCCCGAGTCGCCTACAATGGCCGTTGGAGTAAGTGTGGTTAGCGAGCACCTATTAAGGTAAGCACAGCACACGAGCGGGTGGTGTGGCTAGAACTTTGCCAGGCTGCCTTTGTCTTCCCAGTGCTGATGTTTACAGACACTGTGCCAGGCACTCATTTAAGGTTGATTTGACCTCGGGATCAAGCGGGTTTGGTTCAGACATGTTCGTTACTGATGTTGGCTGTGAGCGGGAATCGAATTCAGGTTGATGGGTTCGTAGTGCAGTGCGCTAACTACTGTGCCACCGCTCCCACAGCCAACACACATACACACAGAGTCGTCGCAAATGTTTTGCAGTATATGCGACGACACATGAGGAAATGTGACCATTTGACGATCATCGCAATATTATAACTCGGTAAGATCCCACAATTCGCTAAGATCATTAAAAAAATGTTCATCTGTTCTATGTACTGTGCTATATCTACTTCCAGCACAATTAACTTTATTTCGAAGTTATTCAGCTGCAATTCACTCGAAACACACGCCTGCTATGGGGTCTTACGAATAATTGCGATTGATAGTAACGCGTGTAATGCATACGCTGTCATTTTCTTGGTTCTTTCGGTAAAGTCACGTAGAAGGGAAATAATTAAATAATATAAATATAACAATACAATTCTCACGACGATTGCAACACAAGCAATCATTATCGGGTGTGAAAACCACGGCAAGACGATGGTGATTGCTTGTGTTGCAATCGAAACGTCGTGAGAATTTTATTGTTATATTTTTAACACATTCCTGCGGAGGGAGCTGGTAGGAACGTTGGGCTGCTCGGTCAATGGCCAGGGTCAACGGCGGCGTGGTGTATTTGACAAATATGGCCGACTGTGAGGGCGGGCACAAGCCGGCGTGAGTAGGTTAAACGTTGAGTTTTATAAGGGCACCACGGGGTGACCAACCCCTCCCCACCCAGCCCCACCCCTCCCACACAGTCCCACCTAGTCCCACCCGCCCCACCCAGCCCCTCCCCACCCTCCCCACCCAGCCCCTCCCCACCTCCCCTCCCCACCCAGCCCCACCCAGCCCCTCCCCACCCTCCCCACCCAGCCCCCCCTCCCCACCTAGCCCCCCCTACCCTCCCCACCCAGCCCCTCCCTCCCCACCCAGCTCCTCCCTGCACGACGGACGGACACAATAATCCCCTGTGGGCTGGTGTAACCAGGAGGTTCCTACCAGTATTATTTTATTATTTCCCTTCTACGTGACTTTACTGAAAGAACCAAGAATATGAATCCCTGCAGTCACGAAAGCTTTAAATCGAAATGCAGACGCTGCCAGTTGCACAAAAAACATTGAAAATGAACTCCGGAGAGGATGACATCCTCAAATCACCTTGCCGTAAATGACACTGGAAAACGTTTTGCAGAGCGATTATTTTAACGGGTAAATAGTTCATTCAATTACAAAACATAAACTATCGAGTTTGTTATTTCGTAGAATTTTATCCAATGAAAAAGTACTAATGCGTAGCAATAATGGCGCTCGTACGATAGTCTCTGTATTGAAGAACAACGCCATCAATGTGGAACTTGCATCGTACGATCCGGTAGAAGTTCCCCTTATCCGCGGCCCTATCATCCGCGACCCTCATTATCCGCGATACGCATCACCCGCATGCGCAATAAGAGGCGATCCTCTGTACGTGGCGGTATTGCCAATATCGTGGCAACCATCCTGACCACCGAAGGTCAGCTGCGTTACGACTGTCAATTATTTTATCCTGCATTTGCAAGATTGGAATAAAGCTTTGAAGCTGCCCCACCGCAGCCCAAAAAAAAAGTAGAATCGTCTCCAATCTGAGTACGCCTTTGAGAACACTGAAATGAAGTTGGCAGGCTCGCGGAATGGGAAAACCTCATTAGGAGCGGCACTTGTAACGCCTTTTCGTCGGCGGACGCTATTGCGGTGGCACAAACACGCTGGCGCAGGTAGGTTTGAGCGTGAGAACGATACGTGGTGGTGGTAGGGGTGGTGGGGGTGATGGGGGGTGGGGGCAAAAACTGCGCGGAGAATAGTTGCATGAAATTAAAGGCCCCGCTCCCGAGTGTAATGGTTCATGTCAGGGCAGAATGAGAATGTTACATATGCTACGAACAGCACAGTACATTGCCTCGCTCCACATCATTTGCTCGTTCACAAATTGTGGCCAGACCAACATTGTGTTTTTGTCAGTATGGTTTTTTTTTGGTGGGAGGTGGGGAGGCGGGGTGCGGGCGGGGTTGCTAAGTGGCAGGGCTAGTGCTAACACTTGTGGCCTCAAAGCAAGAAGGTCCTGGGTTCTATTCTCGATTTTGGGCTCCTTTCTTTGTGTGGAGGTTTCTATGCCTCCGCCCCCTCCACCACCCCCTCCCCTGTTCTGCATGAGCTTCTTCCGGGTTCACTGGCTTCCTGCCATCAATCGGTGTTGGCCAAACATTCCAATGCAGGACCCTCCCTGAAAAGAGTCATTTGATTCAGTGAGGCTTTCCTGAGTAAATAAAAAAAACAAATATGACACGGAGAGAGTCGAGTCCAATATTTTTCTTTGATCGCAGTTTTGCTGAGTACAAGGGGCCCGGAGCGCCCCCCCCCCCTTCCCTCCCAAAAATAAATCAAGCTGCCAGCAACGAACATAAACTCTTGAAGGTAATTTGAGCGAGGTTACAATAACGTGGGAGGTTCGAGGATGGGAGGGAATCCCAAAAAGTGGAGCAGTGCGGTTGGTTGAACACGGTTTCTCATGGACGTGACACAGGTGGTGAAACTGCCAACGTCCTCTATAAATAAAAGTAAAAGGACTCCTCTACTTACGAACTAGTTAAGCTCTATGTTCGTAAGTCGATTTGTTCATAAGTCCAACTTTACTGCTGTCGATTCCAAACACGTTGTACACTAAACACGATAAATTTTGGTTCTTCAAGTTCTGCAGATGTAGATGCCACTGGTTCTTTATGTTCTGTAGATGTAGACGCCACTGGTTTTTCATGTTCTGCAGATGTAGACGCCACTGGTTCTTTATGTTCTGCAGATGTAGATGCCACTGGTTCTTCACGTTCTGCAGATGTAGATGCCGCTGGTTCTTCACATTCTGTAGATGTAGATGCCACCACCACCATCTATTGCGCGGCGGTTGAACTTACGACTCTCGGTTTGAACAGGCAACTGGACATATGGACAGGTTTGTTCGTATCTCTGAAAGTTCGTAAGTCAAATGTTCGTAAGTAGAGATGTCCCCGTATTATGAGCCAATTAATGAGTGTTTACATGTGGAAAGTAAACTCACAGGTGAAAGGGAGAAACACCCTATCCCCGTACAACAGATAGAACGCTTGGAATCCATTTTATTTCTGCACTGCCTTCTTCAACCGAGCCAGGGGTACAGCTCCTCCTTGACGCTCACATGAAGGGAGTTTGACAACATCCGTGCGGTGATCCACCAACCTCTCGCTGCCGCCACCACAGCACAGGAATACAGGCAGGAGCCATGTGCGGATCGCCGGAGGCGCAAGTCTTTTCACCCCTAATCTCCACCATTATAATCATCATCGTCATCACCACCACCACCACCATTAGTTTGCATTCGTAATGCACTTCACACATGATCTAATCAAACTTGGCCCAAAGCACAAACATGGCCCACACCTCCGCACCCCACTGGCTCGCGATGAAAAGCATCGTCTACGCGACACATCATGAGGTCGCGCTCATTACACAAAAAAAGTGCTTGCCACAAATGAACCACGACACTTGGTGATCTCGTCAAGAAGCATAAACCATCACGCGAACTCCGGTTATCCTCGCAGCAGCGGCTTTTGGCTAAGCATCGGACAAAGACGGTGGTCACTGCAGCGTGCTTTCAGATGCGCTTACGCGGCCGTCTGGAACACTCTTCCTTCCGATACCAGGAAGCCACTGGAGCTACGCACTTTGAAATTTTAATGGAAAACTAATTTCTTTAGAACTGCTATTTTTGTCTTTAGTTTGTTGTCCTTCCCCCGCACATCCGATACGCACGGTTGGCTACGTGTGGTGAGAAAGAAGCTCAACGTACGTGCAACGTTTGCAACGACCCGCGCATGACCATGAAGAGCTCGCACCAATCCCACCGCGGCCGCGCTGCCGCTCCCAGCCGATCTTACAAAAATTACCACAAGTGGCCGATGCGGTGATGGACCGACGATGAAAATATCCAATTTGGGCGTTTTTTCTGACTCGGAGGAACATTGGAGGCTGGAAGTACATTTTGTTGTTGCCGGGAAGATGAAATAAAATGTCCTGCTGTTTTCGCTGTCCGCCGTAAGCCTGATACATGCATATTGGGCTCAACATCTTATAAATCTAAAACCAGCTTAAGCCGCCCGTACACCACGTGACTTGTGCGTGTGGCCACTCTCACTCTGAAACCCTCCCCTTCTATTTTCCCCCTCTCTTCCCTCTCATCATCATCATCAGCCTCTCATTATCCCAAACATCTTTGACCCATAATTCCTTCTTCCCCTCCCTCCCCTTCCTACCCAGCGCTTCTGCTCTCTCCCTGCTGCTCATCTTGAGCCGTGCCCTACGCTTCGCCATTTCTGGGGTCTTCCGCCCAGATTCCTCTTCCATTTCCCACCTTGCCCTCCCTCCTCCACCACCACCACCACCCTTCGTCTGCTTCCCTTTTGCGGAACTGACTTTGCTCCGCTTCCTGTGGTGCGCAATGGGTGCAACGTTTCATCGTAGCCAAATCAACATCAGTGACATATTACTTTGGCAGTGCACGGTGAAATGGTGTGTCGACGTTTTGTTACACCCCGACGGAATGACCGACAGCGGTCAAGGATTACAAGGGGAGTAGCAGCCAGGGAATGGGACGAGTTCGGTGGAGGGGGTGGGGTGAACGACGACGTCCCCGGAGGAGATGGAGCAATTAAATAACTTGGTGTGCGGCTGCCGGGTGGATTGTTCCATTGCATGATCGTCAGGGGTGGCGGCGGCGACTTTGGGAGGCCTTCATCCAGCAGTGGATTGAACATGGCTGATGATTATGAAATTAAAATACTTGGATGGGTGGCCGATTGGTCAATGACCCAGACTCTCTAATCCGTGGGGACAATGCTGGGTTCAAGTCCAAAGTCTGCCAACCGTTTGTTGATTTTGTGGAGCAGTGGTGCAGCCGTTCGTGCCACTGCGCGCGTAACCGAACAACGCGAATCTGATTCTCAGCGACGGCTAAAACATCAGTGGACAACGGTGGCATCCGCAACTGGTCCTGGGGCCACCCCTTACCATCAACTTGCTCTTAAACAATATCCATTGCAATAATTTAAGACGCCTTAGCCAATCCATTGCTAATCGAAGGCCTTCCCACGTTGTGTTGAACACGAGGATTGATTTGCCATACTTCACCATGCTGGTCAGTGTTGTGAGTTGGTGGAATAAAGAGGAGGGGGGGGGGGCGGTGGGTTGCCAGGACCGGTTCACATATCGCTCGCCACTGATGTTAACCGTGGCGGGAAATCGAGCTCGTAGACCACCGTGCCACTGCTGTGCTCACAATATATACTGCCTTGTATACACGCTGTATATTAATACTCGCATCGCACAATCATATACACGTTTACTTACGCACACAGACACGCACACACACCAGATACATTGAGATCTCACATGGACGATATCATTTTTACACGACTCCATACAATTTTTAATATAACACATGAATAAAACATTTCACTTCCATATGGCCGTGGTTGTGGAGTCAGGTTTAAGAGCCCCACGATGGATCTAATGGGATGAAAGGAGCAGGTGGAGTACCCGTTACATGGGATGGCTAGCGGGAGATCTGCCAGACTCATTGGATGGTCAGCTAGCTGGATAATGAAGTGGTGAGCTTCCTAACTCACAGGATTGGTGAGTTACTTGAATTATGAAGTGGTGAGCTACCTGGCTTAGAGGGTGGTGAGCTGCCTAGCTCACATCATGGTGAGCTACCTGGCTTACGAGGTAGTGAGTTAGCTCGTCTGAGGAGTGTGAGTTACCCAGCTAACGCAGGAGTGAAAATGATATCAAAGGATCGTTTTCAGATGGACATATTGAAATATTTGTATGCTTCGTCTTCTGTCAACGGCATCCATCCCATTTATTTATCATTTTATATCTACGTTTATTTATGTAAATATCCCCAGCCGTCGCTCGGGATATTTAAAGGTGGCCCATCTACGGAGGGGAATTTAAATCACGGAGAGCGGCGGAAGAGATAAGAGACAGAGGTCAAAATGTTTTGAGAATGGGGCATTACGAGTAATGTGCTCTTGGAACCCGCGCTTATCACGTTACGCTATTCAACATGCTCACCTCTCACCGTCAATGCCCACATTCGTATTTCATTGCCGCTGTGGATAATGACTGAGGTTTTGGATGTGTGCCCGGGTGGGAAGAGTCAGCACGGGGCGGCGGGACCTGAGTTGCGAGAAGATGAGTTCGAATCTTGGCCACCGGGGTTGAACTCACCTTAGTAGCTCTCCTACGTGCTTTTCGGGGCCGAAACGCGTGTTGTTCGCTCACCGATGTCCGACGTTTTCGTTCCACGTACCGGGGTTTTTTTTCGGGAAATGGAATTAATACGGCACGACCGTGAAACCATATGCCGCAGCAGCATTTTTATTGAGTGGCTAACGTGAGCACCACCTGCATAAATTCGTAAATGGAAGGCAAAATGTAGCATTGTAGTTATTGTCAACGGTGAGCCGAGGTGTTTTTAAATCCTTTATATTAAGTTCACTTGCTTGCTTGCTTGCTTACGACCGTGCAAATCTTTCGGTCGTTTTTTAACCCACTCCCCGTGATCCAATCGAGCTGACATTTTGCACACAGACTCGTTGTGCGTGACAATTAATGTTCGTGAAATTTTTTTCCAAAATTTTACACTTTTTAGGACAAAAATATTATATTTAATTACCAATTGCTTAATGGTGCAATGCAATCATTTGACCTATAGGTGGCAGCCATCTCAAGCCAGAGGACGAGAGGACTCTAGCCGCCACGCATATAAAGGATTTATAGTGAAAAACTTTGTTTTTACGGGTTAATTTTTTCTATTTTTTCCTCGCACGTGCTCGTAACATAACCGAGGCTTATCAACGTCAACAATTCCGCAAAGTCTGATTTACGGTGTCGTCGGCAATTTGGCCGATTGTGTGTTGGGGCGGACGCAAGCCAGAGGGCGAATGTTTTATGAGAGAATTGCCGTGGCATTTTTTTTTACTTTCCGGTAAAGCCATACCTTTCAGAACAATCAACATTTATTACGGGAGAGTTTAAAATTTAAGCCTTGGGGGGAAGGGGGGGGGACAACAGATAGAAATTCAATTGAGAAAACTCATCTTGCTTAAACATCATTATAGTTTATAAGAAAAGATATAATGCGTTGGGCGGCACAATAAGTTGCTCCTGTATTTATATCCCCCCCTCCCCTCTCATCGCCCTCCCTTTTTGCCTTTTGTTTTACTTTGAAGGCGAGATAACGGAGCAGCAGCACCTCAGGGCGATCGAGGAGACTGCAATCGCGACGACGGATAAAACTAAATAAAAAAAAATTCATAACAGACCCTTCATCCGGAGGCTACCCAGACGTATGACGTAAACGGTGCCTTCAAATTTACGCAGCTTTCCCCACGCCGGGCAAACTGGAAACGACGGGAAAAAATACAACAGGAGAAAAATTGTTTTCATAACAGTAATCAAGTGAAGGATACTTGCTGGGCTAAGATTCTCCCCCACTCTGTCTTTGTGCTGTTTCTCTGCCTGTGTGTTACAGCCCACACACACACACAGAGACGCGCGTGCACACGCACCACGCACCACCCCAACAGCCACCGCAATGCGAATGAAACTAAGGTCTTCCTTAAGAATCTGGATGGCCCAAGGTTGGCGTTGATTCTATGCAGTGGCACGCAGCTAGCGCTGCTTTCTGACACTGATGCATCATTCTAAAAATGATTTTCAATGTATCAGCCAGATGTGACCGTCTGTTCTCTCCTCCCTCACTCACGCCAGCCAGCAAAACATTTATTGTAATAAACTTTGTGCAGAATGAAGGGGGGGGGGGGGGGGAGAAGCGGTGGCACAGTGCTTCGTAAGGCTGCATGCACTACGTGCCAGGCGACCCGAGTAAAAATAAACTAATATTAAACTATGTTTAATTCACCAAAGGTAAGGCCCACTGAGCAATATAGCTCTTTTTCAGAAGCGACCTGGCTATCACAAATGATAGCTCAACGAAGTGGCTTATCATCATGTGGACATGTATCGCAGCCAAATACTCTAAACGCGTGATATTGATTCTAAATGTGGAGGTAAAAACCGGAGCACCCGGAGGAAATTCCACGCGACTACGGGGAGAACATGCAAACTCTAAATATACAGGCGTCGCGGTTCAGATCGAATCCACGACCTCCTGTAAACCAGGTGAGGTAGTTAACATCTCGCCACCGTGGCGCCGAGTTCGAGTCCGGGCCACGGCTGACATCAGTGGTGAGTGAACCCTGACCCGATACCCAGCCCTCTTTCCACTTCAGCAACCTGCACCGACCAGCGTTGTGAATTACAGTCAAACAATCTCCCCACAAATGACGAATCGTGATAAGGCCTTTATCCAGCTTTGGGTTTGATAAAGGGCAGCAATTAGTATCGATATATTATGTAAAACTACTGTACGTCGAATTTGGCCGAACAGTCTTCTGACAATTGGGTTGTGCTAATCTTAATTGTTCTAAATCACGGGTGGAAATTCCAAGTGCCCATGACAGCGTGTTTTGTCTCCTGAGAAGAACTGCTGATTAGCTTGCTGCACACAGTATCGCAGCTCACCAGGTATGTCGCAGTAAACATGCAACGTTGGGCAAAGTGGTTTGAACCCCTAGACCAACGTTCCATGTGTAAGTACAGTACGGGGCCTAGTGGCCGTAAATACTAATTGAAGCGACAGGGACAGGCAGGGTCAAATGAGGCGAGAGAGAGAGTTCGGGGAAAGGGGCGTTGCTTAGTCGAGGGGCGTGGCTGAGCCGGAGGCGGAGAGTAAAGGCAGCGCGGAGCGGGGCTCGGGGCTGCCGTGGGGATTCGAAGTTGGACCTTCGTTGCTGTCGTCATCTTGGAGTGGATCGTCCTCACCTTCTGGGAGCTGGTCACCTTATCGTCTTGGAAGACTAGGGGGAGATTATATATCATCGCTATAGCTGCTACTCCATCGGCTCCTATATAGTCAGCCAGCTGTATAGGTGAACGTCGTGTCGCATCTTCTTGGTTCTTTCGGTAAAGTCACGTAGAAGGGAAGTAATAACATAATAAAAATAAAACATAATAAAATAAAATATACCCACTGTACATAGCCAACTCGCGTCTACCCGTTAACATGCCATCGAGTCGGGCGGACCGTAATAGACAATAATATGTACATACTTGAACAAGACAGTGTCTCTGAGTGCTACATTACACATATTTACTGCGATGCTATGTTTGTAAATACAGAAGTTTACCTCGTAATATTAAGCTCATGGTCCACCTTAAACCACATGCGCACAAATCATGGCAGATGCGGATATCTGATGCACAAATGTGACTGTGGTCATCCAGAATCGAATCAAAACTTTCTGAGGCAAACTGGAATGTTGCTTTACTTCATCAAGTTACATTTTCCACAAACATCTCAAACCGCCCTCACTTGCATCTCCATTTCCTATTTTTGATCCCGGTTACTCTTCAATGACAGCTCTAGGTTTGCATACGTTCATGTAGATTTCAACCTTGATGATGGCTCAGTACTCGGACATCATAACCACCACCCAGCTACCTCGGATGTTTTAAAAAAAAATTATTCCAAAAACCTAAATCCCCCAGAAATGCGAGGACAGTGCGTGAGGTGATTGCACATTTAGCTAAAGCCTTGTTGAAGGCAGCATGAGACTTTGATAGAGGTGACAAGGTGGTGGATCACACGAATGTTGTTAAACTCCCTTCCCGTGTGCAATGAGGTGCCATACTCTGGCTTTTTAGGAGATAATATAGCAAGTGTGGAATCTATCTGTTCCGTCTGTATGGGGATAGAGTGCTGTCCCCTCGCATGCGTGGGGTTTCTATGGGTGCTCCGGTTTCCTCCCACACGTAAACATTCATCACGGTAATTGGCTGAACACATCTTAATATATAGAGGACTGCCTAACCTGGGAAAATGTTGGTGCTCACTGAACGCCTGGCTGCTGCTGCCTCCCCGCTCATCTGTGGTTCCTCCGCATGCCTCCGAGTCATCCTCTCTCTTCCTGAGTGGGCGAATACTGTGCCATGAGTTACAAGTTGAAATTTGCTATTATTATTATTATTAACACGGGTGGATGGCAGGGTGTTATCGAGGGGTCAAGGCCGCTGCATGAACACCCATGTAGAGTCGCTGACAAGAAGTTAATGTAGGAATTTAAATAAACTTACTGTAACGTTAATTCTAGATTTGAAGCTTTCGCGACTGCAAGGATTCATATTCTTAGGCGTTTTCGGTAAAGTCACGTAGGTAAAATTTTTTAACTAAAATTAATAAAAGTAAAATAAAAATCACGACGTTTCGGAGGCAACACAAGCTTCCATCTTCAGGTGGAACCGTCACAGCACGATAGCTGTATCAAGTAAGATAAATTCCAAGAAAACAGTCCTTGTATATATACTGGTTGAGGGTGGGACGTCACATAGCGCAATGTGCAGGTGGGTTTCAATTCGTTCCCTGGCGACCCTATCAGATGGGTTGGCCGGGTAAAGCCTACATTAGGCCTGGGTGTGAATGAAGAAAGTTGGGTTGCCACCTCTCCTGGTTTTTCTCAACGCAATCCTATTTTTAAGGCAGCAGTCTTGGGAAATATTTCCGAGGATGATTCAACGGTCAACGCATGAACATTGAATTATCCTCTCTTCCAGTACTGTGAGATATTCTATTTCCTGTGGTATGTTAAAGTAATTTGGACCTCAGAGGTGGCAACCCTAGGGGTGGGAGGGAATTAACCCGCGTGTTTTCTTTCTTTCTTTACATACTGTCATGGGTGCGAGAGTTATTTCATTTGGTAGGGTGAATGCTAAAGGCATTTTATAGGAAATTAGGGAAATAGTGCTATCTGCGGCCTAACAGCAGGGATGTAAGGGTTTATTGATTCATCGAGTAATATAACATTTTACGCTCATGATACACATGTCTAATCATGTATGCAGGAAACAATTGTTATTTTATCTACACAGCTTTATATATTTTATTCATGCAACAAAATCACCCTAAATGCACCCAATGTTGTAGGATCTCAGAAGCCAGAGAGAGAGTTGAGGCTGGCCAGTGCTTGCCAGGTGTTGTAGGTGCGGGGAGCTGGGAGGTGTGGCCAAACAGATAGCAGGTCTGAGTTTAACCTCCTTGTGTGGGTGGTGGTTTTTTTTCTTCCAGGTACTCCAGATTGCCTCCCACATGAAACCATACATTAATTAATTGAATCAACAGTGGCATAATGCAAATCATTTACCAAGGAAAGCTTAATTGTGCCTCATAGGAGGGTCCTGCAATTAGCTCACATCCTTCAAGCAGGGACCCTTCTGAACAAGAGTCTTGAGACTTAGTGAGGCTTTCCAGGGTAAATAATTTAAATTATATACCACTGTTGAATTTATTAATTCAAACCACGGTATATATGTATCGCTGGTGCAACAAATCATCTCATTGTACGTCAATAAAATCGTTGTGATTCAAGTTTGTTTTTGAGGAATTTATTCTTTTTTTATTATGATGAATATATTAGCGGTTTCTCCTGGCCATGATGATTTTGGTCATTGTGAAGGTGGTTAAGCTGGTTGCTTCAGTGGTGGCGGTGGTGGTGGTACTGATGGTGGTAGTTGTGGTGATATCAGCAGCGGCTATAGAAGTACTGTACTGATGATTGTGGTATTCGTGGACCGGGTTAACCTTGGTCAGAAATTGAACTCATCATGTCGTGATCACGAGATCAGCTGTTCTAACCAATCTAACCAAACAATTTAAATGGACTGATCACAGAGCCCGAGGAACGGCAACAGAAAAAAACGAATTACACAACATGGTAGATATAGTTTATTTTATACATTCTGTACAAAGTGCATGCTATATTAGAAAAAACTCTTTGAAATCCACGATTTGCTCTTGTGTTCTTCGCCATTTATGAAATAGTGGGAACCCAATGTAATGGTTTTTTGTTAAATATTAAACTCTAAAAGTAAATAAATGGCAATTTGGCCAAAATCGGTCATGTGATCGATAAAATGCACTCCAAACATTCCAACGTTGCTGGTTAAAATCCAGGCGAGTGGTGAACTTAATCCATCATTCCCTCGAGAGGTCGATGAATTGCATTGCCACTATTTTGGGGGAGTGAACTGTGGTTGACTCGATGGAAAGAGTCACTCGTCCCAGAGAAAAAAAAGTGGAATTTCCACCACTGGCTTAGAGAGTCACCAGCGGATGTGAGAGCTGTTCCAATGGCAATTCTAATTCGCCGACAGTATAAGGTCACCCTGTGCCATCCGTGTTTGTTTCAGAGCCCCCCCCCCCCCTTTACTTCTGTTCCTCTTTCCTCGCCTTCATTTTCCCCATATAAAAAAGAAACCTCCTGCTTCCAGCTGCTCACGCTTCCTTCCGTGAGTGGGGCAGTGAGCCCCAACCTTCTCCCCTTTCCCAGAACCCAGGTGGCACTGAGTTTGGACATTGGTTCCAAGGAATTTCTGTAACCCCCCGACCGCAACCCCATCCCTCCATTATTGCGCTGCATCCCTTGTATCGAGCCTCTTGTGAAATAAAATAGAATGAAAACACGCAAAAAAAGAGCATTTTGATGCCACTAAACTGCATTCAAGGGGTGAAGGTGCAGCCCTGCAGTTTCTTGCTCGTGCCACTGCTGACCCCAAAGAGGACCCTCCGCCTCTGATGGACCTCTGGAGAGCCCCTCTTGTGAATTGTGTTTAAACCGAGTGTACCCCCCCCCCCTTTGGCCTGACCCAACACAGTTCTGAGAAATAAAATGTATGAATAATGAACGTAAATAATTTAATCAAATGACAATGTTGTGAGGTATCCCTAACTAGCCGCTAGTAACTGCAGGCGAATATAAAATTAAACGGACGCTCTGCGCGCATGACGTAATGTGTTGTCGACCACCAGTTACACTTGGAAACCCACATTATTTACGATCAATGAGTTTAGAGAGGTCTTTTATATCGTTCTAGGTTACCATGTAGATTTCAATTTTATCGTAGTCATTTTACATTGGCCGATTCATACGTGATTATTCACCAATTTCACGCATTTATAAATCACCTTACATTACCCGCTGGGACATTGCCGCGTTCCCCCTGGGGTGCGCGTACCCCCCGACCACAGAACCACTGCTACTGGAGAGTATTTTTTTTGGACCCGGTCTTTCACGTTGGACAATACGTCCTTGGAAGAGGTGGGGAGCATCCACGATTTTACCCCACCACCACCGCGGCACGCACACACGCACGCACGCGAGCGACACCCGTTGATCGACCAACTGTGGTTGTACCCGTTTACACTGAATTAAGAAAGCTGCTGCACCGTTTCGACCACCGTGTTGGAATACATTTGAGCTGGTGACCTTAACAATGCAAGTGCGGCATGATAACTATTACGCCTCGGCTGCATCACGCCACTGGCTTGCGGCGCTGACTAATAACTGTTGCGCCTCGGGGAATCTGTATTAGCCGCTCCCGACTGATGTTTTATTTATATGCTACCGTTGGGTAATATCGCGACAAATTGGGGCTTTATTTTCACATCTATGCCTATATCATCACACGCTTGTATCTATCAGTCGAGTCTGATCCCGGGTCTGTCTGACTTGGCTGTTGCCTGCTGTGCCTTGAAACACGTTCGATGCGGGATGCCGTACGATGAAACTGCATCAAGTTAAACTGGTGGAAAAAGAGAACAAAAAATACTCCCCAAGGAGATTATATTGGACTCCAGGCATCGACTTCACAACGTGAACTTTCCAAAAGTTGGATTCGATGACTTTGTCACTTAACTAAAAATAAAAAGTGCGGGGGCCGGCGTTCATCCCACTTCTCTCGCTGGGCAGGTGGGGCGTGACGTCCGCCCCCTCCATTCCCTCCTCCACCACCTCGATCGGATCCCGCCGGGTCCCTGCCGGGTGATCGCCCTACCCCCCGCGCGCTTGCGGACTAAATTGCTGGCTCACCGTCGCACGGAGTTAGCCCACACTCAACCCGTGCACACCGCAGCCAAAGCTAACGAAGCGGACAGCAACACACTATACGCCCACACCTGCGAGCGATTACACTGGTCAACACACTTTTTCTGGCGTAAGGTATTCCAACGGTTTTAAGGTAATTTTGGGGTGCTGATTCCAAATCTGGCATTAGTTTTTGTCTATCACACCGGGTGTTTGAGATATCAAATATTGCATTTTCAATAAAAACTGCAGAAGAAAAATATTAAATAAATGTGGATATCTACATAAAATGATATTATAAACACACTATCCTAAAAATACAGCACCATATTTTAACACTAAAGAAGTCACTGACTCGCAACAACTTGCAATCATAAGTGAGTTCATTTCGGGTAAAATCAATGAAAATGGGGTATGCCGATAGCATAAAAATGGGATGTGATAGAGCAAATCTGAGATCATATTTGGAATCAGCACCCTGAAATTAGTCTTAAACAGCTGCAAAAGTCCAGGCCAGAAAAAAACGTTATTTTTTGTTGTTGTTGACCAGTGTTATCTCAACGCGAGCTCGTGCTGCGGCTGTGCCCCATTCACTCTCTCGCCACGCGTCCACCCACGCAGCCGCTCCACACAGGAGTCGCAGACACCACACCGATGCTCTGTGCTAACTTTTATTCGCCGAGCAAAAACCGCACTACCCCGGAGAGGACTATTCTACGAGCAGAGCCGAGCCTGCTGCTACCCAAGTCACCAAATACTCACACGCCCTATCACGTACCTCGCAGCTGTGCCCACGGCGTCGCACGGACGCTGTGAGAGTCGGAGGGAGGATGACGACAAAACCTTACTTGTCACCGCCTCGGAGCAGCACTCGCTGGCATCACACGGATACTGCGAGCGGCTCGAGGAGGCAGGACGTCAGGGGTGGGGGGATCTTGGCGACCAAGATGTTGAAGAAGAGTTCTATCTTGAGTGCCTCGGGCTCCCCTTATTATCCCCCTCACTTCAAAAACCCGGGGTCGCGTCATCCCGCGCGGCCAATCTTGCGCCTACCTGTGATTCTCGCTCGTTTCCCCTCCCTTACACGGAGCGTTGCGACAGTTACTTCGCGACCTCTTGTCTATGCACCCGTACTCATTAATTTCTGACTCAACCTGTTTAATCTGGAAGGGCGTCCGGCTGGCGAATACACACCCTGCCAGTGTGTACTTGGTCTGGGGGAGGTCCTGGCGCTGTGATCCCATGACCTCACAGTCTGGCTCTACTCGCGTAATATTTCACCCCCCCCCTCCCGGATTGTGGTGTATGGCTCTTTACGGCTGGACCGGTGAACCTTTGTGCGTCCATACAATTTTAAGTCAATTTAGGGGCACCGCAATGTGACTTGTCCTGCGAGCGTCGGCCAATCTCCTGGCACCGGGAAACCGCGGGATTTTCTTCCTAGGGACCCTTCGGATGAAAACCCGTTGTGCCAGGCGATCCTCCGCCAGGACACTACTACGTGTGTGCGCTGCGGGTGTGTGTGTGTGCTCAGGGTGGGGGCTAGAGGGGAGTCAAGGCACTTGCGGAGTTGCTCCTCGACCGTGGCACCACAAAAGCAGCCAAAGCCTTGGAGTTATATTTTATTCCAACCTTTCCTTTGAAGCCCATATCTGTATTGTTACTAGGTTATCTTTTTTACAGCTCAGACAGATTGCCACTCTCAGGCTCCCCCCCCCCGTCTCTCTCGCTCTCCTCTTCTGAATACAAGATCTTCTTGGTTCTTTCGAAAGAATCAATAAGATGAATCCCTGCAGTCACGAAAGCTTTAAATCGAAATTGAATACAAAATGTTAATGCACTCTTTTACTTTATCTCAACTTCACTCCTGCGGTGCTCTCTTTATCGCAATGTCTGCGAGAGGCATCGTCCAGACTACTACAGGGTTGAACTAAATGTTGCCACAGTAGTTTTAACAACATCTAACAAATCTGTTCACATTAATCAAAGGCTGGCCTCGTCAGACTGGCTTCGGTGTCGTTTTCGAGTAGATTTCAAGGTGTTGTGTTTAACTTTTAAACCACGAGATGGTCCCGCTCCCTCTCACCTGACTGAACTCCTGTCTCTTTATATCCAACGTCGTTTACTCTGTTTAAGACTTTGGACGATTACCGTTCCCTTGGTTCACAATACACACTTCACGGTGATTGAGCCTCTTCGTTGTTTTTGCTCCCAACCTTTGGAAAGCATTGCCGCGGTCCAGTTTTACATCGTGCCCTGAAGACATATCTATTCAATAAAACCCTTGCGAACATTTAATTTATGAGCGGTGCATTTATTTATTTGGTGATTACAGCTCCGATGTGTACGAATTCAACAGTCGCCAACGCAGAAAGCAGGTTGGAGTTGCTACATGCTTTGCGAGGCATCTTTCCTGAAAGGCGCTCACGTTATTTTTGATCATTTGAGTACTTTACATTTCCACTTGATAAGGAACTTTGTTGAGCAATGTGACCACGTCGCTTCTGAAAAAATAATCTAATCGCTCAGTGGGCTTTGTCTGGTAAGATGGAAATCGGTTCGTTTGATTTGTATATTTTCTTGAGTGACTTGCACTCCTATCGTGTTTGTGTATTGTTAAGTTGTCGTAACATTCTGACCAGCCCCTACTGGACGTCTGTGCAAAAAGAACTGCGTAGTTCATCGGATTCTTCCAATATCAATCAATATTCTGATGAGAAATGCGATGCTTTGTTGTGCTGCATATGCGTTGAACTTCTTACGCACAGTACATCACCAACCCATGCCAATCGGCGGCGTCCCCTCTCGTGCGTTCTCATGGCCGTGCCGCGGTTCGATCGGCACCGAATTCGGAACCGCAGATCCTCAGGAAGCACCCCGGCACGTGAGGCGAAAACGTCGGACAGCGTGCCGAACGGCAGTACCATGGCCGTGCACGAGCACAGATTTGCAAATCAAGCTTCAAGCGGACATCGCCCGCGACCGACGTTCTTGCCGGAGTTTCGATTCGCGCTTCTCCCTGCTTGCAGGTACAGACGCGGACACAGACGTTTTTGCTTACGCTGCGGAAACCCGACGGTCTACGAAACTCTCTTTTTTCACGGGTGAGCAGCCTGAGCTGGGGGTCAGCAATGAAGAAACGTGACACGTGGCACGTGACACGTGGCACGCCGATCATGGAAATTCCTCGTGCTGCCGCATGTTCTTCTGTACAGGCCGACAAAGAGAGCTGCATGAAATTCCTGTAATCAACATTTATTTTTGCACTTCTTTTATACGCATGTATATTGTTGTCCTACAAAGTTGAGCCTGCTGAAGGTTATTTACATTAAAATTAAGCTAATCGGTCAGTGGGCTTTAGCTGGTAAAATAAAAAATATCCTCAGCAGCAGACCATGCTTTCCCACCTGATGATGGACGCTTGTGTTGCGCCCGAAACGTCGTGATTCATTTTATTTTATACCTACGTGACTTTACCGAAAGAACCAAGGAGTATAAAACAAAAATAGTTTAGCTTTATCTGTACTTTTGTGTGATTTGGTTACCTTTCTTATATTTTGCACTCCGATTGTGTTTTCATATTTTTGGTTGTTGCAACGTTCTGACCCGCCCCTACCGTTCACGTGACAAAGAGCTCCACAGCGCGTCGAATTCCTCCAGTATGAATAAACATTCTGATTCTACATTAATCAACGACACCTGAAGAGGCGTGATTGCCATTTTTAGGCGAGACCAGGTTCACACATTCACTTCGATCCCCCTCTCCCTTCACGCCCCCGTTTTCCCCTACTCTTAAATTTATTTATCATCGGTTATACTCCAGAATGACACATCGGAAGGATGACTAATGACTCTCGATGGACGCACAGAATTTGAAGTAGGGGAAGCCACAGAAAGTGGTAGCAGTGAAACTAAATCAAAGAGTTTGGAGGACGCGACTGGACATGAACAACTGAGGAAAGGAAGCAATGTATGCAAATGTGGGAGGCCTTTTAAACCAAGCTAACACGAAACTTTTTTTTATTAACCAGCTAAAGTCCCCAGAGCTAATAGCTCTTTTCAGAAGCGACCTGGTCACACACGCTCGCTCACGAACGTGATTCATCATCTTATGTGAGCATTTATATTTTGCGGCCAAATAATCTAAATGCGTGCAGTTTCCAAATGTGGAGGAAAAAATCCGGAGGAACCCGGAGAAAAGTAAAAGAAAAAAAGCCACGCGATCACCACGGTGAGAGAGAACATGCAAACTCCAAATATACAGGCATCAGGGTCAAGATCGAACCCACGACCTCCTGCGTATCAGGCGAAGGTGTTAACATCTCGCCACCGAGGCTGGAAGTAACGCGTTGGACCTCGGCTGAACGATTAATCGATTGCAAATCGAAATTGCAATTTGAAGCAATGCGATTCGCAAATCGCAAAGGCTGCGATTTTTTGCGATTTGAAAAGTCCTATGACTTTCTTATTGGAATTGTTTTATTATTTATTATTATAACTTTATTTAGTTTACTTAACAATTGTTCGATGTTTGATTGTTCTATTTCTATTTAAACATTTTAATAAATACAAGTTGGAAGCAATTAATATGTTTTAATTATTTGTTTCTTTCGGTTAAGTCACGTCTAAAGATACAATAATAAATTTAATTAAATAATAGAATACGACGTTTCGATTGCAACACAAGCAATCATCATCAGGTATAATGAAATAGCGACATAAAATCTAACCAGAAAACTATAGACAGACATATTAGCAGACAGATATCACCAAGATACATAGCGAGAGTAACACAGGTAACAGAGAGGGGTGATCGTCTCTGTGCGGTGGCCTTAAATAGACAGAGGGGGGGGCGGAGGCAGAGAGAGGGAGGAGGGTTAGAGAAAAAATTAGCATATCAATGAGTGGTCAACAGACGTGGTGCTGCGAATGCGATGGCACGGCAAGCAAGCCTGAAAATCAGGAGAAGGACACACTAAAATTAAATAACCTAGTAAAATATCGAAATGTAATGTAATACAACACAGAGGGTCGGTCAACACATTACATTACATTTTAATATCCCACCTCTGATGCAAACTCCATATTCTTAGGTTTTTTCGGTAAAGTCACGTAGGTAAAAAATAAAAATTAACAAAAGTAAAAAAAATAATCACGACGTTTCGGAGGCAACACAAGCTTCCGTCTTCCTCTGAAATGAAACGTCGTGATTTTTTAATTTTTATTTTATTTTACTTTTATTAATTTTAATTTTTTACCTACGTGACTTTACCGAAAAAACCTAAGAATATGAATCCTTGCAGTCACGAAAGCTTCAAATCTAGAATGAAAACTTCAAATATACAGCAGGCATCAGGATTGGGATCGAATCCACGACCTCCTGTATACCAGGCGAGTGAGTTAACATCTCACCACCGTATCGCCCCACACAGTGTAACCTGAGCACACATCAGAGTACCGCTGTGAGTAGAATGTGGAAATCCCATTGCTAGCTCAAGTCGCCAATGCCGACAATCACTGCGCTTATCTGAGCAGCGAAACAATTTAACGTTATTTTTACTTGCATATATACATTTCACAGCAAAAAAATATTTTCTAACGCAGCACGTGTCCGATGCAATGCTCTGATAAAACATTCTCATCTATACTCTCTCTATATATATACGTTTTATGTTATAATGAAGGGAAAATCGGAGAGAGAATTTTCCCTCGAAACATAATAAGCACCGTCCGGCACAAATTTCACAACTGAGGGAAGCCAAATCAGCTCCGTGGCTCGCTCGGATAACGGCGGAGTTTCTGGCGTCAAACGGCAAGCACCCCTTTTATATTTCGATGTAAAGCTTTCGTGACTGCAGGGATTCATCTTCTTGGTTCTTTCGGTAAAGTCACGTAGAAGGGAAGTAATAAAATAATAAAACTAAAATATAATAAAACAATTCTCACGACGTTTCGGCTACAACGCAAGCAGCCGTCTTGAAGACGGCTGCTTGCGTTGTAGACGGCTGCTTGCGTTGTAGCCGAAACGTCGTGAGAATTGAAGACGGCTGCTTGCGTTGTAGCCGAAACGTCGTGAGAATTGTTTTATTAAGTTTAATTTTTATTATTTTATTACTTCCCTTCTACGTGACTTTACCGAAAGAACCAAGAAGATGCACCCCTTTTATAATTTCCCTGGCTGAGAAGCCCTCGCAGTGCGAGAGCCCTGGGATGGCAAATCACACGAACAAGAAAATTTTCACAGATTGCCGAGGGGATTCCTGCCCACGACGTTCTGCACAGCGCACCCCCCCCCCCCCCCCCATAGCAGCAGTCGTTTGCACGGAACCACAAGGAAATAAAAAGCCGTACATAATCGTTGGCCAGTTATGTTGGGAGCGCGACGTTCTGTCGGCGTGAATTTGGTCGAGGCGGTGGCGGTTGCGGTCCTAACGAATGCAAGGGACACACTTCGCTGGGTTTGCTCGCGTGCCCGTTGATTAAACCGGCTGGTTTAGGGGGATGAGGTGCAGTTAATGCTGAAACCCACGTCATTCGGAAGGGACGTGGCCAGGAAACATTAATTGAGATGTTGTTTCTTTTTAAATCCTTTATATTAAGTTCACTTGCTTGCGCGCTTACGACCGTGCAAATCTTTCGGTCGTTTTTTAACCCACTTCCCGTGATCCAATCGAGCTGACATTTTGCACACAGACTCGTTGTGCGTGACAATTTATTTTCGTGAAAATTTTTTTTCCCAAATTTTCCACTTATTAGGAAAAAAACATTTTCATATTAAATTTAAAATACCAATGTGATAAAAATGAAACTCTTACTCAAGAAAAACAGAAATGAATAATAAACTAAAACCGATGCCACGCATATAAAGGATTTATAGTGAAAAACTTTGGTTTTGCGGGTTAATTTTTTGTTAATCGGCTCGTGACGAGGCAGCGCTTGCTTTTGAAAATGTGAGACCGTGATCCAACCTGTAAAGGAACTAATCGCTCGCGGTTGCCGGGTGTTTAGGCGAAAGAAAGACACGATTTGCTCCCGGTTCACCTCTTTGCATAAGAATGAGCAAATGTGTTTTGTTTGGTGCATGAGATTATTGGGCTTTCCATATCAATATTCGTCCGGCGACATTTGCTTTGCAAACAAGCAAAACGTTGTTGGACTCGTTTCAAGGCTCTTGTTTCTCATCGGCAGAGTTTGAGACTGTCGCTGCAGTAACGGGGAATGTCACGTTACTGGATCAGGATAAGTGGCGACGGCGTCACGCACGACGCGTAACTAAGTGTTTCTTCTCCCCGGGGAAGTCTTTCTTTGCACTATCTGAGATGAGATGAACGGGGCAACACCCACGGGCTCTGTATGAGATCCGCCGCTCCTGTACGCCCGTGGCGAGTGGAGGAAAAGCCACGCGATCCCCTTTGACTCGATTGCAGGGACAGGCTTGCGAGTGAGCGGTGAAGTATGTACGTACGTTGAACTTCTTTCGCGCCGTACGCAGCCAACCGTGATAATCGGAGGTGCGGGGAAAAGAAGAGAATGGATTTGTCGGAGATACACGGAGGGGGCGGACGAAGGCGAAGATACAGATTTTGTCCATTTGTTTTGAGTTGGTGATCAGAAATGACAAACTCTGGTTCACACGTGCAGTTCCTGTTGAGCTTGGTGGTTTGGACAAGGCGGAGAAAGTTCGTACATATGCAATACCGCGCGTCTTTGCGTGTTGCTTAAATCTGAACGTGCCAAGGTTTTATGTTTGTTTGTTTTTGTAACCGGGGACTCGGTGATGGAACGTCGAGCATTGCGGAGCTCAAGAGGAACGACTCGTACTACAACGGGGAGAGTGGCGCAGTGGTGACAACTTGTGGCCCACGACACGATGGGCCTGGCCTCGACTCCTGACCCGTGTGGGAGTTTTGTATCTTCTACCCCTGTTCTGCATGGGTTTCCTCTGGGTTCTCTGATTTAGTCCCATAGTAAAAAAAAACCCACAATGCAACTGGTGTCAGCCAAACATCCCAATGCTGAAACATGAGTTGCAAATTACTCAATTTTGGATGACAGCAAAATCTCACCCTCCCCACCCCTACTGCAAAAACTTGGCAGGACCCTCCTGAAAAAGAGTCTTGAGACTCAGTGAGGCTTTCTTGGGTAAACAAGCAAAAAAATATCGGAATGATGGAAAAATAAGAATATACTGTACCTTTTCTGGCAATAGAACAGGAGGTGTTATGATGTCAAACACCAAATAGATACAAATTACAAGGCTTAAGAGTCTGCATCCACCGCACACTACTCGTAGAAAAACACGCAAACAAACATGCTCTGATAAAGGTCCCATAGATACATATATCGGACGCGTGTCTTGAGACTCAGCCTTTCCGAGGTAAATAAGTTGAATAATATCAACTGCCGTGGAACGGCCACACTTTCCCGATCGCTCATTTGTACAAGCGGCCAAAAGATGAAGGAATGAGGATAAATACATTTTCGTCTCATAACCAACCGGCTAAGAGATAAGAAAAACATAAATCACCATTCACGTGAAATTATGACAGGAAGGAAGATATCGCAGACAGCGAATGGCTGCGTATCAAAAGGTTCATCGATAGAAGTGGCACAACGGTTGATTGCTTAGCTACAACAACCGTGGTTATTGTAGAATGTGCACACGTTTAAGCGATCTATTGACTTCATGTACGCGTGCATGTTGAACCACCGCGTTCATGCCCGTACATAGTTAACCGCGCTAATCGGAGGTGCGGGGGAAGGACAACAAACTAAACACAATAAAACAATGGAAAAGGAAGAGCGTTCCAGACGGACGCAGAAGCGAAACTCAGAGCGTGCGATGTGGTGACCGTCGTTTTTCGATGGGCAGCCAAAATCTCGATAACTCTGGCAGCAAAATCCACGCAATTTTCCCATGTTTATCGTCGCTTCCTTGTACCGATAGAGAAGAAAGTAAAACGCATTAATGAATGTGAATCACTGGGCCCACCAACAGTGCCTATCAACTTCCTCCCCATATCAGATCAGATTAGCGAAAACTTTACCATTTGAATGCATTCTTATCATCACCACCAACACAATCAGTAGCTTCGCGGTAACTTTCGTAACTTTCCAACTTCATTTCACTCCGCTGCGTGCCTTACACACACACAGGATCAAAGGAGCGATCTTAAAGGTCACAAATCACGCATTTACCCGCTTAAAAAAAGTAGAAAACACGAATTCACGTGTCAATGCAACTTTTAATTGATTTTCGTCCTGAACGCACTTTTAGTTTTCATCCCAGCTGCGACCTCGTTGTTGAAGTCTTTTTTGTTTGTTCATTTATCCACCCCCCTACCACCGCCCCATCGTTCACAGCGGGCGCTTATGTAACACTGGTCAACAAAAAAAACATTTTTTTCTGGCCTGGCCTTTTGCAGCTGTTTTAGACCAATTTCAGGGTGCTGATTCCAAATCTGATCTCAGATTTGCTCTATCACAATTCGGCATACCCCATTTTCATTAATTTTACCCGAAATTAACTCACTTATGATTGCAAGTTGTTGCGAGTCAGTGACTGCTTTAGTGTTAAAATATGGCGCTGTATTTTTAGGATAGTGTTTTTATAATATAATTTTATATAGATATCCACATTTATTTAATATTTTTCTTACCCAGTTTTTATTGAAAATGCAATATTTGATATCTCAAAAACCTGATGTGATAGACAAAAACTGATGCCAGATTTGGAATCAGCACCCCAAAATTACCTTACAACCGTTGGAATACTTTATGCCAGAAAAAGTGTGTTGACCAGTGTAATCATCGGTGGCACGGCACCGCCGGTTGTGCGTCCGTGCCACGAGGCAGGAGGCGCGGCTCCACTGGTCGTCGCGTGCGCGTCACGGATGACGCGAGGCCGGGCGCGCGCAACGTGACAATCCGGCGCGGAACCCGCGTGGTGACGTCACGCACCTAGGGGGGGGGGGGGGGTGTCCGAATATTTGTGACGATGTGTGACGAGGGCGGGGGGAGGGGTGAGAAATGTCACGTCACATCAAAATGCGCAACTTTAAATGAATGTAGACAACACGTTCTACTTAATCAAATAGACTTTTTAATAAATGTTTTCGCCTACAACATCAAAGTGCAGCGCCACATTAAATACGCACTACAATGACAATAGTTTAAAGCGATTTGAAGCATGTTTAAAAAAAAATTGGGGGGGGGGGGCAGACCTTTGTGACGTCATATTTGAGGGGGGGTCTGACTTTTTGTGACGCCGTGTGACGAGAGGGGGGGGGGGGGTCAAAAATCGTCCAAAATCGCGTGACGTCATTTATGGACGGCCCCAAAGGCAGCACTTGACGACCCGCGCGTCACGCCTGGCAGAGCTGTTCAACACGGCTCGTTACCCTGCTTTTAACCCGAAGGTCAGCTCCTCCCCTTCCCCCCCCATCAATACATCGAGACGCAATTACGACAACTGCGGAAAACATTTGTGTCCAACAGTTCAAATGATGAAATCATTGTGCACACACCTCCACCTCGGTTGGGTTCTTGGGGGGCGATTGTGCGTTTACTGTGGCGCCCCCCCCCCCAGTTGTGGAACTCCCCACTGGTAGCACCCCCCCAGGTGTGGAACTCTCTACTGGTAGTAGGAATTCAAAGGGGAGCGATCATAACGCCGTGAGTTAAAATTCAAGCCACGGTTGACTCGGCCTCATCATAATTGTCATCATTGCAAACATCATCACTGTGATCATCATTGTAATCGTCATCATCATCATTGTCGTTACCATCATCATCATTCTCATCATCGTCCTCCTCTTCCTGTTGTTGTTGGTGGTAAAATGAACGCTACTCGGTGGGTCTGCACCACCTAATGGGATATCATCATTGCTTCTTGCGTTTAATTAAGGATAGGCTTGTTCCTGCCATACAAGCGTGGAACTACCAACACTTGTTTTGGACTGCCAAAGACAAAAGGAGGACTGCCGTCAACTCTCACAGGCACATGCTCACCCGGTGGTGATCATTTGATGATGATGGCCATTATGGTTTATAGTTGGTGATGATATTAGAAAGCCACTGGAGCTATCCACTTTTAAACCACCTAGATTGAAAACGCATTTCTTTAGGACTGCTTCTTGTGTTGAGTTTTTTGTCCTTCCCCCCCGCACCTGCAATTAGCACGGTTGACTATGCACGGTGCAAAAGAAGTTCAACGTACATACCAGAGAAGAATGAGGATTCACCCTGGCCAGGATTTGAACGCGTGACATTAATGTGACGGTATTGGTCACTTGTGTGACATCCTCGGTGACAGTGGCAGATGCATGGGGACCAATGCAAGCGATACAAATTCTGCGGAAAACATCGTCGATGCCCAATCGAGTGCTCGTCACTCACAGCCCACAGAGAGTTCTGGTGCCACGGTGGCTAGGAGATGTTAACTACCTCGCCTGGTATACAGGAGGTCTTGAGTTCGATCCTGACCCTGACGCCTGCTGCTGTATATTCGGAGTAGTTTGCATGTTCTCCCCGTGGTTGCGTGGATTTTGCTCCGGGTGCTCGGGTGTTTCCCTCCGCATATAGAGAATCAACACGCGTTCAGAGTATTCAGCTGCTGTACATGTTCACGTGATGGTAAGCCACTTCCTTGAGCTATCATTTGTGATAGGCAGGTGGCTTCTGAAAAAGAGCTATACATTTCGATTTAAAGCTTTCGTGACTGCAGGGATTCATCTTCTTGGTTCTTTCGGTAAAGTCACATAGAAGGGAAGTAATAAAATAATAAAAATAAAACATAATAAAATAATTCTCACGACGTTTCGGCCACAACACAAGCAGCCGTCCTCAGGTGAAGACCAGGTCTGTCGAGGCGACAGCGTCTAAATGAAACATTTTACCGAAAGAACCAAGAAGAAGAGCTATACAGCTCAGTGGGGCCTTAGCTGAATAAAATGAAAGAAAGAAATAAACGTGAGTTTAGTGTTTCGTTTTATTTCATTCCACACAGGCGGAAATGACGTGCAATGATTTTAACACCGCCATTGTGCCACGATAATTGGTTATAAAAAAATAACAATGGACAGAATCCCCTCACCCCCCTGGCCATCTACTGCTGGATGAAGGAGGCCTATCCCTAAAGTGTGGATGATCAGACCGGATTTCACGTCACTCAGTGCCGGTTGGTGAAGGGGTTTCGGAGCAAGGCCCAGAATGGGCTCGGATGCTGCTCGCCAGGAATCGAACTTGGGTTGCCAGATTCGGAATAATGTTCATCCTGGAAAAATCCGATGAGCTTTTAAGCAATTTTTTTTCTGGAGATGTGCCAGTATGGGGCGGGTCAGAATGTTACAGCAGCAAATAATAAAACAGCAATGGGAGCGCAAAGTATAGGAAAGGTTAAAAAAATCTGTAAAAATATGTAAAAGAGTTTGAGGCGAGCGTAAACCGATGCACCACCGCTCCTGCCACACCCTTGCGGTGTGCTGTTCGCTTAGTTCATACCCACAATGGTAATCATCTACGCAAGACATCGCGAATGTCCATGCCGACAGAGTTACTGACACAAACACATTGCATGATATTTAATGTTTAACTTGTAACGCCCTCAATGTTACTTTGTAAGTCTATTCTCCAGGTGACCATGGTAATTAACAACCTGGAATATTTAATGTCTCTCTGGACAAAACCCATCTTTGTTGCCTGCCACTGACGAGACAATTTTTTTCGAAAAAAAAAAGGATTCAGAAAAGGCATGACTTCACAAGGCGTCCCGATTGTCACAACACGGCCGCTTAAATAGCGATGGGACCGAGCGCAGATTAAAATGCCAAGCGAGCATTGCGTGGCCAGATCAATTGAGATTCCTCCGAGATGACAGATTTGAACTCTGACACCGGAAGATTAGGCCAGGCTTCTTGTGTCTGGAAAGTTTGGCGATCTCTAGGTCAGTGATCAATGACTACACGACACATTTGAACAACTTTATTCGTTGACTTAATACGGCTGGAATTATAAATTCCAATTAAGATTTCTAAATGGGTAGCAAAAACAGTGCGGGTATGCGTGTGTAGTGACTAACTCGGACACACACTAAGAGTTGGAGGCACTTCTTTATTAACAAGCACCATCGGGGTTAACACTTTTATAATTAACTAGTCCATCGTTGTTGGTGACGTTACTCAGCCAGGAGAGTTGGTAGGCTGCCTGACTGGCAGCGCCACGAGATGGTGAGGATGGAGACGACTACGAGAAGGATGGTGAAGACGACGAGAAGGACGGTGAAGACGATGAGGACGATGAAGATGATGAGAAGGACGGTGAAGATGACAAGAAGGATGGTGAAGAAGACGAGAAGGACGGTAAAGACGACGAGAAGAACGGTGAAGACGATGAGAAGGACGGTGAAGACGATGAGAAGGATGGTGAAGATGATGAGAAGGATGGTGAAGACGATGAGAAGGATGGTGAAGATGATGAGAAGGATGGTGAAGATGATGAGAAGGATGGTGAAAACGATGAGGATGGTCAGGAAGACTTCAGCATCACGACGGGGATCCCACTCCAACAACAGCCCCGAGGTCCCCTACAGCCCCGCCCCCTTTCTAGAACCTACCAGCAGCTTCCCGGTGAGCCCCTTCTGTGACCTTTGCCCTCGATCCCCCTCTCGTGTCTATCCTGGCCTGTTGACGTCAGGGCTGCTGTAAGCCGCAGATTCCCTTCCCTGCCAGCAGCCAGCGCTATGCTGCTACATTACTATTCTATGCCACTACACATGCATGTTAAACTTTTTTCGCACCGTAACCTAGCCAACCCTGCTAATTGGAGGTGCAGAGGAAGGACAACAGACTAAACACAAAAATCAGTTTTAAAGAAATTCGTTTTCAATCTAGATTTTAAAAGTGCATAGCTCCAGTGGCTTCCTAACCCTGGAAGGAAGAGCGTTCCAGACGGCCACAGAAGTGCACCTGAGAGTGCGCGATGCATTGGCCATCTCCGTTCCATGGCTCGCCAAAAGCCGCTGTCGCGTGATGGTTTGTGCTCCTTAACGAGATTAGCAGGACATTGTGGTTCACTTGTGGCAAGCACTTTGTGTGTAATGAGTCCATCATTGGGGAAAAAGGAGGTTGCATGTGTACATCGTTTTAAGAGGCACTCAATCATAGGCAGAGTAGAAGAGGATAGGGGAAATGTCTTCAGCCTGGACTTGAATAGGGGCAGGGAGTCGACAGCACGGACGGCTGAGGGAAGGGAACTCCAAACAATGGGAGCATCAAAGGAGAAATAAAGTCCCCACTGAGTGAAGGTTGCCTGGTTGCCCAACACGGAAAGGGAGGCTGACGTCGGGCTGGTTTTCAACCCCCTAGGGCTCACCATCAGGGTCAGGCATGATAAACAAATGCTGCGCTTTAAAGCTTTCGTGACTGCAGGGATTCATCTTCTTGGTTCTTTCGGTAAAGTCACGTAGAAGGGAAAAAATAATAATAAAATAATTCTCACGACGTTTCGGCCACAACGCAAGCAGCCGTCCTCAGGTGAAGAACATGTCTGTCGGAAAGAAGAATTATTTTATTATGTTTTATTTTTATTATTTTATTATTTCCCTTCTACGTGACTTTACCGAAAGAACCAAGAAGATAAATGCTGCGCTGTTTTACCGGATGTTATTGGCTAGAGCAGTCCATTCTAATTCACAGCGACCGGTCATAAAAAAACGCAACATTTCATGGTAGCTTATCACGTGACATTGCGGAGCAATCTGGATAACAAAATTAACCTTTGTGGCGGGACCCCGGGGTCCCGGCTAAACGGAAGTCAAAATCGTAATTTATTTATTTATAATAATAGGGGTTTCTCCCTTTTTTCTGGCAAAAAAACTGAAACATTTTGCAAGGGATCATGTTTACATGTTTACAAGAACAAATATCTGATAATTTATAAATTGTCCTTGAAACTGATTGGTCCACCGCATGAGACGAGGCTCTAAGGAAAGGTGTCTCTGGTGTGGACCAATCAGTTTCAGGGACAATGCATATATTGATAATTGGTTTTTTACCCTTCTATCTGGCAACAAAACTGACACCTTTTTACAAGGAGTCATGTTTGCATAGACCGCAATACCTGCAGTCATAATACAAACAAAAGACATAACTCTGATAATGTGCACTGTCCTTGAAGTTGATTGGTCCACACCCGAGACAGCTTTCCTTAGGAAAGCTGTCTCCGGTGTGGACCAATCAACTACACTTAGGAAAGCTGTCTCGGGTGTGGACCAATCAACTTCAAGGACAGTGCACATTATCAGAGTTATGTCTTTTGTTTGCATTATGACTGCAGGTATTGTGGTCTATGCAAACATGACTCCTTGTAAAAAGGTGTCAGTTTTGTTGCCAGATAGAAGGGTAAAGAACCAATTATCATATTTTTACTGGCAAATGAGGTTCTCATAGTGTAGATGCATATATTATCAGAGTATTATTTCTTGTTTGTTTGCATTCTGACTGCAAGTATTGTGGTTAATGTAAACTTGATCCCTTGCAAAAGGTTTCGGTTTTGTTGCCAGAAAAAGGGGAAACCCCATATTATTATATTTTAGTACTGGCAAAGGAGGCCTCATGAAAAAATATATTTATTTATTTATTTATTTTTGGCGGCTCCGTCCCACCGCTCACACAAACGCCCGCGATCCACGTGTCGCGGATCATTCTGTCGTCACGTCCTGTCCAAGCGCAGCAGCAGAGAGGACGAATGTGCAGAAGAGCTAAACAAGCGAATGCACTCCATGCTCGGGTATGGGCAGGATCATACGTCTTATCCAAGGCTGCTCAAACTGCCTACACGACTTAAGTCATTTATTTGTCGTAACGGTATGCATAATACAGTTTTATTTGTGACCTACCAATGTCTGCAGCCAGGATCAATCGATGACAATCCTATTACCTGCAGATATTTAACAGATGAGATGCGTTGCACCGTTAATTTATCCTGTTTGATAATATTTATCTTGTCCGTATGCATCTGTGCAGGTAGGTTTTTTTGCGGTTAAGCCATAGTCCCCACATATACCGCTCGTATCAATGCGGATGAGAGGTGCGGCGACCCACTACTCTGCAGAGAAACGTTGGTATAAACGCTTGTTACAATATGAACAGCGCATTGAAAACGGACTATTTTTTGTACTGTTTACCAAGTGTATTCACAAATCCACACTGAGAAATACGATGATTGACAATAGGGGTGTGAATTTTTTTTTCGATAGTGTATTTAAATATAGGTACTGCAGGTAAGTAGTTTTCAGTTTTAAAGGCATAGTTTAACAAGACAACACTTGCCACTATCCTTCGAAACCATTGGTGAAAAAGTTTTGTTTACATTATAATGTTTATGCGAGAGCCGGGGGCTTATGGGACCCCGGGGTCCCGCCATAATGTTCAAATGTATAAATGAACCTCCATTCTGTATCTCTACGAAAAAAAATCACCCATAATGCCCTACGACAGCACGTGAGTTATACTGGCTTTGCGAAAAGTAAAGTATGATGAGGTTTATTTTTTTTTAAAGACAACGATGTCCATTCCACAATGTCACGTTGATTGGAATAATTCCCCAGGCCGTAACGCCCTCGTCCGTCGCTGCACGCGCGGGGTCCAAAATGAACCAAACTGTTGACTCACCGCCACGTGACCCCCGGCCGGCAAAGCGGACCGCTGGGGGTAAACAGAATGTCTTGTAACAGATTTACAAATGGACGTGAGAGAGATAGATAGAACGCGCAGAGTGATGATTGCGATGGCAGAAGATTGCTGGCGATTTGCTTCACAACACCTTACGCGATTCCTGACCCCCCCCCCCCATCGCTTGCCGTGCCAGACGGTATGAGCTGCACGCGTTCAATTGACAACAGCCTATATATATAAGCCTGCAATTGCAGCCACTCTGGGTGGTTATTCCAGCCGGATTTATATTTTATTTCATCGCTTTAAAGTGAAAGCAGTGCGGACATCAAAACTTCAACGGGCACCTTTTTATTTTGTTTTATTCGAGCCTGCCGGATTAATGCTCCCGTGCGCCAGCCATCGCCTGGGGTTAGGCCCGACAGCGAAAATGCGAAGTATTTGATCATCGTAAAAAAGAAAAAGCCCACAGACGGATTGTCTGATAACGGGTTACGAGGTGTTGTTCCACGTCCGAGGTGCGGCTCCATCCGCCGGGAGCCTCGTGAGGAATCGGATCGAGTTCCTTCGTCTCGAAATCGGCGGGACTCGGCATCACAAAAAACAGTGTGGAACCAAAAAAATGTTTTTGTTCCTGGGTAGTAAGTGTTATTTTCCAATTGCTTATGCCTCAAAGGTAAAAAAAATGGCTATTATTCCCCACAAACTTTGCTTTTGTGACCAGGACACGAAAACCAAGTTAATAATCCCACTCCATTAATAACACTGTGTAACAAATTTATAATTTTTTGGTTCCTGGGTAGTAAGTACGGAAAATTGCTATTATTCCCCACATACTTTTATTTTGTGACCAGGACAGTGATATTTTGAAATGTAGCTATTTTCAATGAGAAAACGTGTGCATGTGTCATTCCTTCACGTAAAGTCGTGGTCACAAAAGCAAAGTTTGTGCGGAATAATAGCCATTTTATATACTTTTGAGGCATAAGCAATTAGAAAATAACACTTACTACCCGGAAACAAAAATCGTGTTACGTAAACGGACGCAGGAAATGCAATTGGATCACCGTGCGTGACACATTGCAGACGAGTTGCAACTTTTATTCGAGCCCGTGTCTTGAAGACTTATTTGGTGGGGTCGCAAAAAATTAAATAAAGCAGAGGTGTCGAGTTGAAATCCTGACTGGGGGGCGGACTCAGCCAATCATCCTTCTGGGGGGGGGGCGATAAAATAGGTGCCATTTTGCGAATATGTCAACGGTGGTTGTTCACCTTTCCAGGCTCGTCCCCTTCATAGGAATGTGGAATTTACACCACCGGCTAAGGGCTTATAAACAGTCGATGTGTATTGCCTCAATGTTCATTAGAGCAGGACATGACTTCGAGTCGAGTGATGGGAGTGCGTGGTTACCACTGCGGTGGGTTTAGTGGTTGTGCGGCACAGGTCTCCGATGCGTTCTTTAGGTTGTTGCCGCGTATTCTTTGGAACGCGACGCCACCACCACCAGCAGCAGTAGCAGGAGAAGGCAACGCTATATCGTTGGGGAATAAAGGTGAGCTGCTCAGTTCAGTTCTTGAAGAGGCTGCCAGCAGGTGGACCGAAACGTCAGACACCGTGACAATTAACGCGCGGCACGGCCCCAAGACGCATCGGAGAGAGCCGTACAAGCGGAAGCCTGCCCAGCGGTCGTAGCTGTAGTATTTGTAAGCACACTACATTTTGGGTGTGACATTTCACAGTTTGGGTGCCGCGTTCGAGACTGCAGCTGCCAGCCCCCTGGCCTTAATCGACTCGACACATCTCAGCAATGCCAAGGGCAAGACCGTGTCACCAGTAGCAACACCCGGCCGACGTGATGTCAGCGCCATAATGCCACCGTTAGAAACGCGTTGTTGTTGTTGTTTTCTCCTCGGCGCGTGTATGATTGTTTTGGTTCTGTTCGGGTACATTCTCTCCCACTTCTCCCCCAACCTTTCCCCCGACATCTCTCCCCCCCCCCCACTTAATCTTCTCCTCCCTTGCTCCCGACGAGAGTAGCAGGGCAGTGAAAGCACCGTCACCTCTTCCCGGTCCTTACTCCAAGGGCGCCTGGTCCCCGGGTTTTGTTGCTTGCAAGGCGCGCGTGTTCCCGCTACCAATCAGTGCGCGTTTCTGTATTGGCCTCTCGTTTAAGAAATGTAGTTCATTATTTATATATGAAAAAAAAGTAACGTCACGCTCGGTGGCGCTGCTATATACAATTCGCATCCGCGTTATATATATATATAAACAAAACAAATCTTCCCTAATACATTCATCGTAGCGTTATATCCAACTCGCGTTATGGAAAACAACACGCGGCGTTATGGAACAGCTGACTCGACTCAAGAGTGGTTGAGCAGTTCTGAGAAGCGGTGCTCAGGCGCAGACCCCGCAATATCCTGCTCGCGGCACTGCTGGCGGAAGGGCCTCCGCTCAAGGGGAGCGCTAAGAGAAGCCCCTCTGGAGAGGGTAGCTAACAAGCGACCTGCCCATCGCCCGACTTACCCATTTGGTGGACCTGAGGCGCAGGGTATTAAAGAAACCTCCCCGTTGTTTCAGCTGCCACGCCGGGAGATCGAACGGGGCAGCCTATGGCATGCGAGTCCGTGGTGCCAACTGTGACACCGCGTCCTTTCCCATTTATAAATACGCCCATTTGTTAATTTTAAATATTTGCACGTGGAAATCCCCCCCCCCCTCCCCCCGGAGACGAGGCGCGCGACGGGCGAGGTGGGATGTTGCGCTTGAGCGCAATCGCGTCAACGTTCAAATGCGTCGTGCGCGATCTCGTCAACGTGTCAAAACGCAGGCGGGCGCGTCGTCGTGCCGAATCCACGTCGCCCGGCGCAAGTGCGCGAGACGGCGGCCGCGCGTCGAGGTCAGAGGTCAACGCATCGATTCTGGCGCGCGGGCGATGAACGATTTGACTCACGGTCGTGGGGGGCGGCGGGGGCGGGGGGTTAAACCAAGTCGAGTCTGCGGGGGGGGGCGGGGGGTTAAACCAAGTCGAATTTGCGGGGGGGGGTAAACCAAGTCGAATTTGCCGGGGGGCGGGGGGGTAAACCAAGTCGAGTCTGCGGGGAGGGGGGGGGGCGGGGGGTTAAACCAAGTCGAGTCTGCGGGGGGGGGGGTAAACCAAGTCGAATTTGCAGGGGGGGGGGGGCGGGGGGGAGGGTAAACCAAGTCGAATCTGCTCGCAGGAGAAATTCCCCTGAGCATCTCAAAGCAGAATTCTGGTGGGATTTTAAAAAAATTACAATTATTATTCACGTCTGGACCGGCCAGGGGTATGGGTCGCCACCCCCCTCCCCGTGCCCCCTCTCCACCCCTCCCCCCACCCCACCAACACTATGAAATAACAATGCTAATGACGCAACAAAACAGGACATATCACGCGCATGCACGGATTCCGGAACGCCATTCCACGTGCGTTTGTCTTGCGAAGTGTTAAACCCGTCGGGACAGAAAGCAAGTGGGTAGCCGTCAAGACAAAATGCTCTTTCCAAATGCTGTGCTGTCGTTCTTTATGATCTGGATTGTGTCCTCAGGTTTTGGGACGACGCTTAGCTCAACGTGGCAGGGGTGGCTCCCTCGTAGCAACGCGACTTTTTACGCAAAAAAATGTTTCGTTCGTATTTGGATAATTATAATCTACGAGAGTTATCGTGACACCCTCCCTCCCCCCACGGAATGTTACGCATGGAGGGGCAGCGCTAACACATTAACGCTTTCAACATTACCCGAAACGCAATCATATATATTATGATTGTGTATATACGGTTAGCGTGAACATAAAAAAATACATTATTAGTTTCACGAGATATCAATCTGTCGCCTTGTTTCTGCTGCGACTGACGCAACATCATTCGTGAAATATCACAGGAACACAAAAAAACCATACGTCAACTCTTAGTGCAGAACATTATATATATTAAAAAAAGTTACATTCGTGACATAACGTAAACGGATCATGTTTATGACTGTTAGCGAAGAAGGCGGCAAATCATTTGATGCCGTCTGAAAGGTTAAGGCGCAGCCCTGCAAATTCTTGCCAGCTCAACTGCTCATGGGAGAGATGCTGTTTGGCCTACTCGTCCACGCTGGCAATAACGTCTTGGAATAGGCGGGTTGGGAGTGTCCACACGTGCACGTGATGTGGGGGAAGGACAACGAACTAAAACACAAACAGCACTTCGAAAGAAACGAGTTTCAAATCTAAGATTTAAAAGTGCATCGCTCCAGTGGCTTCCCATACCCCACCACACGCGACCTGGCGATCGACGAAGTGGGGTCGGCCCCATGTACACTGTTGGGTGTGCAGGAGCAGCATCGGTGGGGGGGGGGGGGGGCGTCGGGGAGGGGGGGACATTTCTGAAAATGTTTAGAGAGATTGACCCGGTGACCTCGGGATTTAAAGTCCCGTGTGCTTTGCGTATATATGTAACGTTGAACTTCTTTCGCACCGTACGTAGCCAACCGCGCTAAGCGGAGGCGTGGTGGAAGGCAGTGAATGGATCTGTCGGAGAGACACGGCGGGGCGGACGAAGGCGAAGATTCAGATTTTCTCCATTTGTGTTGAATTTGTGCTCTAAAATTATAAATTCTCGTGCACGGGTGTTAGAGTGTTTGTCCAAGCAATGCTGATCATGGCGTTGCTGCATGTCGGCCGAGTGGCCCTTCAACGAGAACTTCTTTAGCTCACCGGGCTTCAGTCGGGGAATAAGCTTGCGACCCGTGACTACGAAACGTGGGCGCGACGCCGCTGTCCATGACACGCGATTCACTCTTCGCGTTGAGTTGTTGAGCACTCTGAAAGCAACGGAGCTGCAAAGCAAAAAAATTCGAAAAATTTTAACGAGGAAATTAGCAACTCCCATCGAAACAAACGCGATGTGGCGCGAATAATTGATTGCGCGAACCTTCTAATTTGGCGGCGGTAATTATAAAATCGATTAACGCTGAACATTCGCGCTGCGCTTAATTTTTCACGAAAAGGAGATAAGTATATAAATATAACAACAACAACAACACAAAAAAAGACCTGGCTCCTCAGTTTTAAAATGCAGTGCCTTTGTCCCCATAGAAAATAGTTCACACCTAGCGACCTAAATGTTTGCGACGGCTCGGACGTGACGACGATTTTATAGCGCCCGACGGAGACCGTGCTTTTTTTCCCTCCTCTAAATTCAAATTCTAACCCTCAAGCATATTCCGCTACAATGCCTTACAAAGTGTGAGACGCCATTTATCGTAAATAACTATGCCTCGCTCAACAAGGGGGGGGGGGGCGTGTTTTTGATTGATTGATTGCTTGAATGAGTGATTGAAATAAGCCTCTCCTTTAAAGAGACGACATCGCTCTTGTTTTCCCTTCGGGTTTCAGGCCAGGAAGCCACGGTCAGGCATTGAGAAGTGTTGCAATGTTTTAGTTGGTTCACTCTGAAAAACCTCGTCTGATCGGATTCTGGCCATTAGAAGGGCACATTGTTTGCGGCGTTCGGCTCTCCCGATGACATCTGAATCCGAGTTAAAAACTTCCATTTGCTAGCCAGGAAGCCACGGTCAGGCATTGACAAGTCCTGAGTTGGTTCACTCGAAAAACCTCGTCCGATCGGATTCTGGCCATTAGAAGAGCACCTTGCTAGCGGCGGGCGGCTCTCACGATGACATCTGAATCTGCGTTAAAAACTTCCATTTGCTAGCCAGGAAGCCACGGTCAGGCATTGACAAGTCCTGAGTTGGTTCACTCGAAAAACCTCGTCCGATCGGATTCTGGCCATTAGAAGGGCACCTTGCTAGCGGCGGGCGGCTCTCACGATGACATCTGGATCCGAGTTCAAAACTTCCATTTGCTAGCCAGGAAGCCACGGTCAGGCATTGACAAGTCCTGAGTTGTTTCACTCGAAAAACCTCGTCCGATCGGATTCTGGCCATTAGAAGGGCACCTTGCTAGCGGTGGGCGGCTCTCACGATGACATCTGGATCCGAGTTCAAAACGTCCATTTGCTGGCCGTTAGTGAATCGTTTTTAAGGCCACGTGGCAGCACGCCAAAAGGGTGGGGGGCCGTCTCGAGAAGGAGGAGGAAGGGGGTTACCGTTCCCCATCACCCAGTGACATAAGCACGCTGACAAAACATAACACTGTGAAGGCGCTGCACACTATTAATTAAACGCCACGGGCTTCTTGTAATATATCCACTGTGTAAATATCCATGGCTTGCGCCATCTGTTCTTGCCGGGGCTCAATATTATTCTAATGGAATATTTTCTTGGAGCGATCCTTTGGCCTCCACCCAAAGCCGTGCATAAGTAACTCATAAAGGATTTTTTCTGAACTTCCCAGGTGGAGCCGAGGAAGGGGGAGGTAGATAAGGGAGGGAGGACTTTAGTACATTTTCAAACGAGCCATACTTTTAAAGTTTAAATGGAAATAAATTAGTATTGTTATATTCCGCAGCTATCGTCCACAAAGTCTCAGCGCACAATCTGCCCCTACCCCACAAAAGTGTTTCCCTTCAAGGCAATTGCTTTGATGCTGTAATCTAATTTATATAAATTATATATTTCTTTTTTTAAGTAAGTTGTACTTCTCGAGTTGGGCACAGCTCAGAGTGATTTGGAAAATAAGTTTATAGAATTACCTTTGGCACACGATCAACCGTTTCGCGTTTATTGAGGACATTATTTAAAGTGTATGAATAAATAAACAAATAAATGTGAGTCTGTGTGCACTGTGTGGTGGTGGCTCAGTGGTGAGCGAACTGCGCCACGAACCCGGTAACCCGAGTTCGATTCCCGCTCATGGCCAACACCAGTTACGATTATCTGAACCGTTTTTGAGCCTCCCCTAGGTCAACTCAGCCTCAAATGAGTACCTGGGTGCGGTGTGTAAACATCGCTACTGGGGAGAGAAAGGCAGGCGGGCGTGGTGTTGGCCACCCACCCCCTCTTGTGCCGTTCCGGCCTTTCACAGGTGCTCGCTAACATCACTTGCCCCAACAGTCTCTGAAGGCTATGCGGGGGAACTTTATCTCTCTGAACGCGCTGCTCCACGGACCCGTGACACGAGAATTTGATTCCCGCTCGCCGACCAACAACTAGCGACGTTAATCTGAACCGGTCCTGGGACATCCCCTAGGTCGACTCAGCCTGAAATCGATACCTGGTGTGATGTGTGGAAACATCAGCACTGGGAGGATAAAGGGTGGCCGGGCGAGGTTTTGGCCACTTATCTCGTGTGTAAAGGTGCCTTTAACATAATTTAATAAACAAGACAGCCACACAGACTGGCTTGTGGCGTTTCCCCCACTGTTTGAAAACATTTACCAGTAATTCACGACCTTTAAATATTAAACGATCTTAAAACAAACGCTTTAACAACGTTCATATTACCAGGTAAGGCCCACTGAGCTATACGGCTTTTTTTTCAGAAGCGATTTGGTCACAAATGTTAGCTCAACGAAGCGGCTTATCAAATGGAAATTGTGTAGCAACAGCAGCAGCTATAGCAGCCAAATACTCTGAGCGCGTGGCGTTGATGCGAAATGTGGAGGGAAAAACCGGAGGACCCGGAGACAAATCCACACGATCCACGGGGAAAGAGAGAACACGCAAACTCCAAATATACAGCAGGCATCGTCAGGGTCGGGATTGAACCCACGACCTCCTGCATACCAGGTAGTTAACATCTGGCCACCGTAGCGAACACAACTTTACTTGTGATAGTACTTACTTCAAATTTATTTTAAAATAAATATGTGCGTGACACTGCCACCTCCCCCCCTCCCCCTACATTGCGATTTCAATGAATGGTCGCAGATTCCAAAATTAAATTACAATGTTATTACCTTAGCAGTCTGGTGAATACTCTCTGATCCTTTCGGTAAAGTCACGAAAGCTTCAAATCAAGTCTGGTGAATGCAGCGGCCTCTCGTGACTGCAGGAGGTCCGGTGTACGCTTCGCATACAAAGTACACGAACCGCAAAACACATTGACACCCGTGGCAAACGCTTCAACGCACGAGCTTTTAAGAATCAATATTAACTGATTAATTAGATGCATCATTACCCCACGAAAAAAGTTGACAATTCCTGCCAAATGATGCATCCGCTCAAACAGTCTAATGCAATCACGCATTTTTAACCAGCGGGGAGTTTAGACTATTCCCACACCCCCCCTCCCCTTAAAATGTACTTAATACGGCAAACTTTTAAATAGCTATTACTATTTAAAAGCTAACAGTGTCATCAATTTTAATTTCTGGAAGGTGCCTCTAGATGTTGTTGGGAGCCACGTGTGGAATGGCGATGACGCGAGACGCCAAGGGTCGATGTGGACCCGCGTTTCACTTTCTTCATTTCCCCGATGATCAACAAGAGAGGTTTTAATTTGTTTGGGTGGGTAGATCGCTTCAATATCGATGTGTCGTTAAACCCCGCCACCACCCGACGCAGCCGAGTAGTCAGGTTTGTCACGCAAACAACACGTGCCAATTCGTTTGCCAGTTCAGCACACCGGTCGTGTTTTGGGAGAGTAAACCCGCAACATTTACAATTCGAGTTACGGCGTTTCGCCGGTGAGTAAAACCAGCCTCGTCACTCGATAGCCAGATATGACGAGGCTGGTTGTAATTGTGTCGTGGGTTTACTCTCCAACACACCGGTGTGCTGAACTAGTAACCCATTGCCATGTTTTGTTTAAGTGACAAGAGCCTTTTTTGGGTTTGATCGCATTTGTATAAATGTGTCGAAACCCTCCACCACCCGACACGGCCAATCAGTAAGGGATTTGTCACGTGAACAAAACGCCAATTAGTTACTACTTCAGCCCACCGGCGTGTTGAAGAGTGAATCCACAACATTTACAATTTGAGTAGAAGGACGTTTCGCTGGTAATTACACATACAGCATCATCGGGCGATTTGCCAGAATAGTGAAGCCATCCACCTGCTTCCGGTCTCAATAAGAGCAGGACAACGTCATCATTGAACCCAACTATTTTCTCTTTTTAAATTGCAAACTTTTGTCACATTATAATCTTTCCACTCGAGGGTTAACCAGTCGACTACCCACAATCCATGGCGCGCAGGCAAAACATTGAATTAAGACTAGAGATTGTTTTGGGCAACTTTGGTTACGTTCACATCAAGACAGACAGAGCGGGGAGTGGAACAATTCGTACTGAATAGAACCCGCGGAGAAACAGAAGCGAAGGGGGGGAGAAAGAAATAAAACCACAAGGCTCCTACTGAGACTAAATCAAGAAAAACACACGCGCGCACACGATTAGAATCGTTGGCAAAAACTCCAGCAGATATTCCGAACGTATTATATTTCAAATGAATCATTGTTATTGCTGTGATGTATTCGCAGCTGCTACTTTGTTCTCTGCAGGGGTTTTTGTTGTTGTTTTGTTAGATTTTGTTCTTTGTCTTCTTCTAAAACGGCATACGCGTACAAACGTTCAACCGACTCTTGTTTTTGTAGTTGCGGTTGATTCTTTTTGAGCCGACGTTGAAATATCATTCGTGCGTTCATGCAAAAATAAAAAATAAAACGTCGTGAGTTCCGGAGGATCCGCAACAACGAACACTAAAATATAATTTCTGATATTTCTTAGGTGGGGGTGGGGGGGAGGGGTGATTTTGAAGACTGTAATTCGCATTTCTTTGTTTACTAATTAGAAAAAGAGCTATGTGTAGACTTGATTTGGAGCTTTCGTGACTGCGAAAGCAATACAACACAGAGAGTCGGCGTTGACTGTTATGTTAGCCGACTTTCTGTGTTGTATTGCATTATATTTCTAAGTTTACTATGGGTTTGTTTTCTCTTTCGTTTGTACCTGATGATGATTGCTTGTGTTGCAATCGAAACTTCGTATGCAATTATTAAATTTATTATTTTCTCTCTCTACGTGACTTTACCGAAAGAACCAAAGAGCAGCTCTGTGTAGCTCAGTGGCATCACCCGACTCCACGTCGAGGCCCCCTCTGGAGAGAGGAAGAGGGTAGAGCAGAGCGAGAGAGTGAGCGAGAGAGTGAGCGAGAGAGTGAGCGAGAGAGTGAGCGAGAGAGTGAGCGGGAGAGTGAGCGGGAGAGTGAGCGAGAGAGTGACCGAGAGAGTGAGCGGGAGAGTGAGCGGGAGAGTGAGGGAGAGAGTGAGCGGGAGAGTGAGCGAGAGAGTGAGGGAGAGAGTGAGCGGGAGAGTGAGCGAGAGAGTGAGGGAGAGAGTGAGCGGGAGAGTGAGCGAGAGAGTGAGCGGGAGAGTGAGCGAGAGAGTGAGCGAGAGAGTGAGGGAGAGAGTGAGCGGGAGAGTGAGCGAGAGAGTGAGCGAGAGAGTGAGCGAGAGAGTGAGCGAGAGAGTGAGGGAGAGAGTGAGCGAGAGAGTGAGGGAGAGAGTGAGCGGGAGAGTGAGCGAGAGAGTGAGCGAGAGAGTGAGCGAGAGAGTGAGCGAGAGAGTGAGGGAGAGAGTGAGCGAGAGAGTGAGCGAGAGAGTGAGCGAGAGAGTGAGCGAGAGAGTGAGCGAGAGAGTGAGGGAGAGAGTGAGGGAGAGAGTGAGCGAGAGAGTGAGCGAGAGAGTGAGCGAGAGAGTGAGCGAGAGAGTGAGGGAGAGAGTGAGCGAGAGAGTGAGGGAGAGAGTGAGCGGGAGAGTGAGCGAGAGAGTGAGCGAGAGAGTGAGGGAGAGAGTGAGCGTGAGAGTGAGCGGGAGAGTGAGCGAGAGAGTGAGCGGGAGAGTGAGCGGGAGAGTGAGCGAGAGAGTGAGCGAGAGAGTGAGCGGGAGAGTGAGCGAGAGAGTGAGCGACAGAGTGAGCGAGAGAGTGAGCGGGAGAGTGAGCGAGAGAGTGAGCGGGAGAGTGAGCGAGAGAGTGAGCGGGAGAGTGAGCGGGAGAGTGAGCGAGAGAGTGAGCGAGAGAGTGAGCGAGAGAGTGACCGAGAGAGTGAGGGAGAGAGTGAGCGGGAGAGTGAGCGAGAGAGTGAGCGGGAGAGTGAGCGGGAGAGTGACCGAGAGAGTGAGCGAGAGAGTGAGCGAGAGAGTGACCGAGAGAGTGAGCGAGAGAGTGAGCGAGAGAGCGACCGAGAGAGTGAGCGAGAGAGTGAGCGAGAGAGTGACCGAGAGAGTGAGCGAGAGAGTGAGCGAGAGAGTGACCGAGAGAGTGAGCGAGAGAGTGAGCGAGACAGTGAGCGAGAGGTGTGGGTTTACATAAAGCAAAGTTTAAATAATAAAAAAATGACGAAATAATGAACGAAGCAAAGTGCCGACTACACCGAGCATCTTCTTGTTTCCACTCATCGTAAAAAAATAAAAAAGGAGAGTGTAGAAGTGACATCGTATCGGTGAATACATCATTTGGCGGCAAATGCCTTTTGTGGAACATATTCTTAGGTTTTTTCGGTAAAGTCACGTAGGTAAAACATTAAAATTAATCAAAGTAAAATAAAATAAAAATCACGACGTTTCGGAGGCAACACAAGCTTCCGTCTTCAGGTGGAACCGTCACAGCCACGACAAGTAAATGAGAGATTACAAGAGCTACCACTCCGTATATATAATGGTTGGAGAGGGGGAAGGGCCAAGTACAGCACACTTTTTATTAATATGGTAAGGTGAGGCTTAAGACTAAGAAAAGACTGCATAACAAAAGGCTGAGCCTTTGTTATGGAGAGGTGCGGTTGTGACTAAGCCTGGCCTACATAACAATAGTGTGAAAAAAAAAACAACTAAACATGGTAAAGCAAGCCTGGCCATGTTTAGTTGTTTCTTTTTTCATTGCAGTCACGAAAGCTTCAAATCTAGAATTTTGTACCACAGTTCCGCGGCCCTGTCAGCGCAACAACCACCACACCGTGGCAGCGGCAAGGAGGTCGCCACAGCGTCTCCTTAATCTTGAGAACAACTGCGAAACAACTTTTTCTTGTCAAGATGACCGGCCGCCCCGAAGGGCAGAGCTGTCTTCCTGCTCGTCTCTTGTTCCATGCTCGTGTCTCTTCGCCTGCTCCTTGAACCGTGCGATGCTCCGTTCGTGAAAGCTCACTCTTCTCGCGTCTCTCTCGCCTCTGTGTGCTACGAAGAACGGCCATTCGGCCGGAACGTCGCCCGTTCAACGGGGTGGCCCCAAAAGAGTCAGGACAAAGGGCGTAAGTCAGGGGTGTCCAAACTTTTTGCAAAGAGGGCCAAATTTGATAAAGTGAAGATGCCCGGGGGCCAATAGTGCCTTCTGACATTTTTTAACCACAAAGGTTACGTGAAAATACATACTGTTATAAAAAAAAATGTTTTGTCACATTTACCTTTATTTTTCAAATGACAATGCAACCAAATATAAGCCACTTAGGCAGACGTGAACAACTCTAAAAACACAATTATGCCTTTCATTCAGTCAGATAACATTGAACAAACTGTATAAAATACCTTAAATTGCCTCATGAACATTTTAAACAGGAGTTATAAGTAATGCAAAGTGGTATGAAATCTGACCGTGGGCCGTGATTGGCCCGCGGGCCGGACTTTGGACATGCCTGCCGTAAGTGAATGTATTTCAGCACTGGCATTAAAACATTACAGTTGTTTATTTGATCTATTATTATGTATCTTTCTCTACTTCCTTTTCAGATGACATTTAATATAGGAAAGAACAAAAAGCCTGACTTAATTGAGACAAAACATAATTGATGAATGTTCAAAGATGAAACCTGTTTTCTTAAACAAAATAAAGGCCTAAATTAATTGCAAAAGAGAGTCCACGCTTACGTTGATGTCAATGGCAGTTAGTTTAAACATTTGTTAGAAGAAATTAAATATCCCGATGTGATTTGTGAAAACAAATATAAGAATCATGTGTGTCCTGACTTTTGGGCCACCCTGTATAAAGCTTTCTTTTTGTACGGCAGTGTTATTGACGAATGTGTTAACATTTTTAAAAAAAATCATATCAGTGACGTCACGTCCTGTCCGTTTTTATTGTCACGCTTCGATGTCTTTTTTATTGTCTTAAATTTAACAGAGGCCAGATTTTCAGGTCTTGTTGAATTAATCGGAAAATCGGACACACGTCAAGCCTATGTGTATAATTTGTAATCATCTTCTAAAAGCTCATGAGCAACAATGGAACAATTCACTTACCCAGCAGATGGATAAATTGTCACGCTTCGATGTAAGATTCGATTACATTTTTTATAACCATAATAATCTGCGGTGAATCGTAGCGCATCCAGTGGCTGCAGGGGTGACACGAACCCATTTATGAGCAATATTTATTGAATCGCCATCACTCAAAAAAGTGTGAAAAACTCATTAAAGTCAACAACAACAACATACAATGTAAAGTAAAATATCACCAGCGCCTTTGAATTGTGAGCTAATAACCCCGATAACGCAATTTCACACAGGAACATTATTTTTTTTGGGGGGGGGGTATTTTTGTTGTCTGAGCCCACTTTATCCCGGAGGTTCTGAAACCGCGCGTCTTTTGATGTGCAAACGAGGAGCGATGATTTGCGGCGGGTTTCGATCGTCGCAATTGAATTGTGGAAGGCCGACACAGCTCCAGCATCCAGAATACGTGGAATCAGTGCCGGATGATCCCAGTAGCACAAGTAGCTACATGTGTAGTAGCTACATGTGTAGTAGCTACATGTGTGGTAGCTACATGTGTAGTAGCTACATGTGTAGTAGCTACATGTGTAGTAGCTGCATGTGTGGTAGCTACATGTGTGGTAGCTACATGTGTGGTAGCTACATGTGTGGTAGCTACATGTGTAGTAGCTACATGTGTGGTAGCTACATGTGTAGTAGCTACATGTGTAGTAGCTACATGTGTAGTAGCTGCATGTGTGGTAGCTACATGTGTGGTAGCTACATGTGTGGTAGCTACATGTGTGGTAGCTACATGTGTAGTAGCTACATGTGTGGTAGCTACATGTGTAGTAGCTACATGTGTAGTAGCTACATGTGTAGTAGCTGCATGTGTAGTAGCTACATGTGTAGTAGCTACATGTGTGGTAGCTACATGTGTAGTAGCTACATGTGTAGTAGCTACATGTGTAGTAGCTGCATGTGTAGTAGCTACATGTGTGGTAGCTACATGTGTGGTAGCTACATGTGTGGTAGCTACATGTGTGGTAGCTACATGTGTAGTAGCTACATGTGTAGTAGCTACATGTGTGGTAGCTACATGTGTAGTAGCTACATGTGTGGTAGCTACATGTGTGGTAGCTACATGTGTGGTAGCTACATGTGTAGTAGCTACATGTGTAGTAGCTACATGTGTGGTAGCTACATGTGTGGTAGCTACATGTGTAGTAGCTACATGTGTGGTAGCTACATGTGTGGTAGCTACATGTGTGGTAGATACATGTATAGTAGCTACATGTGTAGTAGCTACATGTGTAGCAGCTACATGTGGAGTAGTTATCGGCCCCGCACTTTCAAGGGCCCTGCGCTAAATGTTTTCAAGCTATCAATTCCGGTTCAGTGATTCTGCGCTTGCTCTATTACTATAGTACTATACCGCCTTCAACTTGTTTGAACGCCTGGGTGTTTAAGGTTAGCGATTTGTCGTATTGTCTGGCTGTAGAGCGAATGAAAAAAAATACAATTACTTTACTATAAAAGTTTAAAAACATAATGTGTTTTAATATTTACGTATTTATTTATTTATTTAAGGCCCCTTTATAACACATGCTACAGGCCCCACATTCGCTTAATCCGGCACTGCGTGGAGAGGGAATAGAATTGGTGAAGGGCATGGGATCTTCCACACGCCAACACGAAAAGTCGTTGGAGGCCCGAAAGGGCCATTACGTTACAGGGGGAAAAATAAACTCTCGGCACCTCTGCCTACTTTAATGAAGAGGTAAAATCATAAAAGTTGTTAGGTTAAAAATGTTTCGCAGAGGTTCAGGAAAATAATCCTGAATTTTTTTTCGATTGAACGCTTTCGTGACTGCATGGATTCATCTTCTTGGTTCTTTCGGTAAAGTCACATAGAAGGGAAACAATAAAAAAAACATAATAAGATAAAATTCTCACGACGTTTCGGCCACAACGCAAGCAGCCGTCCTCAGGTGAAGAACAGGGCTATCGAAAAGACAGCGTCCTTAGAATTTTATCTTATTATGTTTTATTTTTATTATTTTATTATTTCCCTTCTACGTGACTTTACCGAAAGAACCAATAATATAATCCTGAATTGTTGTTGTCATTATTATTGTTATTCGCCGGCCACGTTAAGCAAACCAAAGTGTTATTCGACTGTAAGGCAAGTCAGAATTTTTGGGCGTATAATAATGAGAAGAAACAAGAGGCTGAATGTAAATGTGGCTTTGACTGGGAGAATTACAAGCGCCGCAAAGAAGCCGGGGAAGACAGCGAATTAGGTTACACCGGGAGCAATTTGAGCAAATGGATGCAACTGGCTGGAGTATCGAATGCAACGTTCTTGAGTAAATATATTACAGACGGAGCTAAATAGATAGTAGAGGCCATGATCGCTGATGTTTTTGAGAGAGAGAGACGCGGAGAGAGAAACAGCCGTTTGTCAATACCATGCCCAGCAATTTGACCTTGATTCTTGGCAAAGGGTGCCGTGGTGGCGGGATGTTATCTCTCTCGCCTGGTAAGCTGGAGGTCGTGGGTTCGATCCTGACCCTGACGCCTGTTGCATATTTGGAGTTTCCATGTACGGTACTCCCCGTGGTCGTGGAAAATTTTCTGCGGGTCCTCTGATTTTTCCCTCCACATTTAGAATTCAACATCACGCGTTCAGAGTATTTGGCTGCTATAAATGTCCACGCAATAAGCCACTTTGTTGAGCTTTCATTTGTGGCATGCATACAGCCGGGTCGACAGAGGCTGGACGCTTTAAAACAAAATACTTGCACAATATGTTCTAGCTGCTGTGTGCTGTGACGCCGAATTGAACCTGGAACCTCTGGATTGCAGGCCCGGTGCGCTAAAACCATCGCCCCCCCCCCCCATACCACCCCCCCCTACACCCCCCCGCCACACCACCCCCACACACCACCCCCCACACCACCCTCCAAACCACCCCCCACATCATCCCCCACACCATCCCCCCCACACCACACCCACACCACCCCCACACACCACCCTCCAAACCACCCCCCACATCATCCCCCACACCATCCCCCCCACACCACCCCCACACCACCCCCACACACCACCCTCCAAACCACCCCCCACATCATCCCCCACACCATCCCCCCCACACCACACCCACACCACCCCCACACACCACCAACCCACACCACCCCCCACACACCACCCCCCACACCACCCTCCAAACCACCCCCCACATCATCCCCCACACCATCCCCCCCACACCAGACCCACACCACCCCCACACACCACCCTCCAAACCACCCCCCACATCATCCCCCACACCATCCCCCCCACACCACACCCACACCACCCCCACACACCACCACGCTCCAAACCACCCCTCACACCACCAACCCAATACCACCCCCCACACCACCCTCCAAACCACCCCCACACCACCCCCCCCACACCACCCCCCCCACCACACCACTTTTATAAACTCTTTGCCTTTCGAGGCTGACCCCTTTTCCTGATGACGACCGCTTGTGTTGCGATCGAAACGTTGTGATATTTTTATTCACTTTACTCATTATTTTTTTTTCTATCTACGTGACTTTACCTAAAGAACCCAAGAATATGTGTAGGCACACGTGTACAGGGTGCTTCAGAAAAATGTGAATACTTTTGAGAATTTGCAGCAGTACCACAATAAATGTGACTCCGGGCTTCTGGGGACCACCTGGAGAAGATTCCAGGCACGCGTTGACAACGATGGCGAACACGTGGAGACTCTTTGACCTTTTGAAGCTATTAACATTACATTTGTTATCATGTTACAGTGTATTATCCGTTATTTTTCCATTAAAAACGATCGTCCCATGTAAGTGTTAAATTTTTTTTGAAGCACCCTGTATATGTATATGCCTACAAAAACAAATGGGGGGGGGGGGGGGGTCGGGATGTGAGTGAAAACATTTTTTGAAGGGGGGGGGTCGACAATTTTTCGAACCCTGTTGGATCAACTTTTTACCCTCCACAGCTTCGGGGGGGGGGGGGGGGTCCACTTTCTATACTTTTTGGTTCAGGCCTTCTGAAAGGTTCTTATCATTTAGTTGACGGACGAACGGAATGCCGGGCTTTCATAACGAGACGGGCCACGGTACCTTTTAACGTGCCGAGCCAGAAGCAATAATGCAGCTCCAACTTAAGTTTATTATTACCATATATACCCGTGGCAGATTCATTTTTCCAGTTATGCTTCAGAGTGGAAGCCAAACGGGTTAAGCATTTTTTTTCTATCAAGTTATTGGGTAAATTGACTGACCTTTAAGAGTAAAAAAAAGACTAAATTCCGTATATGTTTTCAAATAACCGCCGAGAGGTGCCTGGTGGTTGCCCTCTTAAGTGTTCAAATGTGTATTTGTGGCGAAATCAATCGGCGCTCACGTACTGAGAAAGAGCCTAACAAAAAAACCGACCCCCAACCATTAAAAAGTGGAATTTCCAAAAAAAAAAACACATCGACAGAGAAAAAAAATCAGGTGGAAAGGGGCAGCGCAATTTCGGGAGGATGATTCTCCCAATAATTTAGCGCTTTGCGGGGAGATTCTCTTCAGCTTGCCAATTTAATATGTCGCACTTTGGAACTTGTTTACCGTTACGGCGATTGCTGTTTGACAACGTCGAGCGCTCGCGTTTCAATTTGTACCGGCCATGTGAGCTTTTGATTCCGTGACGTTTTCCTGTCATGTCCCCGTTTGTTGCCGCAGAAGATGTTTGCCACAAATTGCGTCTTTATTTTGACCCTGGCCTCCCTTGAAAACAAACGAGAGACTTCTGGGCGTAATAATGGGTTCTTACCTCGTCTCCCCCCAAAATTTTTATAAAATGATTCCTCGCGTTTTGAATTGTAGCTGTTTCACACGGACTACTGAAGTAAGAGTTGTGTACAGCCATCTCTTCCTGCCCAGTTGAGCAGGGAGCTTATAAACGAACCCTGCCAGGCGTGTGTCGAGTCCGTCCTTCCGTCTATCGGTCTGTCTGTCTGTCCATTCGTCTGTGACCGCGTTTGTCCATCTCTTTGTTGTTCGAGTTGATGTCATCGAGCGAGCGAAATTGGGTCTCCCAGCCTGCAGGCACAACACCGTGGCGACGACAAAACAGATGCCCGCAGCGCAACAAAGGGGGCTGGCGCTATTACCAAAAAAATACCACCACAACAACAACAACAACCACAACAGACTGATTAGCCTCCAAGGTGCACCGTCCACGAGATAGCGCTTTCATGACGGCCACTTGTGAAGATGCCTCGTGCACTCCTCGTTGTCTTCTTTTTTGGCTTTGCGGTGGCTTCTTCGGCGATGCGGTCTTTTTGTTGTTGCCCTCGTCGTTGTAAGCAGCATACGACCCGGGGGTGGGGTTATAATTCAAATTTCGAACCGCTGGTCAGGTTTCCCAGTAGACATTGATTGTTGTTAGGCGCCGACGTTGGGCCGACGTTGACAACGTTTTGCTGGGTTTGACGCCGTTTCTCAGTGCAAGGGCACACACAGAAGCGCGCCATTGATGACGGGTGTGAGTGAGGCTGCCAAGTCTACTCATAAGGAAGAAAATGGGATAGGGCGGCTGGGGTGAAGATGATGGTGGTGGTGTTGGCGGGCCAACAGACTCGCCGTAGCTTAGGCTTTTAATCACCCTCGTGGGCTCCCACGTGGTTAACGCACATCATTAAACAACCCTCAAGGAGATTTCACGTGGTTATATGTGAAAACCAATAGGATAACATTACAAGCTAATTTTCGTCTTCATTAACATGATGGGGTTTTTTTTTTTAGATTAAGGCTATATATATACACACACACACCACACGTCCCTGAATGAGCATGGTTTTTCCAAACACACATTGCACCGTGCTGTGAGATTTAACTTAATCAAACGGAAGATTCGGCGTCTTGTGACCTGCGGTTCAAATGCGCTTTAGAAGTGTAAAATTATTATTATGATGATATCATTATTGCTCTGCCTTGTTCCAGGACACCCGTGACAAACTTGAGTAATCGTCAACAGCGTGCGACGGAACACCAACATCTGGCACACGCCGCCCCGAAGATGTCAACAGATGCCCCGGGGGACTTCCCTTTCTGATCGTGATGCGACGCAGAGCATCGCCAGCGCTGTGGCGCATTCGTGGATGTCCCAGATCAGTGGCTCTTCATCTTCTTCACCCGGGGTGCACGCACCCCCTGGGGAGGGGGGGGGGGGTGCGAGACGTGGCCAGATTTTATTTTAGAAGGTAAATCATCGAAAAGACAAATTAAGCACGGGCACGTCAGTACAACTGCCTCGTTTCATCAAACCCCTGTGCATTTGTTAACATTGTACTTTTATTTTTACGATTGAAAAGCAAAGGGTGGGCAAGGCTGCAGTGAAAGGTTAAGAACCACTGGTCAAGGGGGACGAGACTCGGGACGACAACAATCATTGATGCTCGTGCGCGTGCAGTTTTGTCAAGTGCTAACAGCACTTGTCCCAACAGTCTGTTGAGGTTACACGGGAGGATCTTTTGCCTTTACAGTTTTGTTGAGCGTCAGTGTAGCCGTCAGGGCGCTATGCCACCAACCCGGCCACCCTAGTTCGATTGCCGCTCACGGCCACAATCAACACCAGTGACGATTGTCTGAACCGGTCGTGGCACCTCCCCTGGGTCGACAAAGCCTCAAATGAGTAGCTAGTCCGGTGTATGTAAACATTACTACTGGGGAGACAAAGGCGGCCGGGCGTGGTGCTGCCCACCCACCCCCTTGTGTGCCGTGCCGGTTTTCATCAGTGCTCGCTCACAGCACTTGCCCCAACAGTCTTGTATATTGCCTGGGGTTCTTTGTCTTTGGTGGCTTAATTGACCGAGCTCACACGACGACTCTACGAGAGTAATTCTTCAATGGGACACGACTCTCAAGTGATGGCTAAATTGATATTTCCCCATCGGACACGACCTAGTTCATTTTATACGGCATCCCCATCGACGCAACAGCTCCCACACGCCACCATCTACTTCGCCCCAGCTGCAGCTGATGCCCTCATCCATCATCTCCATCCCTGACTAGGTTATCGCAACTCTCTCTTCTACAGCCTCCCCCAGACCCCCTCCCCCCACCCATCTCCCCGCCTTGCCCCCATCTCCGAACTGCGGATGATCTACAATGTTGTTGGCCAGAGCGTATTCTCACCTGCATCCAGAAATGAGACCAAATCACCAAGACGCTCCACGCCACTCTACTGGCTCCGAGCCAGGTCCTAGATCAATATCGATATTGTCTTCATCTCTCCAAGGCCCTGCATAGATTCACCCGCGCCTCCGATGAGCACGGTTGGCTACATACGGTGCGAAAGAAGTTCAACACCCATACATTTGTAGATGGCACTTCCGATTAGCAAGGTTGGCTACGTAAGGCGCGAAAGAAGTTCAACGTACATACGTACAAGTCCAGGCTCAACACCTTCCTCTGCCTATGACCGGCTGCCTAATATATCTTTGCAACACACGTGTGCCCACCGTTTCCGCATCAGCGGTCGCGTTTCGAGGGTGCATCGTGACAAGCGCCTTAAAGCCCACGGACGGGATTTGAACTGGGGACTTTCGTGTGCCGCGAGCTTCTTGCGCTCTCATCAAAATCGAGACGCGTCTGGGCAGCGTTGATCGATGATCTTGGCAAAAAAGAAAAGAAAATCCGCAGTCGCCGAGAATAAAAAAAGAAAAAATTGGCACGCTTGATTTGGCGAGCAAAGCAAATCTGCTTCGAAAAGTTCAGCGAGCCGCCTCCTGGTCCTCGTCCTCCTCCTCCTGGTAGAGGGTGCGCGACAAGACAACGCGAGTTTAAGTCAAACGAGATAATCTTCCTGCGTTTGCGGTGCCGTCAATAGCATTTCACGATAAAACACCAAATGTCTATTTTTGCCTTCCCCAAAAAACGCTTAACTCGGAAGTAAATGGGAGTGACGATAAACACATTAGGGGTGTGAAACAATGAATCGATTTACAATCGATCACGAGGTGTCTTTCTTATTTTTTTTTACATCTCCTTTGTCGATCCACTGCCAGATGAAGGCTTCCCCATGCCGTTGGGGGGGGGGGAGTGGTAGTTCGCGTGGATCGGGTGGCGTGTAACCATATTTGACCACTGTCGTTAGCCCCATGGGCATCCCTCGCCGAGCGGGAATCCGAACCCCGGCGGCCGCGTTTCGTAGCGGAGCGTGCGGACGCACACCGCTGCGGGAAAAACCACGAAAAAAAGCATCAAACTTGCGACATTGAGTCACGACAAATGTGGCGTCACGTATTATAAGCAACCGCTGAGCGTCACGTTTACGCAAGCGACGTTTTTTTTAGACTCGGTTAAATCGAGTGCGCAGATTCACGCACTTGAAGTATACAAGCAAAACGCGCTTATTTTATTTATTTCGCTAATACATTTCGTGAGCTTGTTTGGAGGGGATGGGTGGTGGAGGAGGAGGGGTGGGGGGGAGCAGCAGAGGAGAATGAGCAGGGGCCTCGACGACACGCGTTGGTTGCTGGAGGCACGAGTGCGTGGAGGAGATAGTGGAGTGAGATGAGAGCAGAGTGGCAGTCAAGTACGTATGTACGTTGAACTTCATTTGCACCGTACATATCCAACCGTGCTAATCAGAGGTGCCATGTATGTACTGTATGCACGTTGAACTTCTTTTGCACCATACGTGGCCAACCGTGCTAATCGAGGGGTGCCATGTACGTGTAATGCGGGCGTAAACGGCTTCGCGGATATGACGTCATGGGGGGGAGGAGTTAGGTCACGTGTGACAGAGGGGTGAGGTCTTAAGGGAGAGATACCGGAAGAGACGGGAGAGTGTGGGAGACAGAGTTAGAGTGAGGCCACGCAGGGCGGAGGTCGAGGAGTGGCGAGATCGCCACACACACGGGGGAGTAAGACTTGGCACCGTCGTCCAGCGGTGACCAAGCGCGGAGGAACGACGGGCAGCGGTGGAGCTGCAGTGAGGGCAGCGGTGGAGCTGCAGCGAGGGCAGCCGGAGGACTGCACAGGGGATCTGCAGCGGAGCTGCAGAGGTGTGGAGGCTACGGGAGCGAGAGCAGCTATGGAGCTGCCAAGGGGAGAGCTCTGAGCGAGGGCCGTGTGGGAAAAGTGTAAGAACCCGAATAAAGGACAACGGAGACAGACCCAGGATCGAGTCCTTTATTACACTGGTGTCAGAAGTGAAACGGCATGTCAAAACAGCTCAGAAGAAAGAATATTCCTGCGCCATCATATGCTACATCATCCGACGACGACCTTCCTCGGGCGGTCGACCTGCCTGCGATGGAGGAGGAGATCCGTGCGGGAACAAGTGCGGGTCCAAGATGTCGCCGCGTCGGTGGACCCGTCTGCACCAGAGGACGTGGATTGGCGATGGAGGCAGATGGCGGCGCAGCTGGAGACGCTGAAAATCGTGCTTGCGCAATTGTGTGAGCTCGTCACGCCGAGGACGGCGTTGGGGAGAGCCGATGGAGGTCCGCAGGTCACTGCCTTGCCTCCGCTGTCGGCGGCATTGGCCACGCGGCAGGAAGACGCCATCTTGGGCGTGGCAGGAGAAGAACGGCGGGAAGCCGCCATCTTGCGCACGCTGCGGCGAGAGGCCGCCATCTTGAACACGCTGCGATGCGACGCCATTTTGAATATGCCGCCTGGTGAGTCATCGGCTGAGGACGGTGCAACAAGGAGTCGCAGTCATCATCTCACGACCGTCAAAGAATTCTCCATCGGGGGCGATTGGAGTGCTTTCGCCTGCAGATTTCTGGCGGCGGTACGCTCAGCAAGGTGGACGGAAGCTGAGGCATTGGAGGTTTTACCAACTCTTCTCGATGACGAGTCGGTGAGATTCTTCCGCTCCATAAAGGCAGAGAAGAAGAAAACATTGAGAGGAGTTTTCGACGAGATGGCAGATGCATATGAGCCACCGGATAATGCTCATCGCCGGTTTGTTCAACGTCAGCGAGCACCCGAGGAGTCGCCGGTGGCATACAGGGGTGCGGTATTGGAGTTGGCCATGGCTGCATACCCGGAGACGGAGCCTGACCTGCTCGAACCTCTCATCTTGGGTAAGATGCTCGAGCTGTCCCGGGATTTGGGGATCCCTATGCCGGTGTGTGGCCACGAAAAGCTTACGTCCCGGGCGGCCGCTAAATGTCTTGATGCCCAGTTCAACCTGCGCCGTTGGAAGCAAGTCACGGCGTGGACGGGAGGGCCCATCGTCGAGGGAGGTGCCGCGGGTTGGGATCCCAAGAAGGCGGTGTACGTTCCTGACGGGGGGGGGCCCTCAGGAGCTGACAGCCGCCTCTGCTCAGTGGTCGGCCCGCAGTACGCCGGGGCCGCGATCTGCGCCACCGCCATGGGAGCGTCGGGACGGGGTGCCTGCGGCGCGGCGTAACAACATCGACTGCTTCCGCTGCGGCCCTAAAGGCCATTACGCCAGGGACTGCTGGGCCTGCGTCCCGGGTCCGCCCCAGCAGGAGGCCTCGTCAGCGGACGTGCCACGGAAGGATCCTCCAGGACAGACAAGCCGGCCGTGACATTGCTGGAGACAGGAGACTCGGCTCGGGGTGTGCCTACCACTGCTGCGGGGACTCCGAGCCCCGCCGCCCTTCCGACCCCGTCGCAGACACGATCGCAACGCACCCCCGACGCTGGGCCTTCAGGGACACGGGACCGGGACGTTGACGGGCCTCCAATAGCGACAGGAGGACTTCATCCTGTCGCTCCTAAAACCCTGTCACGTTCCCGGTCTGCAGGAGGGCCGCCGCCCGTCCGGGACGGACCGGCGACCCGAACACGCTCAAAGTCCCTTACATTTCGTTAAATTTTACTGTTGTGTTTTGTTGTTGTTGTTATATTTATTGTATGCTTCGTTGTCCTTGAATGTGTGATGGTTGTGTTCACTCGCATTACTTGTCTCGTTATTGTTCAGCCGAGGTCGGCTGGATTTTCTCTACGGGGGAGGGTGGTGTAATGCGGGCGTAAACGGCTTCGCGGATATGACGTCATGGGGGGGAGGAGTTAGGTCACGTGTGAGAGAGGGGTGAGGTCTTAAGGGAGAGATACCGGAAGAGACGGGAGAGTGTGGGAGACAGAGTTAGAGTGAGGCCACGCAGGGCGGAGGTCGAGGAGTGGCGAGATCGCCACACACACGGGGGAGTAAGACTTGGCACCGTCGGCCAGCGGTGACCAAGCGCGGAGGAACGACGGGCAGCGGTGGAGCTGCAGTGAGGGCAGCGGTGGTGCTGCAGCGAGGGCAGCCGGAGGACTGCACAGGGGATCTGCAGCGGAGCTGCAGAGGTGTGGAGGCTACGGGAGCGAGAGCAGCTATGGAGCTGCCAAGGGGAGAGCTCTGAGCGAGGGCCGTGTGGGAAAAGTGTAAGAACCCGAATAAAGGACAACGGAGACAGACCCAGGATCGAGTCCTTTATTACATACGTATGCACGTTGAACTTCTTTCGCACCGTACATAGCCAACCCTGCTAATCGGAGGTGCCAAACCGTGCCAGTGGATGTGCGAGAGATGACTCCACGCCCGCTCACGCTCAGCGGTGGCTCGAAGATTCCGGGCGGCGCCGCCCGTTTTGTTTGCGCTGTGCAGGGCCGCTTGGGACAATTTTGTTTCTTTTGTTTAGAATTTTTTGCGACGATTGCCAGTGGTTACCGAGACCGACGGGCCAGGCAAACGCCAGAACCGTTAACTATATCCAAAGGAATGTAAATGTATTTATTGTAGAGGGTTTTTTGCGGGGTTAGATCGCGTAAATATATTAATGCGTCGTGATAATTGGTTTTTAACCCTTCTATCTGGCAACAAAACTGACACCTTTTTACAAGGAGTCATGTTTGTTGCCAGATAGAAGGGTAAAACACCAATTATCATATTTTTTTACTGGCAAATGAGGTTCCAATGATATTAATGCGTCGTTAAACCCGCCACCACCCGACACAACCCATTGGTAAGGTTTGTCACGTAAACAGAACGTGACCAATTCGTCACCAGTACAGCACACCCGTTGTGTGTTGGAGAGCCAAGCCACAACATTTACAATCTGAGTACGACGTTTCGCCAGTAATTACAACTAGCTTCATCAGGCGAAACGTCAGATGAAGCTAGTTGTAAGCTAAATGTATTTACCTACACATAATACACGTTGATTACCATATGACTAACTCAACCGGTAATGGATACCCATTGTAATTTAAATGCATTCATTAACCCCCCCCCCGCTTCGCACGTGAAGGGCTCACAAGTGACGTCATCACAGCTATCTATTTAAGGAACAAAGCAAGGAGGAGGATTTCTCTCACAAATCTGGCTGTCGCCTGATGATGCCGGTTGTAATTGCAAGCGAAACGTCGTACTCAGATTGTAAATGTTGTGGATTTGCTCTCCAACACACTTGTAACGAAATGCCGTGTTCTGTTTACGTGGCAAACCTTACTAATTGGCTGTGTCAGGTGGTGGCGGGTTTGACGACACATTTATAATTAACTATTCTTTTCTCCTGATGACGATTGCTTGTGTTGCGATCGAAACGTCTTAGTTTTTTGTTGGTTATTTTTTTTTTAATCCTATTTACGTGACTTTACTGAAAGACCAAAGAATATGAATTCCTGCAGTCGCGAAAGCTTCAAGTCAAAATTTAACTCGATCTAACTAAACATAAATAAACCTGCATCATGGATGATATTAATCGCGAAAGCCAACTTCGTGTTTAAATGTATTTACTGTTTTTTTTTTATATCCACAAGCCTTTGCTGCCCCCAGCCATTGAGCGTCACGCCATTTCGTCCTTGAGATTCGCGACGCGTTTAACGGACGGGGCGTAGCGTTGGCCATTAAAAAAAAACAACTCCCGATGAGCCTCGCCGACACCGCAAGCGAGAACGTGTGTTCTCGTGCACTCTTGCGAGTCCAGTCCATCGCGAATGCGCATTGATCGCACGTTAAAGCAGGCCCTCTGAAACAACAACAACAACTGTTTTTGATCTTCTTGGTTCTTTCGGTAAAGTCACGTAGAATGGAAATAGTAAAATAATAAAAATAAAACATAATAAAATAATTCTCACGACGTTTCGGCCACAACACCTGAGGACGGCTGCTTGCGTTGTGGCCGAAACGTCGTGAGAATTATTTTATTATGTTTTATTTTTATTATTTTATTACTTCCCTTCTACGTGACTTTACCGAAAGAACGACGCGTTTAACGGACGGGGTGTAGCGTTGCCCATTAAAAAATCAACTCCCGATGAGCCTCGCCGACACCGCAAGCGAGCACGTGTGTTCTCGTGCACTCTTGCGAGTCCAGTCCATCGCGAATGCGCATTGATCGCACGTTGAAGCAGGCCGTCTGAAACAACAACAACAACAACAACAACTGTTTTTGATCTTCTTGGTTCTTTCGGTAAAGTCACGAAGAATGGAAATAATAAAATAATTCTCACGACGTTTCGGCCACAACCCAAGCAGCCGTCCTCAGGTGGAGAACAGGTCTGTCGAGAAGACAGAGTTTGAATGACACACCCCAGGCTTGCAGCGAATTTTTAAGCTAGGATGGAGGGGGGAAGGGCGCCTTGACAAATAATTTGCATATCACGAAAGCTTTAAACTGTTTTTGAGTCTGTTGCGAAACTGGCTCAGACTCGGGGATGATGCCCGAGCATGAGCCGATAGCGGCGTTCCCCAGGATCTTTGGGCCAGAGACTCCGAAACTGCGCTGGCCGTATCGCACGAGGTTTACACGCTGGTACAGCAGCATCGTCGCTGCGAGCGGCTGGGTCGCAGTCGGAGTGGATTTTAGTCTGTTGAAGCTCATACGCACCGAGGAGGCGAGTGCCTGTTCATTCTCACCGAAGTAAGGAAAGCGCAAAACACTGGATGGGGGTGGGGGGCGGTGTGCTCATCACCCCTGGAGTCGATATTCACGCAACCACACCGGCCGCATACACGAACAACGCACCGGCATAGCCTCTGAGCAACGACTGTTGGGGGACCACGGCTGTCAAGCGAGAGCATCAGGGCGCGGTACGGCCACGGCACCACGCGTGACTGCGTTGGTCTCCGCCGAGTGCCGAATATAAACACCGCGCCAGGTGCTCATCTAGCGTCGAGTTGCTCAGTTGACCTATGGGGAGATCCAAAACCGGTTTAGGCATTCATCGCCGATTTCGGCTCATGAGGGGTTAATTGAACTCGGGCCGCCGTGTTTCACAGCGCAGTGCGCTAACCACTGCGCCACCGCTCTCTCCATCCAGACGCACGCACGCGCTGACACTGGTCCCTGTTGCCGGGTGCGCGTGTCTGTGTGTGCGTGTGAGTGCGTGTGTGGGTGCACGTGTGTGTGTGTGTGAGTGTGTGTGTGTGAGTGTGTGTGTGCGTGTGTGTGTGTGTGCGTGTGTGTGTGCGTTTGTGTGTGTGTGTGCGTGTGTGTGCGTGTGTGTGAGTATGCGCGTGTGTATGTGCGCGTGTGTGTGCGCGGGTGCGCGTGTGTGCGCGTGTGTGCGCGTGTGTGTGTGCGCGTGTGAGTGTGTGCGTGTGTGTGCGCGTGTGCGCGTGTGCGCGTGTGTGTGCGCGTGTGTGTGTGTGCGCGTGTGTGTGCGCGTGTTTGTGCGTGTGTGCTCGTGCGTGTGTGCGTGTGTGTGCGCGCATGTGTCTGTTGGGGCGTAGCGCAAGCCACTAACCCCCTCGTGTACCCTTCGTAGGCACTCGCGTAACAGCACTTGCCCCAACAGTCTGTTAAGGCTATGTGCGGGGGGATCTTTGTCTTTGTATCTTTGTTTTCTTTTTTCTTTTAGTCCTTCAAGCGCCTTCCCCCAAATTCACCCAGAGCAGCCCGCGGCCTCATCGGACGATTGCTCGACGCGGAGCGGCGAAGACCAAGTTCCCTCCTCCGGTCAACTCCGCATAGCCCGTCGCGGACACGAGGCCACGCAGCTGCTCCATGTAGCTCGAGTCCACAAGCCACCTGGCCACAAATGATCGCTCAACGAATTGGCTGATCGTGTGGAAATGTACGGCAGTCGAATATGCTCTCTAAACGCGTGCTTCTAAATGTGGAGGGAAAAAAGCGGAGGATATCCACGCGACCAACGGAGAGGTGAGAACGTGCAAACTCCAAATATACAGGCATTGTCAGGGTCGGGATCGGGATCGAACCCACGACGTCCTGTATACCAGGCGAGGGAGTTAACATCTCGCCACCGTGGCGCCATAACTTCAATGGCCAAATGTAACCGTGGCATTTCTCATCGCACTGTACGGCATTGTATTTCAGCCACGATAACAGCAGAATGCATTTTGGGCGGGTGGAGGGGTGGGCGCAAAATCCGAGGTTCCTAAAGCTCCCGTGTCAATCCGGCCCTGAACTTCACGGCCCAAAAGATGGGTTTGCGAGTTTCGGTAATCTCTACGTGATCCACCAACTCTTGGATCGCAGGTGATTACGTCACCACCACCACCAGCAGCACAACCACCACCACCACCACCGCCTCCGCACCGGCTTTGTACAGAAGGGTTGAACGATGGTCGTTGCATCTGCTTACTCGCTCGCGCACGCGAAACTGAAAACAAATGATCAAGCAAACAGAGAAGTAAATAAAAGACAACCAAAAAAAGACATCTGAAAAAAAAGAGAATAATAGTGATGGCGAAACAAGAGAGAGCGGGGTAGCTGGGGAAAAAATGAAAAGGAAAAACAGATCAAGGCGAGGAGAAAAAATTTTCCACTCCCACTCCGTGACTCTCGCGACCATCTATCCCCTTAATGACGGCCGTGGATCAAACGCACGATGGGGAAAGGGGTGGAAAAAAAATCTCGGCGAAGAACAGTCGTCACTTTCCGTCAGATAACCGCCTCCGCGTTCGTTCGATTGTTTTTCTTTGCTTGGGTTACGATTGATAGGACCGGGGGGGGTGGGGTGGCTTGGTTGGTGGTGGTGGTGGTGGTGGCTATGCCGCACGTGATCCAGTGAGGGGTTGGCGGGTCACACACAGATGCCGGTGTGAAACTCCCTTCCCGTGGGGCAACGAGGGGGTGCCGTACCCCCCCACTCGCCAGGACACGGAACTACAACAAAGTGTGGACTCAGTGTGGACTCATCTCCATCTGTTCCATCTCCGTTCCCGTGGGGATAGAGGAGCCACGCCCCTGGCTCGCGAGAAGGCAGTAGAGCAAAGTGTGGACTCATCTCCATCTGTTCCATCTCCGTTCCCGTGGGCGTCGAGAAAGTGGCAATACCTCTGGCTCACCAGGAGAAGGAGCTACAGTAAATAGAGGACTTGTCTCCATCTGGTTCCATCTGTACGGGGATGAGTATCTGAACCGGTACAGGTTCGACTCAGCCGTCAATGAGTGCTCGGTGTGGGTGTATGAACATCAGCAAAGGGGAGACAAAGGCGGCCAGGGCTCTCGCCGGCCTCCCGGCGAGTAAAATGCGCACATCAAATTTGAGTGCGTGCTCTTGGCGTAGGCAGAAAATAATTGAAAATAGTAAATCACAGGCCGGAAACAAATCTTGACAAGATGTCGCAAAAGGGCATCTCGAACGACGGTGCCATTCCTGCGCGCATTCGGCGCAACATGCGTGTGCGATGGATGCGCGGCTCCAAAGAGTCGAGATTGCAGGCATTTACTTTCATTCAGAGAGGGAGTGACAACAAGGCAACGCGTGTGTGTGCGTGTGTGCACTGGCAATGAATGAATGAACTTGTACGCTTTATATCTGGGCTCCTCCTTTCACCGTCACGAACTAAGTCTCAGAGCGCAGATATTGGCAGTTGTTCCTGTGTGGCACGGAGCGAGGAGCGCCTGGCTCGACGATGGGTATTCGTCTGCCAGTAGAAGGCGACGATTGTTATTGCGAGTCGTTTGTTTGCCACATTATTCAAATGGTGGTACATTTGAACGTATATTGCCCTTGTTTTCGTTGCGAAGGGGAAACTGGGAAAACCAGGGGAAAACCCATGCAGAATACGGAGAGAACATACCAACTTCACACACTCACACCCATTTGCTCATTCATTCATGCGCATACTCACTCTGCAAAACAGGGGAGAACATACAAACTCCACACTCACACACGCTCGCTCACTCACTCACTCTCACACCAGTTCACTCACTCACGCAAACACTCACTCTGCAGACAAAGATACAATGACAAAGATCCCCCATGTAGCCTTAAACATACTGTAGGGGCAAGTGCTGTTTGCGAGCACCTATGAAGGCCGGCATGGCACACGCCTTTGTCTCCCCAGCGGCGATGTTTACACACCGCACCAGGTACTCATTTGAGGCTGAGTCGACTTAGGGGAGACCCAGGACCGATTCAGATAATCGTCCCCACCGGTCTTTTCCGTGAGCGGGAATCGAACCCGGGTCGTCAGGTTTCACAGCGCAGCGTGCTAACCGCTACACTACCGCACGCAAACACTCACTCTGCAGACGAGGGCGAGAACGAACACACACACACACACACATAGAAACTCCATAAGGAAAGGCCGCCCGGATCGGGAATCGAACCCAAGCTCTCCCTTAGCACTGCGAGGCGCGAGTGTTGCCAACCGACGCCACCCGGACCCGTGGCGCGAGCATCATCATCATCATGCCGCTTAACGGGCGTCTGTGCTCTGCGTAATGCGCGCGATGATGAGCGAGCGAGAGAGAGAGAGACACACACACACATAAGCCTAGGATGTTTGTTGACATTACGAGGGGATCATTAGCGCCAATAGAGACGACGAGGGGAGTTCGTGGGACGGGAGTTTGTTTTTCGTAAATCAAGGTAATTTAAAGCGGAAGGAGGGTTGTTGTTGCGTGTGTGTGAGCTGAGCTGAGCTGATAAGTGGACGAGAGTCATTGTGTCTGCTGATGGGGGGGAAGGGGGGGTCACCATGATCCTTGCTTTCAAGTTAATGGCGATGGGCCACATCAAGAGCGTTCAAAGATTGTGTTTTTTTTACGCTAATGGTACGATAATAGGGTTTCCCACGCGTGAATTTTCGAAGAAAGAAGCTCAGATTCAAACGGGGGACGAACCGATTGATGACTTTTGGATGAACGGGCACTTCAATAAAATCACAATTGCATTCATCATCATTATCGTCGTCGAGGTGAGGCTAAAATTACAAAGAGCATCGTCCTCATTAGAGATGATGCACAATGATGTTATCGATGCATACCATCAACGGAGTGAATTGTAAGCGCTGTATGTAATAAAGCAATTAATTAGGGAACCAAGAAATAACCGAGTTCATTAATTGATTAATTTATATCGCTACGCCGAAGCTGCGAGAGGCCGCTACACCACCAGAAATGTCATCGATTTCTCGAGGAACAAAAATCGTGTCCGCGAGTTGAATCGCGGAGGCCGTTGAGGTGGAACTGTTCATGGATTAAAAGTGATCCCTATGCTCGTGAATTCGTGTCGTTCTCTTCGTACACGCTGCATGAGATGGATTCACATCACCCCCTGCAGCCATTGTGGGCACAACCATTCAGTGAAGACCCAACGCATTTATATAGTAATAGGGTTTTACCCTTTCAACTGGTACAAAAACTGACACCTTTATACAAGGCATCATGTTTGCAATAACCACAACACAAGCAGTCAAAATGCATACGCCTTTTGGTATCATCTGGTCCACCACCAATGGAGACTAGGCTCTAAGAAAAGCTGTCTCGGGTGTGGACCAATCAACTTCAAGGACAGTGCATATCATTATCATCATCAGAGTTGTTTCTTTTTGTTTGCATTTTGACTGCTTGTGTTGTGTTTATTGCAAACATGATGTCTTGTATAAAGGTGTCAGTTTTTGTACCAGTTGAAAGGGTAAAAACCTAGTACTATATTTTGCCACTGGTAAAGGAGATGTCTCATATTTCGATTTAAAGCTTTCGTGACTGCAGGGATTCATCTTCTTGGTTCTTTCGGTAAAGTTACGTAGAAGGGAAGTAATAAAACAATACAAATAAAACATAATAAAATCATTCTCACGACGTTTCGGCCACAACGCAAGCAGCCGTCCTCAGGTGAAGACCAGGTCTGTCGGGGAGACAGCGTCTGAAGACGCTGTCGTGATGTCTCACAGTGAAGACCCAACGCATTCGTCAATACTCTTAGTTCTTTCCGTAAAGTCACGTAGGTAAAAAATTAAATTAAAATTAATAAAAAAAATAAAAAAATAAAAAATCACGACGTTTCGGAGGCAACACAAGCTTCCGTCTTCAGGTGAAACTGTCACAGCAAAAAATCTGTATCAAGTGGAGAGAAGTCCCAAGAGGTACGACTTATATACTGGTTAAGGGGGGAGGAGCCAATGACACCCCGATGTGCACGCCACTCCCGTGGCTTCTCGCGCTGGCGAACGTCGCTCCAGCCAGCATCCCACGTGAAGCCATGACGATTGGCAAGCACAACAGGATCGTGGAAAACTTCGCCCTGCCGCTCCACCAAGACGTGAAGGAACTCCGAGGCTCAAATCGAGGAAGCCTTCCTTCCTCTTGGTTCTTTCGGTAAAGTCACGTAGAATGGAAATAATAAAATAATAAAAATAAAACCTAATAAAATAATTCTCACGACGTTTCGGCCACAACGCAAGCAGCCGTCCTCAGGTGTTGTGGCCGAAACGTCGTGAGAATTATTTTTATTATGTTTTATTTTTATTATTTTATTATTTCCATTCTACGTGACTTTACCGAAAGAACCAAGAAGATGAATCCCTGCAGTCACGAAAGCTTTAAATCGAAATTGAAGCCTTCCTTGTAACGCGCCTCCGCTCTGAGCAGCTGGACATAAGAGACACCGGCCACTCGATGGTCTGAAGGATGGGGCGGCTACGAACGTTGCAAAAAAAAAAAACATCGTTCAGGACGCGACCATGGAAGTGTGGCGACTCTCTCCTCTCACGACGGCTGTGGATCCCCACACTGAACGGACGCAGCACGGGAGATGCGACGCACCACGTGCTTCCGTGAATGGCAAATCAAAGAGTCGCCAAATTTCTGCGACTGTGGCAAAGCCCTAAAACCGTCAAACGCATTACCGGCTAGTTGCGCCATTCATGCCACACACCCTGAGCGGCATCGCTGCAATCCGTGCAACGTCGACTGCCGCCTTGGATCGGTTGAAGGACCTTAACATTCAAAACGATGACATCGATAAACCGTTGCTTTCGTGCCATACGAAAGGAGAAGAATAACGCCGCGTGTGTCATGCAATATATAATTGGCGACGTTTTGTACAATGCCCCTTGTTCACGCCACCTAAAAAAAATTCGGATTTAAAGCCACGGCGTTATTGACAAACCTTGCCGTGTTGGTTTGTGTTTATTATTTGTGCTTATGCACCAATGATAACGCAGCAGCAGGAGCAGCATCACGAGACATGTTGTGTACCCGTTCACTGCATTGTTTGAAGAAAACGATGGATTGCTGAAACCGAACTGCGACAGTGAGTCGTCATAATTCATCACATTTCTCGGCACTCACTGTTAACACGCTCACGACGGACGATGGGCTGAGTCGAACCCAGGCTCAGTTGACTGACGTTTGAACTTCTAACGTTCTGCCTGGGAATGTGTGCATCATGCCACGGTTGTGGGCTGCACAGATTGTAAATTACAAAAACAAAAATGCCCCGTGAAGCCTTAATAGACTGTTGGGGCAAGTGCTGTTAGCGAGCACCTATGAAGACCGGCAAGGCACGGCACACGAGGGGCCGCGTGTCCAGCACCACGCCCGGCCGCCTTTGTCTTCCAAGTGGCGATGTTTTCACACCGCACCAGGTACTCATTTAAGGCTGAGTCGACCTAGGAGAGGCCCAGAACCGGTTCAAGTAATCGTCATTGGGTGTTGGCCGTGAGCGGGAATCGAATTCGGGTCATCGCCAGGTTCGTAGCGCCAGCGCGCTAACCGCTACACTACCGCTCCGCACAAATTACAACAACAACCGCCATTCGCCACTAAGTGGCGGTGACGTCAACACGACGCTTGTGCCAGGCCACAAATTACGAACACACACACACACGCGCGCGGGCACTCGCTCACTCACCAACATTGTCCAGTGTCCAATTTTCAATTGAGTTTCCATTGGATTGCTCCAATAATAGCAGCTGCTCTAATCAGAGAACAACTTCTCTGGCGGCGTTCCGTTTCCCCGCGACAAATCTTGGCATCGCACAAATTAAACGGACGCGGGGAATGAAATTGGATCACAGCGCTTTTATTCGAGCCCGCGTCTTGAACACTTATTTGGCGGGTCGCAAAAGGCAACGAAAAGAAAGCGGAGGTTTTGTAGCGACGCTTCGATTCTACGACGCGCAAGAATGAGGGCTGGGGGGGGGGGGGCGACGGTGTTTTAAAATTGATGGCTCAAATAGAAAGAGCCAGCAGCTCGACATCGGAAGGTGTCGAGTTCAAATCCTGATTGGGGGTTGACTCAGCCAATCATCACTCTGGCGGAGTGGGTCGATATAATAGGTGCCACTTTGCGAATAAGTCAGCGGTGATGGTCCTGTACAGGGTCGTCATAGGAATGTGGCATTTACACCACTGACTAAGGGCTTACAAACAGTCGATGTGTATTGCCTCAATGTTCATGAGAGCAGGACATCACTTCGAGCGGAGTGGGTAAGTATTGTCTGTTGAACTTCTTTCGCACCATACGTAGATAACCGTGCTGAAGAAATTCGTTTTCTATCGAGATTTAAAAGTGCATAGCTCCATGATGAGTGGACTCCGCGCAACGATGGTTCACGCTGCTTGGTACTACTGCGGTGGTTGTCGAGGTTGTGCTGCGCAGTTTCTCCAATCCGTTGTTTCGGCTGTTGCCGCGTGTTGTTTGGGACACAACACCACCACCACCACCAGCAGCAGCAGCAGGAGGAGTAGCGGTAGCAGCATGCCGGTGATCTGCTCAGTTCAGTTCCTGAAGACGCTACCCCAGGATGTGGAGCGACACGTCGGACATCATGCGATGGAGAGCAAGTGAGTTCACGTGACCTTACCACGACCACCACCCACCTCCGCCTAATGCTTATTCCCTAATATCTTCGAAAGAATTGTGATGGTGAACTGAATGTGAAACCAAAAGTGAAATGTCGTGCATAAAATGTAGCCAACAAACTCACAAATGTTGCCAGTTCCATGGCAGCATATTGTTTTAGTGCATCATTTATTATGCCTACCATCATATTTGATATGTACCAAAACAAAGATGATTTAACTTTATTTTTTAATATAAATAATACCATCGATTCGAAAGGAGGTAATGGGTCCACCGGAGGTGCCTATGTTAAAATAAAAAACACAGTTAAGATGAATAGAATTCAGTGGAAATGCCCATGACTCAAACAGACAAATCAAATTGCATTTCGAAATTCGTATTATTACGCAACCAGCTGAATGGTCATTTGTATACTCAGCAAAGCCTCACCGAGTCAAAGACTACGCGTGCAGAGAGCAACCCGCGGATGTGCGCAATTTGGAGAGTCAGAGACGCACACGGACTTTAGAGAGTCAACATGGAATGTAATTATGGCTTGGGCGGCAGGACTAACCTAAAGTAAACAATTGTTTTTAATTTTACCAGGTAAGGCCCACTGAGCGACACCGCTCTTTTTAAAGCAGCGACTTGGCCACAAATGATATCTCAACGAAGTGGCCTATCACGCGGAAATGTAGAGCAGTCAAATATTCTAAACGCACGTTTCTAAATGTGGAGGGAAAACCGGAGGATCCAGAAAAAAGAAATCCACGCGACCACGGGGAGAGAGAGAGAGAAAGAGACACGCAAACTCCAAATACACAGGCGTTAGGGTCAGGATCGAACCCACGACATCCTGCACACCAGGCGAAGCAGTTCACATCTCGCCACCGCGACGCTTGATTGGAAGGAACGATGACCGGTGGTCGAGACTAACGACTGAGTGGCAGTCGAAGTGCGCCAATGCTCCGGAGAGAACGACAGCCGTGGAGATGGAGCGATGAAATCAGCGAATGTGCGGATGCTACGTGGATTTGTTTTGACCATCGTAGAAAAACGTGAGAAATGGAGATAGCTTGGGGGAGGCCTTCATGCAGCACTGGATTTATCGTGGACAATACAATTTAATGACAATCCCCACTTGGGAATCAGAGACGCAGGCCCTTGTAGCTCTAGAGAGAGCATCTAACCCCGAGACTACCAGCAGCACTTGATGACACGCTTAAAAATCCAGCAGCACACCAGCTGATCAGGTGGGCCCCTTTGTCACGTTCTTGATTGTGTCACACACACACGTCGACCCACGCGTGCTCCCTCCATGCATCTGGTCGCATTGCGAACCAAACGTCCACGTACGCCATTGAGAAGTCCAAGCGGATTGCACCGCCAATGTAACGTCCGTCGACCGAGTATTCTCTTTGCGTGGGAAGACCCGTTGTCTCAATGGGGTTCTCACCGAGTCTCCGACTGCCGCGGCTGCCCTGTCCTTTCAAATTGTTTTTTTTTTCCCGAGCCCAGACCTTGGCAAAACGGGAGCCGTGGACTCACCCCGCAAAATTCCCCGCGGAGACCTAAACGCATCTGTCCGGGTTGGGCGAGGAGAAGAAGCGGCGAGTGTGAGACGCGCGACCGGGAGAGGCACGGGAGTCGTAATGAGTCACCGTGACCCATTTCCCAAACGTGAAATTCACTGGAGGCACCAAATGTTGAATCCGGATTTCAGAATTTACAGCAACAAAACAACCTACGAAATACCGCAAAGGGTGTCTTGTGCGTAATGCCCCATTATTATTCATAATAATTATTCATAAGAATAATATTCATAATGATGATTTATAGCCCTTTTGGTGATGCACTGCTGGGGAGAAGACCTCCCCAATAAGCCGTGTCGGTTCGTCGGGGTTATTTGACCATACTTCACCACGCTGGCCAATGTAGGTTGGTGAGGAGGGGGAGAGGCGAGGAGCTGGCAGGAGGACTTTAGGTGCCACTCGCCGCTGACGTTAACCGTGGCGGGGAATTTAACTCAGGTGGCGATGCATTCATGGGGCAGCGCGATTATCAACGCACTGCAATACGCACACACACGCACCACACGCACACACGCACAAAGACACCCGTATAGCCTACAGACTGTTGGGGCAGGTGCTGTTAGCGAGTAGCATCTATGAGGGCCGGCACGGCACACGAGGGGGTGGATGGCCAGCTCTACGCCCAGTCGCCTTTGTCTCCCAAGTGGCAATGTTTACACACCGCACCAGGCACTCATTTGAGGCTGAGTCGACCTAGGGGAGACCCAGGACCGGTTCAGACAATAGTCACTGGTGTTGGCCGTGAGCGGAACTCGAACTCGGGTCGCTGCACTCATAGCGCAGCGTGCTAAGCGCTACACCAATGCTCCCCAAACACACACATATTCACACACGCGCGTGCACACACACACACACACAGATGCGCACGCGCATTTACTTTTTCCCCCAGATCCCATTTAGAACATCTTTTTGGTAATGAGCCCTCTTGGATGTTTTTTTCCCTCCCTAAATCCATTACGTGTGCATGTCCAATCTATACTCAGCATATTTTCTTAATTATTTTCTAATGCTCTACCATTAGACATCATTTGTTACCACCGGCTATAGTGCACAAATGACATCCTGTGGACCAAATCATAAGAAGGGGGTTGGGGGGGGGGAAGAAGGGAAACATTATTAGCTGGGAATGCTCGCCAATTCAATTACCCCGGCCTTGACTGCCTCCCTCCCTCCCCGCTCGCTCTGGGCGTGTTAGACGGTGCAAGGAAATGGCTCTGAACGTGGCGAAGAACTCCGTTGCATTGTGAGCAACGAACAATCGCCGCTCGTGCCATTAACCCTTTAGCGCTCCGAGGCGGTGGGTCTCAGTTCGCCGCCGAATCTCGGAGCACGCGAGCGCTTCGGCGCTAAAGACATTGTAAACCCACCACAGAAAACTGCAGTGGACACGACCTCCGCAACTCTACGACAGCCGCCGCCAAAACAGCACCATACACACCCTCCCGCGTGGCAATGTGAGAGCCTCGGTACTGATACAATTGTTTTTTTACGGTGAACGGCTCGCTGTCAGAGTGCCCAGAATCGCACACCCCCTCTCTGTCGCAGGTTGGATCCCAGCTTCTGAAAAAAAAACGGGGGATAATTTGTGTTTTTTTTCGAGACCGAAGTAAATTTACTCGCCCCGTTGTTGAATTTGGCCGCTATGAACCATCAGAAACATTTTGCTGTCGATTTACGCGTTCCGGCAATCCCTTACGTGCTGCTCGAATCGATCTGAAGTCGGGCGCTTCTGAATGTGTCTTTCTGAGACGACGTCACCGGGTTGGGAGGCCACGACCGCACCGGAGCAGCTGGGCAAGGAAAGGAATGAAGGAGAATGGGTGGAAGAGAGGGGGGGGGAGGTCACTGCACAGAAGTTACAGGCTGACAACAAGAATACAACAACAACCACAACAACAACAACCGTGATTCGGCCGGATCCTCGTGTGCAGTGAGGCGAGGGTTTCAGCTCAGTACTAAAAATCACTGCGCAATAAAAAATAACCCAAATCCATCATATTATTGGTTCTTTCGGTAAAGTCACGTAGAAGGGAAATAATAAAAATAAAATAATAAAAATAAAACAATTATTTCCCTTCTACGTGACTTTACCGAAAGAACCAAGAATATGAATCCCTGCAGTCACGAAAGCTTTAAATCGAAATTCAAATCCATCATGTTAGATTTGGTTTCTGATTAATTCAGCGCGTGTCCAAATCCTTAAACATTGCACATTGCCACCTCGATGGCCGTTCGATGGCCACGCCCGCTTTTGATTGGAGGTTCGTCATTGGACGGGGGCCGCGGTGACGCTGTACTGACGTCGCTCAACGTTCACAGTGAAATGTTTTCGTCGTCACGTGACGAGACGACCGACGGCGGCACAATTGGAATGTAATTGGGAAAAGATTTATCAAGAGATGCAACGATAGATGGGATGGGATGGGCGAAACATTCCAATGCAAGGGCGGCTCGCCTGAAAAATAGCCTTGAGAACACGGAGCAAAGGGCCTTTCTGGATAAAAGCGTGAAATTAGTTTATTTGTGTTGCTGATTATACATATTCCTCATGCTGAAATAACGATTGAGTGGAGCTCCTCTCTCTATACCTGAGTTCTGAGACGACAATAGCTGTGTTCATTTCTATGCTGGGGCCCATTCTGTCTTTTTTTCGTACGTGTGTGTGCGTGTTAACTTTGTGGAGAGCGGTAGTGCAGCGGTTAGCGCGCTGTGCTACGAACTCGGCGAACAGAGTTCGATTCCAGCTCACGGCCACCGACACCGATGATGATTATCTGAACCGGTCTTTAGGCATTCCTGAGGTTGATTTAGCCTTACATGAGTACCTGCTGCGATGTATAAAGATCGCCAACAAGCGAGACAAAGGCGGCCGGGCGTGGTGTTGGCCACCCACCCCCTCGTGTGTCGTGCCGGCCTTAACAGGTGCTCGCTAACAGCGCTTGCCCCAACAATCTGTTAAGGCTATATGGGCATCTTTGTCTCTGTAATTTGCCCTCAAATTGATGCCGATTGTGCCATCGGAATTAAGGAAGCGGATATTACAGAGCTACCTCTGAGATCTCTTCTTCAAGTGACCTCCGAGCCACAGTAGAGGGACAGCACCTTCTTACCCCTTCTGCATATGAGAGTAATATATTTGTCGAGTGACGGTATAACAGCTATTTAAATTATCTTAACGAACGCAGCAACCTCTGCATGCACCTGGTATTGCAGAATCAGCAGTTCGGTGCCTGTTTTACCAACCCCTGAGGAATGATGATTATTATGATGATTTATGTGATAGCAGAAATGTCTGTGTGGGTAAGCTGCAACACAACGCTAATCTCTGCACGAGTCCGCATCTTTAGCCGTACTCTTAACATTGCTTCCTACAAATCCACAACAAAGGCATGTTTTGTAATCTTTGTGACTTCAAATCCCACCCACGCACGCCAGCAACGTAATTCTACTGCATTCCCTCACTATAAGCACAACTTCATACATGTGTAATAACAGCCATAGAGGGTTCACGTGGGGATTGGCTTGCCGGTCCTGCTTGTAGCCAATAAGGGTTGAGATAGGGACCATGGCCCATGCGTCATCACGACAGGTCATCAGGAGTGATTGGCCTAGCCATTCGGGGCCCCAGCTAATGGGGAGCTGGATGAGGGGCGTGGTCCCGGGATTGACAGGGAACCATCGAGAATGGTCGAAGCTGTCCATGAACGATTGGCTGGGGGAACCACGTGACGAAGGTATTAAGAACGAGTGGAGGAGAACGATCGAGAGCAGACTGAAACTGACAAGAGCAGGGTCACGCGCGGACGGGGGCTGGGGTTGCCACGTGCGCGGTGGGGACTTAGTGCGTGGTCTGTCCTCTCTCCGTTGTCTGCCAGCAACGGAGAGTGAGTGAGCAAAGTGTATTGTGGAGTGGAAATAAAAGGACCGATTCCGAAGCCGTCTCCTGAAGGATTATTACACATGCATATAAAGATATATATTTACACGTCACGTTTGAAAGAGTAATTCACAGTCCTTTGTAAATCCACCGCACAATAAAAGTCCTCCTCACCGCAGGTCAGTCATGGGGGTCGTTTGACCATACTTCACCCCGGTTGAGATAGCGCTTCACCACTGACATTCGGCCATGACTGGGAATCAAACTCAGGGGCCGAAGTTTATAGTGCAGTGCGCTAACTGCTGTGCCCGCCATTTTACCCGCATTAATTTATGAAGTAAGATCAACTGCCATCAGAATGTGCAGTGCATCATCCGATTGACCAATGCATTATGGGCCTAAAATATGCCTACGATGGCTTCCTGTATTAAAGCTGCTCATCACAGTCTTCTATATTGTGTTCGTGGCTTGTGTGCCTATAGAAAAAATAGACTCTCACTTTGTTATTAATTCAGATTTTGACTGAGGAAAATCTTTCTCGCACTGTATCTCTCTTGCTGTCTGTATCCTATGTTTCTAAGTGTCTCTATCCATGTCTATGTGTGTCTTTGTCTCTACGTGTCTGTGTGTTTCCATGTCTCTGTGTGTTTCTCCCGGCGAGAGAGCTTTTTCATAGGTCTCTTTCCTGATCTTTGTGTCTCTCCCTCTCAGTATCTCTTCTTTGTGTCTAAGTATATATCTCCCTATGTCTCGGGTTGTAACTAAGGTCCCGTTTCTTCATATGCATAGGGCTACCCACCCTTAGTGTTGAGATGGCTCTGTGTGCACTCTATCACTGATAAAGTGATTTAAAAAAAGATTTCCCTTGGCTGTTTGCAAATGTGGCAGGCAATTACTCTTCCACTTTCACTCGTCCATCTCCGACAATCACACGGTAAGTTTCAAACAACACATACACGTATAAGAAGCACGGGTCCTTTGTGCATATGCAAACCTAAAACCAATCAGCATTTCCTGAAAAAGTGCATTGTGGTCCTATTGTCTGCAGTCACCATTATAACATACATTTGAGCAAAATGTGCCCGAACGACAGATGGCAGTGACACGGAGATGGACAAATGTAGACAGGCTTCGTCCGTCCTTATTATGGTTCAAAATAGCACTATACTAAGCCCCAAAGCAGAAGATCCCTGTGTTTGATCTTCCACGATGCTCACGGTCCACCCTAAACCGCATCCACTGCACAAACCATGGCAGTAGATGCGGATTCCTGATGCAATTTTTTTAAAATAAATAAACTCTCCAAGAGTGTGGCGACTGCGGTGACATCCAGAACAGACCACACAACAACGACGCAATGCCTCATTCCACAAATACGAAGAAAACATCACAGCGATACATTTCTCCGCTGGCTCCTTACTCGGCTGTCTGACTTGACCACCTGAATGTGAAACTGTTGTTGTTGCTCTGCATCTATACATCAGCCATACGAAAGTAGAAGAAGTGCACTATAAACACCAATGCTCCAGCACACAGAATAATCGTTTTGGGCCCACACTATTATTCTGTCACGGTGAGTTCTTCTCGTCATTTCCAGGTTTGACTAATCACACCCGACGAGAAGGATCAATGTTTAAGGGGCACGCCTAAGTCAAAGCCTTTTCCCTCTATGTCCTCGTTATCACAACCTGGAATGGCTCTCATTTGAATTCAATTTCACAAATACATGAGCTCTTTCTGGGGTCTCCCTTAAAATAAAAACTCCCACATTGACCTTTAACCAGACATGAATAAAGGTAATCTACCTACTTATTTATCAATCTCACATTTGATATTCCAGACAATGCTCCGCTGGCCACAACCACATCTGACATATTGTTCATTTTTATCCAATATTTGCCTAATCTGTGCCAGTTTCTCCATTACTCACGGCGGGAATGGATCTCACAACCAACATGTCGCAGCCATTTTGTCAAAATTCTGGCTCTTAATATAAACAAAAATTGGCAATTGCATTGTGATCAGTCGTGCCCACTTGGTTCGATCCTCAACAACTTGTAATTCAATGAAATGTCATTATTCACGGTCATTAATCAATTCAAGAATTGATCAGATGTCTTGTTTGAACTGCCAACTTTGTTTTGTCTGCCCCTTGAGTTCAGTCTTGGAGCTGTTCCCGTCTCATTAGATTAATTAGCCTAAAGGATAATACTTGCATGCAGTTTTCATGAACTGTAAATTATCGATTCGCACACGCGCAATTTCATGCGCGCGTCACGAGCTTACCAATCAATCTCAATTGACGATTCAAGCGAATCGTTACGTGCCTCCGCAGTAACGGCGGTTCCGGAGCACGGTAACCTGTAGCTCGTGGCTTCCCTTCCAAAAAAAAACTACCACCAACCAATTTTTCACAGGCCCCGGCCAAGGGTGGGGGAGGGGGGGAGGTGTTAGCAACCCTCACGAGACATCGCCAGGCCCGTCCAGTCCTGCGCCCGCACGCCACGTCGCCTTGTGCGGGCCGCCCCGTGATCACGACGCGTGAGATCGACCTCGACCAGTGAGCACCCAGGTCACCGTCGGCATACGACTCCGAGAAAGGCCGTCGGTGATCACGTGCACAGCTTTGAGTGTGACCAGCCCACGCAACGTGCCCAAGCATGCACGGTGTGTTTTCCGAAAACTATTTACGCATTTTTTTAATATACCAGGTAAGGCCCACTCAGTTGTGTATCTCTGGCTATCGCAAATGATAGCTCAACGAAGTGGCTTATCACGTGGAAATTCATAGCAGCCAAATACTCAAAAAAGCGTGGAGGAACAAACCGGAGGACCCAGAGAACGATCCACGCGACCACGAGGAGAGAGGGAGAGAGACACGCAAACTCCGAAAAAACAACAGGCATCACGGTCGGTCGTGATCGAACCCACGACCTCCTGCATACCAAGTGAGGGAGTTAACATCTCCTAACCACCACGGCGCCAGAGCCTCCTGGCCCTGACCACCGCAGACACCGGCCGACGTCCGGCGCGTTTGCGGTGTCCGCTCGCCAAAGTGAACGCGAGAGTGTCCGCCGCGAGGCGCCATCGGTCAAAAAAGGGCATCCAGTTTGTTTGTTGTTTGTTTGTTGTTTGTTCGTTTGTTCAGGGTTCGTGCCACGCGGCCAATCGCGCGACGTCTATCTGAGTCGTACGGCGACGCCGGGCGATGTCACGTGCTGTGGAGGCGGAGCTTCCTTTGCTGTTGTGACGCCGGAGCGGCCTAGGACGTTGACGTCGAGGCGGGGTTTCACGCTCTCACGTGCGGTTAAGATTTGTACCCCGCTAGTAACTGGGGGGCGGGGAGGCTGGGGGGGGTGGAAGAAGGCGGCCGATGCAGAACGGATTTGAGATGTTTCTCCCGACGACTCCGAGGGTCATTTATGAATCCGTTTTGGTTTTCGCTGTAGGAGTCCCATGGCATTCACGCTGAATCCAAAGACATGAACTGCACTGACCTTAAGTCAACTTGCATTAACACACGACCGACAGTTCTTAAATAAAATGGTTGTTCAGGCATTATTTTGCTTAAACGAATTAATGGATTATTTTAGTTTTCGTGTTAATCAACACAATCATCCCGTTATTTGCTGAAGCATAACATTACTTTATTTTTCTCTATAATTGTGTGTGCATAGGGATATGCAAGTCTACACATCACAGCTGGAAGTCAGTAGCTTATGTTTAATATAAACCTTACAAAGATACATTCTATATATTTTACAAATTATACTATTATTGCAATTGTTTACCCAGGAAAGCCTGAGTCTCAATACTTTCTTTTGGGAGGGCTCTGGTAAAGTGTTTTTGTGCGATCTTGCTGCTACGTATTTCATCCCAATTGAGTAAAATGCATATATTATTTTTAAAATTTACTTCGCTAAGACCAGTTACATTGCATGGACGTTTGTAGCCATGGGAAGAAACAGGAGAAAACCCGCAGGAAACCCATGCAGAACAGGAGGAGAGAACATCCACACTCAACACAGAAAGGCACCACAGTCAGGTATCGAACGCAGGAACATCTTGCCGCGAGGCCTGCAGTGTCACCACTGCACCATTCTGCCGCCCGCCCTTACAGCTACACACATATATATATTTATATACGACGCTTCCCCCGCACCTCTAATGATCACGATTGGCTAGGTACGGTGCGAAAGAAGTTCAACACACGCACGTACGCACGCACGCACCCCGATCGAATGTGTAAGTATTCACAAGAGGCAGAAACTTAAGGATACATCCGAACGTAAAAAAAAACACGAGTGGCAACAGGGCTCTCCCTTCGAGAGTCCTTGACATCTGCATCACCCCGTGAAATCAACCCCCCCCCCCAACTCGGTGTGATCGTCCGTTAAATTTCCCTCCGTTTTCTCCCATCACCGCGCTCCCCCCCCCCCCCCCCCCCATTAGATTCGCCAGATCGGCCGTGATCTATGTCGCGGGGCGGGAGAAAAATGTATGCATTAAAATGAAACCTCTCCTCCCCGCCCTCCCCCCCCCCCCCAAAAAAAAAAATATAAAAATGGGACGAAATAATGCACGAGGAGGGATGATGGATGGGCTGGGGGAAAGAAAAAAGGAGGCTTCCGTTCTCTCTGGGTACAGCGTGTCGATAGGAGCCGGCGAACACGGGCGGAGGGAGTTCACACCGGCGGCGGGCAGGGAGTCGGAGTTAGTTCGAGGGCCGACGTTTAAACCTCGCTTTCTCCCATTCGCAAGTCCAAAGACGGAGATCGCCCCGTGTATCCCTGGCAGACTGTCGGGGTGGAAGCGCGCTGCTCGCGAGAAACTATAACAAAAAATCGGCCACGGCGCACACGACATCTGGGTGGGTGGCCAGCACCAGGCCCGTCCGCGTCTCCCTTGGTGGCGATGTTCACACGTCGCACCAGACACTCAGTTGAGGCTGAGTTGACGTAGAGGAGGCGCAGGACTGGTTCAGATAATCGCCACTGGTGTTGGCCGTGAGCGGGAACTCGAGCACGGCGAAGATGATATCAGCGGGACTCATTTCTGCATCGCCAAATATCAATGTAAAAGTGATTTAGTCCATCAACCAAGTTGGCTTTCCAGACCGATATTATCCAGCAACAATTGTTTAAGCGAGCAATACCTGGTTCGGATTCAACCTTTCCGGAGCCAATAAGTTGATGGACTAAAATAGAAAATTGTATTTACATGTGCTGACACGGAGCAGAGTTCTGCTTCTTACATATAAGGTTTTTTTTTTAAACCCATAATGCTCCTCCACGATGCATAGTGAGTTTGTGTGGAGTAAATATTCGCGGCGTAACTATTGACCCCTCCAAGACAGGTCGACGAACTATCACGATCCAGGGTCACGATGCGATGCAAGAATCAGCTGTGTCTTTTTTTAGCAACTCGGTGAACGTGGTGGCCTCTAGTGGGTCGCGTGAACCCACTGCACAAAACGTGTGACAAACATCCATCCGTAAATAAACAGCAGCGTACTCTTTAATTTTTTCGGTAAAGTCACCTAGGTAAAAAATGAAATGAATAAAATAAAATAGAATGAAAACAACTAAAATTAAATTAAACTGCTTACGCTTCGTTGTCCCCACCTAAAGAAGGACGCTGGTGTTGCGCCCGAAACGTCGTGCTTTGATTTAATTTTAGTTTTTTCAATCTACTTTATTTATTTTATTTAATTTTTTACCTACGTGACTTTACCGAAAAAAATCAAAGAGTATGAATCCTTGCAGTCACGAAAACTTCAAGTCTAGAAACAGCAGCATGATGACGAGGATGATGAAAGAGGTCACGCTAAGTCAGACGTTTCCCATATTCAGAGGAGAATTTTGGAGCGGCACTCGCGTTCGCTGGCAACGATTAGCCAGTGATGTAAACGTCACATCTATATTGAACTTCTTTCGCACCGTACGTGGCCAACCGCGCTTTCCGGAGGTGTGGGGAAGGATGCAAGCAAACCACAAAAAGCAGTTCTAAAGAAATTAGTTCGTCAATATACATTATTTAAAAGTGCAAAACTCCAGTGGCTTCCTAAAATCGGAAGGAAGAGCGTTCCAGACGGCCGCAGACGCGCATCCGAAAGCGCGCGATGCGGTGGCCAATCTAGATTTTTAGTTTTTGCGGTGGCCACCGTCTTTGTTCGATGGCCAGCCAAAAGCCGCTACTGCGAGGATGCTCCTTAACGAGATAAGCGAATTATTGTGGTTCATTTGTGGCAAGCACTCTGTGTGTATTGAGTGCAACCGTATAATGTATTCGCTCGACTGGAGTCAATCTCCCCATTGGACAACCACAGTTGACGTCCCTTAACGTGCGACTTATTTTATCGACACCACAGGCATTGGTGGTGATGATGATGATGACTGACTGCATTGATTCAGCCCTCGACCAGGATTTGAACTTGCAACTCTCAGATTGTGAGGTGGGTACCCATACCGGTTGGATAGTGTGTCGCAGGGCAACCCAGTTCTTGGTTCTTACGGTAAAGTCACGTAGATAGAAAATCAAAATAAAATTTAAATAAAAAAAATACGTTAAAATTAATAGCAAAAAACCGCGACGTTTCGATCGCAACACAAGCGGTCTTCATCATATCTACGTGACGTTACCGAAATAACCAATAATATGAATTCCTGCAGTCATGAAAGTTTTAAGTCAAAATTTAGGGCAACACAGTTTAACTTATCATTGCGATCCGCTCAGTTCGACTGTGCGATCTGTAAAACGCTAATGGAAAACATGCAACGCATTCATCCAGTCCGATTGAGGTTGTTTTTGTTTACTTATCTCTCACCGAGCGAACAAACTTGACCGCAACAATCCCTTGAGCACCGCACGACGTTCCTCGGGTATTTGCCCATTGCTGCTCATTAACAATTAACAATCATTACAGGGGTTCATCAAAATAATATTTAATAATTATAATGTTTTATTTTTATTATTTTATTATTTCCCTTCTACGTGACTTTACCGAAAGAACCAAGAAGATGAATCCCTGCAGTCACGAAAGCTTTAAATCGAAATTCATTACAGGGGTGTCGTGGTGTTTTCATTTTTTTTACTCAAACAGCTTAGAAGGAGCGTTGATGGATCGCACACAAGACCATCCGGACAGTCGGGCAAGTTGATTGTTGACCGATCTGGACTCGAAGTGCTACGTATTTGTGGGTTGTGCGCCTCCCACAAATATGCAAACGAGGCGTCCTGTCGAAACATCACAAACACAATATTTTAGAGAGAGAGAGAGAACAAGATTGCCATTGCTTTGAAGGTTATACAATTCATGGGCCTTTGGCAATCCACTGCTGGATGAAGGCTCCCCTCTCCCACACACCCCCACTTCCCCCCCCCTCCCACCCTCCCACCACACTGTTGTAGGCCGTGACTGTTGTATGAGCATCATTCACCATGCTGGTCCGTACGGGTCGGCGAAAAGGAACCTGTTCAGATATCAACCGCTGATGTTCGCCGTGGCTAGGAATTAAACCCAACTCACCGGCGGGGTCATCGCATTAACCTCCTCGCCGTTCTTCCAACAGGACATGCATTTATAATAATACAGCTACCACTCAAGTTCGTTCACGGAAACAAATTGCACGGTCGTTCTGCACGGATCAAACCAACAGAGGGTTCGGGTTCGCGTTTTCTTGGCATGACACCTCGTCAGCCACGGGGGTTTATTTGACCATACTTCCCCGCGACGGTCAGTCCGGGTTGGTGAATTGCCAGTAGGGGGCGAGAGCCCAGGGCTGGTCCAGGATACCGACGCTAGCCCTGAGCGGGACTCAAACTCAGGTAGGCCCACGTTTTCAGAGCGGCCCGTACCGCCGCTCCGGGCCACGGCCGTTCCGTTCCGGCTGTGGCTCCACGACGGGAAGATTGAGAGCTCCGACGGCCGTGGATGGTGATCCATGGCGAGAGTCGATTGTCATTCGGATCCGTGGAGCGACGCTGATGCCTAGGGTGGCCTTGTCTCGCTCGGCGGAGAGGGGCTCACGTTCCCGCGTGCATTAACCCACCCACCACCTCACCCATATCTATAAATAATTATTCCATTCCTATGAATTTTCGGATGTCCCTCTGTTCATCCGTGCACTCGCATCACACACACACGGGTATGGGCCACCTGTGAGGTACAAAAGAATTGTGGACATACGAATGGGCAGACGGAGATGAACATCTCCCGCAAGACCGGAGAATTGCATGTGCATGCGTTGCCTTGAATGGCGTATGAATATCATCATCATCGTTATTATTATTATGCAATGACAACAACAACATTTCCCGGGAATACTCACACATTTTTTTTATGGACCGCTACCTCTGACGACCCTGGTAACAGCAGCATAAGTGGCAAAAAAATAAACTCTAAATAAAAAATAGACTCTGCACATAGGCGATGGCAGTGGCATAGCGTTGTTGGGCAGGGCCCTGGGTGCAAGGGATGAAACGGGGGGCACCTCCTCCAATTCCCTTCCCTCTTCTTTGTCGCCTGGCGCTCAGGCCCCCTCTGCCTATCGTGCCCTACCTGGTGCGATTGCACCCGCTGCACACTCGATATCTAAAACTATTCATTTATTTAAATGCACGAGCTTAAGGCTGTGTAGCTCTTTTTTTCAGAAGCGAACTGGCAATCACAAATGATAGCTCAATCAAGTGGCGAATCATCACGTGGACATTTATAGCAGCCAAAGACTCGAAATGCACGTTGATCCTGAACGTGGAGGGAAAGACTGGAGGACCCGGAGACAAATCCACACCACCACGGGGAGAGAGACGTGTAAACGCCAAATACACAGGCATACTCGGGGTCGGTATGGAAGCCACGATATCCTGTATACTAGGCGAGGTAGTTAACATCCCGCTACCGTGGCGCTCATTGAGCGACGGCGACCGAGTGGATGATACAAGAGAAGAAGCCGGAGGTTCATAACATCTACATGGAGCTGCATCTCAAGTTGCTGACGTACTTGACCGACTGATGTCAATTCGAATGATATCTCATCATTAGGGCGATGAATCTGCAAGGCAACAACCGCAGTCACGTCTATGCTGAAACTAGAAAAAAAGATTCGGGCGCCCGAAAAGGACGTGCAAGCGATTGATCGGATTCACGGGGACAGGTCAGCCTCTATTTCTGAATTAAAACCGATTATTTGGTGGATGCTGCTGCAATCGCAGTGGCGCACAAGAACAAACAAAGTACAAGTACAATAACAAACTAAAGTGCAATTAATTGTACAAACAAAAACAATTAATTAAAACAAACTCTGGCCTTAAAATAACACGTATATAAAATAGGAAACGTTTGTGACCCTGGCCATTCTTATATTGGGGTGCCACGAGGAAGAGAAATTGCCCAAAACGCCGCCTATGAAATATATTCTATTTCAATTCCACTATGTTATTGACAAACTTGTTGAGGTTTTAAAAATGTATTATTAATCGTCCACCACTGCCAATGCAGCAGCAGCATCACCGAATAATCTGGATCTAATATCAGACGGTCAACTGCGAACGAAGATGGTCACTTCATCGCACGCTTTTGGGTGCCCTTCTGCGGCCGTCTGGAACGCTCCTTCCGATACTCCGAAGCCACTGGAGCGATGCACTTTTAAATCATCTAGATTCGAAAACTAGTTTATTCATTACGTTTTTGTGTTTAGTTTGTTGTCATTCCCCCGTACACTCTGATTGCCACGGTTGGCTACGTACGGTGCGAAAGAAGTTCAACAAACACACACAAACGCACGCACCAACGTACGTACGTACACCAGGACCACTTCTACTCCCCAATGCTAACTACCAAAGCCCCCCACCCACCCCATCGCCTCCCGCCCCCGCATTGGCAGTGACAGCCACTTGCTAAGAGCACTTGACCCCTGGGGGGGGGAGGGGGGGGGTAGGCGTCAGACGAAGTCGCCCTCGGCAAAGTCTGTACGCAAAAGTGGAGGCGATCGTCGGGCGCGCTTGATTAATTACGACCTTAAGAAACGGCCCGATCGATGGTTCGGGGAATGGGAGAGCCGCCGTCACGGCTTTCTCTGCCCCCCTCGCATCGGTCGGACGTGACAGCCCCGTAACGCGGGCAGACATTCGCAATCAAGGTGGGGGGCACCGGGAACATTTGGCTGGCCGAGGGAGCGAGAAAGCGAGAGAGCGAGAGAGCGAGAGAGGGAGGGAGTCTTACGGCGAACAGCAACGGAGAACAGGCCCACCCGTCTTCCCTCTCACCTGTGAACGCGCTCCCGAGGAATCTAATTTAATACTCTAACAGCCCGTCTCGGCCTTCCGTCCACCTGAGATGTAAAGGAATTTTGTAACGAGCAATGGGTGCCGGGCCCGTTGGTGCACGCCTGTGTTCCAGCGCTGTAGAGGAAAGGGTCGGAAGGTTGCATAGAGATTAGTTAAAACTCCCTTAGCTTATATCTTATATAGGTGCACCTCACGTGAAGGCACTATACTACAACTTTTGAAATTGTATAAAAGGTGACAGTGGTAGTGATAAAGAATGGGGTCATTAAAATTGGTGGTGTGGTCGGTGTAGTGATAGGGATTGGGGTAGTATTTAGGGTATCGGTAGTGATAGGGGTTGGGGTAGTGATAGGGGTAGTGATAGGGATTGGGGTAGTAATGTGGGTAGTGATAGGGGTAGTGATAGTGATAGGTATAGTGATAGTGATCGGGGTAGTGATAAGGGTTGAGGCCGGCCTGGTTGTGGCTCGGGGGGGGCGGGGGCAGGGAGTCACAGCCGTAGGATGGTGGCATGCGAGGTATCCTCGAGATAGGCAGTACAGAAAATAGATGTGTGACCCCACACATGCAGATCTCACGCGAGCGTTAAATCCCGCGTGCGTGAGATCTCCTCGAGGTGCGATTGTTCTGGTTTCCTCCAATGCTGAACAGAAATACATCTTGACGAAAGAAACCAGCCAGAAACATGGCCATGCAGGACCCTCCTGAAAATGTATGCCAGGAGAAGGAGGCAGTACAAGCGATACGTGGACTCCACCTGGTTCCACCTATACGGGGATAGAGCGTTGCACCCTCACACGCGTGGGTTTTCTCCGGGTGCTCCGGTTTCCTCCCACGTAAAAAAAGAAACATTAATTGGTCGATGACTGCCTTCATGTGTAATAGGATCGTAGATCTTGGGGTGTGGGGTTCGCGGGAAGGAAGGTGTGGCGGGGGGGGGGTGTAGATTTGTCTCCGGCTCAGCACCGGGCTGTTGTGCTGCCTTCCCGCTCGGGTTAAGCTTTGGTTTGTACTTGGGATGGGAGACTGCCTGGGAAATTCCAGGTATTTTGTAGGCCTTGACGCAAGCGGCCAGACCAATTGCAACCTCTTTGTTTTGCTGTCTTTCCCAAGTTGGCATTTAGTGTTGAAAACTCGGCAGTAATTTATGTACTTATGCAATTAGTACCTATTTACTTTATTATATCTACAAATCGTGACTCGCTTACCCTTTCTCCACTTTGCACTCCAATCGTTCGTCCGTTCTTCGTCGCGCATTGTCTTGCCATTGTGACTTTCTCGCTCGCCCCTACTTGACATCTGTGGGGAAAAAGAAAGAGATCCACGTCTCATCGGCTTCCTCCGATCCAAAGAAAGATTATGATTGCAAACATTGCAACGGTGAGGGCAGAACCTGCCCAGCCAACTGGCGCGACTATACCCTGCTCGGTTCAGTCCCCCAACCAATTTTCCAAAAAGCAACAATTTTCCCATGAAGGATCATTCGTCTGCCCACCAGTATGGCGCTGAATTATTTATCTTGCTCGTTGATTAACGTTGACAGCCAAATGTTAATGAATATTTCCTACGCGCACAGCACATTCACGCATGTCACATACACGACAGATAAATAATAAGTGGCGAACGGCCCTTGCCCAAGCCTGCAGTGCTGAGTGCGATCTGCTAATGTGCCGTGGCTGATAGGACTGCTTTTAAAAAGACATATATTCTCAATGACGCGCGTTGTGTATTATACTTTCATCCACATGGAACCCATATCGAACAACAATCGAGGGTCCTTGCTTATAAACGTATTGGCAGTTCGCGAGCGTTCGTTTAAGCGGGCCTACTCTGTCGACTAGAGACCGAACGTCGCAAACCGGACTAAAGTTTGCCTTGCATTGAAGCAAATGCTGCCGACTTATAAAAAATAAAGTAAACTCCCAGAAGGCCGTGCGGCCGACGTGTGTTTCATGTGGAGTGAAAAAAAATTAACCCGTAAAAACAAAGTTTTTCACTACAAATCCTTTATATGCGTGGCATCGGGGCGGCTAGAGTCCTCTCGTCCTCTGGCTTGAGATGGCTGCCACCTATTGGTCAGATGATTGTCTGCCACCATTAAGCAATTGGTAATTAAATATTTAAAAAAAATTCCCTAAACAGTGTACATTTTTGGAATTTTTTTTAACGAAAATGAATTGTCACGCACAACGAGTCTGTGTGCAAAATGTCAGCTCGATTGGATCACGGGAAGTGGGTTAAAAAACGACCGAAAGATTTGCACGGTCGTAAGCAAGCAAGCAAGCACGCAAGCACGCAAGCAAGCAAGCAAGTGAACTTAATATAAAGGATTTAAAAATGCGATGAGGCGCCGTTGTCTGCCTATTTATTTTGTTATTTATATTCTCCACGGGCGATGCTCGACGACACATCACGCTTTATTTAAACAGCCGAAAGTCTCTTTTTCAGCAGAGGGTCCTGGAGCAAAAAAAAATGCAATGAAAGAAAATATTATTATATTTGCAGAAGCACAAACTAAAATATGTTAACAATTCAAAAGATACGAGAGGAATTTACATAAATATTAACTCCGTCGGCTGAGGAAATAATTTAAATGTGTATTACAACTAAGGTATTATATTACAGCGTGACCAAAGATAAACACAGCAGAGTATATATTTAACATTATTCCACTGTGCAAAGGAAAAAAATTCAAGCAACTTTCATGTTTGATACACTAATTTCCAAATGAAACAATTTAAAATATAGATACACAGTTGTAAAATATGAACCACCTCGCCTTGTATATAGGAGGGAATGGGTTCAATCCCGACCCTGATGCCTGATCAATATTTGTAGTGTCTCTCTCCTCGTGGTTGCGTGAAAATGTATCTGTGTCTTCCGGTGTTTTCCTCCACATTTACCTACACGTGTTCAGAACATTTGGCTGCTATAAATGTGCACATGATGAGCCACTTCGTTGAGCTATCGTATGTGGCCAGGTCGCTTCTGAAAAAGACCGATGGAGCTCAGTGGGCCTCACCTGGTAAAATACAAAAAAAAAATTATATTAATGTTAGTAATTTTCACTTGGGAAGCAGAGTCAACACCTGACAGCGCTTTATGCGTCATGACTCTTGTTCTATAGACATACCTTTCTCTGCCATGGAATGTCCACCACTGCCACAGGTGTACCAATTGAGATGAGGGCCACCTATCAATTCGCCCCGCCTCTGGTAGGCAGACCATTTGATTTGACCTGAATGCCGGTGAACCACACAATTTGGTCAAAATGCAGCGCCTACCCGTGAATGTTATCTTTCTCTCACATTCGACCACGCATCATGTGCCAACAGTGCCACCCGAGTCGGGGCAATTGAACAGAGAGCAGGGCGCTTCACGTCATGCTGAGGGCGGTGCCTTACATTATCCTAGTGTAGTGTCGTGTGTCTCTTCTTCGTTCTCTTGCTCGAGGCTTGTGTGCGCGTGCGGGTGGCGTGGGTCGCACACACACTCAGTCGGAGACGAAGTGATCGCAGGAGGCACCGTACTTAACTTTTATTGTTGTTGTCGAGTTCACGCCACCAACTCCAACCACCTCCTCTCTCACAACCACGCGGCCGCACGACCCGGCCCAGACACGACCCTGTCCGCGCTGCACCGACGGCGTCGACCGAGACAGCCAACTACTCTCCGGCTGCTCAATGATCAGGCGAAGGCGGCAGCGACGACGAGACGAGTCCACTCCCAGAACCTGCAGCCCAGAGCTCTCACTCTCTGCTGCTTTTATTCCCCTCGGCGTGGCTTGGCCCCGCCCTAGCCGTGCCTCCCTTCTCGAACCCACCAAAGGGTTCCAGGGGCCTCCCCACGAGGTCTACCGTGACCCTTGCCCCAGTTCCTCTGCCCTACCGGCCACACATCGTATATATGCTCAACGGCGTGTGCGCTAAGTGCCCACCTGCAGTTGCAGCTGCTGTACAACAGTCAGCGCTATGTCGCTACACTAGTAGCAAAAGTGGCTACACATTTAGCTACGGGCCCTGCACTTTTAAGCTATCAATTCCAGTTCAGTGATTCTGCACTTGCTCTATTACTATAGTACGATACTGCCTTACACTTTTATGAACGACTGGGTGTTTAAGGTTAGGGATTTGTCATATTATCTGGCTGTATAGCAAATAAAAAAAATATAATTACTTTACTATGCAAGTTAAACATTCGTGTTTTAATACTTGTGTGTTTGTATTGATTTAGGGCCCCTGTATAACATATCCTACAGGCCCCGCACTAGCTTAATCCGGCACTAGCTGAGGGGGGCAGCCCCCAGAAGATGACGCCGCTGAACTCAGTTCTGCCGGTACTTTTCCCGTCATGAGATGGACTGCAAGTTGCAGTGTCGGGGGGGGGGGGGGATGGGGGGGAGTTCCCGGTCGAACCGCTGAATCTGGGAACGCGGAAGCGGCCTGGCGTTACTTTGATTTCATGAAAGCGAAGTCGCGTTGCTGTTTTTTTAGAAATTGTTACTCACCGCAGAGAACTGTAGCAGCACGACCACACTGTGCCACGCACCCTCCCGTATGGCCTTGTTGGGGGCCTCGGTGTGTACGTCATTGGAGTCTCGTGGAGATATGAGAGAACCATTGAGGACACGGAACAGTACTGCAAAAATGGACATGCAAATCAAACTCCTGAAGCACTCTCGTCGTGGCTAGCAGACCTCGACATTGTTGGCGTTTAACTCCTCGCCGTATTGCCCCCATCACGCGCAAGAATGGAAAAGTGACGAATCACTGTTATGGTGGCACAGACACACAACAAAGACAAAGACCCCGCCGTATAGCCTTAACAGACTGTTGGGGCCAGCACTGTTCGCGAGCATCTATGAAGGCCGGCACGGAACACGAGGGGATGGGTGGCCAGCACCACGCCTCTGTCTCCCCAATGCCGATTTTTACACACCTCACCAGTTGCTTATTTGAGGCTGAGTCGACCTAGGGGAGGCCCAGTACCGGTTCAGATGATCGTAACCGGTGTGGGGTGGTGGCCGTGAACGGGAATAGACCTCGGGTCGCCGGGTTCGTAGCGCAGCGGGCCAACTGCCACCGCCGTCGTCCAACATCCGAGAGGAGCTGCAGCCAGGCAAGGCTATAACTCAAGAGCCCTCGTGCATTCGAGCTTGTGGCGCTGCGTGGTGAAGAGTATGGAGCGAGATTGTTTGGAGCTTCAGCCATGGCCTTGAATGCCCTTGGCCAGACAACGTTAAGAAGATTCCAACATTAGCCAGCACTTTACGCGTCGTAATAATTGTTTTTTGTACGGGGGCCAGTAAACCGATACATTTATACGTTACTAGCCCTCAGGTCTGGGATAAGATAAATGAATGTACGTGAATTTATGTTTAAATGTAATGGCTTTATTATACTGTCCACTGTGACCTGAAGAGCCATCAAACTTCAAATGAGAAGAAAAAAAACATACGGACAGAAATTTTTATTTATGACCAGGTGTGCGATTGCTGAAATGAAAGTCTCCATTTCACGGAAGATGCATTACTGAAGTTAAACGAATACAAATGTAGATATTGCGACAACAACAAAAACCCAGCAAGACAAATTCCAAACGCAAAATGTTAAATGCCCTTAATAAATGTTCAAATTAGATTTGACGTCAGTTAAATGTTTTACAGTCAGAAATATAAAGGCAATCAGTCACGTAATAAGATAAACACTGAATAATGTATATGTAACACGTAGGCTTTCGCGAATAATATTTTGAAGATATTTTTTGGGTCAGGTCGTGGCGAAAGTAAACTGTGTGTTATACACCCCCCTTTCGGATGCCCTTCCGTGGCCGTCTGGAACGCTCTTCTTTCTGATATTAGGAATCCGCTGGAGCTACCCGCTTTTAAATTAAGATTGAAAAGTACATTCCTTTAGAACGGTTTTTTGTGTTTAGTTTATTGTCCTTTCCCTGCACCTCTGATGAGCACGGTTGGCTACGTACGGTGCGAAAAAAGTGCAACATACACACACACATCATCCCCGCCCCTGGCCCTGCTTGGCCCCGAGCTAGTTTCAGAGGTCTTGTGAGACAAGCATGTCACAGTTTTGTCACGGCTAGGCATGACAACGAACTAGTGGAAAATCAGCCGTACCACGGGGGGTCCCATGCTGGCTCTACTCAGACGTGCCAGTGGACAGGTGGGGGAGGGGGGGGGTATATGTCCCCCCATACATACCAATGACAAAAAAAATCTATTGTCAATCAAAGACACCAGAATCTTTTAATCGAATCCAAAATCCCCTTGCAGGGTCTGGCTCGGTGCCTTGAGACGAATATTAAGACTCACCTTGGGAGCAAGAGGAAAAGGAAAAAAATAACGTGTATTTCACAGCCCCGGTTAAATACACAATTTAAAATATACATATTTTACCAGATGCAAGGCTAACTGAGCTATGTAACTCTTCTTCAGAAGCGACCTGGCCATCATAAGTGATAGCTCAACGAAGTGGCTTATCACGTGGACATTTGTAGCAGCCAAATACTCTAAATGCATGTTTCTAAATGCGGAGGGAAAAGTCGGAGGACCCGGAAAAAAATCCACGCGACCACGGGGAGAGACACGCCAACTCCAAATATACAGCAGCAGACGTCAGGGTTGGGATCGAACCCACGACCTTCTGTAGACTAGGCGAGGTAGTAAACATCTCCTAGTCACCGTGATGATGATGATATAGAGGCACGCAAACTCCAAATATACAGCAGCAGGCGTCAGGGTCGGAATAGAACCCACGACCTTCTGTAGATCAGGCGAGGGAGTTAACATCTCCCTACTGCGACAGGAAAATATGTTTCTGCCGGTCCTACCTAAGTGTTGGCAGCGGCAGGTGACTTGCACCTCTGAGGGATTAGAGAGGACAACTAATGTGCAGGGGCTAACGGACTGCGAGAACGCTGCCAGCCCACAGATGAACGTCAATGAGATGATGAATCTCGGGGTTGCGGAATAACGGCCCACGCATTAACGTGAGTCAAACGGAATGGACCCCATCTCATCACGATTGGCACTTGCACATGAGAGACTCGGTCATTCAGGAGACACCGTGGGAGATGAATGGAGAAGTGAAAATGAGGCAGAGTGCCTTGCGAGAGAGTGAGTTGGAGAGGGAGCGAGAGAGAGAGAGAGAACTCGGTACGGAGTGAGAGCGACGCCGGATAACGGCGAAGCTATTCACGAAAAAGACGGCGATTCTTCGCGTTGTTGATAACATGCGACGTCGATGGGGGCACGTCGATGTGGCCGATGAGGCATGGGTGGAAGCGCGCTTATGATTTCAAATGACCAGTCTCGCGCTGCGGCTGCGCAGGCTCGCGTATGCAATGCGCGCGTCGGTGGGTTACACTTCGAAGGAAGGCCGGAGAGACGCGACGCGACACTGCAAACGCAGGGACACGAGACTGCCTGAAGGACGTTTAGCAAGGGAGGGTTGCTGTCCTACCCGGTGCGGGAAAACGAATTATTCGTTGCTGCTGCTGCTGCGTCTGGCAGTGGTGCACAAGAGCAATTAACAAACACACAAAATCAATAAACACACTTGTAAACAACACTGTGTGGCCTGGAAACAAAAATATATAACCGGCGACGTTTCAGGCAATCGCCCTTCGTAAAAGCGCGTAATATGAAATGCCCTGTGCGGAGGTTGACCGTAAAGATATGTTTTGTTAAACGATTCAAGTAAAATCGTGCATATGCTTGGTTCTTGCAATGCTTTCACAAATGTTATTGCCTTCGGTATGGAAGCTTCCAGGGCAACAATGTGTTTACATGTTTGCAAATTTCCAATATACAAAATACAATATACAAAATGTTTGCAAATCTACAATATACAAAATACAATATGCTAAATGTTTGCAAAAATACAATATATAAAATACAATATACAAAATGTTTGCAAATATACAACATACAAAATACAATATACAAAATGTTTGCAAATATACAATATATAAAATACAATATACAAAATGTTTGCAAATATACAACATACAAAATACAATATACAAAATGTTTGCAAATATACAATAGGGGTGGCCGCGGTGGCGAGAGGCGCTATATTCCTTGCCTGGTTCGCATAAAGCCATGGATGGGTTCAATCCCATACCCTGGTGGCTGTATATTTGGAGCGTGTTCTCTCTCTATGCAGTGGTGGTCGCGTGAATTTTTCTCCAGGGCATCTGGTTTTGCTCTCCACATTTGGAATCAGCACGCGTTTATATTTTGTTGGCTGCTGCTTCAAATTGCCACGTGTGACAATGATGTAGGCCACTCCGATTATCTACCACCTGTGGCCACGTCGCCTCTGAAAAATAACTCTTGCTAAGTGGGCTTTACCTGGTAAAAAAAAACAAAGTTTTAAGTTTCGAATAGTGCTTCTCACTCTGCTTTGTGTCGCCAAATTCTGGGAATCTCTATTTGAAGAGTTTGACTGGAGTTCAATAGGACGAGTCCCTAATAGTGACATCACTTTATACCAAAGTTTTGTTCAAAAAGGATTCTCGTTATCAGCATCACAGTGTTCAGCTGGTGGCCTATGCTCTCAACATCCTGTTATCAGGCGATTGCTACATTCCAATTCAGAACTCTCCGTGTCAAAGAATGGCTCTGGAGGATGTCATAGAACTTCGTCCGAAGTCACTTTATAAATAATAATAATAATAATGATGCTCGATTTAAAGCTTTCGTGACTGCAGGGATTCATCTTCTTGGTTCTTTCGGTAAAGTCACGTAGAATGGAAATAATAAAATAATAAAATAAAACATTATAAAATAATTCTCACTACGTTTCGGCCACAGTAGCCGTCCTCAGGTGAAAACCAGGTCTGTCGGGGAGACAGCGTCTGAATGAAACGTCGTGAGAATTATTTTATTATGTTTTATTTTATTATTTTATTATTTCCATTCTACGTGACTTTACCGAAAGAACCAATAAAAATAATAGTAATGCTATATAGCCACTGTCAATCCACTGCTGGATGAAGGCCTCACCATGCCACCTTGAGTCATTTCAATCGTTCAATAGAGCCCTTTATCCAGACCAGTGGCGCACGTTATGAAGCTGTTCATCCGATGTCAATCAGACCGAACATGCTAATGCTCAGAGCTAGAAACCCAGCGACATCGTCGTCTGCCGATGCTGAGCTTAAGTGATAGATCACGAGAAAGCCAGGTAGCCGCTTGAAAATAGCAAACGGGGACAGTCAATTGACGATGATGGTGATGATGAATATCACAAGCCATGCCTACAAACGGTAATGTGCATCAACAATACAACTTGCGATTTAAAGCTTTCGTGACTGCAGGGATTCATCTTCTTGGTTCTTTCGGTAAAGTCACGTAGAATGGAAATAATAAAATAAAACATAATAAAATAATTCTCACGACGTTTCGGCCACAACGCAAGCAGCCCTCCTCAGGTGGAGAGCAGGTCTGTCGTGACTTTACCGAAATAACCAAGAAGAACAATACAACTGTTACGTTTCGATTTAAAGCTTTCGTGACTGCAGGGATTCATCTTATTGGTTATTTCGGTAAAGTCACGTAGAAGGGAAGTAATAAAATAATCAAAATAAAACATAATAAAATAATTCTCACGACGTTTCGGCCACAACGCAAGCCGAAACGTCGTGAGAATTATTTTATTATGTTTTATTTTTTATTATTGTATTACTTCCCTTCTACGTGACTTTACCGAAAGAACCAAGAAGATGAACTGTTACGTTGATATAAAAGTACGAGTCAAACGCAACTATCAATGGGGCAGGGTGGTGGCGTGGTGGTGTGCTCGCTGCGTTAAGGAACCGGCAGCGTGAATTATTATTCCTAGCGACGACCAACATCAGTGGTGAGTAAAATCTGAACTGGGCCTTTGTCAATACATAATGAAGGTTTTTTTGTTTGGTTAGACTGCGTAAATGTAAATGTGTAAGTAAACACACCACCACACGACACAGCCAATTAGTAATGTTTGTCGCGTCAACAAAACGCGTCAATTCGTTACTAGTACAGCACGCCGGTGTGTTGGGAGAATAAACCCGCAACATTAACAATTCGAGTACGACGTTTCGCTGGTGATTCCACTGAGCTTCATCGGGCCATTTTGCCTTCGTCTCCCTTGGGTCGACTCAGCCTTAAACGAATACCTGGTGCGGTGTGCCAGGATTGAACAACTCCCCACAGACCAGCGTGGTGGTCAGGTATGGTGAAGGTGAAACGACCCACACGAACTGACAATGACGTGGGGAGACCTTCATCCATCCAGCAGTAGATTAACAAACCATACCTTTATTCTTCTTCTAGTTGTATGTACGTTGAACGTATTTTGCATTGTGCGTAGCCAACCATGCTAATCTTCTAATTCTCAGCGGAGTCTGGGCCGAACGCAACGATGAGTGTAACGAGTCCGTCACAGTCAAATCAATTGTCCCGATGGGTGAAATGGGATCCCAACTCGGCACACGTTTAGCAAAGCGGGTGTGGTGCAAAACTAGTATAACCTACGTATATAAATTATACACCCACACACACGCACGTTGTTTATAGAGGGAATCTTGAGTTAGGAAGAAACGGGCAAAATTGAAGGAATAAACTACGGGGGGCGTGGGTGGGTGGGTGGGGGGAGGCTTGCGGTGGGGGCAGAGTTCATTCATCTCCGAGAGCGAAGCGTGCCCAACTAATGGAAACCCGTCACGGCGGCCTGATTTAAGTACGTCATCAGAAGCGCAGGAGAGGAGAGCGCTCGCGGGAGCGCATTGGACGAACGGGAAGAGTCGAGGCCATTTGTCTTTCTGCTGCAATCCCCAACAACCCGTTGCCTTCCCCTGCAACCTGTCGCAGACGCACGTGGAAAACGGGACAGCGCCGCCTTTACTTTGTCAAGGCATGGGGGGGGGGGGGGTGATCTGAAGGTGAAATCCTTCCCTGCCGATTCGGTGGACGTAGAGAGCCCCCTCCCACCACCATCACCCCCCACCGCCGCCCCCCCCCCCACAACTTCCCCCTCCCTCTTCACCGCCCCCCTCTCACCACCACCGCCCCGCCATCTACCGCGTGGTCACGATTGAGCGATTCGCAGGTAAAAAAAGCGTTTCAACAGCGGGATGTTTGCCCGATAGTGGCAGGACGCTACAGTTGACGTTGTCGGCGTCTTTATTTGCTTCGCTACGGGACGGGAAATCTCCGAAGGAAACCAGAGCCGATTCACGAAGGCTTTCCCTTTGGGTCATTAGATCAGAGGTCGGCAAACCTTCAGCTCCGGAGAGGCTTGCGGCGGGCTTTTTAGAAAAGGACTGCTTAAGAGACGTCATTTATTCAGGACCCACCGTATTCACCCACAGTGCATTGTGCGGCTCTTGAAATATTGAGAGTTGTTTTTATTATTCTTATTATTTATACCGAATTCCCCCCAAAAATTCGCACTTCTTGATTTATTTTGGTTGCCGACTCCTGGGTTAGATTTGGCTCCTGTACATTTTCACGATGATGATGAGGAGCCACTTCGTTGGGCTATCATTTTTGATAGCCGGGTCGTTTTCTGAATAAAAAGGCACCGTGGCTCAGTGGGGATTTACCTGGTTAAAAAAATATCTAATTTATCGTGTAGATGTGTCTATTTTGAACTGTAGCCCTCCGCCACTCAGCGATGGCACCGATGGCATCAAGTTGTCACGGTGGCCTGATCCGGAATAAATTCGTTACGAATCATAGAACTGGTTAGTGAAAGCCCACGTGTGACACAATCAGAAGAAAAAACCAGTGGCGTGGCGACATGTGGCAGCACCAGCAGCAGCATTGGCATCGATAATTAATTATCTATAAATTAATGCATTTTCTCCCTGATTCCCTCCCTCCCCTCCACCCCTTCCAGAGTCTTCCTTTGCAAATTGCGTTTTCTCATGAGGCTGGGTGGCTGATTGGTTTAATTCACAGGCTTTTAATGAGCGATCCTAGGAGGTAGGAATAGCACCTTTTTGTCATGTTTTTTTTTACTTAACAGCATATGGACATTGGATCACGCACAGCTGCATCGCACTGCACTTAAAACCTCAGATAACCCGGCAAAAAAATATGTTTGAGGACAGGGCGTCAATTCGTGCGGGTTGCTCCTTCTTCTTTTGTAAGGCTGATGTAGATGCAGTGCAACAATTTACAATTTCACATTCAGGTGGTCAGGCCCAGACAACCTCGTCAAGATTCTAGATTTGAAGCTTTCGTGACTGCAAGGATTCATATTCTTAGGTTTTTTCGGTAAAGTCACAGTCCCTTTTACACGCACCTTAACATCATCCGCACCTAGTTTACACAACAAAGGCTCATTCCTAACAGCGTGCTTCAGCCGCACCGAACCTCACAAAAATAATATTCAGGGCCTACCTTGGCTCCTCCCACCCTCAACCAGTATATATACAAGGACTGTTTTCTTGGAATTTCTCTTACTTGATACAGCTATCGTGCTGTGACGGTTCCACCTGAAGACGGAAGCTTGTGTTGCCTCCGAAACGTCGTGATTTTTATTTTATTTTTATTTTACTTTTAGTAATTTTAATTTTTTACCTACGTGACTTTACCGAAAAAAACCTAAGAATATGAACCTCGTCAAGATGCAGCGGAGTGTATCGCTGTGGTGTCTTCTTCGTACTTGTAGATCGCGGCATCGGGTCGTTATACGTCGTATGGTCTATTCCGGATGACCACAGTCGCATCACGACTACTGGAGAGTTTTTAATTTTCCGCATCAGGTAAACGCATCTGCCATGGTCTGTGCACTGGATGCGGCTGAGGGTGGACCATGAGCTTCGTGGAAGATCAAAACCAGTTGTGCGTTGGATCGGCTATTGAAAGAGTCAGAGTCCAAATGATACTGGGGAGACCCATCTGACATATGTTTCGAACTGATTGTGTAAGAATTGTAACTCTACTTCGAGGTCAGGTATCGATTGTACAACAGTTGTGTAAACTCGCGTGAGGAGCGGAAGAGATGGAACACTGTGCTGATATCAACGGCATTGGCATGGATGATGACCACTCCATCTTGACCTGTTGGAGGCGAGAGCCATGCCGGAAACACAGGGATTCATCTTCTTGGTTCTTTCGGTAAAGTCACGTAGAAGGGAAATAATAAAATAATAAAAATAAAACATAATAAAATAATTCTCACGACGTTTCGGCCACAACGCAAGCAGCCGTCCTCAGGTGAAGAACAGGTCTGTCGGAAAGACAGCGTCTGAATGAGACGTGACTTTACCGAAAGAACCAAGAAGATGAAACTATCCATTGTTTACACAGCTTGCAGGTAAACAAATTGAGTCTCAAGACTTTTTTTCAGGAGGGTCCCGTTTCGGATCTCTTACCGATTCCTATCGGGAGATTTTTCGCACGCGGGGAAAAAACTCACGCACGAGCGTCCGATGGTCGCAAACAAAGCCCACATGGGAGACATCAGCAACCTACTTGCTGTACTATACCCTGATTGGAACCACATTACCTCTGTTGGTGGGTTTATCGGATGAATATATTATCCCCGTGTGATGCACCAACCACACACCTTCACGTTTCTGGATTACAAATAAACACAACCATGCATTGTTAATGTTGCCCCATGTCCAGAGATTAGAAACACAACGCATCCTATCCACCAGGCTATCGACAGCACGTGGCACAACCCGTAAACACGTCAGACAGCTCTACATCTTGAACATCATCATCATCATTATCATCGTCAAGATCACCCAGAACAGGCCAAGGCATTGCCCATTCCCAAACACGAAGGGGGCATCATCACAACGGTACACTACGCTACTCCCAACACAATCGTCTGGATCAACGGCCTCAGTGTGAAATCATTCATTCTGCGCCAACATCAGCCATACGGAGGAGCAGAAGAAGAAAAAGACTCATTATCGTTCTGCAGTCGGAATATGAAATTTCCACCGCTGGCTAAACAGATGTGACCGTCGCCAATGACTCATATGAGCGCCGAGATTCTTGGAGTAATAATATTTGACCCTTATTAAGTCTCGCACGGGGAACAGAAGTTCACGTGAAAGGGCAGTTGGGAATTTTATTTGTAAAAAAAAAAGACTGACGGAAGGACGCGGCCACAAAGGTCGCGCGGCTTCAATTCTGCATGCGCGTTGAACTTATTTCGCGTCGCACGTAGCCAACCGTGCTGATTCGGAGGTGCGGGGGTGGAAGGACCACACACTGCCAAGGGGTTGTTGGCAGGCGGCTCGTCCAAACACATCGCACGGCCTTCATTGAAGGAATCATCTTGGATTCCAACATGGCCATAAAACAACGGGATCTGAGGTGTGGACACGTTTATACGCGAGTGATTGTTTTTTTTTAACAAAATATAGTTGTCTTAAACACGCAAGCCAAGTAGAGATTTTTTTTTTACATCCTGCCATTGGAGTGTCTAAACGCGTCGTAAATACAAACGGCGACAGTTTACAGAACGCGCGACCACAGCCCCAACCCCTTCCCCACCCACCCACCCACCCCCCCGTAACAATGCAGTGGAAAGAAAAAAATACTACAGGCATCGGCCTAATAGGGTCGCCACTACTGGGACACCGCAGTGGCGAAAGGTCATTTCCCTCGCCCGGCACACTGGAGGTGCCGTGGGGTCGATCCCAGTACCTGGCGACGCCTGTTGTTGTGTATGTGGAGTCCGCGTGTTCCCTCTCTCTCTCTCTGTCTACCCGTGGTGGTTGTGTTGTTCTACGGGTTGCTCCGATGTTTGCCCAGTGTCCAGTGCGGGGCCTGTAGCATATGTTAAAGGGGCCCTTAACAACATTTTTTTAAAACACACGCATTTTTAACTTGCATAGTAAAGTTATTGTATTTTTTCATTTGCTATACAGCCAGATACTATGACAAATCGCTAACCTTGAACACCCAGTCGTTCATAAAAGTTGAAGGCGGTATTGTACTATAGTAATAGAGCAAGTGCAGAATCACTGAACCGTAGCTACACGTGTAGCTACTTTCGCTACTACGATAAAACCGGCACTGCCCACGTATCTCCCACTCGCGGCGATAAAATGCCGATTAATGCTCGTTAGCGGAGGGGGGGGGCAAGGGCGAACGGACGGACGGCGGAAAACGTGAAAAAAATACAACTCAGACCCATCGAGATCCTTTCGAGTGAGCGATCGCGGCTGGGACTGCTGTTCCGCGCCATCACACCTTACATCAATTTCTCTCGTCTCTTCTCCCGCTGCACTAAGTGGATTGATGCTTGTCCCCTACGCAGCGCGAGATGGGGTGCTAAGCTTCTCTTTGGCTGTGGGGTTTTATTGCAGCTTGCGAACGCATTCGCGTGCGTGCGTGCGTTTCTGTGTGCGCATGCTGCGCGATGAACCCGGCGACCCGGGTTCGATTCTCGCTCACGGGCAACACCAGTGACGATTTTATCTGAACCGGTCCTGGGCCTCCCCTAGGTCGACTCAGCCTCCAATGAGCACCTGGTGCGGTGTGTTGTAAACATTCGCCACTAGGGAGACAAAGGCGGTCGGGCGTGTTTGCTGGCCACCCACCCCTTCGTGTGCCGTGCCGGCCTTCTTAAGTGCTCGCTAACAGCAATTGCCCCAACAGTCTATTGAGGCTATACTGGGGACTTTTGTCTTTGTATTGTACACACACCTGGGCCCTTTTTGCAGTGAGACGTGAGTGTTAACCACTGGCGGTGTTGGAGGTTTTCCTTCTGCAGTGGATTAATGAAGGGCTCTCCTGTATAAATTGAAAACAAAGTTACGTAAGAACGTTTTACTCCCAGAGTAAACCTAAAATATATTAAACAGCGCCATTTGTCAAAGCACACGCAACTTGTTGGAGTGGTGAGAATTGTTTCTCTCGGCGTGGAGAGAGAGGACACGTGCTTATAACGTCTCTGATGAACCGGCAATAGTTGTTGACACTGTCCGACTACTGATGAGCCCAAGGCGACGCAAATCAGTTCCAGAATTTGCAAGTTGAAATCATTTAAACTTGTGGCTGACTTGACATGCCTGGAAGGCCTTGCAAAGCAACCGATGAACTCAAATATATTTTATATTTGTGTTGTTGTTATTACTACGTGGCCCAGAATGCCGTGCTCCAGGGAATCTTCCGAGGTTATTTAACTAAAATAAGATAGCGTGAGGGGGGCCGCGGGAGTAACGAGACGAAACTGAGCAACGGTTCACACACAATGAGACAACTGCCACATTTAAAATATTCCGTACGATGTACGGGACGTGTTTTTTTTTTACAGCTCGCAATTAAAGATGGGAGATGGTGGCTAGCCAGAGGTCGCAAACGGGTTTTGATTCCTTACCCGTACCCGGTTTCACCAGGGTCGCAAACGGGTACCCGTACCCATACCCGGTCGCACCAGGGTCGCAAACGGGTACCCGTACCGGGCCGTACCCGTACCCTACCCGTACCCGGCCGGGTACGGGTAGGGTACGGGTATAGGGTACCTGATTGCGACCTCTGGGATGAAGCCATGTTGCAGGCGCGGGTGGGTTGATTCTAGGAACTTGAATTGTGAGAAGAGACAAGACGTTGGGAAATGAGTGACAAACAGTTACTCACCAATGACTCACGGTCTACCCGTACCCGTACCCGGCCGCACCAGGGTCGCAAACGCGTACCCGTACCCGGCCGGGTACGGGTAGCCGGGTATCGGGTATGGTACGGGTATCGAGTACCCGGTTGCGACCTCTGTGGCTGGCTGCTACTGCTGCCTGATACAGCAACGAGTGCGGGGGGAAAAACCCAAGAGAAGGAGATGAGAGAGAGAGAATTAAAAACAACACAAAACCGATCCGTGTCAGAAGCCACATTACGGATGGGAGACGTTTCCAGGTCGTTACAGAGAAATCATTACACAATGTGGGGCCAGAGAGGGGGGGGGGGTTAGTTTTCTAATTAAGTCGTAAGAATAACTGTCGACGATGCCGTAGAATAAATGATACCTTGAACGTGTCTTCTTGTGCAGCGATGCGCTACGGCGTGTGTGTGTGATTGTTGGTATTGTCAGTGAGGGCGCTGGACAAGAATAAGCGAACTGGGGGAAAACGTGGACAAAAAAACATATTGGAGGTTACAGGAAATATCACGTCAAATTCAAATCCGCATAAATTATTTCATTTTCGTTTATTAAAGCAAATTACGATTAATTAATCTTTATCTTGTCTACATCTCCATTCCTTTATTGCACTAAATCGCTATCTGGACCATATCTATTCTTAGGTTTTTTCGGTAAAGTCGCGTAGGTAAAAAATAAAAATTAATAAAAGTAAAATGAAAATAAAATCATATAATATTACCTACGTGACTTTACCGAAAAAACCTAAGAATATGAATCCTTGTAGTCACGAAAGCTTCAAATCTAGAATGGACCATATCTCTTCTGTAATCTCACGTGGATTTTATACAATGAAAAGAGTGGGGGGGGGGGTTTCTGACAATATCTGCCACGGGCTTCTAAGAGGCCACCACCGCCACTACTCGCCGTCATGTGTTCGTGGTTGGTGTGTAAACAACCGATTAAGCCTCCTGGCAGATCTTCAATTCTCACATCGAATCATCACAGTCAGTAGTCGCTTCAGAGTTGGCCGGGGGACGTGGGATTTGGGGAGGGTGGTGGGGGAGAAAACCACAACGACAACAACAACAACAACAAAGCCCTCCGATGCCTTGAACGCACCACCACGACTGGCCTCGGTTTGCCTATCGGACATCTGTCTTATAACCCCACGGGGGAGGCGTTTGTGAAGAAAACCGTGGTGATTTTTTCGTTGCGTGCGTGCGTGTGTTTTTTTTTTCTTTTGATGTGACGATGCCTCAGAAAGTCAGAGCTTGACAAAGCGACCACGCTTACAGTGCGCGTCCACGTGGCAAAAGACCTCGCGGGGTACCTGGGTGGGCACCGTCCAGGAGCCCTGTGGTGTTCACTACCTCGGCTGGGTTCGATCCCGAACCCCGACGCCTGCCTGTGTATTTGGAGTTTTCGTTCTCGCTTTCTCTCTCTCTCCCCGTGGTCGCGTGGATTTATCTCCCAATCCTCCGGGGTTTCCCTCCGCATTTGGAATCGGCGTGCGTTCAGAGAGGGTTTGGCCGATAAAACATTACCATGCGATAAGCCACTTCGTTGAGCTATCATTTGTGATGACCAGGTCGCTTCTGAAGAAAGATCTACATAGCTCAGTGGGGCCTTACCTGGTAAAATAATAACAAAAAAAGTGAAAAAAAAACGTGTCAATTCGTTTTTTTTCAAGTTGTATCCCTTGGCTGGCAGGAAGTGGCCCAGTAGAGGGCCCTGCCAGAGAGCAGTCGTGCTCATGCGGCGTGGACGGCTGGATGGGTGACGGGGGTCACCGCCTTCACTTGCAGCGGCCCAAACAGAGACGTGTACGTCCTGCTGCTAGGAACGTGCGCTGAACTTATTTTCGCAGCGTACGTAGCAAACGGTGCTAATCGGAGGCGCTGGGGAAGAACACGTGTCACTGCTGACCCCTGCGGTCACTGCGGAGGGATCTGTGTCACAGCCTGGACGGGGCTCGTTTAGCCGTGGACGCTTCTGCATGAAAGAAGAATGTAAGTTTAAGATTTTTTTTTTATAATTAAACAAAGGATAACTTAACCACTAACTCCAAGTGACGAAGACAGCCATGCTTGTTTCCATGTTTTACCACAAGTATGTGTGGTTAATGCAGACGTGATGGCGTTTGAACATCTTACCACCTCTTGTTTTATTTCCAGACAGGGTAAATATATGTTTATTTAAATCATTTTTGAAACTGGCAAAACGATCCCATAGACACAGCCATCGTGATTTCGACGGGCAGCTCGTAGTATCACGAGGGGCGTCGTCGCCGATTGTGTATCACCTGCAGACAAGACTCGTCGCACAAGTGCTCCCCACTAAATGAACCACAATAACCTCGCTGGTTTCGTCAAGGAGCACAAACCATCACGCGAACTCCGGTCATTCTTACAGCGGTGGCTGTTGGCTGGCCATCGAACTAAGACGAGCACCGGATCACGCGCTCTCAGATGCGCTTATGTGGCCGTCTGGAACGCTTTTCCTTCCGATATTAGGAATCCACCGGAGCTATGCACTTTTAAATAATCATCTAGATTGAAATCTCATTTCTTTAGAGCTGCTTTTGTGTTTAGTTTGTTGTCTTTCTCCCGCGCCTCCGATGAACACGGTTGGCTAAGTACGGTGCAAAAGAAGTTCAATATACGTACAACACCACCCATGAAAATAAACATCAACATCTCTTCCTGCTCCTCCTCGCCCACTGCCAGCAGGCTTCTCACCCTCTCTCCCCCCATGGCCCAGCCAATGATGGATTATGGATTTAAGTACGACAGCGCCACAGCCGAAAGGTTAAGCAAGCGGCAGATTGATGACCCCGTGAGGTCGAGCGCGAGGTGCGGATTGTTACTCTCCGGCGGCGGTGGTGACGACGAGGGCCCGGGCTATCCGTTACTGCCCCTTTCCCCCGGCGAGAGATAAACGGCACTTGCCGCTGTGTTTTTGTTCCTCGGCCTCGTGGCGGTTAAAATTACGCGCGTGTGTGCGAAAAAGAAAGGGGGAAATAACGTGATGGAAGAGTTTTGGATTTTTAAAAGGTCGGATTTTGGATTTTTTTTGTACGGCTGAAAGTAGAATATTGATCCTGTTTTTCTTCTCCTCCTTCAGATAATTCACACTGCGTAATAATATGTTTAACTTATTTCGCACCGCATGTCGACAACAGTTGGTAATCGGGTCATTCTGAAATGTAAAACATTTTTGGATCATCTGACATGTTGTGCCCAGGCAGCAACAATATTAGATGTTTCGGAGTAATTGGAAATCACGAATACACAGCCCTAAGCATAAAGAGAGTGGTGGCACAGTGGTTAGCGCACTGCGCTGTGACCCTGGAGACCAGAGATACACATCGGGAAACAGCTAAAATCTGTATGTGAGATCTGAATCGAACCTGGGCTCACCCTGAGTGCATGAAGAAAACCCCACACACTCGAGAGAGAGAGAGAGTCCCACTCAGATCTATGCACAAGTAGATTCAAAAATGCATTGCTGTGCTGCCAACTACAGGCCACCTTTGTTTATTCTTTTGTTCACTGGGATTACGTCTCATTGAGCTAAAAAGGGCTCTCATCAACGGGGAAATGTTTGCACGGCCAAGCCAACAATTCAATGTAACCAGGGAAACAGATTGGGCACTAAAGGGCAATTTCTGAATTGTTTTTCTCTCATAATTCATGCTAGAAGACAAAGATATTTACATTTGGAGCACTCGCAAAAAAAATAATGGAATGTCACGAAACTACTTCTGAGATTCATCCAACTTTCACTGAAACCACACTAGGCACTGCACCTTCTCACATGGCAAGCTATCGAGATGATCATCGCAATCAAACTGAAACTTGCAATCCTCAAGAGATTGGAAATAAGTCAGATTAAATGTGAAATGTTGAGTTTAGTTGCGCAGACATTAGTGGCTGTACTTCAGAACCGGATTTCATCGGAGGTGAAACCTGAAATGAACCCAGAATTCCAACGGTACCGGTTCAGTGTCTCTGACATATTAGCCCCAGTGAGCTGTCTGGCCATCTCATGACAAAGATCCCCACGTATATCCTTAACAAACCGTTGGGGCGAGTGCTGTTATCGGGAACATATTTAGGCCGGCACGGCACATGAAGAGATGGGTGGCCAGCACCACGCCCGGCCGGCTTTGTCTCCCCAGTGGCGATGCTTAAACATTGTGCCAGGTATTCATTGGAGGCTGAGCCGACCTAGGGGAGGCCCAGAACCGATACAGATTATCGTCACTGGTGTTGGTGACCGTGAGCGGGAATTGAACTCGGGTCACCGGGTTCGTAGCGCAGCGCACTAACCGTTGCGCCACCACTCCCCACACACATCTCATGACACACACACACATACACACACGTACGAATTCTGACACTGCTTCATCTAGGTGAAGACGCACAGATTTATTCACTAATAATGGAAAGGTCACTGCAAGGGTCAGGCTGGCATTTACTAGCCACAAAGCGAGGTGTGGGTAGAAGATTTAGAATTTGGATTTGGAAAATGAGGATAGGGTGGTGTGGCCACGTGCACCAGAAAATCAACATCCCAGAGACGTGATCATTCTATAAGTTTTCCAGACCGTTATTTTTAAGTAGCATGCTGCTCGAACCAGAGAATGCTTGACCGGGTCCAACCTTTTGAGTATCATGAGCAGAGTCAGGCGTGTTATACAAATACCCTGCCGGGTTGCCAGATGTTATTGGCAAGAGCACCACCTCGCCTGCACAAAAGGGTCCACAGTTCAACACAAAAAGCAATATTGTATAAACACTCGTTGTGTGCTGTTGTAGAGCATTGTGGGTAATACGTACATGCTTAGGACTCCATTGGTTGCTCAACATGAAATATTTTCTCCGGTTGCCCAGTTTTGTCCCTACATGTAAACACTTGTAACTCGGCTGATTACATCTTAATATATAGAGGACTGCAGAGCGTTGGTGGGGAAGGGGATTTGGGGCTGGCTCACCTCACGCCTCTCTGGCATTCTCTCTCTTTGAAGGCGAGCTGATATTGTGCGGTGTTTTAAATTTTTTAACAATGACTATTGATTCCTAAATTATTACCACTCTTACCATGTTAACATTGCTGCATTATTATTTAGCCCATCAGCTTCCAGATCAATATCTCATAGGGCAGCACACTGGTGGCTACAGGAGCCGTATGAAGTAGTGACACGTTGCATATTTGCATAGGAAAATACATAATCCATGTGTCGCGCGGAATGATTTCGATACCGTGCAACTGTGAGAATTAGATCCCATGCTGATCGATAAATCAAAACATCGTCACGTGCCTACCCAGTCGGGATGTTCGTCGATTCCTTTTTTGTTTTGCAGTTGCCAGAAAATCAGGAGTGATGAGATCAACATTATTATTATTATTACGGGACCTGTTTTTGCCAGCATCAAAGTATGACCCGTAAGAATAGATTTACCCTTTCTGGCAATAAAACAATAGGTATTAAGGTGTTCAAACACCAATTAGAAACCTTTTGCACGGAGGTAAGTCTGCATTAACCACGCGTACTCGTGGTGAACATGCAAACGAACTCGTATAATAAGCACGCATTGTCTTCGTAACTGATTATATAGCCCTAGATTTGAAGCTTTCGTGACTGCAAGGATTCATATTCTTAGGTTTTTTTCGGTAAAGTCACGTAGGTAAAACATTAAAATTATTATTTGTTTCTTTCGGTTAAGTCACGTCTAAAGATAAAATAATAAATTAAATTAAATAATAGAATACGACGTTTCGATTGCAACACAAGCAATCATCATCAGGTATAATGAAATAGCGACATAAAATCTAACCAGAAAACTATAGACAGACATATTAGCAGACAGATATCACCAAGATACATAGCGAGAGCAATACAGGTAACAGAGAGGGGTGATCGTCTCTGTGTGGTGGCCTTAAATAATTCGTATTCTATTATTTAATTTAATTTATTATTTTATCTTTAGACGTGACTTAACCGAAAGAAACAAATAATAATTCCTGCAGTCACGAAAGTTCTAAAATTAAGATTTAACATTAAAATTAACAAAATAAAATAAAAATCACGACGTTTCGGAGGCAACACAAGCTTCCGTCTTCAGGTGGAACCGCCAACCATTATATAAACGGAGTGGTAGCTCCTGCAATCTCTCATTTACTTGATACAGCTGTCGTGGCTGTGGCGGTTCCACCTGAAGACGGAAGCTTGTGTTGCCTCCGAAACGTCGTGATTTTTATTTTATTTTGTTAATTTTAATGTTTTACCTACGTGACTTTACCGAAAAAACCTAAGAATATGATTACATAGCCGCTCACCCCGAGTTCTACATGCTGTGACAAGTGCATTGTCTTTGTACTGCTCAACTTTTGGCGTTCTCTGTCTGACACTGGTGGCACTAGGCCACAAAGAATGCTGTCTCTGGTGTAGGCCAATCAATTTCGAAGACAATGCCCATCTATAATTATTATTATCAGAGACTGTTGGAATGTTCACCACAAGCGAGGTTAACATTCGTCGACGTGTGCCAGCGTGCACACACGTTGCTTTGTTCTGCTCTGAAAACTGCTCTAGAGGAGTTGTATACCCCTAGCTGCCATTGCTATTCAGTGGCCTAAAATCAAATGATTCGCTCCGGATGACCACTGCAAAGTATGATTTTGTGTTTTGATTTAGTGGGTGCTGATCTGCAAAGGTACATTGCAAAATTTTGATACTCCTACTGATGCTCCTGCTATTGTGGAGTGACTCATGCAGCCAGCTATGGCTACAGGGTTTGGTGGTAGATGTTGTTTTATGTCGTTTATTGTGAAATTTCAGTCACAGTTCCTATGATCACTGTTACATTGCTTTTATGGATTTATTACGTTTTATGGTTAAACTGATGGCTCTAATCTAAGTTGTCTTGTGGTTGTTGTTGTTTGACTTGCATCCGACTGGGATTTTTGGTGTACGATGCTTTTTTCTGGAAGACTTTGCAGTTTTTTCCTGGATTTTTCTGTTTGCGCATAGTCACTTTAAGATGTTTTCTTGTTCATGTTTTTGTTTTTTGTTTGTTGCGGTTGCACCCGATTCAAGAGCCGAATGGCTCACAGAGCTATACCAAATAAATGAAACTGAACACTCAAACTGAAATTGTAATGTTCTCACCGATTGTAAGAGCTGGCAAAGGAGTGATAATGATCATGCTGGAAAAAGGAATGGGACAATTGTAGAGGAATGTAAAGCCACTTACTCACAAACCAACGGTACACAGGGCATTATGTAACAATGACAACAATGAGAGTGGAAAAATTAAGACCGATCAAAATAAAGAAAAACACTTGTCAACAACACTGCTTTATCTATGGGACCTTGCATGTTTTGCCACAAGTATGTGTGCGGTTAATGCAGACTTGACGCTTTGCAAAATGTATATCTGGTGTTTGAACATCTTAACACCTCTTTTATTGCCAGAAAGGGTAACACCCATTCTTATATTTGTTTCAACACTGCTGTGGTACATTAGGAATGGATCACTCTTTTAAGTATGTCCTTGTGCAGCAAGGGAGTAAAGTGTGGTTCTGTGAAAGTCATGATGTGCTGTGCAGTGCATCAATGCATGTGTGTACAGCAGCATGTGATGACTGAGTCGGGCCTGTAGGTAGCTGGCAGGGTTATTGAATGACCACGCGGATATACCAGTCACATGGTTCATGGCGGCTCGGGAGCAAGGCTGGTTGTAACACACGTGTTGTTGCATTTTACAGAGTGACGGTGCTGTTCTTCCCAAGATTAATATTAACCACAATAAATAAATGTGCTTGCCCTCGATTTGGAGCACCTGCTCACGTTCTTCCTTTCGAGTGTGTAACACTGCCTTAACAGAAAAAAACACCACACGCATGAAGTTATTATCTATTTATAAAATATCTAATCGCTGACAGTAACATGCAATAACCCGTCTGATCAGTGGCGGCTCCTGCAAAATCTCTCAGGGGGGGCAAATGTCTGGATGATTGATAAGGATAAGGTCCACCCATGCAATGGATAAATTAACAGCTTAAGCATGTAAAGGCAACTTCACTTCTGTGTGGTGGCCTTAAATAGACAGAGGGGGGGGGGGGCGGAGGCAGAGAGAGGGAGGGGGGTAGAGAAAAAATTAGCATATCAATTGGTGCTGCAAGAACGATTACACGGCAAGCAAGCCTGAAAATCAGGAGAAAGACACACTAAAATTAAAATAACCTAGTAAAATATCGAAATGTAATGTAATACAACACAGAGGGTCGGTCAACACACAATTAACGCATAGCCTGGTTGATTACGTGTTTCAAAGATTGCTAAGTTAGAATTTGAGTGTGAACATTCTAAAGAGGACACAGGCAGAGAAAACAAGTCGCCAGAGAGAGAGAAAAAAGATAAGCTTAAAACTTCCCCGTAGAAGTGGTTCAATCTTAATTTTAGAACTTTCGTGACTGCAGGAATTATTATTTGGTTCTTTCGGTTAAGTCACGTCTAAAGATAAAATAATAAATTAAATTAAATAATAGAATGCGACGTTTCTATTATTTAATAATAAATTAAATTAAATAATAGAAACGTCGTATTCTATTATTTAATTTAATAATAAATTAAATTAAATAATAGAAACGTCGTATTATATGATTTAATTTAATTTATTATTTTATCTTTAGACGTGACTTAACCGAAAGAACCAAATAATAATTCCTGCAGTCACGAAAGTTCTAAAATTAAGATTGAACCACTTCTACGGGGAAGTTTTAAGCTTATCTTTTTTCTCTCTCTCTGGCGACTTGTTTTCTCTGCCTGTGTCCTCTTTAGAATGTTCACACTCAAATTCTAACTTAGCAATCTTTGAAATACGTAATCAACCAGGCTATGCGTTAATTGTGTGTTGACCGACCCTCTGTGTTGTATTACATTACATTTCGATATTTTACTAGGTTATTTAATTTTAGTGTGTCTTTCTCCTGATTTTCAGGCTTGCTTGCCATGTAATCGTTCTTGCAGCACCAATTGATATGCTAATTTTTTCTCTACCCCCCTCCCTCTCTCTGCCTCCGCCCACCCCCCCCCTCTGTCTATTTTAGGCCACCACACAGAGACGATCACCCCTCTCTGTTACCTGTGTTACTCTCGCTATGTATCTTGGTAATATCTGTCTGCTAATATGTCTGTCTATAGTTTTCTGGTTAGATTTTATGTCGCTATTTCATTATACCTGATGATGATTGCTTGTGTTGCAATCGAAACGTCGTATTCTATTATTTAATTTTATTTATTATTTTATCTTTAGACGTGACTTAACCGAAAGAACCAAATAATAATTCCTGCAGTCACGAAAGTTCTAAAATTAAGATTGCAACTTCACTTCTTTAATATTAATGAAAAATAAAGTGACTCTTACAATACATCTTGTTTGTTTCTATCTCACTATTATTACAATCCACTTAGTTTATTTTATTAAAGATTCCACTAGGTGGCGACAAATAACATTATTGACTGAAACGTGCTTACGTATGATGACGTAAGCACGTTAGTGCGAGCCATCCCGGAAGCCATAGAGAATGCATTGCAGCGCCCGCCTTTCGAAAAAAAACATCTTTTAATGTAAGTCTATGGGACCACACGGGGCGATTCTCAGCCGGAGTGAAATCGCCCAAAAAGAGGCGGTACTCCACAGAACGTGACATGACGCTGATTGGACTATATCCAGAGGCACAGTAACGGCTGAGATTGGTGGTGCGTCGCCCAATCGCCCTAATGAAGAAACCGCCCCTGCGTCTGATTATAGTTTTCCCTCTTAAGGCTGGCAGTGTTGTTGACGAGCGCGTTGAGTTGGTGTCTGTGATTGTGTGCCACTACCAACGCAGCAGCAGCATCATCATTATCATCATCAAATCATTTGCTAAATATAAGTCAATTATGCTTCCGACACTTGAGGCATTGTAACTGCGATCAATGTGTTTTGCCTCTTGTCAAATTGATTATCAATCTCTCGTGAATGCGATTGCCATTTGGATTCATGTTGCATCTGCATGCAACCACATTTTAGATGCTTTTATATATATTAGAATATAAATAAAATGTCATTTCCTGCTCAAAATGATCGTCGAGATGGTGCTCATGTCGTATTAATAGCGCTGAGACAGTGGTGGAAATTCCAAATGCCTATGGTGGGGTGTGAGTATATCCTAAGCACAACAGCCGTTGACTTCCCCCACAAAACGGTCGTAATTTTATCGACCCCAGAGGGATTATGAGCCAAGCTCACTTACAGAGAGACCCACGATAATTCAATGCAATGTGTCGCTGTGATGAACACCTCACTGTATCTCAAAGCTCATTTGTATCTCCGAGGGTCCTGCATTGGAATGTGTGGCCAGTTTTATCAATGTGAATCACCTTTTCCCAGGAATCGAACTCGGGTCGCGCCCAACACGTTGCAGATAAAGCACACACTTCGATACGTGGCCAAGAGTTGCACAGGTTTCCCTCGCTCTGCGCGGGTTCGGTTTATACCAGAGGTCGCAACCGGGTACCCGATACCCATACCCTACCCGATACCCGGCTACCCGTACCCGGCCGGGTACGGGTAGACCGTGAGTCACTGGTGAGTAACTGTTTGTCACTCATTTCCCAACGTCTTGTCTGTTCTCACAATTCAAGTTCCTAGAATCAACCCACCCGCGCCTGCAACATGGCTTCATCCCAGAGGTCGCAATCAGGTACCCGATACCCTACCCGTACCCGGCCGGCCGGGTACGGGTAGGGTACGGGTACGGCCGGGTACGGGTACCCGTTTGCGACCCTGGTGCGGCTGGGTACAGGTACGGGTAAGGAATCAAAACCCGTTTGCGACCTCTGGTTTGTACAATTTCGCGTTGTATATGCGGCTAACCGATTTCTACCCAAAATTCGCTCTCTGCAGTGTGAATTCACTCACACGTGGCTATGCGGTCGGACCTGGGACAACATTGTGAGTGTACTGTGTGTGTAGTGTTCGGACGACTCGGCAGGCAGCTGTTTTCTTGCGCGGTGCATTGTGGGTTGGGTGACTGTGCTGTCCATGCAACGCCGTTTCACTTTGTTGCGCACTTTTTCTTGGAACGCATCTGCTACCGCATAAAGCGAGGGAAGCCTGTAATCACGCCAGGCAAGATGACAGATTATTCCACCACTGTTTCGCCCCACCATTTTTTGATTTACAGATTGTATTTGTTTTGCACAGATTGCCGGGCGGCAGTGGCTATGCACGTGGCTGCCTGAGAATCCAGCACCGTGGAGGCGGCAGCGAGAGTTGGCGGATCACCACCGCACAGATGTTGTTGTGAGACTCCCTTCCCGTGGGCTTCGAAGAGGTGCCGTATTCCTGGCTCGCCGGGAGACGGTGGCAGAGCAAGAGTGCGGACTAATATCATCTGTCCATTCTATGTGGGATACCGTGTTGCCGCCTCGCCATCTTGGATTCTCTCTGGGTGCTCCGCTTTCCAACCACGTGCGTACATTCTCATTAACTAGCTGAAAACATCTTCACATATTCATAGAGGACCGCAGAGCTTGGGCAATTGTTGTCGCTGGCTCACCGCCTGCCTTGCCGCCTTCCAGCTTGTCAGCGATTCCTCAGCGATTGCGAGAGATTCGCATGAAGGATGACGACGATGATATAATTTAATTAAACATTATGATAAAATAAACGGATGCCAATCTCCACCAAACAAATCAATGCGTGTTTAACAGCATTTCACACAATTATACACAACAAAGCAAAACAATTAAGCGACTGTAGTCATCAACTCTCCTGCAATTCCTTTCTGTTCGTTTTCCTTGCCATCGCTTTGTATTTCCCCGCCGGAAATTGGTAAGTGTCTGGTTACGTAACGAGGAAGAAAACAAACGTTAAAATTACAAGAGTAAGATCAATTATGCAAGCTTGGTTTAGAGATGTACATTAGTTTTTGGACAACACGCATAGTGCATTCACGACAGCGCAAAGTTGGTTTTTAAACATGATTTATTTTTGCAATGTCTGGTGCCCCATCTTGTAGATGGAGTGCCCTCGCCAATAACATCTGGCAACCCAGCTAGTCCCTAACCCGAGGAGATGTTCTCAAACTTAACGCAATATTTGTTCTTATTATTATCGTTGCGATTATGCATCTTCACCCAGGAGAGCCTCGATTGTTGTGCGCGCTCCCAAAATCGAGTAATTTGCGGGTAATTTGCTCAAATTGGAAAACCAATTTTTTCTTTTTTACCATGATGAGTGGCAATGCACGCAAATTGGCCCCCTCTTTGGCGAATCACGTCATGGGATCTAAAAGCACTCGGCTCTGAAGGGGCCTCGGCGCACATCTCTTTGGTCAATGCGCACACCGTGGCACCGGGTTCGTGAGTCGAACGGCTCGTAAGTTGGAGCACAATTATGCACCCGTATTTCAATGCGCGTCTGGTCAGGGGCAAGCATTGTTAAACTCATAAACAAGAATACATCTTCTTGGTTCTTTCGGTAAAGTCACGTAGAATGGAAATAATAAAATAATAAAAATAAAACATACAAAAATAATTCTCACGACGTTTCGGCCACAACGCAAGCAGCCATCCTCAGGTGGAGAGCAGGTCTGTCGAGTAGACAGAGTCTGTCTACTCGACAGACCTGCTCTCCACCGAAACGTCGTGATAATTATTTTATTATGTTTTATTTTTATTATTTTATTATTTCCATTTTATGTGACTTTACCGAAATAACCAAGAAGATGAATCCCTGCAGTCACGAAAGCTTTAAAACAAGAATACATGTTGTACATTTGCACATGTAACACCGCAAATAGTTCCACGGTTCGGTTCGCGAGTTCACATTCACAAGTGGGTTAAAAATAAATAACTCATGGAAGCTCGTTCGTAAGTGTGGACATTCGCAAGTCGGGTGTTCGTAAGTCAGCGACTGTCTGTAATAGACAGGGTGGGCCTGCTTGCTTCGCACCATGAACTTCTGCAACATTCGGCAAGTCCAACTGAGTCCACGTTTATTTCTTGTACAGGAACTCTACTCATGAACGAGTTGGGTTCCAGAGGCCTGTTCGTAAGTCGATTTGTTTGTAAGTCCAACGTTACTACTGTCGATTCCAAACATGTTTTATGGCATGTACACTAAACACGGGGAATGGCTTTAAAAAGTTGTGTCATCTCCTGTAGATGTAGATGCCACTGATTCTTCATGTTCTGCAGATGTAGATGCTACTGGTTTTTTTATGTTCTGCATAGATGCCACGCTGCTGAGACATGATGGGAGTTGATAATGTTCGTGAAAAGCACAGTCGACGTCGTAGTTAACCGCACAGCAACGACACAACAACAATGGTGGCCCAAGGCAGAAATGCTGGGAATGCTGGGTAATGACACCGAACAACCACCGCCATCTATTGTGCGGCGGTTGAACTTATGACTCTCGGTCCGAGCAGGCAACTGGACATACAGACCAGGTTTGTTCGTATCTCTGAAAGTTCGTTTGTCGAATGTGCATAAGTAGAGAAGTCCTTGTACTGAGGTCCATCATCGGTGGTTAGTCTTGCAGTTAAACTATGCCTCTCAATACAAATATGTTGCATTACTGGCTTCGTCCCTCCCAAGATATGATCACCATCCAATACTTGTTTATTGTATTTTTCATGACCGATACCTTTGTAATGCGGGCGAAAGCGACCTTCCGGATGTGACGTCACGAGGAGGCGGAGCCAGGTGACGTGGGTGAAAGGTAGGGGGTCCTTAAGCGGGTAAACCGGAAGGAGAAGGCAGTCGGGGTGTGAATGGAAAGGTGTGGGGCCACGCGGGCGTACGAGCCGAGGGGGCACCGTCAGAAGCGGGAGCCAACCCTGGGAACAGTAGGGAGCTACTGGGAGGTGTAAAGCTGCAGATAGAGATAGGCAGTAAGGCTGTGTGTGAGGGGCAGCGGGGTGGCTGCCAAGAGTCGCAGGAGCGACGAGAAGGCGAGACAGCACGAGGCTGTCAGAGCTGCAGCAGGAACAGCCAAGGGAGCTGTGTGAGAGTACAGCAGCGGAGCTGCTGTGGGGCTGCAAGAGCGACAAGAACAGCAGCGGGGCTGCTGATGTGGACTGGAGTGACATCGGAACCAGCACAGAGAGAATAAGAGAGACAGCCGTGTGGGAACGCAGTACGGACCGAATAAAGGACACTGAGCCAGAGATCGTGGTCAAGTCTTTTATTACACTGGGGTCAGAAGTGAAACGGCATGTCTAAGCAAGTAAGGAAGAAAATTCCCCCGGCGCCAGCATCGGCTTCTTCGTCCGACGACGACGAATTCCCTCCGACCACGGATTCTGCTGGGGTGGTGGAGGAGAGCCCTGCTGAGGCGAGCACGGGGACGGGCGTGGAAGATGTCGGCGCGATGGCGGGTCCGTCAACAACATCGGACGCTGACCAAAGATGGCAACAGGTGGCAGAACAACTGGAGACACTCAAGGACGTCCTGGCGCATCTATGTCACCTCGTTACGCCAAGGACGACGATGGAACGAGAAGGTGCTCCACGGGCCGCCACGTTGCCTGCCCTGCCGCCGCCATTGGCCACGCGGCAAGAAGACGCCATCTTGCGCGCTCCGCGGCGCCAAACCGCCATCTTGGCCACGCCGCGGGCCGACGCCATTTTGAATTTGCCTCCAGAACAACCATCATTGGAAGACGGCGTAAAGAGGAGTCGGAGTCGCCACCTTACTACAGTTAAGGAATTCTCTATCGGGAGCGATTGGAGCGCTTTCGCCTGCCGATTTTTGGCGGCGGTTCGTTCAGCAAGATGGACCGATGCGGAGGCCTTGGAAGTTTTGCCGACTCTACTGGACGACGAATCTGTTCGATTTTTCCGTTCCATAACGGCCGATAAGAAGAAGACTTTACGTGGAGTTTTTGAGGAAATGGCCGACGCCTATGAGCCACCTGACGACGCGCATCGGCGATTCGCTCAACGACAACGAGCACCCGAAGAATCGCCCGTGGCGTTCAGGGGTGCGGTGTTGGAGCTGGCCATGGCAGCATATCCTGACACGCCACAGGATCTGCTCGAGCCTCTCATATTGGGAAAAATGCTGGAGCTGTCTCGGGATCTGGGGATCCCCATGCCTGTGTGTGGGCATGAGAAGCTCACGTCCCGGGCGGCAGCAAAGTGTCTGGATGCGCAGTTTAATCTCCGTCGCTGGAAGCAAGTGGCGGCATGGACGGGTGGGCCCGTCAAGGAAGGAGGCGCGATGGGGAGGGACCCCACAAGGGCGATCTATGTGCCGGATGAGCGGGGTCCACAGGAGCTGACGGCTGCCTCCTCTCCATGGTCGGGACGCGGAAGGCCGGGGCCGCGCGCTACGCCATCGGGACGGGGCCGCCGGGATGCAAGACCTGCGCTTCGGCGCAACGAGGCCGATTGCTTCCGCTGCGGCCGTAGGGGCCATTACGCCAAAGATTGCTGGGCCCGCTTCCCGGGTCCGCCGCAGCAGGAGCCCACAACACCGGACAAGCCGACCAAGGAACCTCCGAAACAGGCATGTCGGCACGCACCAGACACTCGGCAAGGCTTTACACCTCACCCACCACCTTTGTTGCGCGATCCTATTGTTGTTGTTAAAGAAAGGCCATCGACGGGGCCTTGTCATTCAGTTACGCAGTGGCGCAAATTGGCACGGAGAGTTGTCGCGGCCGCTACGGGTTCGTCCACTGTACCGGGGTCCATACAAGGTGTGGACGTGCGCATTTTGGTCGACTCGGGAGCGTCTGCGACTATTATATCGGATGTCATTTTCCATTTGTTGGGCATTCCGCCGGGGGCTGTGCGTCCGGTTTATGGGTCTTGCGTCGCTGCGAACGGGGGTAGTATGGGTATCGTGGGCCAGGTGGATGCTAAGATATCTATAGGGGATGTGTCGGCTTCGGGCGTTGTGTTAATATCGAGATCTTTGGCGGTTCCTTGCTTACTAGGCACGGATTTTTTGGCTAAGATGCCCATTTTGATTAAAATCAATGAGAATTGTATTGAATTGCCGGGGGGCCGTCGAATCTCGTTTCTGCCGTCGCCCTGGGGGCGACCTGCTTCGGCCGTACAGGTGCAGGCGCTGTCCGTCGCATCTGTGGACATCCCACCTGGTTCACAGATGCTTATACCCTTGCGGTATCGGAAGCCCCTGCCCAATCGGCTAGGAGCATTAGGGGTCTTGTTGTCACCATCCGCCACGATAACAACGGGATTGGCGTTAGTTGGGGCACAGACCATCGTCCGGCCGGATCAATTACCGGTTTTACAGGTGCTTAATGCGGGGGTGGAAAACATCCGTGTTCCGGCCGGTACGGTTGTGGCACATGCCACTACGGCGTTTGCGACGCACGATTGTCCGCATCGCCGGGGAGTGGTCGCTGGTGTTTCCGAGCCAAGGGGTTCGGATAATCGTTGGATCGCTACCTTATGTGACGAAAATTCTTCCCTGTCCGTGGGGCAACGTGATGCGCTGCGTAAATTGTTGCTGACGTATTCGGATGTGTTCAGCTCCGACGATTTGGATTTGGGACGCACATCGTTGCTTTCCCATCACATTGAGACGGGCGACGCTGCCCCTATTCGGTTAAATTCGCATCGGATGAGTCCAGCGGAGCGAGAACACGTTCGGGGGGCGGTGGAAGACATGTTGGCTGCGGACATTATATCGCCATCTAACAGCCCATGGGGCGCTCCTGTGGTCTTGGTTAAGAAAAAGGATGGCAACTTGCAATTTTGTGTCGATTTCCGGAAATTGAATAAGATATCGGTGGCAGATGCGTACCCCCTGCCGCGTATGGACGACTCCCTTGACGCATTGTCGGGGGCTAAGTTCTTTTCCACACTGGATCTCTCTTCGGGATTTTGGCAGCTTCCCCTTGACGAGTCCTCACGGGAGAAAACCGCATTCCGTACACCGCAGGGGTTATTTCAATTCAACTGCCTCCCGATGGGATTGAATGCGGCCCCTGCTACTTTTCAAAGATTGATGGAGCTCGTTTTGACGGGGTTGCAGTGGGAGACGTGTCTTATATATTTGGACGATATTATTGTGTTCAGCCGCACATTTGAGGAACATTTAACGCGGCTGGAGACAGTGTTCACGAGGATGCGCTCTGCCAATTTGAAATTCAAACCAAAGAAATGCCACCTACTGCAACGGTCCGTCCGTTATTTGGGGCACATTGTAAGTGCAGAGGGGGTGTCCACGGATCCGGAAAAGACGGCGTGTGTCCGGGATTGGCCGACTCCGGCCTCTGTGGGGGATGTTCGGCGGTTTTTGGGATTTGCCTCGTATTACCGAAGATTTGTGCCGGGGTTTGCGATGATTGCGAGGCCCTTGCATCTCCTTACGGGTAAAGGACGGAAATTTGTTTGGGGAGAGCCGGAAGAGGCGGCCTTTCGGAGTCTGCGTGATCTATTGGCTACGGCCCCGACATTGGATTATCCCGATTTTGATCGCCCTTTCATTCTTGATACGGACGCGAGTGACACAGGTATTGGGGCGGTATTATCACAGTCTAAAGGGGGCGTAGAGCGCGTCGTGGCGTATGGTAGCCGAGTCTTGTCGCCTGCGGAAACACGCTACTGTGTCACTCGTAGAAAACTTTTGGCGGTTGTTTTTTTCCTACGGCAATTTCGACCGTACCTTTACGGTCGTTCTTTTATTGTGCGTACGGATCATGCGGCCTTGCAATATGCACTTAAAATGGACCAGCCATCGGGACAGTGGGCACGTTGGTTGGACACGCTGCAGGAATTTTCCTTCCAAATTCAACATCGGAAGGGAGTGCGCCATGCGAATGCTGACGCACTTTCCAGATTACCAGGGCGCGCCCCTTGTAAATGTGCGTCGGGGACGCATAGGTGTTCGCCGATTCTGAACCCCCCTCAGCCACTTACGTTGGCCGTCGGGAAGTCGGATACTCCGATGGAACCGGGACCGACTGATGGGGTTTTGAATCTGCCGCGGTCTGTCTGGATTCGGGAACAGATGATGGACGAGTCGTTGTTGTCCCTGCGGAAGCGGTCTATGAGGGACAATGGGAGTCCGAGTTCGGCTGTGGGGCCGCGAACCGCTCTCCGAGATGGTCTGCTTATGTGGCAAGAAAGGTTCCAGGAAAGCTGGCGTGTGGTGGTACCAACGTCCTTGCGATTTGAGTTGATTAGAACTCTCCATTGTGACACACTATTGCATTTAGGGGTGCAGAAGACCTTGTTGACGTTACAACGTCATTATTTTTGGCACGGCATGGCGACAGATGTCGTAGGGCACGTGCGCGCGTGCCCTGAATGCGCCCGGCGTAAGCCGCCTAAACATCCTTACGTGCCGCCTCTCCAGTCGATTCAGGTGTCTCGAGTCAATGAATTGGTGGCACTGGACATATTGGGACCCTTCCCACCATCGGCGAGGGGAAATAAATATTTGCTGGTAGGGGTTGAGTATCTCTCCCGTTGGCCGATGGCCTGGCCGTTGCCCGATCAGTCGGCCGCGGCCATCACCGACGCCTTTTTGTTTGGGTACATTATGGACAAGGGGGCGCCGGAGAGACTCCTCACGGACCAGGGCCGAAATTTCTCTTCTAAATTATTGGCTGAAGTGTGCGCAGGCCTTGGGACTAAGAAGATACGGACATCTCCATACCATCCGCAGACGGATGGTATGGTTGAGCGGCTGAACAGGACATTGTCTGCCATGCTTTGCCATACTGTGAGTGAACAGCAATCGGATTGGGATCTGCACATCCCCGGAGTGCTTTCGGCGTACAGGATGACGCCCCATGCGGCTACAGGGTATTCGCCGTTTTACCTTATGTATGGTCGGGAAAACGTGCCTCCGGTGGATGTGCAATTGGGTACTGGGGTGAAGGGACCTCGTAAACCACTCCCTGAATACATTCAGGACACGGTTCGCCGGGTTACGGAGGCGCGGGAAAACGCCCGCGTGGCTACGGCCAAAGCCCAGGCCCGGAACGAGCGGTATGCTCGGCGGTCTGAGGGGGAGTGCCCCTGGAAGGTGGGAGACCTGGCCTGGCTCCATTGCCCGCAGGTGCGGCCGGGGACCTCTCCTAAATTGCACAAACCTTGGCATGGTCCTGTGCGCCTCATTGAGGTTCCCAATCCACAGTCGGCGTGCGTTCAGTTTGGTTCTCGCCGTTGGTTTGTTCATACGTCGCGGTTGAAACCATATGTTGCTCCCCTACGTGATGCGTCATCTCCCAATGTTGCCTTGCCGGGGTCTGTTGCTGCTGACTCTGACTCTTCCCCGCCTGCGTCCATTGATCTTGCTAGAGCGCCTGTCGTACCTGTTCCAGACAGGCCGACCGTGACACCGCGGGGGAGGAGTGGGCCTGTTCGGAGGGCGCCTGCCAGGGCTGCGGGACCTTCAAGCCCGGCGACCCTTCCGACCCCGCTGCAGGCGCATTCGCGGAATACGACCAAGACTGATTCGTCAGGGACACGAGATGTCGGTGGACTTCCAATCGCAGCAGGGGAATTACCCCCTGTCATTTCTCGTGTTCCATCGCGTCCCCGTTCTACAAGTGGGCCGCCGACCGTCCGGGACGGGCCGGCGACCCGCACTCGTTCCAAATCGCTTACGTTTCGTTGATTGTATGTTGTTATTGTTCTTGTTCTTGCCGTCGTATTTATCGCATGCTTTCGTACGTTCGTCGATGTTACTTGTGTGTTGTTCTTGTTGTTATATTGCATGCTTAGTGTCCTTTAAGGGGGAAGGTCGGTTCACCGCATTACGCTTTGGTGTTGTTCAGCCGAGGTCGGCTGGGTTTTTTCTATGGGGGAGGGTGGTGTAATGCGGGCGAAAGCGACCTTCCGGATGTGACGTCACGAGGAGGCGGAGCCAGGTGACGTGGGTGAAAGGTAGGGGGTCCTTAAGCGGGTAAACCGGAAGGAGAAGGCAGTCGGGGTGTGAATGGAAAGGTGTGGGGCCACGCGGGCGTACGAGCCGAGGGGGCACCGTCAGAAGCGGGAGCCAACCCTGGGAACAGTAGGGAGCTACTGGGAGGTGTAAAGCTGCAGATAGAGATAGGCAGTAAGGCTGTGTGTGAGGGGCAGCGGGGTGGCTGCCAAGAGTCGCAGGAGCGACGAGAAGGCGAGACAGCACGAGGCCGTCAGAGCTGCAGCAGGAACAGCCAAGGGAGCTGTGTGAGAGTACAGCAGCGGAGCTGCTGTGGGGCTGCAAGAGCGACAAGAACAGCAGCGGGGCTGCTGATGTGGACTGGAGTGACATCGGAACCAGCACAGAGAGAATAAGAGAGACAGCCGTGTGGGAACGCAGTACGGACCGAATAAAGGACACTGAGCCAGAGATCGTGGTCAAGTCTTTTATTACACCTTTGTGGAAAGACGCGTGGAGAGATGCAATACTTCCAAGTAGACTGAGAGACGGGAAGAGGAAAATATGGATCGCAGAACCACAGCAGCAGCTTTAAGAGACATCATAGTGTGACTGTGAAGTAAAGTCAGTGGGGCTTGGGATATGACGCCAGAAGAGATGATGGCTGATATTATAAACTGGTGATGGATGTTGCATTCGAAGAAGAGAACAGACCTGAGGGGCGACAACCCCACAAGGAGGATGGAATGATTAAACCGGCTCGTGCGCATGAGCGAGACGGATTTTACTGCGTCGCGATAGTGTGATCGATGGCAATGACTTGGGGAGGACTTAATTTCATTCAGCAGTGGATAAAGCACGACTGATGATGCTGACCCGTGCGACCAACAACTTGTTCAATTGATCCACTTTACAAAAGCTCAATTTATATTGCTCACTCACACACAGAAACCCTCACGCAACGAACCAAAGATATTTACAACCAGGCTGACAAAGAGCAACAACAACAACAAAACCCTTCCCTCCCCATGTTTGCAGGGTGTTTTAAAGAGATGTACCCAATTTCAAAGCAGTATATTTCACGATGGCAACATGTTACAATTACACAAAAAGTTACAAACGTTTTAATGAGTTATAAAGTTTTACTAACCATTTTATCAATTCTCTATCTGCCCTCCACCTGCTGTACGGACAACATCGAGCCGATAGTTGAATTCGTCCCAAACGCCTCCCTTCTTACGTTTTCCTCTGAGATCCGTGGTCGGCCTGTGCTCTTCCCCTTACATAAACAGCCTGCTTCCTCAAATTGTCGGTACCAATGACGAATGCTCTTTGACGTTGGCGGATCAATGCCAAAACGCACGCTGCACCGCAATTACGGATTCAGTCTTGCCGAACTGCAGAACGTAAAACGCCTTGTGTTGCGGGGTCGCCATCTTGCGAATGACTGAGGCTAGGGGCTGTTTGTGCGCTGTGAAAAGGGCATCTCTCAGTAATCATTTGAAACTTTATGCCCCGCCCTTTCAAGTGGTAAGAGTTTCATTCATGGGCGGTTCGTGGTTGCAGAGATATAGCGATTTCAAATCGGGTCTATCGTTTTAAAACACCCTGTGTAATAAAACACACAAATGGCATTCGTCAGTCGTTTCACTCAATATCAGCTTGGGAATTAGTCCCCTAAAAATAAACGCGTTCACGGACGCTCGCAGTTCCGCGTGCCAAACCCAACTCACCGTGCCCGCACAACGTGAGCTTTGCGTGACACCTTACGGGGGTAGTTGGTGGTAGGGAGGGGGTGGGGCACCGACTGCACGTTGCGTGTTGAGGGAGAAAGATTTGAAGAAAAAAATGTCCGCCGCCGGATGTGGCACCTCCCGTGGAACAAAGCGCAGCGGTGCCTCGACTTCGCGCCCGTTACCCGATGCGACTTCTTGCGTGTCCCCAGCGTTCCTGAAACAGCCCCCCCCCCAACCCCCCCAATCCCCCCCCCCACCGTGCCGTCCCCTGACTCCCCATCGCACGCGCGCACGCAAATTAGCTCGCGCCTGTCCGCAAAGTTTTCCGTTTATAGCCTCGACAACATCCACCTTGAGAAATAATAATAATAATTGTCTCTGGAAATAGCTGATGAAAGACTAATCTAGAAACAAGTTCACGCGTTCATAGATTCCTTTTAAGGTTTTTTTTCTTTTCTTTTTAGAACGTGTTTGGTTTTCGACTTTCTCCAAATTGTATTCCGCACGCCCGCAAAAGTTTGCCGTTTGAAGCCTCGACAAGATCCACCTTGATAAAAAAAAAAACAAATTGTCTCTGGAAATAGCTGATGAAAGACATTTAGAAACCAGTTCACGCGTTCACAGATTCTTTTGAAGGTTTTTTCTTTTCAAACCGTGTCTTGTTTTGGACTCTCTCGAAATGTTATTCCGTTTGTTGACACGATCGGCGTCATGTCACCGCACGGAAGTGCATTTGTTGCTGTATTAGGCAACAGCCCACGGAAGCGGATATCACAGAATTACATCCGAGATCCCTTAACGTGACCCCTGGCATCATTTGCCCACCCCACCCACTCACCCACCGTGTGCCTACGACAGAGCAATGCCCGTCACATTATGATCAAGACTTAATAGTTTTACTTCACAGAGCTGGAATTTAGGCAAATGTTGTGTAAAATGTGTTGTGCGGTCACTGGACCCCCCCCTAGTTCAACTCAGCCTTAGATTAGTAACTAATGCATTGCTGTAAAACATCAATACTGGGAAGGCAAAGGTGCTCTCGAGGGGAGCTGGTGACACGTTTGCCCAATGTTCCATGTTTACTGGCCATCCCCAAATCGTTGCATGAATGAGGACATATATAGGAGTCTTTCTTTTTAAAAACCGGGTAGTGTGCTTGTTGTTGGAATGTGCCATGCGTTTAAAATGCGAATAAAGAACATCCCAACAAAAATAACACCTGTGGTTATTCATTAAAAAGGGGTCACCAGGAAGTGGGTCCCCCAAATGCACGAAGGTAATCCTTCTATCCGTGATATTTTGACAGATAAGTGGAGGTCACTTGGCAAATTCTTCACCATTGCTAAGGCGCCACGGTAGCGAGATGTTAACTACCTCGCCTGGTATACAGGAGGTCGTGGGTTCGATCCCGATCCCGACCCTGATGCCTGTTGTATATTTGGAGTTCGTGTGTTCTCCCCGTGGTTATGTGGATTTTTCTCTGCGTCCTCTGGGTTTTCCCCTCTACATTTAGAAACATGCGTTGAGAGTATTTGGCTGCTATAAATCTCCACGTGATAAGCCACTTCGTTGAGCTATCATATCTGGCGATGTCCCTTCTGAAAAATAACTATATAGCTCATTGGGCCTTACCTGGTAAAATATAAAAAAAATTGTTTAGTATTTAATTTAGATTCTTTCCGTGGAAAAAAATTATGTTTTTGTTTGGGACATGCACGAGTATTATACGATGTGATGCATTTGCTAAAAGCAATGTAAGCGCACTTAAAATACTTTTGCGAAGTCGGATGTTTCCGCGCAGGTAACACATTCCTGCGGAGGGAGCTGGTAGGAACGTTGGGTTGCTCGGTCAATGGCCAGGGTCAACGGCGGCGTGGTGTATTCCGCAAATATGGCCGACTGTGAGGGCGGGCACAAGCTGGCGTGAGTAGGTTAAACGTTGAGTTTATAAGGGCACCACGGGGTGACCAGCCCCTCCCACCCAGCCCATCCCTCCCACCCTCCCCACCCAGCCCCTCCCCACCCTCCCCTCTCCACCCAGCCCCACCCCTCCAATTTTTGGATGCACGACGGACAGACGGACACAATAGTCCGCTGTGGGCTGGTGTAACCAGGAGGTTCCTACCAGTATAACTTTGTTTGCAACCTTGAGCCAAGTAATTAAAAGATTTTTGTTTGAGATTCGGCCGCTTTCATTTCCTCCTCTGGCTTTTATACTCCGAGGCACCGTTCCCGGTCGTTCGCTTATAAACCAATTTGTATTTAGCGGGGACAAAATAAATAAATAAACGCCGACGTTACAATCTGCACCTATTTAAACGTGCCTTAATTCAAACGCTGACTCCCAAATTGCAGGGGGGGAGGGGAGGAGCGGTGGGAAAATCCACAAATAAAAAACTAATGAACTTAAACAGATCAATGCCCCCCTCGCCGCCGTCCCCCCTCCCCCCCTCTTTACGTTTCTTGTCTTCTCCCAGGACGTTAGTTATCCCCATCGCCCCCGCCATATGAATGTTCACACCCGACCCAGCACGTGGCCCCCACTTGGGTGGGGTGGTGAGCCCAATCTCCCCCCCACCCCTTCGCAGGGGTCCTGTCGAGCCAAAGTTTCTGTCCTCGCCGTTTTGCGATCGGCGTTTTGTACCGGGCTGGCGTTGAGTTGCAATAAAAAAAAAATCGATGCTATGACAGGGCAACGATGGGGACAAAGCTTGCAAAAATACAACGCTTGTTTCCTTTCCCCCGCGATTAACAAACTGATGTCCAAGGCAAGGGAATGCCAGAACAATACGAATGCATATCAACCTTGAGTCAAGCCTTGCTCCCAGAAGCCAGGCAATAATTGCAACAACACACACAAAAAATCTCTCCGTCTCTCTCTCTCTTCAAAATGTATAACCTTCACGTGAAAGATGGCTTTCCGTCAGGATCAGACGAAGGAGGAGGAGGCAGCGACAGAGGGCTTTCCGGCAAGACCTCACCCCGGTTATCAATGGCTGTTAACGCAGCTCATTCATCGTCCCAGGCCTGCGTTCATAATTACACTGGTCAACACACTTTTTCTGGCATAAGGTATTCCAACGGTGTTAAGGTAATTTTTGAGATATCAAATATTGCATTTTCAATAAAAACTGCAGAAGAAAATATTAAATAAATGTGGATATCTACATAAAATGATATTATAAACACACAATCCTAAAAATACAGCACCATATTTAACATTAAAGCAGTCACTGACTCGCAACAACTTGCAATCATAAGTGACAGAGTTAATTTCGGGTAAAATAAATGAAAATGGGGTATGCCGATAGCATAAAAATGATATGATAGAGCAAATCTGAGATGAGATTTGGAATCAGCACCCTGAAATTAGTCTAGAACAGCTGCAAAATCCAGGCCAGAAAAAAACGTTTTTTTTGTTGACCAGTGTTATTTTCACATCGTGACCACGGCGGCCGGTGTCTGCTCGCTGGCAAAGGGAGGAGAGGCTCGCGAAGTGGGGGGGTTGGGGGGTAACGGCTCAGCGGGCAGGGGGGGGTGGGCTCGGCGAAGAGGAGTCGACAAGATCCACGGCTGGAGCAGCCGGTAAATTATAAAATAATTTCAAGAAATTCCAGTCCTTTGTCCATCCACCGTCCGGAATGGAGGCCTCCATGAGTTTCCAGTTGCGGCGCAGTGGGACTGACCAACCGCCATCGTGAAGCACGTGACACGACGCACTAGTAGCAAGACCTCCAGAGGAGAGATGCAGTGCAGGTGACGCAATGAGCGGCGCAGGCAACAACGCCACGGACGGCGATATGCCAAATGGAATTGACATTCGATGGTAATATACGACAACGGTTAGAAAATGAGACCTCCTTTTAGCAGTGGCAAAATATAGTAATAGGTTTTTACCCTTTCAACTGGTACAAAAACTGACACCTTTATACAAGGCATCATGTTTGCAATAACCACGACACAAGCAGTCAAAACGCAAACAAAAATAAACAACTCTGATGATGATGATATGCACTGTCCTTGAAGTTGATTGGTCCACACCCGAGACAGCTTTTCTTAGAGCCTAGTCTCCATTGGTGTTGGACCAGATGACGCCAAAAGGCGTATCTACAAATCGCCACAATTCAATTCACTCATACTGTATATAGAGAGTAGAGAAAAAAAGACTCATTGAGATCAATGTAGCGGCCACTAGTTGCTGCACAGGCGATGCGAATCCATTACGATGAATTGGAAAATAGCCACGGGTCTGTACGCACGTGAATTGATGCGTGCATCGTGAACTTTGGGCTCGATCATGGAAGGGGCCAAACATCCCAATGCAGGACTCTCCTGAACAAAGTGTCTTGAGACTCGCTGAGGCTTTCCTGGATTAAGGGCACTATTTATTTGGATACCGTAATGGCCTCTGGCTGGCAATTGGTGGCACAGCCGGTTAGTGCCCTGCGCTACGAAACACATCGGACCAGCGCCGAACCTCCTGGGTCTCATCAGCAGCGAGACGTTTGAGAATGACACGACTTTGACGGCCAGAGTGCTTCTGTCTACACAGCGTGACTGCGTCCGGCGTTAAGAGCAACGTTTCTTTAAAGACTCATTATGCGCCGTTGTGACGGATTGCAAAATCACACACACAAATATATATTTGACGTGCAATGAATGGAAGCCTATTTTAACCACCTCCCCACCCATATCACACGGTGATGAGAGTCGCGTCGCAGCGGGTAGCCCACTGCGCTACAAACCCGGCGACCTGCGTTCGGTTCAATGCCCTGGCCAACGACGGAACCGGCCCCAGGCCGTGACCTTCGCGGATCCACTGACCGATGGAGTGGCGAAGCCAGGCCAAACAAACCCCGACGACTGACACGGCGAGGCAAAGCCTTTGTCCAACAGTGGATGTGGCAAAGGTTTCTGTATCCGAACCTGTTGTCCTTGCCCCCGCAACCTCCGATCTGTGCGGTTGGCTACGTACGGTGCGAAAGAAGTTTAACGTACAGCGTTACGTACATCCTGCGCTGGCGTCAGCATTGAATTTTTAAAGAAAAACATGAAACCCGCAAAATGCTCAATGGTAATAGAATACACATACATCAGCCCCCCCCCCCTCCCCCCCCGAAACAAAACTCCGCAGTTCCCTTCAGAAAATTCAACATACATGCAACATACATACAACATGCATGTGTTTTACATGCACGGCGCTCACACGTTGGCGAGTATATCGGCAGGTGCTCGTGTGTGTGTGTGGTGGGGTAAAGTGTGAGTACTCGCAAACGACGGACATATTTTCATCATGGAAAAGTAGGCCAAATACATTCCACAAGGGGGTGGGGTCGGACGGGCGGGCGGGCGTTCGAGGGTGCTATCTGGGGTTCTAAAGCAGGCCACCTTCACACCGCTGCTAGAATGAGCTACATCACAGATGAGCAGTCGTCTGGCACGTGTCAGGCTCAAAGACTAACGCCAAGGACCAAGTGATATCACGCGGCGGCCCTGTCCCCCTTACACACTCCAACGCCTTCAGCAAACCCAGCGGCGCTGAGCAAATCGCGGTGATGAACGCCCGGTCGACGAACTCCCCCCCCCGACCGTCTCACACGGCAGAGCGGTCGCGCGCCCCTCAAAGGGGGAATGGGGCGCCTTGAGGAGCGCCGACCGATTTGTATGCTGCAGCCTTGGCCGGCAACCCCCGGCGCTTTGGTTGGAATCGGGGGAGGGGGCTGCGGGGGCGGTGGGAGGGGCGGAAACGGCTCTTCGGCACCGTGACCCGATCGGCGCACGCTCCAGTTTCAGAAAATTCCTGCGGGGGGGGGGAGGTGGCCGGGGGGGAGAAATCATCGTGAATTCGGCAACTCGCAAGCTCTTGGGCAGCGCCAACCGCGCTGGCAGCCGTGCTAAATTAACGGCGAAGCATATATATATAAATAAAAATAGTAAAAAGTGTGGAAAAGTTGAAAGTGATTTTATGCTCGAATGAGTGGAGTCTCGAGCCCATGATTTAATTGCCATAAAATTCTGGTGGTGGTGGTGCTCATATCAACGAACTGAACTATTTTTTAATTTGACCACGTAGGGAACTATATCGCTCTTTTTCAGAAGTGACTTGGCGACAAAATATAGCTCAGCGAAGTTGCTTATCGAGTGCAAACTTTATAAGCAGCCAAATATTTTAAATGCACGTTTTTAAATATGTAGGGAAAAACCGGAGGACCTGGAAAAAAATCCACGCGACCACAGGAATAACATGCCAACTCCAAATATCCAAGTGTCAGGATTGGAAACGAACCCATGACCTGCATACCAGGCGAGGGAGTTAACATCTCGCCACCGTGGCGCCCTCAAAGTGGTACTCGTTTTACTGACCCCATCGGGATGATAGGTGCGAGTCAACCCCCAAACCAAGGATTTGAACTCGCAAACCTTCAGATTGCGAGCCGCTCGCTCTCCGCCCGCTGAGCCACCCCGTCGCCTTTAAGTCTAACCAGGGCAAAAATTAACGGCGAAGTGATAAAAATTAAATATATATACAAATGCATACGCGGGATACTGCAAACAGAGATAGACTGACGCAAAGGTAAAGCTTTCGTGACTGCAGGGATTCATATTCTTGGTTCTTTCGGTAAAGGCACGTAGAAGGGAAACAATTAAATAATAAAAATAATTACATTTATCACGACTTTGCGATTGCAACACAAGCAAACATCATCAGGTGTGCATTGCGTTCGTACATTTCTTTTGTCGTGACGAGGATTTTTCGAGTGTCGCTTGCCAGCGTTGGTTTCACGTTGTGAACTACGTCTGCATCGGTGTCGTTATCTGTGGCTGCGTATCGAGCTGAGATTAACATTCACGATTTTAACGCACTTTATTTATGACCAGGATGGGAGTCGAATGAGACTCAAGCGTGGAATACGCGAGGACGAAAGATGTTATACTCTTAGGTTTTTTCGGTAAAGTTACGTAGGTAAAAAATAAAATTAATAGAAACAAAATAAAATAATAAATCACGACGTTTCGGAGGCAACACAAGTCTCCGTCATCAGGTGGGACCGTCACAGCTAAATTTACTGTATCAAGTGAGGCAAAAAATTCCAAGGGGGAGGAGCTTATCTGAGTGTGGTAGCCAATGAATGGAACGTATTTGGGGGGGGGGGGGGCGGGGCTAAAAGAGAACAACGTTGTTTCCAGACAAGGCGATTCTCGCAAGCGACACATTATTGTTTGTTTTTGGTCCGTCGGCAGAGAGACTCCGGCGATCACGTGCCTCGCCTGACGAAGTTTCTAGTCCAATTTTTCCAACAACAACAACAACAAAAGTCATTCCAAAACCAAAAAAAGAACTAAGTTTCTGGACAAATTAAATCATCGTGGTGTAAACGCCGAGCCTTGCACCGTCACATTATTTTGCACGCTTGTATTGAACTCACTCTGTCTGTTGTTGTTGTCGTTGTTGTTGTCGTATCTTCAAATCTTGTAACTCAATTTTAACCCACTTCCGAATATGGTATCGACTGCAAACTTGTTATACTTAAGTCATACTGATGACAATACTATATTCTATCATTAAACAAAAAAATATTTTAAAACCATCTTTTTTATATGTTATGTTTCGCCTTGGCTCTAATTGTCCACGCTCAACTAACGTTGGCTGTAAATCACCACTTACGTTATGGCAAGCCTCGGGGCCACTTCCTGGAGTCGTGGAGTTCTGCCATTTCATTAAAGCGTGTTTAAAAAAAAAGTATTTTTAAACATTACTTATTATTTTAAACAAGAAAGCCCTGGTTTGAAAGAGCACGGATATGTATAACAATTAGAAATCCACAGGAATTATTTAAGCACAGCTAATTCACTCTAACGAAGATGACCCACAGTCCAAGTGACTGCAGCCACCCGAACCAAGCAATGCATTTAGAGTATTTGCTTACATTTCCACACGATAAGCCTCATCGTTGAGCTATTATTTGTGATAACCAGGTCACTTCTGAAAAAGAGCTATGTAGCTAAGTAGGCCTTACGTGTTAAAAAAAAAGTTTAGTTTAAATTGTTTTTCATTTAATGGACTCGATCGCAAACATCTGCATCACTCTACAACTACTCCCCAGCGGTCTGGACAGCATGAGTCGCGCTACTCCAGAAGCTGTTTATCCACATGGCTTACAAAACGTCAAACTGTATGGTTTACACGTAACTTGCCTATAGGCCTACCGGAGCAATGTTTTAGAGCAGCAGCATCACGTGTGTTTCAGCTGGACCCGTTTCGACTTCACTGAATCTCATCATCATCATCATCAGCACGTGTCAAGTTAAACAAATGCCGTCGGGTTGCCCGATGTTCTAGACGCGAGCACTTAGCGCTGATGATTTGGTGAATGGATGTGTTGACCCGCGACGGAACGTCCGACTCGCGATCAATCCATCATTGCCGCGGCGAAGCGAGCACGCGACAAACACATTCAACAGTGACGCTCGGCGGAGACACTCGGCGGAGACGGCGACAGTGGCCGTCCTTGCGAACAAACCGATCCCCGTGAAAAGGACCGTGGAATTTCCACAGATTGTCTCAGGGATGTCAAACGAGAGGCGAGCACCCGCCGGCCACGCCTGTCGGACCACGGAGGACGCCGTGACAGACCCCGTGCCTCGACGGAGACGTTTAACGTCGGGGGGTTGCGGATCTCCAGCGAAAAGTCGCTTCTAAAAATGGTCCCAAAAAAAAAATGTTGCTTGATTTTCAGCTTTCTTCCGGTTTCGCTGATGCACACCATTAATGCGCATATTTCTCCCGCGTGACAACTTGATTTGATTGGCTTTGCCTGATGGTGGAGAGTTATTTAATTGTCAAAAAATGTTGATGATATCTGCATGATCTAAAAAAATAATAGTTATGAAGCACATAGGTTTAACCGAAAAAAAACAAAGAGTATGAAGCACATAGGTCATGAAAGCCTGCGTATACATGTAATGAGATAATTAACTTTTGTCATGCAGTACGCCCTCGTTATCTGTGAGGGATACGTTCCAAAGATATCGCGGATGAAATTGGCCTAAGAATGAATTACCGTTTGAGAAGTTCTTTCTCTCTCATCTCTTTATCTCATCATTTTCTCACATCGCATTCTCTCTCATCTCTTTATCTCATCACTTTCTCTCTCTCTCTCTCTCGAGATGCAGCAGTTGTGTAGAGTCCCAGATGCGATTCGCGGATAACCAAAATCGCTGATAGCAAGTTCGTGAATAATGAGGGGAAAACTGTATTTTAATAAAGCAACCCTTCATAACATCCAGAGGCTCAACATGATTTGGATGGAGAGATTGGAAAAAAAAGGCTTCATATGTTTTCCAGCCCCACAATGGGGGTCCCACAATAGGCAATCCTGGTTTTCATATTTAAAACACCCGACCTCGTATTTGGACTCGGCGTCTTTGATAACCTCCAGCATATGAACGCGTGTTTTTGCCGCGGTCGAAACACAAAGTTAAAACGATGTTTTTTTTAAATACAAAAAAATCCATCGCCCAAAATGCAAAGCTTAGTTTTCGAATGTTTTCCTTCTGATTAGTATAAGCAATAAACTCAACTGCATTTGTGCCAAATTGGATCTTTCACATGCTGCACTTACGAACACGTCAATCAGAGTTCCATTCCTGATCGTGGTTCTGGGCCCTGCCTCCACCCCACTCTTCACCAACCACGGTGGCGAGATGTTAAACTACCTTGCCTGGTATGCAGGAGGTTGTAGGTAAAATCCCGACCCTGATGCCTGCGGTATATTTGGAGCTTGCATGTTATCCCCGTGGTCGCATGGATTTTTATCCGGGTCCTCCGTTTTTTCTCCTCCATATTTAGAAATATGTGTTTCGAGTATCTCCCCGTGATAAGTCGCTTCGCTGAGGTATCATCTGTGGCCAGGTCACTTCTGAAAAAGAGCTTTATAGCTCAGTGGGCCCTTAAAACATACCAGTGTGGTGAAATATGGTCAAGCAAAACCCCTGCGGCTGACACAACGTGGGGGGGGGGGGGCAGCCTCGATCTAGCAGTGGAATGACAAAGGAGATGTGATTCATTCCTGGGCATGGAAAAAACCAAGTTGTTACGCAGGATGCATTCTCTATATTCACAAGGAGTTGCCTTACATTGCAACGTGGTCGTTTTCCAGGACTCGGTGTGGCAGACACATCTTTCACGTGAGCGCTCGCTGTCAGACAATGCGAGCGTTGCCACCTGTCCTGGTTTTTTTTTTTTGCCCCGGATAGTCCCGTTGTTGAGGTGACTGCCCTGGGAAATCTGTGAACGTTCACCGGTGCGTTAAGAGTCAGCCGGTTTTATTGTCGGTTGCGTGATAATTCACCGCTCGATACGACGCGTTAACACGGAGTTCTCTATCCCGGTCTTGTGATATTTCCGCCTTCCCTTGACATGTCCCGATTTCTTCTTGTATCTCAGAGGTGGCAGCCCTTATGTACCGTATGTAGAACGTATTTCTCACTGTATTTAACCAACCGTTCTCATCGTAGCTGCAGGGGAAGCGCAGAAAACTAAGCACAAAAAAGCAGTTCTAAAGAAATGTGTGTTTTAATCTAGATAATTTAAACGTGCACAGTTCCACAGCGGCTTCCTCATATCGGAAGGAGGTGCATTCCAGACGGCCGCTGCTGCGTTTATAGATGCTTCTGCATTTTCTGAAACAATGCAGCAATGCAGTGGGGTCGAAGCCCCCCCCCCCCCTTAAGCCACCCCAAGCCCCCCTCAAAGCCCCCCTCCTGCAAGCCCCCCCTCCAAGCTCCCCCCCCCAAGCTCCCCCCTCTCCAAACCCCCTACCAAGCCCCCCCCCTCTCAAAGCTCACCCCTTCCAAGCCCACCCACTCCCCCCCTCCCCCAACCTCCTCCTTCCTCGTCCTCCCTCTACCCCCCACCCCCTCCTCCAACCTCCTCCTCCCTCCTCCCCACTCCACCCCCTCCTCCAACCTCCTCCCCACCCCCCTCCTCCAACCTCCTCCAACCTCCTCCCCACCCCCCTCCTCCAACCTCCTCTCTCCGCCCTCTTCTTCCTCCTCTCAAAATCGACCCCTCCCTCCCGTCGTCACAGAGCCGCGTGCTGTTCCCCCTTTACGCGCATCACGCTCGAGACACGAGGCACGGCCGCCACTCCACCAGTGTCAACACAATGACAGGGTTTTGAGTCAGACGGGACACAGACATAGAGAGGTGGTTGGTTTTTTTGGTGTTGCCTTCCCCCCCCTCCCTTCCCTCCATCTCTCTCTTTTGCTTAAAAAACAAAGCAAGAGTGCGCATCAATTTGGTCGGAGGATGACACAGAATGAGTGTGGCAGTTGTTGTAAAAAAAAATCACCGAGCTGCTCGAGGTAAAAGCTACAGCGGTTGCCGCTCGTTCCACGCCAGAAATATGCAGTGCCTGGAGATTTATCCTGGCGGCCCCGAATATAGGAAAAAGGGCTGATGCATTTGTTTTGCCACGGAGTAGTGCCGTTTGCTCAGTGGTGACACTTCCAATTCCCACTACCGGCGCCATCGGCATGATGAGCTCATTTATTTTTTGGTGATTACCAAAGTGTGTCAGCCGCTGTATGAGAGAGACCGACATTAAAATACCCTCTGACTTTCTCGCCGAGCTTAAAGCCGTTGCGTTCCAGGGTGTGCCGCTGGTGGCTATGAGATGTTAACTGCCTCGCCTGGTATACAGGAGGTCGTGGGTTCGGTCCCGACCCTGACGCCTGCTGCTGTGTATTTGGAGTTTGCGATTCTCTCTCTCTCCCGTGGATTTTTCTCCGGGTCCTCCAGTTTTTCCCTCTACACTTAGAATCACCATCACGCGTTAAGAGTATCTAGCTGAATTCGATTTAAAGCTTTCGTGACTGCAGGGATTCATATTCTTGGTTCTTTCGGTAGAGTCATGTAGAAGGGAAATAATAAATAATAATGTTTTATAATAATAATAATTATGTTTTATTTTTATTATTTTATTATTTCCCTTTTACGTGACTTTACCGAAAGAACCATGAAGAAATATCTAGCTGCTTAAATGTCCACAATATGATAAGCCACTTGGTTGAGCTATAATTTGTGACCAGGTTGCTTCTCGTGAAATAAATTTCGTCAACAAAATAGCTAAATAGCTGAGGTGGGCTCAACGGCAAATCAAAAATACTCAACACGCTCATCAATAACACAATAGCAATATAAAAATACATGTAACAGGCAATGTTTTGGGCAATGGCTCTTCTGAATGGCACATGAAGGGCAATTGCCGAAACGTCGCCAAATATAGATTGTTTTTTTATTTTAAGGCCACAGCGTGATTGACGAGTGCATTGAGTTATATTGTTCTGTTGTCAATTGTGCTCACTCCCAGTGCACCGGCGGTAGCAGTGGTGGCGGTAGCAACAGAGGCATCGCCAAAGAATGTGTTTAACATTGGAATATCGATCGTGGGCCGATGCGATGCACAAGTCAGCACAAATCACAGCCCTGGTCTCGAGCCCACTTTCCACTCCTCTGTCTATTTTACTCTTGATGAAATCTCCCCCCCCCCCACCTCCATCACAGTGATCTCCACACGATGGCAGCCACTGACGCAAAGAAACCCGCGCGTGGCCTGTCACGTGCGGCACGCGACCGTGCGCACATTCTGCCACCGCCGATTATCGATTTGCCGACTCCACAAATAACGGTGATGATGCACATTCGTAAGGTGTACCTTGTCGGTGGGCCCATATGCTGCGCCGTGTATGGAAAGCAGGATCTAAGATCTAAGCAGAACCTTCGAGGGTAAACGGCCAGAATGAGGGGCTAAAAGCTCCCGCTTAAGGGAGGTGAGTTTTCAACACGTATCTGACAACTCTGATTGTCTAATGAGCAAAGGCAAAGCGCTTCAAAGCCCGGGAGCTACCCGGGCAAAAATGCCGGAGCACCTCCTGGGAAATGACCCTTGACCTCGGTGTACTTAGAAGAAGAAGATGATCCGAGGAGATCAGGGACTTCATTGGAGAACACAATTGAATCGGTTCCTGTAGACGCTGCGGGGCTAAGCCACTGAGTGCCTTGTAGGGCAGCAGCAGCAGCAGCAGCAGCAGCAGCAGCAGCAGCAGCAGCAGCAGCAGCAGCAGCAGCAGCAGCAGCAGCAGCAGCAGCAGCAGCAGCAGCAGCAGCAGCAGCAGCAGCAGCAGCAGCAGCAGCAGCAGCAGCAGCAGCAGCAGCAGCAGCAGCAGCAGCAGCAGCAGCAGCAGCAGCAGCAGCAGCAGCAGCAGCAGCAGCAGCAGCAGCAGCAGCAGCAGCAGCAGCAGCAGCAGCAGCAGCAGCAGCAGCAGCAGCAGCAGCAGCAGCAGCAGCAGCAGCAGCAGCAGCAGCAGCAGCAGCAGCAGCAGCAGCAGCAGCAGCAGCAGCAGCAGCAGCAGCAGCAGCAGCAGCAGCAGCAGCAGCAGCAGCAGCAGCAGCAGCAGCAGCAGCAGCAGCAGCAGCAGCAGCAGCAGCAGCAGCAGCAGCAGCAGCAGAGTCCACTCGGTTCTTGTCTGGTAGCCAGGTCGCAAAGGACAGAGAGCAGCGGTGCGTGATGTGTGCTCGCGAAAAACGGTGCGTGGCGTGTAAAGGACTCCAGCAGCTGCATTCTGAACGAGCTGGGGTCCAAACCCACCACCGCCTTACCCAGCACACGCCAGACCGATCGCAACCTAAAGTGTGCTTACGAAGTCCGTACACGAATTCCTTGGTCCAGAAGCTAATTGCGGTCATTCTCGCAGCAACAGCGGCTGTTGGCTGGACATCGAACAAAGATGGGCCACCTCATCGCACGCTTTCCGTTGCACTTCCGCAACCTTCCGATATTAGGATGCCACTGGAGCTATGCACTTTTAAAGAATCTCGATCGAAATTAATTTCTTTAGAGCTGTGCTTTGTGTTTAGTTTGTTGTCCTTCCCCCGCACATCCGATGAGCACGGTTGGCTACGTACGGTGCGAAAGAAGTTCAACATTCGCACATACAACAAATCTGGTGATTTTTTTTTTCAGTTCTCATGGTCCAAGCACATGTAATATCATCATGTTTGCAATTACAGAAGAGATGATATTCCTTCTGTCAGTTGTCAGCAGGCTGTGAAATTCCGTACGTGCACAAGATGAACGCAAGTGTTTCTGAAACGTTGATATATATTTGGACGAATGCACCGCAAAAGGTTTACTTTCATGTTTAAAGTATCACGGATATTCACGTCATTATCTGTTCGACGTTTCATTGCTTAAGCATTTGCATCACCCCTATTGTGCGTTGACGTGCACATTCTACGACGCGTTTTTTTTACTGCATTTGTTTTCTTCTCTCAGGTTTGCCTCGACAAAAAGACATTTATCCTCAATGGGGGTCTCTGCTTGATCACCTTACTCTGACCACTAACATGTTCAACCTGTGCGGTGAGTGGAGGCACATTAAACAGATCTCTCTCGAAATCGGCTCACGCCTGCAGTAAACCACGTGACTTCTGCTTGTTGCTACCCCCACTCTGAACCCCATCCCCTCTTCCGTGCAGCTCCCTGATACTCGCTTCTTCCTTCTCATCACCATCCTCAAAATCTTGGCCCGATCACCCATCTCCCCTCCTCCTCCCTCCCTTCCAGCGCCGGCGCTCCTCCTTACTTCCAACTCATCTTGAGCAGTGCCCGCCTCCTCTCTGTCCGTCCTGAAGACTTCCATCCCGGCATCCCACCTCCCCTTTCCAGTTCCTTTATCTTTTTGTTCCCATGAATGATAACATCCTTGACTCTACTCCCCTATTCTCGCCGCCGCCCGCTGTGAAAACAGACGCCGATCCTCTTCCACGCAGCTGTGATGCCGCCGCCACGAAGCCGTTCGGCAGGCGCCCCATCCCCGACCTCGCCACCACCAAGCAACGGAGCCAACCCCTCGTCCCCCTCACCTCACCTCACATGAACACACCCGCACGCATTCCCCCCCCATAGAGCTGGAAGGGAAGGTCACCTGATCGACCGGTTTTAATCCGAGTAACCCTTATCGGGATTAACTCTCACGGTTTCCGGCGATCAGGGAATTGGACGGCCTCCCCCGACGCTACGTTGCACCGCGGCGCTGCGACCTGCCTTAAGATGGTATGGCCGCGGCGAGGGGCATTCGGCCACCGCGGTTGAAGCGCATCCCCCACACACACCACCCACGTGTCGAGGGACGGGACAGCATGAGTAGCGGGACCGCAGGGGCTCTTGTGCATAGTCACGGATGGTTGGGATAATTACGCTTGAGCGCGCAGGCACCATTGTTAGGGAGGGAAAGGGATTAATTAGAATGTACGCCGCGCAACGCCGCACACTGATTAGCATATCACAGGCGCCCGGAACCGCGGTGCGCGTGCTAGAGGGGCGCGAGCCCATTGTTCAGAGCCACATCCCTTTGAGGTAGGGAGGATAAATAGTGGGCGCAAAGGGGAAATCGGGCTCTCTCTTGACTCCAGCACCAGGCGACACCACGAGCTCCAGCCCAGCGACCCGGACGTCCGCGAGACGCACCAAGGTACGCTGCGAGCAGGGGATCAACGGACCGCCGTGAGCACCTAACAGTGAGTAAGGAGGTGAATTATAATCATAGCAGATAAATCGGGAATAGGCATAAAGGTATCAGCGTAGGCCAGCCTCGTCGACTCACTGATTTAACACCTAGTTCCAGGTAGCGGACAATAAATCATTAATAGCGAATCGTGGCCTCGTGTGATCTCGTGGAGAGGTGTGCACGTGTGTGGTGCGGCGTACACAGTGGTTCGCCACGTGAGTGAGCGCGGCGCGGAGCTGCGCGTGTGGGTGGGCGTGTGTTCACTACGTGTATGATACAGGTGCGCGATCACAGCGTGAGTGCTCCGTGGAGGCGAGTGCCGCACAGGGCTGTGGACGGGCGCACGCTCGCAGCGTGCGAGAGCTGCGCGTAGCGGTGTAAAGAGGGGGAGTATGGCCTTTGATTGATGATGCCGTGCGCACGTATGCTTGCAGCGTGGGAGCGCTGCGTGAAGCCGTATGGGTAGGGGCGTCACGTTCGAAGGCCGGCGAAACCCTAGCGGGTATTAGGGAGGTGGGGTAACATAAACGAAATAGGGGATGATGGCGGGAGAGACCCCGGGGGCCAACGGCCCCCACACAGCTCACTTCTGCTCGCTCCTCAACAATCTTGGCCCCACCTCCTCCTTCTAGATTCGAAGCTTTCGTGACTGCAAGGATTCATACTTTTTTCATATTTTTTTTCATATTTTTTGCTCATCTTGAGCCGTGCCCTCCTCCTCTCTGTCCGTCTTGAAGACTTCCATCCCGTCGTCCCCCTGTCCCGCGGTGGAGCCGCCACGCTCATCAGTTTCAATCCCGTAAATAACATTTGCGGGTGTTTACGTACCCTACCAGGCACTCATTTACGGCTGAGTCTACCTAGCGGAGGCCCGGTGCCAATTCAAATTCAAATACGGAACGTCACTGTTGTGCATGGCCAATGATCAAAAGCCCATTCACTATGATCGCAGTTAAATGGGCGGTTTCCCACATTACCACTCCAGACACACAGATCCATCGTAGAGTAGGGCTAAACGATTTGGGGGAAAATATCTAATTGCAATTTTTCTGACAGATATTGCGATTTGATTTGATTTGCGATTACATTTTTTAAGTCAAGCTTCAGTTAAATATCCACTGTGTAATAGATGTAAAACATGTGATGGAGCATTACCACATGATACCATGAAAATATGAACTGCTCTATACTAATGCAAGGGTGAGAACTTAAAAGATATGAATTGCTTCCAACTTGTATTTATTAAAATAGTTTAATTGAAATAGAACAATCAAACATAGAACAATTGTTAAGTTAAATAAATAAAATTATTATAATACAAAATAAAACAATTCAAAAAAGAAAGTAATAGGACTTTTCAAATCGCAGCCTTTGCGATTTGCTAATCGCATTGTTTCAAATTGCGATTTCGATTAGAAATCGATTAATCGTTCAGCCCTAGCCTAGAGCATTTAATAGACTGTGTGAAGTGCTATTAGTTAATACCACTCTAGACACACAGATGCAGCGTAGAGCAATTAACAGACTGTGTGGAGTGCGCCTTTTGGCGTCATCTGGTCCAACCCATATGAGACTAGGCTCTAAGGAAAGCTGTCTCGGGTGTGGACCAATCAACTTCAAGGACAGTGCACATTATCAGAGTTATGTTCTTTTGTTTGTATTATGACTGCAGGTATTGCGGTCTATGCAAACATGACTCCTTGTAAAAAGGTGTCAGTTTTGTTGCCAGATAGAAGGGTAAAGAACCAATTATCATATTTTTACTGGCAAATGAGGTTCCCATAGTGTGTGGAGTGCTGTTAGTTAATACCACTCTCGACACACGGGTATAGTGTAGCTGCAGACATGATTCCTTGTAAAAGGTTTCAGTTTGGTGTTTTAACATCTTAACACCTGTTTTGTTGGCAGAAAAATAGGGAAAAGCTATTCTCATATTTTGGTACTGGCAAAGGAAGTCCCATGATATATAAGATATGTTTGTCCTCTGATGCACGTGCTCCTCTTTCGAGCACGCACCATCACCACGCTCATTGTGTGGTTTTCACGAGGGTTCTTTGTGTATTTTTTTATTCCATACTTCACCACTCTGGTCACCCGACAAATGTAACTCACCCCAATCCCCCGGTCTGCTCTCCAATCGTGCGTACATGCGCATAAAGAGACACACATATTCTTAGGTTTTTTTCGGTAAAGTCACGTAGGTAAAAAATGTAAATTAATAAAAGTAAAATAAAACAAAATAAAAAATCACGACGTTTCGGAAGCAACACAAGCCTCCGTCTTCAGGTGGAACCGTCACAGCCACGACAGCTGTATCAAGTAAATGAGAGATCACAAGAAATACCACCCCGTATATATAATGGTTGAGGGGGGAAGGGCAAGGAACGGCACACTTTTTATTAATATGATAAGGTGAGACTTAAGACTAAGAATAGACTGCATAACAAAGGACTGAGCCTTTGTTATGGGGAGGTGCGGTTTGTAACTAACACCTAGCATACATAACAAAAGTGTGAAAAAAGAAAGCAAGTAAAAACTAAAACTGGTAAAACAACAAACTGTCTGTCTATCAATAACCTGTAATAGTTGTCTGTCAAATAAGATGGTCCAAATAAGTTTAGTTACATCTTTTTTGCATGGTTAATCACATCTTTCCAACGATTACTCAGTTTGTAACCCTCATCACTATTTTATTTTACTTTTATTAATTTACATTTTTTACCTACGTGACTTTACCGAAAAAACCTAAGAATATGAATCCTTGCAGTCACGAAAGCTTCAAAGAGACACACCTTTATCCATCCTACCCTCATTAGCGCCGTCTTCGAGAACCGTTTGTGGATGGGAACCCTTGGCACGGCTTATAAGGGGTGAGGCGCTGTCACCATCATGTCCAAGCCACCTTTGTCTCCCCATTTCTGCACCAGCAGTGGCGTACATTTCAGTTTAACGCGTAGGCTTTCGCGACCGGTATTATTCATAATAAAGGCTTTTGGGTTAGATCGCGTGAGTATAAATGTGTCGGCAAAATTGTCACCATGACAGTGCCGCGCGTGCCTGATGAAGCTTGGAATCATCTACGGACGCACGCCCGTTGATTTATTCCCAACTATTCATGCGCCACATTTGCTCTTGCGTGCGACTGTATGCATTTATTTCCCCCGAGCTACGTTTGCCAAAGCGAATTGTCTCAATTGGCTTTCGTTTGTGTCAGAGGCGAACGTCACGTGGGTGATGGTGGTGGTGGTGGTGGTGAAGGTTGATGATGGGTGGGGGAAACGGTTAAAGGAGCAGCCCCTGGAACAGCTCGTACGTGCCACTGCTGGCGAAAGTGGCCTGGACTAGCGGGAGCTCGTAGAGAGAGAGGGGGCCCCTCTGGTGGGCATTCTTACTTTACTCTTCCGCAACGACCTGTTGTGCAAAACGTACAACACCGTACGAATTGTCTCACAGCAATGAAGAGATGGGCCCCGTGAACACCCCCAGACAGCGAGGGGGCACGCGCGACATACACGGGCAGAACAAACTCAAACTACTTCACTATTTAGATTTTATGTATTTCAACGGGTGGGGGGGGGGGGTATGGCCAGATACGACTGTGCCCCCCCCCCCACCCTTCCATTTTCCCGACTCCCTTTAACTGAAATAGCTTACGGATGTTCTAACTCGTATACAATAATATGTAGGCTATAACTATATGTATTTTTTTTACTTAAAACTTTCTTGACTGCAGGAATTCATATCCTTGGTTCTTTCTGTAAAGTCTCGTAGATAAAAAAAACTTTTTTTAAACAAAATAATAAATTTAAAATAATCAAAGCAAAAAACGTGACTTTACCGAAAGAACCAGGAATATATTATGTATTATGTTCGGTGCACCATACATAGTGTTTAGAGGAAGACATTCTCACGGGGACACTATTAATAAAATTGACATTTAAAGGTACAAGACTCAGGAATAAGTTATCCTGCGTCTTCTTTTCATGCCGGCCCATAGCTCTAGGATTTCTTCAAAGGCGGTGGATCGAACAACTTCATGCTGCTCTGTTGATACGATAGCCAGATGCGTTAGTCGGGCTTGGTCCGTGATAGACCGCTGGTAATGATTAATTCATATTTTTGGGGGTATACATTTTCTTCATATTGCTGACTTATTAATCTGTTGATTCGGGGCAGCCCTACTTGTGGCCGAGCGGGCCTCTATGCGTCGCATTAAGCTGCGGCATGCTCCCCGTAGTTGCAGCCCCTGGGAGTACCCACACTTTACCCCCACCACACGCGACATGCCCATTGACAAAAACTGTGCTGGAACACATTTACGCCGCTTCTGCTGCTGCCGCTGCCTGATGTACAGACGGTGCCGGGAGATTCAAGAAGCTTGACCATATCGCAGCGCCGGAGGATGCAATCGAAGTGGCGACCTCCGGATTTCTTGTGGTGAACAGATTGGGGGCACTGTGGTGGAGAGATGTTAACTACCTCGCCTGGTATACACGAGGTTCATGGGTTCGATCCCGACCTCCGGATTTTACGTGATGGCAAAATGGGGGCACTGTGGTGGACAGATGTTAACTTCCTCGCCTGGTATATACAGGAGGTTCATGGGTTCCATCCCGACCTTGAAGCCTGCTGTAATTTTGGAGTTTGCCTGTTTCTCTTCTCCTGGTCGCGTGGGGTTTTGTCCGGGTCCTTCGGGTTTTACGCTACACATTTAGAAACGTTTAAGAGTGTTTCATTGCTACTATACTTTTCCACGTGATCAGCCACCTCCTTCAGCTATCCTTTGAAAAAAAGCTACTTTTCTCAGTGGGCCTTACTTTGTAAAATAAAAAAAATAGTTTCGTTTTAGGATTGGCCATGGTTGGCGATGATGATGATGGCAATGGTACGTTATCCACTGGCCTCTAACGGAGAGTGTGAGCATCTGTTATTTAGTCATTTACTTTGTGACACTGTCGTTGGGAAGCTCGACTGAGAAAAGTTCAGGAGATACGTTTTTGTTGCATTGCCTCCTTTCGGGGCTCCGGATGCTCGCTCCGTTTGAGCAGATTTGCCGCGCTGGTCGGGATGAATGGCATGCTCCGCTACGAAGGGGAATAGAGCGGCACATCATTATTTGGCTGCTATACATTTCCACATGATGATAAGCCACTTCGTTGCGCTATCATTTGGGATAGCCAGTTTCGCTTATAACCCGCGGGGTATACCACTTTCTACAAACAAAACAAGAACCCGCGGGGGATATGGAAGTGCGGGCTATCCCAACAATATATTTTACACGTGTGACATGTCATAACTCGTAAAACAATCATGGTAGGACTATCCACTATGCAACACTTACCTTTGTCTAAAGCACTGCTGAATAAACCACTCACACTAAAACTGCACATGTTGTCACGTTTTAAATTATTCTAATTGTTCGTACAATAAAACGACTATGTTTGAAGTGGGCGCACTTTGTTTACTGGCGACGGAAGAGCTGGGGGGAGAGAGAGATGGGGGTTGGGGGGTGGGGGCAGAGCAAGATCTGTGGTGGTGACGGGAGAGCTGGGGGAGAGAGAGAGGTGGGGGGTTGGGGGCGAGGCAACGGCGTTACCGTAGTACCGCTATTGTCTGCGCAGTGCTCAATCTACCAGTGCTAAAACTGTACTTACTTATCTACCAGTTGTGTGTTACTTGTTTATTGGATAGTTACTTTTGTTACTTATTTACTGTTTTAAGTTCACTCGTTTCCGGTTAGTTTGTTTTCTTTGTGCACGTTATGGTTTTAATGTTAACAATTGAAAGTGGAATGTATTACAAATGTAAACTTCGATTTAATGATAAAATTAAGCTGTGGTAACGACGTTAAAGATATGAATGCATGCGGGGTATATGGAGGTGCGGGCTATCTGAAATTTGTTTTACACAAAACGCTATTTTTGCGGGGTATATGCGTCTGCAGGTTATATGCGTATGCGGGCTATATGCGGGAAAATACGGTAATCATTCAAATGTTTCATGCGCATTCCATCCTAGGATCCCAATGTGCAATACATGATAAGCAGGAAACAAAATAGAACCAGTGGCAACCGACTAAACTAAAGAGGAATGGCCACTTTTAAGAGATGGGTTTTCAAAGCAGACTTTAATCAATCTACCGACTCCGATTGCCTGATTTCAAGTGGCGAGGCGTTCCATAGCGTGGGTGCCACGCTAACAAAAGCACCGATCACCAAAAGAGCGCAACCCTAGACCTGTGAGTGCTGAGCAGCTGGAGATCATAAGATCTCAAGGACCTTGATGGAATGCATAAATGTATTAGTTCATGCAAATAATGAGCTGGAAGCCTTAACTGCTAAAATAAAAAAAAAGGGTTTTAGTGAGTCTAGCATTCTAGATTTGAAGTTTTCGTGACTGCAAGGATCCATACGCTTTGGGGTTTTCGGTAAAGTCACGTAGGTTAAAAATATAAAATAAATTAAAAATGAAAACAAATAAATGAAATCACGACGTTTCGGGCGCAACACAAGCGTCCTTCTTCAGGTGGGGACAACGTAGCGAAGGCACACTTAAGCGTTTGTGCTTTCAATGGCGGAGCCAAGATTTTCAGGAAGGGGGGGCAACCCCTCCAGCAATGAAAAAAATGATAGAGAAGTTGTTAGTAAGTAAGGACTTGTTCCTTGCTTTTTATTCGACGCGTGTGCGGTGATGACGCGTGTGCGGCGATGGTGCAGCCATCGATCGAGGGTCGAATTCGAACTGTGTGTGATCGGCATCGCGCTCGCTGAAGGTGAATCCCTTCAGGGAAGTCGTGTACTGTATACGCAACTGCGCACAATTCTGTGAGTCACTTATAACTGCTTTGCCGTTACTTATTGCCAATTACGGACTCAGACTATTGCCCTATCATCTCATAGAGTCCCTGGCACATAATAACATGCTACACAGTGGCAGTGGGAGTCGCAAAATGCCGATGTATTACTAATAAACCCCAATGATCCGATCTAAATTAGAGATTTTGATCGGATCATTGGGGGGGGGGGGGGGGCACGTGCCACGAGCGTCGCCCCGCAGGACCGCCGCGTCATCATCGTCGCTGGGATCACCGTCGTCGACGTCGACCGCCCGCCCGGCCACGGCCGCGTCGCGTCCTCACTTTCTTTGTCCCCACCCCCATACCGCCCCCCCCCCCCCCCCAAAAAAAAAAAAAACGCACGATGTGCGGGGCAATTTCTGCGCGTCCGTTAATTCCAACGTTTCCATTACACGCGGAATGGGGAGTGGTGAAGGGGGGGGGGACCATAAAGTGCACAATTACAAGAAACGTTTTGGTGAAAAATGAAGGAAATCAATTTCGCACGGATTAGAAAATGAGTGGTGGGTTTCTTTTTACGTATATGAAATAAACATTAGAATGGGAATTACGCCGGCGTGTGATAACGGGCGTGTTGGGGAGAGTAGGGGGCGGGAGAGTGAGGGAGAGCGAAGGAGAGCGAAGGAGAGAGAGGGAGAGTGAAGGAGATAGAGGGAAAGCGAGAAAGCGAGTGATGGGAGGGTTAGAAGGACACGGTGACATGCAGGGCCAAGAAGAAACGTGGCACACGCGCACGAGACAGCGTTTGTTATTTTTGTTGTCATTCAAATATTGAAGACCCAAAGCGACATTTTATAGCAGAAATCAAGCTTTAGATGAGTTAGGCGGAAAAAAAATTTGCGACGTAAATAAATAACCACCTCAATAATTAATGCCGTTCGATGATGTATTCGAGGTGGCTTAACATCTCCCAAGTGCTCGGCGCGTGCCACGCCACGGTCACTAATGCCAACCGGGCATGCACATGAGCACAACAAAGACAAAGATCCCCCGTGTAGCCTTAACAGAACGTTGGGGCAAGTGCTCTGAGCGAGCAGCGCCTATGAAGGCCGGCACGGAACATGACGGGGAGGGTGGCCCACGCCACACTCAGCCGCCAGGCACTGTCTCCCCAGTGCCTGCGTTTACATCACAACCAGTGCCGGATTCTCCTAGCAGCACAAGTAGCTGCATGTGTAGTAGCTACAACACGTGTAGTAGCTACACGTGTAGTAGCTACTACACGTGTAGTAGCTACTACACATGTAGCTACATGTGTAGTAGCTACATGTGTAGTAGCTACATGTGTAGTAGCTACTACACGTGTAGTAGCTACACGTGTAGTAGTTACACGTGTAGTGAGCTCCTCGCACAATCCAATCTGATAAAAGGCAATTGCAACGTTGGCAGGCCGACCGAAATGTGTCAAGCCGGCGCCGATGCTCCAGTGAATGGGGCCACACTTTCCAAGCACAGCAAAGAGAGAGAGAGAGAGGGCGCGATTCTGGCTGCGACGATCCGGAGCTCCGTGTTGAGCGACAACCAAGGAAACATGTTAACATCTACTCGACTGATCCAGAGGTGGCAAACCAGAAGTGGCCATGAGCAGACAAACCCAGGTACGTCCGCTCTTCAACAATCGCTCTTCAATTTCGATTTAAAACTTTCGTGACTGCAGGGATTCATATTCTTGGTTCTTTCGGTAAAGTCACGTAGAAGGGAAATAATAAAGTAATAAAAATAAAACAATAGAATTCTCACGACGTTTCGATTGCAACACAAGCAATCATTATCAGGTGTGAAAACCACAGCAATAATTTTTTTGAAAAAAGTGACGTTTTTTTAACGTCAGCACCAAGGACAGCGACTAGCGGTTGTTCAGACGGAAGGATGTGATAAACCATTTCGGGTCTTGATTGATTGTGTTCACGTTTACGGTGACTTTCAGACCGCATTCCATTATCCTTCTCTCCCCCTTCCTCCGTTCCGAGCATAGATGGACTCGTCCATCTGAACAACCGCTAGTCGCTGTCCGTGGTGCTGACGTAAAAAAAACGCCACTTTTTTCAAAAAATGTCTTGCTGTGGTATTTATACGTGATGATGATTGCTTGTGTTGCAATCGAAACGTCGTGAGAATTTTATTGTTTTATTTTTATTATTTTATTATTTCCCTATGACTTCTGGTGAACATGCAAACAAACATGGCTCTGATAATACATATATTGTCTTTGAAACTGATTGGCCTACACCAGAGACGGCCTTCTTCATGGCCTAGTCTCACCAGTGTCAAACCGTAGAACGCCAAAATGTGGACAGCACAAAGACAATGCCACACGTATCGGAGCATTTATAGCTCGGCGTGAGCAGTCATATCATGGGACCTTTTGATACTGACAAAAACGTCCCGCATTTTTATTTTTTATTTTACCAGGTAAGGTCCACTGAGCTATACAGCTCTTTTTCAGAAGCGACCTGATCGCAAATGATAGCTCCAATTAGCACGGTTGGCGACGTACAGTGCGAAAGAAGTTCAACACCATAACGTGTAAATCATGTGGAAATTTACATCAACCAACACGCTAAATGCATGTTGATACATGCGTTGATCTTGCTTGTGAGAATGGCTTATTCACAAGCAAGGAAAATCACGTGAAAATTATACACTGCAGTTTAAATGCAGGATCATGGGGTGAACGGAACTGGACTGACACAATACATGATCAGATTCGAGCCTCCTGTCCGCCAGGGCTTGAGCCCAGCTGCTCATTGGTGGCAGGCTCAGTGTTCTGACACAGACATTATCCCCTTCAGAGACATCCTGCCTCAAGGCTTTAACCTACCACCTCAAGAGGTGCTGGTTCAGTGCTTGAAAATGGACATCGACTGAGTGAAACATCCTCATGGTGTTAACTTTGGGGCCTGGGGCCGTCCATAAATGACGTCACGCGATTTTGGACGATTTTTGACCACCCCCCCTCCTCCCCTCGTCACACGGCGTCACAAAAAGTCAGACCCCGCCCCCCCCCTCAAATATGACGTCACAAAGCTCTGCCCCCCCCCCAAATATATAATAAAACATGTTTCAAATCGTTTAAAACTATTGTCATTGTAGTGCGTATTTAATGTGGCGCTGCACTCTGATGTTGTAGGAGAAACATTTATTAAAACGTCTATTTAATTAAGTAGAACGTGTTTTGTCTATATTGATTTAAAGTTGCGCATTTTGATGTGACGTCACATTTCTAAACACCCCCCCCCCCCCTCGTCACACATCGTCACAAATGTTTGACCCCCCTCCCCCCCTAGGTGCGTGACGTCATTTATGGACGGCCCCTTTACAGACTAAGAAAATGGCCGAGTGCCAGGATATTAACATCAACCAAATTCACCCCGCGCCTGCTATGAGCACGGTTGGCTGAATGCGGCGCGAAAGAAGTTCAAAGCAGGTACGTCCATGAAACATCCCGCCACGGGCCTTGAAACCAGGATATCACAATGTGGCTAGTATCATGTTAAAGACGAAGACCATCTGAAAGAGCCTTAGGGTTAGAATGTATGACACTAAGAGCTGGTGTCGTGATCCAGGCATTAACCGACTATGATACACCCTGCCCCAGGGCTTTAACCCGGGAACTAAGATGTTCCGGGTTCAGTGTCTTGACAGGGACTGTCTGAGGAAATCAGCCGCAGGGCACGATAATCACCAAGCTATGGTTGAGTATCCTGGATAAAGACAGTAACCGACTATGAGACACCATGTCCCAGGGTAACCGCTCAGAGGTGCGAGCTCCATCTAATGCAGAGGTGGGCTTGTCAGGGCCTGCAAGGCCTTCTCTGCTGGCCTAGAGATTGTCGGAATCAGAACATTTTTTAAATAATTTCATATATTTTTTCATTAATGCCATATGTATTTTACAAAGTTCGTTCCCATCAGTCTAGTAACGTCATTTCATTGCTACTCTCTCCCTCAGTTGCGCTGCTTCCAGTGCAGCTCATATAAATGAGAGCTTTTATCCAATCGGATTTTCCACCTGTGTTGTCTCCGCCTCTCCGGGTGAAAAATCTACCCTGAGGCCTTCAGAATGTCGAGTGAATCCCCTCAGCTGTTGAAGAAAATGGGGACGATGTTGTTGTCATATTCCTGAACCAATCAGATTTCGAGTTTGCCATGTTGGGCGTATTTCTTTGACACGCCGGAACCTTCTAGCTGGCCTAGCCGCCTACCTCAGCATTTTTAGAGTGGCGTGATTGGAGGGCCAGTTAGCTAACTTAAGTGAAACTAGCGAGCACGTAACGTAGCATCATCTAATATTTATTTAAACTTTTTTTCGTGACGTTTAGATTTTTAGACGTTGTGCTTTAGATTTTTAGTTTTTGTGGGGAAGCCTGTTGAATCCTAATTGTGTTATTTGTGTTTTACGGCATGTGTGCTTGCTCGGTGGTCGTTTGAGCAAATGTGACTGGTTGTGAATTTGTTCTTGTTTCTTTGGTAATGATATTGATTTCGGCTATGCGATGTCTATTTGTGATGCAGCATCCTGTCATACTGCGTAATAGTGGTACATCCTTGATGGTTTCAGTCACCATGTATTCATGTCTCTGCAATTAGTGTATTGTAACTCTCATAGGTGTTTAACCTCGTGTTAAATCACTTGATTCTACTCGATAACGGTTACTGTCACTGTGAATATGGGGTGGTTGCGTCGAATAACAATAGCCTGTCGCCCTAGTGTCACGGTGAGGTTATTCGAAGGCGGTTTAATTGCTTGAGGATAGCACTGAAGGCCTAGGTGTAAAATGCACGGCCCGCCACTGATCTTATGACACAGACATTAAGCGTTCTAAGCGACACCCAGCCTAGAGCTTGAACCCTGTATCTCACAGATGCCCACTTAGTATCCTAACACAAACAACAACATTCTGAATGAAACAGCCTCAGGGTTTGAAACCGGGACACGGAGAGCTGGCTTAATGTCTTGATACAGGGCTTTATAGGTTTTATATCAGTGGTATGACCGCACACAGTAGTCCCTTTAAAGAGACACCCTGCCCCAGCGGTTGAACCCAGGCTCTCACAGGTGCCGGGTTAGTGTGCCGGCACAGACACGGGCAATCTGGATGAAACAAATTCGGGGCTGGAACTTGAGGTCACGGAAAAAACTGGCTTCATGTCTTGATGTATGGATTAAACTATGACACAGTCTGCCCTGTCCTAGCGCTTGAACACAGGCCCTCGTAAAGGTGGCGGGCTGCTTTTGTTCCCTGAAAAGTGTTCCCGCGAGTTGAATTCCACAGGCACGGAAGCTTCTTCTTTCCGAAATGTTATGACCGCGCACGGTGCATTGTCGATTTTTTTTTTTATCAGATGAAGGCGACGGACTATGCCAGTCACCGCACCAGGACCTAGTTTTGTGATTGCACTGCGTGGACTTAACAACGACCGGGATGCCCTCGGAGCCCCGAGTGATCGCCCGCTCGTTTCATCGCTGCCGTCGAAGGGTGAAAGCTGTTTGAACGTGCTCACATTTCTCTTAATCCTCCCTTAAAAATAGAACGCGCCGAGGCGGAGTGTGGAGGGATGGAACACGTGACCAACGGAGCCGGCTCCACGTTGCAATGATGCAGCAATGTTGCCCGTACGTACCGTGACATGGGTGTTGTTGGTATTAAAGAATTGTAATTAGGCAGCGGTTTGACGTAACTATGAAACTGCACACACACACACACGCGACACGCTACACACTATGTTCATGTAAATATATTTTTTTGCCGTCCATTTCATTTCTCAAAACCAACACCATGACCGTCACGGTGTCTCCAAAATTATTTGTTGGCCGGTCCACAAATATCATAATTGCTCCAAATGAGTTGTATTAGTCTTTTGCATATATTTAATTAATATGAAATAAATTCGGTCCGTAGTACCGTTGCACATTCTAAGTGAAGATAGGCACTACAGATCAATGCTTGGGGTTGTCTTCCTGCCAGCTAATTGGCTGGTTGCAGTGGGAGTGATGATGTATTCTCCAGCAACCACTTTCACTCCACTCGATTTGCGACGGGACTAGGGCGCCTGTATCATCTGTACTTAAAACAAAAAAAAATCTCTAATGACTTCTTGGAGACAATTACATCACAGCCTGATGGATTTTTCTCTACTGCAGGGACCCTGGCCACCTGGGTTTGATTCCTGGCCACAGTTGACATCGAGTGGCGATTGATATCTGAAATGGGCCCGGTCTCCCTCCTTTGCAAATCTGCACTGACCAAAATGGTGAAGTTACGTTAAAATAACCCCCACGACCGACACGTCAATCCCAGCTCCGTTGCAACCACGCTCCGCTCCACGTTTTGTCGGAGCCAACTGTTTCGCAAAGAGGAAATGTATTTAATTCAACGTTATGTTTTGAGCGTTGCTTTTTCTGTTTTATATATTTTAACGCCATTTGCTTTGGTCATTATTGCTTCAACAAAATAAATCTCGAAACGTTATTATTATTCTTATCGTCATATTAACAAGAAAACGTATTTTGAGTTGCATCCAGATGCAGCGATGTAACCACAATTTTGCATTGCGCCCACACCGCCCGCGTGAAGCATTTACCCTCAACAAATAAAAGCACGTGCATGTGCACTTTCACATACAACCTTGAGTGGCCGTCAAGCGATGGAATGTTAATTACAGGACCGTCGTCAAGTTGTTGCACGTTGCGGACACGTTTGCCAGACGTATTTTTTTATTTTATTTAACTCACTCTGTCTGTTGTTGTCGTTGTTGTTGTCGTATCCTCAAATCTCAATTTTAACCCACTTCCCAATGTGGTATCGACTGCAAACTTCGTATACTTATGTCTTACTGATGACAATACTATATTCCATCATGAAAACATATATTTTTAAACAATCTTTTTACACGCTTTCTATTAACTCTGTCTGTTGTTGTTGTCGTATCCTCAAATCTTGTAACTCAATTTTAACCCACTTCCCAATGTGGTATCGACTGCAAACTTCGTATACTTATGTCTTACTGATGACAATACAATATTCCATCATGAAAAAATATACTTTTAAACAATCTTTTTACACGCTTTCTATTAACTCACTCTGTCTGTTGTTGTTGTCGTATCCTCAAATCTTGTAACTCAATTTTAACCCACTTTTCAATGTGGTATCGACTGCAAACTTGGTATACTTATGGCATACTGATGACAATACTATATTCTATTATTAAAAATAATAAAATACTTTTAAACCATATTTTGATATGTTATGTTTCGGCATGGGTCTAATTGTCCACGCTCAACTGACGTTGGCTGTAAATCACCACGGCCCAAGCCTCGGGGCCACTTCCTGGAGTGGAGTTCTGCCATTACTCGTACGGTACATTTCATTAAAGCGTATTAAAAAAAAAGTATTTTTAAATATTACTTATGAAATATATATATATACGTTTCCGTCACGCCATTCTTCCGTGACGAAGATGGTTTTCGTCTCCAAAGGGAAACTGACAAAACGCACATCGGCCACTATTTTTAGATTTTAATGCGAGGCCACGTGTGAACGCTGGCAGCATGCAGACCCGAAACAAAAATCGAATCGTGGTAATTGGCAAAGCTTCTTCCGAGCGCGACGGATCCTGCGGACGACTACTTTGAAGGGCGACATTAAGAAGAATTCACAACGAAACCGACGACGAAATGAAACCGGGCCCAGCTGCGATATCGCTCATAAAAAAAAAAAATTCCAGCAATTTTCAGCGGAGCGGTACACAAGACGTATATATACGCGTGTGTGTGCGTGCATGTGCGCGTGCGTTAGACTGCATGTGCTGATGCTCAGTTTTCTAAATGGGGAAGCCTAGCCAGGTGCCCTTGTGACAAGGCAGTTTAATGAGGTGAGGTAATACATCGCACTGCTCAAAATCAATGGCCGTTTTTTTTTCCTGCCCCCGCGTCTTCGCAAGTTTTTTTTCTCATTCTCCTCCTAAATCTCTCCCTCCCCACTGCCTCCGCGTTAGAGGATGTCCAGCGGGCTCAACGTCTGCGGATATATTCGCCGCGATTTCGCCAAGCCACGGTGCCCTTCATTGCAAGGTGCACGAGGTCTACTGGTGGCCTTTTAGTGCGGCCTGTTACATAGGGTGCGAAAAAAGTTCAGCATACACACATACAGGACAGATTCACCAGTTCCTCCAACTGTGTTTGGAATCCACGGAAGGTCGCCAGGTTCGTTTTGCAGAATGGTGCCCGCCACTCCTCGCCACTCCCTGTCCGCGGGAAAGCTCTGCTGCTTTCGCAATAGTCCTTGCATTTTAACAAACATAGCCCTAAAACAGGCAAATGGAATTTTTTTAATAATAACTCGGGTAGTTGTGGGAGTCTCTACCCAAAAACATCTAATGGGAGAGGCACGATTGTCCTATAATCTGGCCTGTGGTGAGGCACCGTTGTTGTTAGGGCTCAATGTAAAAACTGCATCACCATTCCTGGATGCAGGCGAGCAATTTTATTCCATCGCAATGCCCCCCCCCCCCACCCGTTCCTCCCGATTTGTTATTTACGACGCAGCTTTGAAATTATATTGATGCATCCTTTTGTGTGTGTATGTGCGAGATGCCGTTCCACCTATCTCGCGGCGGGGATTGAGAAGGGAACCGCTGGAAAATGAAACGGCGTCTCGTGCACGTGTCACGCGCTGCGTGCGTGGGGAGCGGCGGTGTGGCGGTCAGCGCTACGCTGCGCTAAGAAACCCGGCGACCCGAGTTCGATTCCCGTTCACGGCCAACACCAAGTGACGATTATCTGAACCGGTCCTGGGCCTCCCCTCGGTTCGACTCAGCATCAAATGAGTACCGGTTGCGGTGCGTACACATCGCCACTAGGGAGACAAAGGCGACCGGGCGTGGTGTTGGTCACCCACCCCCTCGTGTGCAGTACTGGCCTTCATAGGTGCTCGCTAACAGCACTTTTCCCACCAGTCTGCTGAGGCTACACGGGGGATCTTTGTCTTTTTTTTGTATCGGCTGTCGGGGAGCGATGCTGCCGCAGTGCTCAGCGTGTCGCACTACGGTCCCAGTGACCCTGCTTTGATTCTGCGTCGTGGTTGACGTGCTGTGTATCGAAGGGGCGTCCAGCATTGCTGCAAACGCAGCAGCGGCAGCAGTAGCATCATCATCCAAGCATCATCCACCTTCAAGACGAAGCTTATGGCTCACCTGTCCAGGCTCGCCTCTTCGGCCTCACCTGTTCAGGCTTTCACTTGTCTATGTTCTCACCTGATAATTGTTTTTTTACCATTTTATCTGGCAACAAAGCTGATACCTTTTTTTTGTTGCCATATAAAAGGGTAAAAAACCAATGATCATATTTTGCTACTGGCAAAGGAGGTTCCAATGGTGTAAATGCTTACCCCGAGCTCTCATACTCTGATGGTGCATTGTCTTTGAGTTGTGCGCCTTTTGGCGTCATCTGGTCCAACACCATGTGCAACTAGGCTCTAAAGAAAGTTGTCTCGGTTGTGGACCAATCAATTTCAAGGACAGTGCTTACATTATCAGAGTTGTGTTTTTTGTTTGCATTCCGACCCAGGTATTGTGGTCAATACAAACATGACTCCTAGTAAAAAAAGGTCTCAATTTTGTTGCCAGATAAAAGGGTAAAAAAACAATTATCATATTTTGCTACTGGCAAAGGAGGTTCCAATGGTAGGTTCTCACCTGTTCAAGCTCTCTCCTACCCAGGCTCTCACCTTTTGAGGCTCACACTTGTTCAGGCTCTCACCTATTGCAGGCTCACACCTGCTCTCACCTGTTCAGGCTGTCATCGAGAGCAGCCAGGAGCGTGTGGTGATCAACTTACAACGCCCACAAAAGAGAGACACAGAGAGAGAGAGACGCCGAAGCAAAGCACAACGCGCGCTGCTTATGTGCATTGGTGGCCTTGAGTCCAGGGCGTAAAGTCCACATGACTATGACGAGGTCTAGTTTGTCTGAAGTCGAGCGCAACAACCACTGGTTAATCTCCGCAGCAAACTGTGCAGCCTCATCGGGCGGTACTCATCTTACTGATCCCCGGAGTGATGATTGACGGTGACTGACGGTTGGTGAATCTATGTTCAGAATCAGAGACTCTATTTATCTTGGACGAATCTGGGATCGGCTGGGATTTGAATGATAATATTTGCATTATAATATAATACTGCAAGTGGAAGGCTTGATGTTCTATCCAGTGCGGGGAAAAAACCCTCAATATATTCCTCACCAGCGCTGGCCACAGTGTTATTGACAAACGTGTTGAGTTTTTTGTTGTTGTCTGTGCTTGTGCACCACTGCCAAACACAGCAGCAGCGCCGCCAGACTAATTTGCTCTGATTGCGCGACGAGACGATGCATCGGTTTTGTCAATTATTATCGTCGAGCAAGCTCGCAATTGTTAATAGACAGCGTCTTTTGCCAGAGCGCTTTTAATTTCCCATCCCTGCATCGCCGTCATCATCAAGCGTGCACGCCTCCTCGCCGCTGCCATGGTTGGCACGAACGCGGTAGGGGAGTCGCGCGCCATGAATCTTCACGGCGTAAAGGTCGAAGCTGGGAACAGCTGAGTCGCATCTCAGCCACAATCAACTCGGGCCGGGAGAAACTGCACCGAGGTTGCTGTCGGTAAGATTGCCAGTGCACACAGATTTACTCCCTATCCTGCGTTGCGCGTCCTCCTCCACTCAATACCAGGCATGACATCTCTTTCGAGGTCAGAGATAACCATCGCTCGAAAGCAACGGGGGCGACGGGACCCTGAAAGCAACTTAACCGATGCCTCCGAGAGATGCGTTCCAATCAATTTCATTAAAATTAGCCCCTTATTGCTCCGATCTGTCTTTTTTTTTCCTTTCCCCCGCGGGCATGTCCGTTCGCTTAGTTTTTTTTGTAAGCGAAAAGTCAATAACATCATCATTACCGCTATCATTACCATCGCTCTTCCGGCAGGTCATAAAGGGGCTTATGAGGCTGTGAACACCTGCTGCTGCTGCTGCTGCATTCAACAGCAAAGCAACCACAGCGGTTTCTGGTCACGTAATTCCCCTCCCCCCCACGCACCATGGAATTGCTCCATTCCCTTTAACTTTTCACTGTCTCTCTTAAGCCACAAGGTTACATGGAAAAAAAAGGAAGATCCCCCGTGTAGCCTGTAACAGACTGTTGGGGCAAGTGCTTTTAGCGAGCAACTATGAAGGCCGGCACGGCACACGAGGGGGGTGGGTGGCCAACGCCACGCCTGGTCACCTTTGTCTCCCTAGTGGTGATGTTTACTACACACCGCACCGGATACTCATTTGAGGCTGAGTCAACCCAGGGGAAGGCCCAGGGCCGGTTCAGATAATCGTCACCGGAATATTACATAGAAAACATAGGGGGAACATAGACATGCAGTAGGGAGAGAGGGGGTAGAGAGAGAGGAGGGGTGGGGTAGAGAGAGGGGGTAGAGATAGAGGGAAGGGGTAAGGAGAGCAGAGCGAGAAATCTATTGTGAAATCTTTCATTTAAAAAAGGGGGGGGGGTTTCATAAAGCAAAGAATAAAAAAAACGAAATGAACGAAGCAAAGTGCCGACTACACCGAGCATCTTCTTGTTTCCTCTAATAGTAAAAAAAAGAAAAGAGGGAATCGAACGCGGGTGAGCCGGGTTCATAGTTTCAGCGGCGGGGTTTGACCGTGCGAAATGGCTCGCGAGATGTGCCTCCTGCGGCTCCGCACTGTGCCGCTGGGGGCAGGCTCGGGGAAAAGGGGCCCAGCGGCGCATGTCGTCGGCATCGTTCAATGCGTCACCAGTCGAAGCCCCTCCCCCCGCCTTTGTAGCCACGGTGATTGGTTGCACGAAACCGGTGTGTTCCAGTGATTCGGTCCGTTAAGCGAGCATAGGAAATTACACGCTTAAAGTATACTCTCAGGTTTTTTCGGTAAAGTCACGTAGGTAAAAAAGAAATAATAATAATAAATAATAGAAATAATAGAAATAAAATAATAAATCACGACGTTTCGGAGGCAACACAAGCTTCCATCTTCAGGTGGAACCGTCACAGCACAATTGCTGTATCAAGTAAAGAGAGAAGTCCCCAGAGACCCGACCTTATATATACTGGTTAAGGGGGGGAGGAGCCAGGGTGGGCCGCGGAAGATGAGATGTTGTGAGATGGTTTGTACGGCTGCTGGGACTGAGCCTTTGTAATGTAGACTAGCATAAGTACCCGGCGTTGCCCGGGTGAAAAATATATTTCTTAATAACCTTACATATATACATAGATGGGCTGCTACCCCCCCCCCCCCCCAGCCACGATCTCCTGGGCCGCTGTGCAGTAATATGTACGGCCTATAGTGTGGTGGGGTGTCGAGGCCTAGTACCGTGCAGAGCCTCCGGCCTCGCCTAAATTGCCCACCCGGCTGAGGCTGGGTACAGGGGCCGTTACCCCCCCCCCCCCCCCGCGCTACAATAATACTGTCTAATCGCTATAATTTGATTATCTACCGACCCTATAATAGTAATTGCACACATTGTGATGGGGGGGAGTGAAGAGGACGTGAAACTTTGATGAATTTACCTCAGAGTCGCGTGGTGGGTGTTGAGGCCTAATACCGTGCAGAGCCTCCGGCCTCGCCTAAATTGCCCACCCGGCTGAGGCTGGGTACGGGTGCCGTTCCCACACCCCCCCCCCCCCGCGCTACAATAATACTGTCTAATCGCTATAATTTTATTATCTACCGACCCTATAATAGTAATTGCACACATTGGGGTGGGAGGGGAGTGAAGAGGATGTGAAACTTTGATGAATTTACCTCAGAGTCGCGTGTTAATGCGTGCGCATATTTTTTACGGGAATTAAAAATGGCGTCCACCCCGCAGCTAATGCGTCGCTACCCGTTGCCAGGGGCAACCGCCGTGGAAAACCAAACGGACCAATCGTGTCTCGCAAATCCCTCACATTTCGTCCAATGAAACTGCGTATGGTCCGGCGACACACAGACAGACAGACACACACACAGACACACACACAGGCAGACAGACAGATTTGCGATTTTATATATATAGATGGCAGAAGCAGACAAGCAAGTCAGGACCAAGCAGCCCCTTGCTATGTTATATTTGAAGCTTTCGTGACTGCAAGGATTCACTCTTAGTTTTTCGGTAAAGTCACGTAGGTAAAAAATGAAATAAAAATTAATAAAAATAAAATTTTAATAATAAAAAGCACTATTATTATTTTTATTATTATTTTATTTTTATTAATTTTTATTTCATTTTTTACCTACGTGACTTTACCGAAAAAACTAAGAGTATGAATCCTTGCTATGCTGCTGGGTGGGTAAAACTCAAGGCAGGCAACCAGCGTGCGAAAAAAAGCTAAACATGTTAAAACAAAACTGGCTGTCTATCTGTAAACTGTACGGTAACTAAAGAATAGTACCTGTCAAATAATATCGTCCAAATATGTGTAGCTAAATCTTTTTTGCATGGTTAATAACATCTTTCCAATGATTACTCAGTTTGTACCCATCATCACGGTTGAAGTTATGTCTGTGTTTTTTTTACCGAAAAAAACCTAAGAGTATGAATTATTGCAGTCACGAAAGCGTTAAATCTAGAATTAACACGCTTAAAGGCTTTATTCGTTCCGATAGCATCGAAAGTTATACCATTTTCACCCGAAAAAACGTACTTTATAACTTTTAAACAATGGATATTAATACGTAAAGATACTAACAACATCATAAACAAATAATATTAAAAGGGACATGGTTAATCAATGCATGGATCAATATTTCCTGTACCTACAACAGCCCATCGTTAACAGGGGAATGGTCGGAAAGCGAACAACATTGGGCGCTATGGAGGCACTACACTACTATATACTATACACTACACTATACACTACATTATTCACTACACATTGGGCTCTATAAAAGGCCGTCGTTAAGCGATTAGTCGTTAACAGGGGTGCTCGTTAACAGGGATTCTACTATACACTACTTTACACTACATTATACACTACACTATCAGTGTCGGATTAAGCTAGTGTGGGGCCTGTAGCATATGTTATAAAGGGGTCCTAAATAAGAAAATACATATTAAAACATAAATGTTTAACTTGCATAGTAAAGTAATTGCATTTTTAATTTGCTATAAAGACAGAAAATACGACAAATCGCTAACCCTTAACATCCAGTCGTTCAAAAAAGTTGAAGGCGGTATAGTACTATAGTAATAGAGCAGGATCACTGAACTGGAATTGATACTTTGAAAGCATTTAGCACGGGGCCCTTGACAGTGCGGGGCCCGTAGCACATGATACTTTTGCTACGAGGATAATCCGGCACAGTACACTATACACTACACATTGGGCTCTATGGAGGGCCGTCGTTAAGCGATTAGTCGTTAACAGGGGTGACCGTTGAGAGGGGTTCTACCGTATTGGCTACGATGGTCGGCGTGATCCGGCCATGTTACCATACATCGTTCGATGAGATCCACAATGAATGCAGAATAACAGAATTCTTCCACCGCCGTGATTGAAACGTGTGGAATGTACGCATTGTTTAGGGTCTTTACATCAGGCACATTTTCCCCCCGCCCGCAAACCTGACAGGAGAAATCGAGCTATTGAACACACGTAATGTTTTGGTTATGTTACGCCGTTTGCTACGTGAATCGTACGGTCGTTGATTTAAAATGCGCTGCGACGGTTAGCGCCGCCGTACACCGTGCACGTGGAGAACTCGCAAATGAAGGCCGAGCACACGGAGGGGAACAAAACCATTTCAGAGCGTGTCCACGGCTTGTGTAAATGAAAATAAAGTCGTTTATTGACAACGAGGACGGACAGATATCTACGGCAGAGGTGCAATGTCGTGTGCTCGCTTACTATGTCGCATATATTATTGACAACGACAATCATTATTATATGACTCTGCGTCGAACTAAGACCCGTAATCATAAAGAGAGAGGCTTCCTTGTCTATAAACATCTGGGCAATTCACAAGCATCTATTCGAGCAAGCCTGGCACTGCTGATGAGTCACTGTGCGTTGAAACCGGTGCAGAGGCTTCCCTGCATTGAACCAATGCTGCTGAAATCGCGCACTCCCAGAATGCCGTGTGGTTCACGGGAAGTAAAAATACATATTTTTTTATTCGTTATTATTATCTTTTATTAGTTAGTTTATATTGTCCCTCCGTAAAATATGTTTTTTTTTAACGCAGGGACAGATAAGTGAAGAATAAATATTGTCTGCTTATTTAAGTTGTACGTGTATAGCAATGTACCTGGAGGGTTTCCTTGTTCAGAGGGGTCTCGCGGGGCCATGTTGGCCAACCCGTTTAGTTATTTGTTCAATGATGTAGGAAACCAGCGAACACAAGACAAAATCCAGATAGACGTTTAGACAATACTCAGAGCCCAACGTGAATAAGGTCCGTCAGACCCTATTTGCTGCACTGCCTACTACAGGCGCCACCTTGCCGCAGTACAGTTAGGCGGTTCACACGTCCTTCCTCTTTGCTTGGCCCACCAACCCCAACACCCAAAATCGCTAGACTCCACGCGTCGATCCTGAGCTCTCATTCACTCCCCACGCATCTCACCTGTGCAAGGACCTCACTTCTCCATCTGCGCAACATCTACCGCATCAGCCATCTGCCTTGCCGCATTCGTCGCCAAGACCCTCGCATCTCGCCCGCGCGTTCGTCGCATGCTGGCACGGCTACTGAGACTGCCCACTCTCCGTGGCCTCCGCGAAGCCCTCGTGTCCGCCACTTCTCTCAGAACTTCTCGCCCACACAACCCATAAATCAGACCACACCATCTCAATACTCAAACTCCACCAATGTCTCCCGGTCCAATTCCGGATCAATTTAAATCCTCCATGAGCTTCCCCTGCCGATCCCAATCATATCGCTCCCCCCTGCCCCACTCCACGCACTCTTCTGCCTCTCCCATCCCACTCTACTCCCCTCCACACACTCTCCGCTTCGGTGACCAAGTTTTTCGAAGCCATCTTTCGCTCAGTTGTAAGTTCACTCATTCTCCTCTGCTGCCCCCATAGCCTGCAACTTCCTTCGCCACAGCCGTCCGTGCTGTCGCCTCCCTGCCTGTGCCTGTTCAAGAGACCCTCCGTGTGACCTCTGCCTACGAGTGACGGCCTTTTCCCTCTCTCCGCCTGTCTATAAAATAAATCCGTCGACCATCGTCTCCGTTGGACGACGCCGCGTGAACCCAACAGGCGTCGCGTCGCTCGCCGGGCACGACCAGCCGGCAAACGCTGCCGCTTGGATCTCGGCCGCGTGGAATTTTCTTATTCCTCCTCGACGGCGTGGGAACTGCTTTGCGTCAAGGCCTGCGGGCAGCGGCAACAGAAGCGGCACGCAGATGCACCAGCGGCGCACGCCAACGCTCCAATCGATATCAATTAAAGCAGGAGGGGGGGGGAAGGTGCAGGTTGGGGGGCGACGGGGGTTTGGGCGGGTGAATGCTTTGCTCGGTACAAGCACACATATGGGAAGCGAACGGGGACGCTGGTATTTTTAGGTTTTTTCGGTAAAGTCACGTAGGTAAAAAAAAATTAAATTAATAAAAGTAAAATAAAAATAAAATAAAAATCACGACGTTTCGGAGGAAACACAAGCTTCCGTCTTCGGGTGTAACCGTCACAGCACGATAGCTGTATCAAGCTTGTGTTGCCTCCGAAACGTCGTGATTTTTTTTATCAATTTAAAATTTTTACCTACGTGACTTTACCGAAAAAAACCTAAGAATATGAATCCTTGCAGTCACGAAAGGGGACGCTGGTTATGGAGCGCAGCGGTGGCGTCTCTCCAGTGACGGTGACGAGGAGGCCAAGGGCCGTGCACCGCGGGGGGAGGAGGTGGTGGTGGTGGTGGGGATGTGCGGAGTTGAGGGTGCAGTGGCATCTCTGGTAGCGTGGCCTTGTTTCAAAGAGGCGGGGGGGGGGCGACACACTCATCGTTGTAACACTTTGAACAATTGTCATCGACGTGCCAGCGATTTTTGCCGATTCACTGAACTGAAGCAGATTTGGCCAGGTGCAATACACATGTGTTTTTTGTTTTAAGCTTACGGCCTCGCGCCAGATGGGTGAACTTTGAGAACTCGCGTATAACACAAACTGTCAGGCCAGTTAGACTAAAGCTATACGAAACAAAAAAAAACATTATTTACCGAACAGCGTACAATATTACAGGAGGAAATACCCGAACATCGTTATCGCTTTTCATAGTAATCAGGTGGGGGGGGGGGGGGCGATGTTGCTACGCATTGATTTAAATTGGGTAATTTTCGAGAGCAATTTTTTTTAGTATTGGTGATGTTTAGCTTCATACACGCTACATTGTGAGCGTGCTTTGAGGTATGGGAGGAAATCTGATCACCTGGAGGAAACCCATGCAGAGCAGGGGGAGAACCGACTACTACTTGTATTTGACCAGGTGAGGCCCAATGAGCTATACAGATATTTTGTAAGAAGCGACCTGGCCACAAATGATAGCTCAATGAAGCCAAATACTCAAAATGCACGTTCATTCTAAATGTGGAGGGGAAAACCCGAGGGCTTGGATAAAAATCCACGCGACCACGGGGAGAGAGACATGCAAACTATAAATATACAACAGGCGTAAGTAAGGGTTAGGATTGAACCCACTACCTCCTGTATACCAGGTGAACTAGTTAATATCTCGCCACCATGTCTCGTCTTGTGGTTGTTGTTGGTTGTTTGACTTGCATCCCACTGGGATTTTTGCACACAGCGTTGGTGTACGGTGATTTTTTCTGCAATATTTTGCTGTCTTTTCTTGGATTTTCTGTTTGCACTCAGTCACATATTCACTTTAAGATGTTTTTTGTTCATGTTTTTGCTTTTTGTTTGTTGCGGTTGCACCCGATTCAAGAGCCGAATGGCTCACAGGGCTATACCTAATAAATGAACTTGAACTTGAACCCTGGCACCCCAAATTCCGCACAAAAAGTCGCCTGAGTCGGTGATTATTGGTGTGTGGCCCAAGTGTTCAAACTGCAGCTCCACGCCGCCGGGATTAGAACTCACAACACTCAGATTATTTATTCAAATATACAGCATCAGGCGCGTCAGGGGTCGGGATCGAACCCACGACATCCTGCACACCAGGCGAGGTAGCGAACATCTCCTAGCCACCGCGGCGGTTATCGGCGCGACGTTCATCCTGCGGCAAACGGCGGGCGAAGCGACGGGCGCGCGGTGGTGCAAACGAGCGGGTACGGCCGGGCGGTTGTGGCGGCTGTTGCTTTAAGGGGCCGTCCATAAATGACGTCACGCACCTAGGGAGGGGGGTGTCACACATTTTTGACGATGTGTGACGATGGGGGGGGGGGGTTGAGAAATGTGACGTAACATAAAAATGCGCAACTTTAACCAAATATAGACAACACGTTCTACAAAATTATATAGACTTTTTAATAAATGTTGTTTTCCTACAACATCAGAGTGCAGCGGCACATTAAATACGCACTACAAGAACAATAGTTTAAAGCGATTTGAAGCATGTTTTTTTTTTGGGGGGGGTGTAGCAGAGTTTTGTGACGTCATATTTGAGGGGGCGTCTGACTTTTTGTGACGCCGTGTGACGATGGCGGAGGGTGGGGTCAAAAATCGCGTGACGTCATTTATGGACGGCCCCTAACGCCACGGGCTCGACCGGCGGCACACACGACAGACACGGATGAGTTGAAGAGAAGCGCCTCGGCTCGAGACGTCCTAGCCCAGGGGTCGGCAACCTACGGCTCCGGAGCCGCATGCGGCTCTTTACGGGCTGCTTCTTGACGATATGTACGTGTACATAGATGCATTGCGGCTCTTGAAATACTGAATTTTGTACCGAATTGGAAAGAAATGGCTCTTCTTGTTATTTTGGTTGCCGACCCCTGTCCTAGCCGATTAGGAGGGGCGCGGGGACACCGATCGCTGCACTCGGAGATGCCCCCCCCCCCGCGCCGTTCAAGACGTGCGCGGCGAACCTTTGAACGTTTTCATCCTCCCGGTGGCGTCCCGGCTTGCTTGGGACAGCGGGGCACCTGCTGCTACAACCCCGGGTTAAGCTCACTGCGTCGACGGTTCAAACACGGCGACACAACGTGATGTGACGGGGCCCCAGCGCATTGTCTCAATAATAACAATAACAACAACAACAAAGACGCGGACGAATGACACTGGTAAAAAAAAAAACATTTTTTTTTGGCCTGGACTTTTGCAGCTGTTTTAGACTAATTTCACGGTGCTGATTCCAAATCTGATCTCAGATTTGCTCTATCACGTCTCATTTTTATGCTATCGGCATACCCCATTTTCATTGATTTTACCCGAAATTAACTCTGTCACTTATGATTGCAAGTTGTTGCGAGTCAGTGACTGCTTTAGTGTTAAAATATGGTGCTGTATTTTTAGGATAGTGTGTTTATAATATCATTCTATGTAGATATCCACATTTATTTAATATTTTTCTTCTGCAGTTTTTATTGAAAATGCAATATTTGATATATCAAAAACCTGATGTGATAGACAAAAACTGATGCCAGATTTGGAATCAGCACCCCAAAGCTACCTTAAAACCGTTGGAATACCTTATGCCAGAAAAAAGTGTGTTGACCAGTGTAATCCATCCCGCGGTGACAAAGGGAACTTTCCGTCCAACAACCAAAAGGAGGCATTTTGAAATCGACTAAAAAATTAGCACGCGAATTGACGTTGGTGAAACCGTGGAATGTTGTTGTTGTTGTTCCTCGCCGTTAATTGACTTGACGTTACGCGTCCCTCCTCTCGCATTTTGTGTAAGTTCGTAATTGGTTGCATATGACTTTAACGTGGATAATATGTAGACTCAGCTGGTTGTGTTTTTTTTTATTTGCCTGCCTTTTAGACTCGGTTTACATATGTGCTGCTGCTTTTACTCCAAATGTAGAGATGGCCCAAATAAGCCACGTTAGTGCTGATGTCTACGATGCACTGCTCTATTTACCGAGACCCTATCTCCACAGAGAAACAGCAATTTATCCACAACGACAACAAACACAGTAATAATAATAGAGACTAATGCCCCCTCGATCGCATGGGCTTTTTCCAGGTGCAACACATGTCAAAACTCATTAATTGGCCAATAACAACTTAATATATAGAGGACCGCAAGAGCTTGGGGAAATGTTGGCGCTTGTCGGTGGTTACTCTTACCTCTGAGTCACTCTCTGCAATTGGGTGGATATTGCGCAGCGCGTTAAACGTTGACATTAATGGAATAGTGCACAGTAGTATAGAAGGAAATACTCTAACACAAGGTTAGTTTTTTTTATATATATAATAATTTCGTTTGTTATTCCAGCAAAGCCTAACTGAGACTCGTCTCTTTTTCAGGAGGGTCCTGCCAAGCCTCGGTAATAGGGAGATGGGGGGGGGGGGCGATGTTGCAAGCGTGATTTCAATTGAGTATTTTTTGCGAGCGAACTTTAGCATTGGCGATATTTTGGCCTCATATACGCTGCATTGTGAGTGTCGTTTGAGCTATGGGAGGAAACCTGAGAACCTGGAGGAAACCCATGCAGACTAGGGGGAGAAGAGACTACGACTTTTATTTTACCAGGTAAGGTCCACTGAGCTACAGAGCTCTTTTAGCAGAAGCTACCTGGTCACAAATAATAGCTCAACGAAGTGGCTTATCGTCATGTGGAAATTTAGAGTAGCAGCCAAATAGTCTAAACGCGCACTGATTCTAAATGTGGAGGGAAAAATCAGAGGACCCGGAGAAAAATCCACGTGACCACGAGGAGAGAGACAGGCACATTCTAAATATAGAACAGGCGTAAGGGTTGGGATTGAAACCACTACCTCCTGTATTCCAGATGAAGTAGTTAATATCTCATATTCTTGGATCTTTCGGTAAAGTCACGTAGATAGGTTAAAACAAATTTTTTTAAATAACAAAATTGTATTTTCTTTGAATTCCTGCAGTCACGAAAACTTTAAGTCCACCGTGACACCCCAAACGCAACACAAAAAGGCGCCTAAAAGCCGGGAATTGAGCCCCGGTCCTTGTTGGTGTGTGGCCCAACTGTTAAAACTACAGCTCCACACTGCCGGGATTTGAACTCACACAATTCAGATTTTGAACTCAGCGTTGGGCCAACAGTGAGGCCGGGCTAGATATGCTTCCTGTCACCTCTGAATAATTGCCAAAGCATCGAGGCCATAATTATTCCTGATATCTGTATGCGTGATAAATGTGGCGCTCAAGAGAATTCGGGAAACCGTCGCGGGCCTCGGAGGCCACAGATAAATTATAAGGACGGCGCGGTGTTATTCCGAGGTACGATACACAAAAAAAACCTTTGCCGTGAATTCGCACCCGAAACCTCGGTCAATTACGAGGCTTTTCAGAGGAGGGAAGTCATGATTCAACCTCCCCCCACCCCACCAGCGATTATGCAGGGCACACGATTCAATGCCGTAATTTGTCGTAACCTGTCCCCGTTTTTGACCGTCTCATTTGTATTGTTTCCCTTCCGTCTCATTTGTATTGTTTCCCTTCCGTCTCATTTGTATTGTTTCCCTTCCGTCTCATTTGTATTGTTTCCCTTCCGTCTCATTTGTATTGTTTCCCTTCCGTCTCATTTGTATTGTTTCCCTTCCGTCTCATTTGTATTGTTTCCCTTCCGTCTCATTTGTATTGTTTCCCTTCCGTCTCATTTGTATTGTTTCCCTTCCGTCTCATTTGTATTGTTTCCCTTCCGTCTCATTTGTATTGTTTCCCTTCCGTCTCATTTGTATTGTTTCCCTTCCGTCTCATTTGTATTGTTTCCCTTCGGTCTCATTTGTATTGTTTCCCTTCCGTCTCATTTGTATTGTTTCCCTTCCGTCTCATTTGTATTGTTTCCCTTCCGTCTCATTTGTATTGTTTCCCTTCCGTCTCATTTGTATTGTTTCCCTTCCGTCTCATTTGTATTGTTTCCCTTCCGTCTCATTTGTATTGTTTCCCTTCCGTCTCATTTGTATTGTTTCCCTTCCGTCTCATTTGTATTGTTTCCCTTCCGTCTCATTTGTATTGTTTCCCTTCCGTCTCATTTGTATTGTTTCCCTTCCGTCTCATTTGTATTGTTTCCCTTCCGTCTCATTTGTATTGTTTCCCTTCCGTCTCGCCCGGACGAGGTTTTCCCGGCGCACGAGCGCAAAATGTGTTTTTCACGTAATTGCGACAAATCAAAGAACAGCGATTCACAGCAATGCGCAACGAAGCCTGCAACTTGAGTTTCGATTCCTCGGCCACGGCTAACATCCTAGTTCAATTTCGATTTAAAGCTTTCGTGACTGCAGGGATTCATCTTCTTGGTTCTTTCGGTAAAGTCACGTAGAAGGTAAGTAATAAAAATAAAACATAATAAAATCATATTTTATTATGCTTTATTGTCATTATTTTATTATGTTGTATTGTTATTATTTTATGTTCTTTCGGTAAAGTCACGTAGAAGGGAAATAATAAAATAATAAAAATAAAACATTATAAAATAATATTTTATAATGTTTTCACAGCAAAACATAATAAAATAATATTTTTAAATGTTTTCACAGCAAAACATAATAAAGTAATATTTTATAATGTTTTATTTTTATTATTTTATTATTTCCCTTCAACGTGACTTTACCGAAAGAACCAAGAAGATGAATCCTAGTTCAACTCAGCCCCAAAATGAGTTGTACGGTGTGTTAACCTCGGCCCGGTGGGAGACAAAGGTGACAAGGTACAGCACTCACCACACCGCCAAGCTTGTGTGCTGCGCCCGCAGTAACCGAGTACAACCACCCGTGCCTCATAACGAGAAGGGCCTCGGTTCAATTCCAGACTCGGGCGCCTTTCTGTGTGGAGTTTGCATTTTTCCTCTCCCTGTCTTTCATGGGGGTTTCCTCCGGGTTTTCCGCTTACCTCCCGAGGGAAGAATACGCGTTGGCGTTGGCCAAAGAGCAAGCAAAACAAGTCTTCCTAATTCTAGATTTGAAGCTTTCGTGACTGCAAGGATTCATATTCTTAGGTTTTTTCGGTAAAGTCACGTAGGTAAAAAATTAAAATTAATAAAAGTAAAATAAAAATAAAATAAAAATCACGACGTTTCGGAGGCAACACAAGCTTCCGTCTTCAGGTGGAACCGTCACTGCACGACTGCTGCATCAAGTAAGAGAAATTCCAAGAAAACAATCCAGTATGTATTTTATTAATTTTAATTTTAATTTTTTACCTACGTGACTTTACCGAAAAAACCTAAGAATATTAGTCTTCCTAACCCCCCCCCCCCCCCGCGGCCTGGCGTGACACGGGAGAACGAAACGAAAGCCCTCAAAAGTCACCCTCTCGCGCGCAACGCTGATCAACAATCATCGCGGAAAAACAACGTCGTTCGTCGAACACAACGGTCCGCCACGCGACGGCGGTCATCACCACCGCGCCGTTTCGCTTCGCCACAGCTCTCGCTTTCAAATCACCAAGCCAACTCCACGGTAAGTCCCGGCAAAGGAGGCGGTCACTCCCCCCTCCCCCTTCCCGGCACCGTGGCCGGAAGCCAGCGGTGTCCTGCGGAGTGGGCCGGCGAGCGAGTGCGTGCGAAGGGGACGAGTGGGTGCGCGCGCGAGGAAGCGCGTTTCGGCAGGGTCAAGATCTCAGGTCAAGACCCCTCCTCCCCCCACCCTCTACAAACACCGCACCTTGGGGGGGGGGGAGGGGTTCACCTGTCAGCAGAGGTCGCAAACGGGTTTTGATTCCTTACCCGTACCCGGCCGCACAAGGGTCGCAAACGGGTACCCGTACCCGGCCGTACCCTACCCGTACCCGGCGGGTACCCGTACCCGGCCGGGTACGGGTAGGTTACGGGTATCGGGTACCTGATTGCGACCTCTGGGATGAAGCCATGTTGCAGGCGCGGGTGGGTTGATTCTAGGAACTTGAATTGTGAGAAGAGACAAGACGTTGGGAAATGAGTGACAAACGGTGACTCACCAGTGACTCACGGTCTACCAGTACCCGTACCCGGCCGCACCAGGGTCGCAAACGGGTATCGGGTACCCGGTTGCGACCTCTGCCTGTCAGGCTACCGCCAAACGCAAGCGGCAGTGCCGGGCGGTGCCGTTCGGTGCCGAGGGGCTCGACGCGAGGTATCCCCCCCCTCCCCCTGCGCGACCTCCGATTAACACGATTGAATTTCGATTTAAAGCTTTCGTGACTGCAAGGATTCTTTCGGTGAAGTCACGTAGAAGGGAAATAATAAAATAATAAAAATAATAAAATAATTCTCACGACGTTTCGGCCACAACGCAAGCAGCCGTCATTCAGACGCTGTCTTTCCGACAGATATGTTCTTCACCTGAGGACGGCTGCTTGCGTTGTGGCCGAAACGTCGTGAGAATTATTTTATTGTTTTATTTTTATTATTTTATTATTTCCCTTCTACGTGACTTGATCGAAAGAACCAAGAAGATAACACGGTTGACTTCGTACGCTTCCGCGGCTGTCTGCAAAGCTCTTCCTTTCGACATTGGGAAGCCGCTCGATCTGTGCGCTTTCAAATCTAGATTGCAAAGCGATTCCTTTAGCAGTGCTTTTTTGCGTGTTCCAGTTTGTTGTCTTTCGCACGCACCTCCGATCAGCGCGGTTGGCTACGTACGGTGTGAAGGAGGTTCAACTGTACACACGTGCGTATGTGTGCCGAAAAGCTTGCAAACCGACAAAGAGGGGAGCGTTGTTCTCCCCAGCACCAAAGGCAGGATAACGTGCGGCCGACGCCACCACTTCTTGCCTTCTGCTGGGATCTGACAGCTGTAGCCGGTAAAACCTCACAGCCAACCTCAAAGGTTTGAACGCGCAGCGTCTCGCCGTGGCAGCTTCTGTAGGTCTGGCCCCTCCATCGCCGACCTCCTCCTCCTCTTGATGAAATCCACGACACCTTAAAGCCACGTTAAATATTTCCCCGAATATCCGTGACATTTCTGACACGCCTTCGCAATGCACCCGATGCGCCCGAAAGCTGAAAGGCAAAACGGGTGTGTACGGTGATCACCCGTCAAAATTAGAGACGGGTCCACAGCCGTTCGATTGTGGGCTCGCAACCCAAACTGAGGAGCCGTTAACCCACTGGAGTCTGCGCTCCTTCAAAGGAGGAGGAGGAGAAAGGAGGAGGAACGACACGACACGAACTTTCTCTCTCTCTGCCGAAGCCCTTTCGTCGTGGCCAGCAGCAGCAGCACCTGGACAATGGCGTCAAGCTTCTGAACTTATTGCCGCCGCCACCCGCACACAATTGAACAGAATCCATCCAAGCCCCATCCGGCCTCAACCCCACTCCAGCTCTCGAGGTCTGAAGGTTCCGGTTAACAATGCTGGTTCAAAGGTGCCATCGTTCCTTGCGCCACTGCTCAAGAATGCAACGGCCGTAGCGTGATTCCCCCCATCCCCCTGATTCCGTCTCCCCCCCCCGGTCACATCGCCACTCCTAAAGCGACCGGAGCGACTCGCATCCATCGCGTTGTGGGGGTGGGACGGGGTGCGGGGGCGGGCGGGGAGCAGATACATTGAGAATGATGCACTGGCACAGGTCATTGCTGATCCATGGTCATTCCCAACAGCGAGCGAGCCAGCCATTCAATTGCCTTTACACGTAATAAGGTTTAGAGCGCATTAAGATGAACTATCTCCGTCCCCTCTCCTGAAAGCCTCGCCAAGGAAAGCGAAATGTGAAAGGAGTCCCGTTACGATGGTTTATATTCTGTCACGTGATTGCGGGCCTCTTTGGGATATGTATGTGTGTGAATATATATATATTGTAATTTACAGTCTTGTGTCAATCCACTGCTGGATGAAGGCCTTGCCGCCACCCCTCTCCCCTCGCCACCACCCTAAGCTGAATTGGTCATCGGTGGTTGTTTGACCATACTCGGATCAATGAGGGTTAGTGAAGCGTGGGGGAAGGGGGGGGGGGTGGTGGAGGGCGTGGGCGGAGGCAGTACTGGTTCAAATAGCACTTGCCATAGTGCAGTGTGTTCATGTATGTTGTACGTATGTTGAACTTCCTTGGCACCGTACGTAGCCAACTTACATACGTAAACTAATTTATTTAGAATTGCTTGATTGTTGACCCCCCCCCCCCCTCCCGCAGCTCCGAGTAGCAGGGTCGGCTACGTACGATGCGAGAGCGGTTCAACATACTCACAACCTCACAGCCAATCGGAGCTGCTGCCCACGTGCAAGGCCGCGCTGCGACAAGAGATGAAGCGCTGCTTCGGATGCGAGGGTCAAAGTTCACCGTGGCGACCCCCTACTCTGGGGCTCGTTGCCTCCTTTAGCCGCCCGTTCCCTGTTTGGTCTCGACCACGCGCCGTTGTTCCGTGAGCCACCGCCCCCTTCCAGTAGCGCACGCCCTGCCTGCAACGCCACAACAGGGCCCAAAGGATGGGGGGTAGACGAGCCGACAATAACTCCGCGCGCTAGCACTGTGGCGGCGGCGGCAGGAGTCCAACTCTCTGAACCCATACTCTTAGTTCTTTCGGTAAAGTCACGTAGGTAAAAAATGAAATTAAAATTTATAAAAAAATAAAATAAC